>NC_059129.1:29470670-30214003 GCF_020740605.2 Lemur catta
GATTAAGTCACCTATTGTGCTGAGTAATGAGGCATTCTCAGAGGCTTTTGTGCAAGCAAGTAGAATATTTACCCAGGTCCCAGGGAACCTGGGGACACCTTGGGAGCATGAGATGGCTTTGAAGTGGAGTCAAATGAAATCCTTAAGCCTCTGAGTAGGAAGGATCTGTTCAGAATCACAGCCTGTCAATCTTGAGGGGAGAATATTTTCAGTGGGAATAAATTTTCAGCAAGATGGCTTGAAGGGTGAGCCTGCCTGGACACGCAGGGCTCTTTCTCAGCCTCATTTGCTAGGGCAGCGTGCACAGGGCAAGACCAAGCAGAGAGGGAAAGTGGCTGGAAAGCAGGGGGCCTGGGTCCAGGGACCTGCAGGGTCACAGTCCCACCGTGTGACCTTGGGGAAGCCGGAATCCACTGACAATGAGTCCATGTTAGGCTTTCAAGTACTAGCTTAATCAGTCCTTAAGCCACCCTGGTAAATGATTTACTGATAGAGAAATCCAGGCTCTGAGAGTGGAATTCACTGGCTGAGGTCACGCTGTGCTGGGCCCTGGGCACTGGGAGGGCTTCACACACAGCCCCCCTGGTCACCCTCAGGGATACCCCACATCAGAGAGCCTCCTCGGCCAAAGTCACTCTCTGCCCTGGTGACCCACATCCAGGACTGATTAAGTTGGGGGTGTAAGGGCTAAGCCATCTCATTCCACTTGGAGCAACTCTGAAAGCCGTTCTAGCCTCGGATGGTTGGCCGATCTGTCCTGGCGCCTGCATCAGATCTCGACTCCTCCCGGCCTCTGTTCCTTCCTTGCTTGCTCCCTAGAGGTGTGGATGTGCAAAGGACACTCCCCCGCTACTCCCTTAAAAATCTCCTGCACACTCAACTCCGTCTCAGAGTCTGCTTCCGGGGGAACCCAACGTGTGACAATGCAGTGAGACAATGCTGGAGGCTGGAGTCAGTGATTCCCTCTCTGGGCCCCAGTTGCTTCATTTGCAAAATGCAAATGGTAGGTCAGTGGTTCTCAAAGTGTGGCCCATGGACCCCTGAGGGTGCCTGAGACACTATCAGGAAGTCCGGGAGGTCAAGACCATTTTCACCCGAATACTAAGATGTTATTTGCTGTGTTTACTCAGTTGACATTTGCACTAATGGTGTCAACAGTGGAGCCTTAGCAGTGGCATCGAACTGTGCTAGTCTCATCATGTTCTTTACCACCATGTACTTGTAGTTTTTTTTTTTTTTAAGCCAGTTTCACTTAAGAATGTCCTTGATAGAGCAGTAAAGTTACCGATTTTATTACATCTTGGCCGTTGAGTACACGTCTTTGTACTATTCTACTTGTCCAAATGCAGACCGAAGTGCCGTGGTTGCCCTGAGAAGCGGCTCAGGTGCGATTGTTGGAGTCGTGAGCTGAACTAGTTGCTTTTTCCCCGGAACACATTTTTAATTGAAAGAACAAGTGACAGACAAGCTATGGCACACACTTCCTTGGAAATGAACAAAGTGAGCCTGTCACTACAAGTCAAGCAACTCACAGTATTCATTACTGATGACAAAATTCAAGCTTTTAAGCGAATATTAGAAGTTTGGAAAAATTGTATCTGCCTCCATCAGCTTGACAGCTTCCCGATACTTAACAACTCTTCTGAGATCGGTGGTGATTTTAACAAGAAAGGTTTTTTAGATATTGTATCATAAAATGTGTCAACATTTGGAAGACCTGTGTCACTCAGTGAGCTAACATATTCTAAAAGACCAAAGTATGAGGTTACAAACTCATGTGCCAATAAAAGATCCATTCAAAGTGCAGGTAGATCAATGGGTGTTAATGTAACTGAGAATAAAGCATTTGTATGCTTCAGAGTCCACCTTGCTTCTAACCTTTTAAAAACTACCTCATGTGGCATTTTGGGGCCATGTCCACAATTATCTGCAAAGGCTATTATTAAAATGTCCCTGCTTTTTCCAACTATATTTTCGTGTGAGGTTGGATTTTCTCTACATACTTTGACCAAAACGACACATCTCAAGACTAAATGCAGAAGCAAGTGTGAGAATGCAGGTGTCTTATATCAAACTTGGTAAGGCAGAGATTAACAAAAATGTAAGGCAATGCCGCTCTTCTTACTACATTTGTTTTGAAAATACTTGCATTTTAAATAAAAATATTTTATCAACGTGAGCACATAATCGATGGTTATTCTTATCTTAAATAAATAAATATTTAATGATATTCAGAGTATAATTTCTAATATGGGAAGTATCAATAGATAGCTATACGTCCTCTTTGAGGTCTGTATTAGTTTTCTATTGCTGCTGTAATGAATGACCATAGTCCAGTGACTTAAAACAACATAAATATACTCTTTTAAAGTTCTGTAGGTTAGATGTCAGACATGGGTCTGCCTGGGCTGAAAATCGAGGTGTGGGAAGAGCTGGATTCCTTCCCGAGGCTCCTGGGGAGAATCTGTTTCCTTGCTGTTCTCTGGCTTCTGTAGCTCACCTACATTCTTTGGTTCGTGGTGCCTTCTTCCTTTTCCAAAGTCAGCAATGTTGCATTTCTCTGACCATTCTCCTGCCGTCACAGCTCCCTCTCTGACCCCAGCTGGGAGAGATTCTCCTCTTTTAAAGACTCGTGTGATCAGATTAGGCCCACCTGCATGATCCAAGATACTCTTCCCATTTCCTTACCCTGAAGCACATGTACAAATTCCCTTTTGACATGTAAAGTAACATATCCACAGGTTCAGGGCACGAGGGTGTGGACATCTTTGAAGGGTCATTATCTAGAGCCCTTAGTTTTGATTCATCTGCTAGGTTTGGGGATTATAACTTGGTTAAGGTTTTCAGGAGGAGTGCATCTGTAGCAGGATTTTCTGTGGCATAACCTATCTCAGACTATCTTTGTTTGCCTTGGCTCTTGAACGGCATCTGGACTAGGACTAGGGTTAGGGTTAGGGTTACAAATGTCCTCTCTAGACATTGCTTTGTTTGTTCTATGTTTGCATTGAAAGACTCCGGGGTCAGCTGAATTTTGTTTTTTTTGTAAGCGACCTGTTGTTGTACTTTAATTTTTGCTTAGTTTAGTAGCATTTTCCTCCAACCATGTTATTAAAAAATGTCACTAAAATATATCTACTTTGTCTCTTTTCATAACTTGACTTAAATCAGTGAGTGTTTTTGGTTTGCACACTCAGATGTTTTATCATAGCCCCAGAAAACTGTCTCCTACTAAATCATTGATTTTTGCTTTTCTTCCACTTATTCTGGTTTCTTCTTTAGGAATATTGCTAAACTAGAGATTAGATATTGGACTGTTAGCCTACGTGTGTGTCAGCTTCTCTCTTATTATATTCATGCCTTTGTGTTTCCTCTCACTTCCCTCGATTGTACTGAATTTCCCTATTCATCATCTTTGTCACTAGTCTATTTTTCCCCATTGTTGCCTTTTGCTTTTTTGGCTCCCATGTAGCTTTTAATTCTGCTAGTGTTTTTAGCTTTTTTACATTCTTCTTTGTCATCTGCACTTACATTTCTGATTTTTCATTTTATCACTCAAAACTTGTTGGATGAAGTTTCTTTTTCAGATTTTTCAATTAAGAACCCAAAACAGATGCATTCTAAACATTTCTTCTGTTTCCTGTGATCAATGGATTTCCCAGGTAAACTTCTCCTCTGCACATCTAGGTCAAAGATTTTTATGTATGTATTTGTACAATCTTTTTATAGACCCAATGTTGGATTTTTGTTTTCCAAGTCAATGTTTGCTAGCTGATGGGATGTATGTGTTCACTTTCATCCCCTTCACAGGCTGCTTGTGTTCTTCCAGAATTAACCTTGTGGATCTTAGGCAGGAGGCAAATTGAAGTGCACAGTCCAGAGCCACATTTCTGGTGAGGGACAAGCATTTATCTACTGCAGCTCTTTCCAACTAACAGAATTTTATCTTGCTCCCACTGTCTGGTCCCCTAAGTGAGAGAAATTGATTGTATTTCCAGATAATTGAAATAGCCAATAGTTCTTCTTCTGCTACAAGGATCCTATGAAAACCTACAGTCCACAGAGTCTGTTGTTTCCAGTTCAGACCCATGAAATAAATTTTCACAGATACGTCTCATTTTTGGCTGTGTTGTATTTGGGGGGCGGGTTGTTTTCTCTTTAGGACAGCAGTACCACAGGGTGTGTTTCAAGGAAGAGGATAGAAATTCTAAGGGAGAATAATGGAAGAGATAATTTAATTAACAAATTGACTTGTTAATATGAAAAAGGGCTCAGTGATCAAATATGCTTGGAGATGTTGGGATCGTCAAAGCTAAACTGGCTTCTTTACCGCAGTAAATTATCTGACCCCTTTTGGTTGCGAGTGGAGAAATCACCCACTTGTGAAGGGGACATTTGTCTGAAGGACTTAGGGTGTCTACAGCTCTCAGGATGACAATACAGCTGGGCTTGCAAAGGCACTTAGACCCGGGCTCAAGTGCTCCCCAGACTCTCCCATCTCCGTCCCTCCCTGTGCACCTGTTTCATTGTCCCTCCTCACCCTCACAGCCCTGACTCCTTTCCCTCCCTAGTCATCATGGTGAAAAATGTTTACAGGTTTCAGAGCTTTATATCTCACACTTTCAGGCATTAAAGAAACACTGACTATCTCAGTTTCCTCCACAAATTTCCAGGGAATAATTCTGCCTTTGGAGCAGTCAAATACAGCTAGTAGTTGGGGGCTTGGGAAAGAATTGCGATTGGTTGAGTTGGGTCAGGTGCTTACTCGTGGACCAATCAACTACAGCCAAGACTGCAGCTGGTCACATTGAACAAAATGGCTGCTCCCTGAGCAACCACATTAAGGGGCAAAATGGGAAAAGACACTGTCCAGAAGAGCCAAAGGGACCAGGGAGACATTATACAGAGCAAAGGTGCTATGGTTTTCTAAAAGAGGATACATCATATGTAGCTTTTCCCAGACATATTTGGCCGCAGGTATTTATTTTGAAGGAGCATCTTGGAAAGCAATGTGAGGAACACCTTGTGGAGATGATGCTCTAAGGCAGTGATCCCCAACCTTTTTGGCACCTGGGACCAGTTTCATGGAAGACAGTTTTTCTACTTGATGGGGCAGGGGCGGAGCTCAGGCAGTGGTGTGCAGCCGGTTTCTAACAGGGGGTTGGGGACCACAGCTCTAAGGGATGTAGACAGTTGGGGAAAGTAGCGGGGTTGGGTATGGGGAAGAGTAGAGGCACCCTGGCTGGCCAAGGTAGTAGATCTTACGTCATGAGACCCTCCTCCCACTATGACTCCTCCCACCTTGCTCACCATATGGCTGCTATAGAAGTCTAACCTGGAAGGGCCTATTTGTGTTTCCAAATTTTCAATTTCCTTAGCAGGTCTCTTCCATTTGGAGACAGGATTCCAGGAACTTCCTTCTTACATAATCATCCACACATTCGGGCACAGCGCTTGGCTCTAAATTATGTCTTTCTCATTGGCCCAATAAATGGTAGAAGCAATTTATAGTCATTAGATTTATCATGTAGATATATGACTGTCATTTGTTAATGATGAGATTTATTACAATAAAATTTATCTGCTCCAGTGTCCTTTTTAATCAAGCAAAGGAGATAGTGAAACTCTAGTTTTATGTATTTTGCATGACTTAAGTCAGGATTTTGGCTGAATTGCAGTTGGCTGGTGTCTGTGCTCAGCTCACAGAATAAGCAGACTTTGTTCTACTTTTAGTAAAGTCCTTACTGGTAAAGTTGATCATCGGGAAGAGCTGAGGGCAGCTCACTGGGGGGAGGTCACCAAGAAAGCCAGAGATTAGGGGTTTGCAAGGTTCTTTTCAGTTGTATATTTTCTTCAGCTGAAATCTTTCTAGGAGACTCAAAGAGCTCAGCTGTTCTGGTTAAAGAAAGCATCCCACCATTCATCTCTCAATATGCGCACCTCTGTCCCGCCAAGGTGACCTGTCAGGGCAGGGCTCCAAGAAGTCCCCAGGATTCTGCCAGGCATAGCTGCTTATAAAAGGCTGCAGGGCAGGGCCAGGCTCAGATTGTGCCCAGAAGATGCCCAACCAGCTTGAGTCTCCTTCTTGCCCTGATGCCAACTCCTTCCTTAGAACCATCACAGCACTTGATGCATTTCTCTCCGGAACTCTTACTACTCTTTCTCTTTGTCTTATAATAATTCAGATATGTGACTTACCTCCTTGTATCTGCTTTCTCAACTGTGACGTACTCCAAGGAAGGATTCAGTAGTTCATCAAATATCCAGTCAGCCTCACTGTTTCCCAGATTACTTTGTGTGCACACGCACGCATGTGTTTTAGTTTGTTTGAATCAGAATATAATCAAAGTCCATACATTACATTTGATATCTATTTTTTTTTTTTTGAGGCAGGGTCTCGCTGTATCACCCAGGCTAGAGTGCAGTGGCATCATCATAGCTCACTGCAGCCTTAAACTCCTGGGCTCAAGCCATCCTCCTGCCTCAGCCTCCTGAGTAGCTAGGACTACAGGTGAGCACCATGATGCCTGGCTAATTTTTCTCTTTTTTGTAGAGATGGGGTCTTGCTCTTGCTCAGGCTGGTCTCCAACTCCTAGGCTCAAGCAATCCTCCCGTCTTGGCTTCTCATATTTGTTATTTTTCTACAATTTCTCCACCTTCTTTTCATGCATGCTGTATAATTTCTCACATTGTGGTTTTTGCAGTCTGCGTCACTTAACATAACACACTTAGATAGGATTCACGGGAGTTTTTAACGGAGACACACATTTGTTTCCCTGCCTTGTACCAGGCAGACTCTTGAGTCTGCTGGCACTGGGGCCCTGCATGCGGGAGCCCCTGTACTCTGGCCAGGCCAGCTTGCATGTTGTTCCCATGCAGCGATATCTTCCTCACAGAATCACAGACTTTTCAGGCACAAAGGACCTAGAGTCAACTTCTCGTATCCCCGACTCCCAGCCATGTGGTGTCTCCTTCCTTAGACAACCGCTCATCCATATTCGTCACCTCCTTGAAGACCATACTCAAATCCTGGGGACCCAGTATGAGAGACTGGGAAGAAAGCTGGACTTGGGACTTAGATTATTGGGTTGGCTGCACCATCTTCTGACCTTGTGCAAGTTCTCGAACCTCTCTGAGCCTCAGGTCTTTTCATCTGTAAAATGAGGATGTTGCAAGGATCAAACAACAAGACACAATGAGGCAGAAAAACACATTCTTCCAGTTGCTTAGGCCCAAACAGTGGAGTTATTTTTTACTTCTCTCTCTCAGAATTTATATTAGAGAAAGGACCCTGAAGAGAGGCTGAGTGCTGCCTGATTTGGTCATGCCTCCTCTCTGAGTCTTTTATAGGAAATCCTTAAATAATAGGAGTATCTAAACATCTGTTGATCATGAACTCTGTGTCAGGCAATATTCTAAGGGCTTTTTATTAATATTTAATAACTCATGTAAGTAAGCCTTGTAAC
Organism: Lemur catta; assembly: GCF_020740605.2. Lineage (NCBI taxonomy): Eukaryota > Metazoa > Chordata > Mammalia > Primates > Lemuridae > Lemur > Lemur catta. Next base: position 29,478,134 of record NC_059129.1, read on the forward strand.
AATCCTATGAGGCAGGTATTATTACCACCACTTCCGTTTTTACAAATGAGGGAACTGAGGCCCAGAAAAATTAAGTAACATGGCCAAGGTTACACAGCTAGTGAGTGGTGGTCCATGAATTGGGACTCATGTTGCCACTCCCCCTGCCCATACAACTCAATCTACTATAAGCTATTAAAAAATATTGAATTCCACACCCTGCCCCAGACCAATAGAATCAGAATCTCCAGGGGTTAGAACCAGGCTCGGATACTCCTTCATAGCTCCTAGAGGATTCTAGTGCATGGTCAGAGTTGAGAATGACCAATGTTGGCATGATGTAACTGAATGTGAGACTGTGTCCACGATTGCTGTTAATTGTGTCTTCAAAACTACGGCCTATCCTTTTAAATGTCCTGGGGTGTTACTTATCCAGAAATGGGGTTGGGTTAAAGGATATCTAAGGGTCCCTTTAGATCTCATGTCCCATGCATCTGTGACTCAGGGCAGCTCACAGATCTCCCCAAGTGCCCTGGGAGCCAGAGGCAAGCTTGCGTGGTGACAACCCTGGCGGCTTCATCAGTGACAGCAGGAAGGCTCTTCAAAAGCCTCAGCCCAGCCTGTCACGTCCCGAGTGAAATACGTACATGTGTCACTTACCTTCACATATTTCTCAGGCCAGTTGAGGTGAAAAATCTGTAGGCTTTGAACCTTCCAAGGAAAGCGTCTCAGCTGTCAGTGGCTGAGCGCAGTAATGATCAGATTCGTAGTGACCCTTGGAGTTGTCAGTCACTGCAGTTCCTCACCCATCTGGGAGACTGACAGCCCTGTCTTGTCAGTTTGTCAAACCGAATGACAGTCTCTCCAGATTTGGCTGTGCATGGACAAGAGAAGTTGTCACAGAGACGTCGTAGATGCCGATAAGCCAGGGGCAACTCGACACAGTCGCATCGTACGAGGAAGGAGGACAGGGCAATTAGGCGCTCTACGTCGTTAATACCAGAAGGTTTACAAATTAAAGCTGTCAGCTTCCTGAAGGCCACTCAAAGATGACAAAATTTTGAGTGCTGACACACGAAGGCAGAAGTCTGCAACAGGAATTATTACGGCCCCAATTTTCCAGTTCCTTCCTTCTTTCAGTTTATCAAACTTACGTCGACAAAGCAGGACCAACTACAGAAATAGCAAGGTCTCTGGTTGTCTTGCAGAACTGCTGCTGGTTGTTGTTTGCACCAAGGGGAAAAAGAAAAGGTGTTGAACTGGGGCGCCAGGGTTGAAGTCTTAACTAGGCCACCGCTGGCGAATGCAACAGAATGAAAAGGAGTATATCAGAATGCATCACACATAGTGAGGTTGAGTTTTGCTTGTGAAATATTTATTTTAGTTGGGGAAATGTATTAATCTTTGGGTGTACTGGGTCACGATGTAAAGTGTATTTTTTTATTGTGGTTAAGGCTCACGAACATTTGAAAACTGCTATCCTAAGGAATCCAGGAGTGGGGGAGGGAATCCTACCCATTTGTTCAGATGGGCAGATACAGAGAGCCACAATTTTGAGTTTTGAGTTTTTACCAGGCACTGTTCTAAGCCCTTGAGAAGCAGTAAGTCATTCAATCCTCGTGACAACTCTATGTAGTAGATACCATATTACCAAACCCGTCTTACAGATGAGGAAATGGAGGCATAGTGGATTAAGAATTGTGGTAGCAGAATAATGACCTCCAAAGACATGAGTCCTAATGCCGGACCCTGTGACTATCACCTTCAATGGCGAGAGGGATTCTGCAGGTGTGATTAGTTAAGGATCCTGATGTGGGGAGATTATTTTGTGTTATATAGGTGGGCCTGGTGTAATTAAGAGAAGGAAGAGGGAGGCAGAAATGCAGGGTCAGAGAGAGATGTGAAGCTCTGTACTGCTGACTTTGAAGATGGAGGGAGGGGCCACAAGCCCAGCAATCTAGCAATCTCTTTGGCCTCTGCCATCTGCCACTTGACCTTTGGCCCTCCTTCTCTCCTTCAAGCCCATAACCACCTCTGGGCCCTATTTAAAGCCCGCCTTTTCCAACAGGTCTTCCTTGAATGAAGGCCACTCCAGTGATCGTGCGCTGTTGTGGGTATGCCAACTTAATCCTTTCGTTAGCAGTATACGAGCATGTCCATTTAAACACACTCTGAACAGCACAGTGTATTATTATTAAAAAACTTTTTGGCATGTTTCATGGCAGAATTGATGCACGTCTACTGAAATAAGTCCATGTTCTTGTCTTGATTAACTTAGCAAGTCTACGTGTCTATTTTTGAACATCCAGACAACCCTTCCGATGAAAATTTTGTGTGTTTTTGAGCTAAGACTCATTGAGATATGATGAGCTTTCTTTTTTCTCTTCTTTGTCATGGCTCTATCTGCTGAATTTCAACCAGCATTCCATCTAACACACATAAGCCAGAAGTTGCAAGAATAGAAATATAGATAAATGGGAAGGGACAATTTATTAAGGTATGAAGACATAGGTTTTAGTGAAATGAAAAATCATATAAACCATTTATATTTTGTTACATATTCCTAGCAGCTAAGATTTTATAAAAATTAAGTGTTATATGGTTCCATCCATCCTTGGGATATTTATAAAGTCTTTTTTTCTTTTTTCTCTTTTGATATTTTCTTTACTACAGAAAGCCCATGACCATTATAGATTCTTGAGAGTCACAGCTGTATAGCCTGTGATGTGGACCCCTATTGGCAAACCTGTGCTTGCATTCAATTGTAAGGTGATTGCATCAGCTCAAACAGTGATCCAGCAGCAAAGGCTCAGGCCTCCAGGCCCTGTTCTAGGGAATGACACAGGCCCAGAAATCAGGGACATCACACTCCTCTCCCACAGACCTTAGAAAAGAACAGAACCTCTCCGGGCCTCCACTTCCTTGCCTGTAAAAATCAAGAGATTGAATTTTACAGCCTCTAAAGTCTCTTCCGTTCCGAAATTCCATGTTCCCGTGATTCTGATTACAGTCCTGATGCAGCCATGCATGCAAAGTGCTGAACATTTAAATAATTGCTCACAGGTTGAACATTTCATCACTGTCAAGGGCCCAGAATTGCGAGGAGGTACAGCACTTCTTCCTCTGGTTACATGCCCAGTGTAATTATACTTTAAGTGACTTAATAAAGGAGGAGGGTGTCCTCCTCTGCCAGGGCTCGTCCTTGGGCTGTGCCTGCTCTGTAGGTAGGAGTTACTTCCCCGTCTTACCCAGATAGGCCCAGACCTTGCTTGGCAGTGACCTTGTGCTAGTCATCTGGTCTACCTCGTCTCACCTGGCAGTTTGTGTTCCAGATTAATCTCACTTACTGCCTCCTCACACACTCTTGGGGAGTGTTTACCCCAAGATTCTAGAGAGGCAACCAGAAGCATTGTTTTGTGAATTGTGATCTATATAAAACCCACCCCACATACACACACTCAGATACGTTGATTTAATTTTTTAAGGGAGATATGAGAGTTGTAGGTTTAGTGTCAGACGTGCTTTGGTTCAAATGTTGTTTTCAGCATTTTCTTTTCTTTTTTTTTTTTTTTTTTTGAGACAGAGTCTTGCTTTGTCGCCCAGGCTAGAGTGAGTGCCGTGGCATCAGCCTAGCTCACAGCAACCTCAAACTCCTGGGCTTAAGCGATCCTCCTGCCTCAGCCTCCCGAGTAGCTGGGACTACAGGCATGCGCCACCATGCCCGGCTAATTTTTTCTATATAGATTTTTAGCTGTCCAAATCATTTCTTTCTATTTTTGGTAGAGACAGGGTCTCACTCTTGCTCAGGCTGGTCTCGAACTCCTGACCTCGGGCGATCCACCTGCCTCGGCCTCCCAGAGTGCTAGGATTACAGGCGTGAGCCACCGCGCCCAGCCAGCATTTTCTATTGTGTGACTTTGGACAAACTCTTTAACCTTGCTACACTCCAGTTACTTTACCTGTAGAAGGGGACAATGATAACTGATGTGCTGCAGGGTCGTGTGTGGGTACCGTGTGAGGAGAAGGGCAGCCTGGTGCTTGGCACGTGGTGAGCGCTCAGTGCATGGTTCTTACTGTGTCTAGGCCAGCTGGAAAATGCTGCATAGCTTCTTTCTAAGCAGTCTCTGGTCCTTTTCATTTGATTTTTTCCAGCTGCAAAAGTGCAGACTGAAAGGTAGTGGGTGATTTCTCTGCTCCCCAAACACTGCTTGGCTCTGCTGACGCACTTGCTGGTTAGGAGGTTGGGAGGTTCAGACTCCAGCACGGCCTGAGTGTAGGTGGCCCATTATGACGTCCAGTTTTGCTCATCTCACCTCGGTGCTGGAATAGAATGATCCGTGTGTGCAGGTCAGTTCCAGAAAGGCCTCACTGAGGTGCTGATGGACTGGATGGAGGAGCCCCAAGGACTCTGCTTCTCCTTCTCCAGCGAGAGTGACAGCGGACTACCTCCTCCCGGCAGGCTGTGCACGTGCAGGTGTGGCCCTCACTGAGGGAGGCCTGGCCAGCCTACTAGAGCTTGGATCTGGCTGGACGGTTCCATCCACTTGGTGTCCCTGGAGATAAGGTTTTTTCTGAAGCTTTGGGGAAACTCTGGGACAGGCTTCAACCATAATAAGGAGTCCAGTGGTCCCTCAGACTGGAGTGTGCATCAGAATGGCCTGGAAGGCTTGTTAAACACTGATTGCTTATCCCCCACCTCCAGAGTCTCTGATTCAGTTGTTCTGGGTGGGACTGGAGAATTTGCATTTTTTTTCACCTTTTCCCAGTTGATTATGGTGTTGTGAGGACCACACTTTGAGAACCACCGATCAAGAGCACGGTAGCCTTCAGGCCATCTTATAGGTTCATGGACCAAGCCCTACTCTTGCAAGATGATCTGCCCAGATGAACCAAGGCCTTGCTAGTATGACTTAATGGCGCCTCCAACGGGGAGGAATCTATGACCCACAAGATTACCGCTAATGAGCTGCACGTGAGAGGGAATAAGCTGAGACATTGGTGCCGTCTGTCACCATGTCATTGTCACAATGGGGCAGTGACACATTTGATGGAAAGATGCCAACAAACACAATCAGACTGTGTGACGTTTCTTTCATGACAAAGAATTCGGGGACTTACGGAGATGATTTCCTAAAGCAGGAGACCACACAGCGAGCTCCCAGACGAAGCTCCCAGCTTCCCAGCCCCTCAGCCCCCGTGAAGACACACAGCTGCTACTGGTTCCGTCTGCACAGCACGGAGACTTTGCAAGGCACAAGAACACTGTCTCCGTCACGGGGGCTCAGAGAGGTCTTGGCACATCCTCCACCTGTCCCCCCACCCTCTTCCTCTGCTCCCTTCACATTCTGGCGACTCTGGCCAAGCGCTTGCTTGCTCAGTTGGTGCAAAAAGGTATACAAAGCAACGGCAGCACATGCACGTTCCTGAATATTTGTGTGCGAGGGGTGACTTGCAGGTCAGCTTCTGGGACATACATGCCTCACTTGGTCCACCCCTGTTCTCCACTGCCTGTAGTGTCTACTGGCGTACGGTAGAGCCATTTATCTTAGACTTTTGGGCTGCCATAACAAAATACCTTAGACTGGGTGATTTATAAACCACGAGATTAAGAGAAAAGACTAAGAGAAATTTATTGCTCATAGTTCTGGAGACTGGAAAGTTCAAGATCAAGTGCCAGTGGATGCAGTGTGTGGTGAGGGCCTGTTCCTCATAGATGATACTTTCTATGTGTCTCACACGGCAGAAGGAGCAAACAGCCTCCCTCAAGCTCTTTTATAAGGACACAGTAAAATTTCACCAAAGCCCCACCTCCTCATACCAGCACCTTGGAGTTAGGTGTCAACACGTAAATTTTGGAGGGACACAAACATTCAGATGCTAGCACCATTTGCTGGAATATTACTCAGCAATAAAAAGAAATAAACTGTGGAAAGTTCATATACCAATGCGAATGAATCACAAAATAATTGTGCTAAATGAAAGAAGCCACACAAAAAAGAAGTCCAATTATGTAAAACTCAAGATGCAAACTAACTGGTAGGGACAGAAAGCAGGTCGACGGTTGCCTGGGGTGGGGGTGGGGGCAGGAGGGAGGGATGAACAAAGGCGCACAAAGAAACTTCTAGGCTGATGGACGTGTTCATTTTGTTGGATGTGGTGATGGTTTCAGGAGCATATCCATATGTCAAACTTATTGAATTGTGCAATTTAAATAAATGCACCTTACTGAGTATAAATTATGCCTCAATAAAGGTGTTAAAATCAATTAGTGACACATTCATTAGTCATTACTCACACATTCATGGGGAAGGGCAATTCTTGAAGAAAGAAGAGATCTAGAAGTTGAACAGAAATTTATTTTCTCACAGTTCTGGAGGCTGGAGGCTGAGACTGAGGTGTTTGAAGGGTTGGTTTCTGCTGAGGCCTCTCTCCTTGGCTTGCCGATGGCCATCCTTTCCCTGTGGCCTCACGTGGTTGTCCCTCTGTGTGTGTCTGTGTCCCCGTCTCCTCTTCTCATAAAGACACTGGTCATATTGGGTTAGGGCCCACCCTAATTACCTCATTTTATCTCTTTAAAAACCCTCTCTCCAAATACAATCACCTTCTGGGGTCCTGGAGGTTAGAATTTCAAAGCATGAATTTTGGGGATACTCAGTTTAGCCCATAACATTGTAAACTAAAAATAAAATCTTAAGCCCTTGCTGATGAATGGACCTTCTCTTGACCAAGAGGACCCCAGAAAAACCTTAAAACTGAGTTCCCAGCCATGAAGGGATGGGAGGTCGGACATGTCTTATAATACCCCCTTCCTTTTGAAGTTTAGACTAATTGCAAACTGGCCCTAAAGTCATATGCAGCAAAGGTTAACTTATGATTGCAGGCCATAAATTTATTTAAGATATCACTTTAAGTATATTGTGGCTTGCTCTATGATTAACAGACTTTCGTATTTTAAAACATTCATTTCTACTGACTCCAAGCCTTTAGACAAAGCTTTATTTCTTTAACCTATTACAAATCAAAGAATCTTTGAACTGACCTATAACCTGTACAATCCCTCCGCTTGGACATGTCCCATCTTTTTGGGCCAAACCAATCTATGCTTTCCATATACTGATTTATGATTTTACCTGCAATTCCCGTCTCCCTAAAATGTATAAAATCAAACTGCAGCCCAACTGCTTTGGGGCCACTTACTCAAGGCTTCCTGGTTGTGGCTCCCCAGGCCTCAGCCACACATATTCAGCTCAGAATAAACCTCTTTAAATTATTTTACAGGGTTTGGGTTTTTCCCGTTAGCAATCTGGTGTTTCTGATAAGCCAATGGTGTTGTGTGTGGCAAGAAAACTCATCTTGAAACCCAACAGATAAAGATTCTGGCTTCTTTGCTCCTTTCTAGAACACTGGGTAAGTGACTTAAAGTTACGCCCTCTCAGATGCCCTCATCTGGAAGTGGCAGGCATCGGCGGGTGGCTTGCCTGGCTGCTGTCTTGACTTTTTTCCCAGTGGGAAAAGTCAAAAGGATGGCAGAGATGCCAACCCAGAGCCCTAAAATCATGAGCAGCACTGCGCACCCTGGACTCTACCGTGAGACTTCTGCTAAGGGAGAATCAAATGTCCACGACAATTAGCTACTTTTTTTCTGGTATTCTGTGCCTTGCTTCCCAGAGTTGTGGCACGTGCATTACAGGATTGCTGGGAAGAGTAGATAAGATAAAGTTTAGAAAACAAAAATGCCCAGCACATACTAGGTCCCTGGTGAATGCCAGCTTTTCCTCCTATCAACGAGAACCTCAGCCCTTCGACATTTGGAGCAAGTACCTCCTGTTTTCCGAGAGGCCTGCAAATCCCTAAATCGGAGCATCGAGGCAGCTTCCCAATGTCCTCGTGGCAGGATGGTTATTTTTCTTCCCTAACTAGTAGCAGGTGTTTGGCTGTGTCCATTAAAAGCCATTTTGTGTTCCCTCTGACAAACGAGTTTTTTATTTAGCAGTGTAGGATCAATAACGTGGTATCTCATGCGAACTATTAAAATGGAAAATGTTTGCTGGGCTGACAATGGTATTATCGATACGTACTGAGCAATAAATTATGTGAAACAAAATGGAGCAACCGGCCTTATAAAAGGCTTATCTGGGGCACAGCTGGCTTTGTCACAGCCGCAGCCGTGACTTCCCGGGGCTGCATTTGGAACAAGTGCTCGGTGGAGTCCGGGCAACTTTCTCAAACGTGAATGCGGCAGTGGCTGTCTTGGCTCTTCAACGTTGGCCAAGGCCTTTGGGAATAAGCTCCTCTCCCCTTCCCAGTCAGACCCCGCTGGAGTAGAGTCTGTCCTGACCTGGACCCTTTGGCAAGGCTGGGCATTCCCTGCCCCATGCTCAGTGCCACGTGAAAGGGCACTTCAGATGCCCTAGTCCTGTCGACATGAGTTGTCATCTAATGTCAACCCCTACCTCTGCTCCCACTTCCCACTCAATCCGGCACTTACCTGTCTCCTGACCTATGGGTTTCGTCTTCTATTTCTGGCCTCTGACACTTGGTGTATCTTTCCCAGGATTCTCTGTCGGATGCAGCTACACTCATTTTCTGTCAGTTGCGGATCTCTTTGCCTCTTCACTTTGCTCCCCACCCATCGTCAGCCTCCCCCTGGGGGAGTTGAGACGTCTTAGTCGCTCTGATAACTCCCTTGTCGGGATTTCTATTTTAATCCTCATGATTTCTGTAGAGCCTTGGGGACCATCGCTCCTGGGTATTGCATTGCAAGGCATGCTGGGACCTCAGCTCCTTAGGAGGAAATGAAGAGGAAGAAGCTTGGAGACTGGCAGGGTGGGGGCCGGGAACCTGATTTGGCTGTGGGGCTGACCCCCAAAGGAAGTGGTCCGAAGTTCAACGCACAATGCAACAGGACTTGGTAAATGCGGGTTGATATGGGGTGTGGGGAACAGTTGCGCAGTAGAGTGTCACGGACCCAGTCCCACTAATGCGGGCCCAGCATGACACTGTATTCCAGTGGAAGGAACCAGACATGACACAGGAACCCCAGGTGTCCCTTTGAGCTCAGATGCAGTAGTCCTAAAATTTGGGTTCCAATCCGCGCAATCTGCGCTGGCACTCAGGTTGAAATCTGTTGCTGTATCTGGGCTGAAAGACTCTCAATCAGGAAAGTGCGTACATTGGAAGCTGTGACCAGGTGAATGAGAATATCTTAGAGGAAAGGACCATTTGAAAGGCATATTAAATATTACAATATAATTTTACAGTTGGAAACACAAAATGCCTATTACTTTCTTAATAGAAACTACAGATAAATCCCACCCAAACGTCTTGGACAGGGATACAGGAAGTGCAGAGATTCTCCAGGAGGTGGAGCAGCTCCCTCGGGGACCTTGGAGGGAATATCAGATGTGTGATTTTCACAATTATTTAGAAGCGGGTGGTTTTAGCCAAAGAGCACCAGTGGACCCCCTGGAGTCAGTGTTTCCTGATTCCTTTGGAACACAAGCCCCTGAATTTTCACCTGGAACTTGGTGGCCCATGTCCCAGCCTCCCCTCCAGCTGAGGCTGACCATGTGACTGGGTTCCGGCCAATGGGATGTGAGCAGAAGTGTTGCATGACAGTTATAGGAACTTGCTATGACAGAAGCTGGCCTTGCCCTTGAATCCTTCTTTTCTTCACCTCTTTCTCCATCTTGCAGCTTGGCATGCAGGTACCAATCTCTTGGACCTTGAAGATGAGGGCTATGCCCCAGGGATGGCAGAGAGTTGAACTAGAAGGATCCAGGATCCTTGAGGACCTTGTGGCACAGAGCTCATAACGACCTGCCCAGGGTTTTTGTCCCTGGACAGACTTTACATGAGAAAGTAACTTTTATTGTGTTAAAGGCACTATTATTTGGGGTTTTCTTTGACTGGAGATCACCCCCTCCAATTATTTCCTTCTCTAGAAGCACATGATTGTTCTCCTCTTGAACTGTTTGACCAATAGAATATGGGGAAAGCAGTGTTTGGGGATTTCTGAAGCTTGGTCACAAGAAACCTGTGGCTTTTGCCTGGGTCTTTTGGAATGTTTGTTTTTGGGACATTGCCGCTCAGAACCTAGCTGCCAGGCTGTGACAAACCCAAGCTAAATGGAGAGGCCCCACGTAGGGACCCTGCTCCCCAGCCCAACTGGGAGCCAGCATCCACTGCCAGCCACGTGAATGAACCACCCAGGCATGAGCCCAGGTGAGCTCACAGATAACTGTGCTCCCAGCTGCTGTCTGGCTGCAGCCACCTGAGACACCGATGCAGACCCATCCAGCTGCTCCCAGCCAGTCTACAGGACCGTGAGATAAAATAAAAAGCTGCTGTTGGCAGCCCCTAAGTTTGTTACGCAGCAATAAATAATCACATCAGCCAGTATTATCGCAGAAGAGATAATTTAGATTAAAAACAATCTTTGCTAATTGGACGACAAAGAGCAAGGGGGAATTTAAGAAGTAAAGGTGATGTCTTGGATAATGCTTTGCTTGCAGCCACTGATCAAGTCCTGCTTGATAAAGAGTGACCTCTTGTGTGATATCAACAAGATGCGGATGCTCGAGAAGCTGGCACACGGATGGCCTCAATCTCCCGACTCCCACTGTCCCTGTAAGTCATCTCCAAGCCCCCGTACCATGCTCTGACCCAAGAGGAATGCCAGCATCCTCCAGATGGGCTCAGTTCTCAACACTTGTCCCCATCTCTCTTTGCTCTAGGGTCCTTCCCTTTGGTTTCAAAAATAGACCCTTTTCAGGTCTCCCCTGTTTTACAGGGCTCCTGTTTGGGGGTATATCCCAGTCTGGATGTGATATGCACCCTATTCATCCCAGCCCCAGATTAATGACTGGCCAAAATATAATGAATGGCTCATCTCCAAAGTCTTAGCTAACCCCAGATATGCCCTTCTGCAGGGCATTGCACCCCTCTAAACAGAGAATTCTACACTAGGCCATTGCTGAGTGGGGGTTGTTAATTAAATAGAAATGGGATATCTGCTACCCCAGCCCACCTCTGCACAGTACAGCAACCTGAAGAGTTTGAAAGGAATCCAATACCGGTAGGAATAATTCCAGGAAGGAGTCACCAGCGTTCCCTGGCATTCTTTACCTGCAGCAGCCTTACTTAGTTTTCTCTCTGCCTCTTCTACCCCTCCCCACCTCCTCCTCACCTCCGATAACCAGGGACTCTACTGCAGAATTGGGCTTAATGCTTCCTATTCATTCCCTAAGCCTCGAAAGGGATAATTGGGAGGTAATTGCATTACTGCACAGTTTGTAGTTAACCTTCTATTTTGGCTCTTAACGTGCATATCTTTGCTCCAGGAGTACATTAAGGGTAATTATACACAATTCCCTGCCAGATCCAGAAAAGGGGTTTGCAATGAGTAATGGGAGCCCACCAGGAAGGAAGAGTTAATGCAGCTGAGCTTGAAGCAGGTCCAAGAATGTAAATGAATTAAGGTCAACTTGACATGAACTTTGGCCAAGCAGAGCTAGAAAAATTACAGTCAGATTCGAGTCCTTTCTTGAGAATTATTGCCTTATCACAAAGCCCAGAGAAATTGTCATGTAGTCATTTATTCGACCAAAAACCTGAGTTCCTTCCCTCTGCTGAGCTTTGAGTTGGGGGCGGGTGGTGTTGAAAGGATCTCTGGGGCTTGGCATGGACTGACATGTGTCAAAATCCCTCCGTAAAAGAGTTTCCAAGACAGGTCTTTGGGTTTCAGTGTGATGTGTTTCAACCTTCAGCAGCATTTAAAGAAATAAAACTTGGTCATCTCCACTGTGGGCATTTAGGGAAAGTCAATTATTTTCTGTAATTGCTCACAACAAGCCCCTGGGAAAATGAACATTTATGTGAAATACTATTTCCCTGCATCTCAAATGCAAAACAACTGAAAGAAAACTCGAGAATAGAAGCTACACTCAAATAACCGCACCACAGTGGGCTTCCCTTTCCCAGTCCCAACTTGATCCTAATTAGCGCAGAATCTTGGGTCACTTGGCTCCATTGCTCTGTGCCTGTTTCCTCACTAGTGTCATGAGTGAGCTGTAACAGGTCACTGCTGTCACTAGTGTTTTCTGGTCTAATGAGTCTACCTTTTTGCCTTCTTCCTGCTTAATATTAGGTCAAAATATCTTTAAAGTATACTATCCTGATATGAATATTGTTGAAACTTACTAAATATTTTGGAAACAGTGTCTTACTGTTCTGTCTACATATGGCTGTTCAAAAAAAAAAAAAAAGAATCTGGTCAAAGGCAAATGAAGAATGGATATTTCTCTATTGGATGACAAGATGCACATCTATTGCCCACTGTGGGTCCAGCTAAGAGGGCTTTTCCCTTCATCCCTCATCCCCCAGAATGAGACATTGGTGAGTAGGGTGGAAGGTTTAGTGTTGAGTTTCATTGACTGTGTGGTTTTCTTTTGCAGAAACAGCTCTGGCAGCTGCTGGAAGGTTCCAGACAATATTGATGAGGATTAATGATCCTGTAAATAGGTGTTTAAAATAAATAAAACGATGAAAACAGGGATTAGGGAGAAACTACAGCGGGTTAATAAATGAGATGTTCAACTGCAAGTTCCTACAAGATTATTTTAGCAATTAGTGGGAAACATTTTGTCACAAACAAAATAAATCTGCAATCAGAAAATAATTCGCAATCAGCTTTGCAAGTAAAATCGCATCCTTTCCCGTCAGTCGAAGGCGTTTTGAGAATTAAATGATCAAGTCAAGAGTGATGCTTTCAGAAGGTAAATGGTTAGAACTGATTATCCTGGCAATTAGTCAACTGTGAAGCATCAACTGGGGAGGCATTTCACAGAAAGTTCTTCCCTTGAAGAGGCTGTCCAACCGTACCGAGAGCAGAAACATCTTGGTGTGGGAGGCTGCTGGTCCTTTCCTGGAATCCAGCAAATGCACTCATATAAAATGCTCTGCAAGCCACCAAGGCACCTGTCATACTCATAATGGATGTGACCCCCTGCCACACCACGTGCGTCACTCTGCGTGGACAAGCACCTCAGCTATTTCCAAGGAACGTGGTCGTCATGCACATTTAGATTTCTTCGCAGATCAAAATGAAGGTTGCAAGTGGGTTCTGCAGGTGACCAGTCGTTCAAGCAATTAGAGGCCCACCCTGGAGACATCCTCAATGGGCAAGGTATCAATATTTTGCCTAATTTTTACTGCTGACCATAAAGACTCAATTCAGAGGGAACTTAATGAGCATATTTCAAGCAGTGACTTTCCCTCCTGAATCTGGCAATAAAATGGAAAATGCCAATGAAGAAGGACATGCAGGCCCTCTGGTCTTCCCACAAAGAATGTGCAGAATTTGTGTCCAGGAAGATTCTAAAGCTAGTTCTCAGTGTAGCTCTCTCTCAGTCAACTGGTCGCTATTCATGCATTATCCAGCATTTGTCCTCCTAATTTTTCTCTTAAATATTTATAAAACTTGCTTAGGCTGCAAAGACCCAAGAAATAAAATAGAATTATCTTAATAAAGAAAAGGTTGGGATGTGTCATTTTGATTTAGAAAGCCCATTTCATGGTGTGTGTTGGAACAAGAAGTAATTAATTTGAAAAGTCCTTGATCTCTGACTACAGTCGCATTAATGATTTTATAGTATTAAATATAATAGTAATTCACATTCATTATCCTTGTGTTCATTCTGACCCTTGTCTTCATGGTAAGAACCGTGTCCATGGCTGGAGATGATTAAAGCATAAGAGATTAAAACTGAACGGGGTAATTCTGTGAAGCTGACTATTTACTCTGGATCTTAGCCACTTCTCAACTCAGATATCTCTTTCTCTCTCTTTTCAATTTGAAAGAGTTTGGCTAATTCATTGTCATCATTCACTCACTAACCTTAGTTCTGAGTTTATGCTCTCTATTCAAAGTCAATAAAAAGGGGTTTGTTAATGTTCACTCATTTCCACTAAGTTGCCGGTGGGCTTTCTTTATCCTATCTATTTTTTGTTTGTTTGTTTTGGTTTTGAGACAGGGTCTCGCTCTGTTGCCCAGGCTGGAGTGCAGTGGTGTCATCATAGCTCACTGCAACCTCACACTCCCGGGCTCAAGTGATCCTTCCACCTCAGCCTCATGAGCAGCTGGGACTACAGGTGCATGCCACATGTCGTCTTACCTCAGTCTCACAACAATAACTGTGGCATTACTGTCTTCATTATAGGGAGGAAGAAACTAAGGCTAATCCACTTGCCCAAAGCAACATAGCTAGTAAGTGAGGAAGCCAGGATCTGAACCCAAATGAGGCAGCATTTGAGCTGTATCTTGAAGAATGAATGGTGATGTATCAGCTAGCTATTGACTCAAAACATTTATTCTTATAAATCTGTGGGTTGGCTGGGGGTTGGTTGACCTGGGCTGATCTTGGCTGGGCTCAGTTATGCTCCCAGGGCTCAGCTGGGGACTGGCTGATCTTGGCTGGGCTCCAGCGAAGTGGCTGTGCTCTGCCAGGACCAGCAGGTTGGCCTGGGACATGTTCTTCGTATGGTGATGACAGAGACTCAGGAGGGCACGTGGAAACTTGTGAGGCCTCTTAAAGCCCAGGATTGTAGCTGGGATCCTACTACTTCCATTTCATTCTGGTGGCCAAACCAGGTCACGTGGCCAAACCCAAAGTCAAGGGAGAGGGAAACCTCCTCCAGCATTTTAGTGAGAGGAAGTGCAAAGTTCCCAGGCAAAGGGTGTGGATATAAATAAGGAAGACAGAACACTGGAGCCGGTAATACAGCCTCACACTGGTGCATTTCCAAGAAGTTTAGGGAGGGAAAAGGAAAATGAATCAAGGAGAGGACAGAGGAAAGGGAAGAGAAAGGGAAACGTTTCTTGAGCACCTACCCTTTGCTGGCTGCTTCCCTAGGATATTTTTCATATATTCCACTCTGTCTTTACAGTTGTCTTGTCAAGTAGGTTTTCGTATCTCTGTTTGGGAGAGGAAAAGACCACAGTTAAGAGGGTGAAGAAAGTCTCCCGTGGCTACTTGCTGATCGTTGTAGAGCCAGGACTCAACGTGGATGGAACCAGAGGTCACTGTGTTCCGTGGAACCAGCCAGCCACAGAAAGACACACGTCGCATATTCTCACTCGTAGGTGGAAGCTAAAAAAGTAGATTTCGTGGAGGTAGAGAGTGGAGGGACAGATACCGGAAGCTGGGAAGGGTGGGAATGGGGACGAGAGGCTGTTAGAGGGGACAAAAACACAGTTAGGTAGAAGGAATAAGTTCTAGTGTTTGGCAGCAGAGTAGGGTGACGACAGTGAACCACAATGCATTGTATATCTTCCAAATGGCTAGAAGAGAGGACATCAAATGTTCCCAACACATAGAAATGATAAATACTCGAGGTGACGGATACCCACAGTAGCCTGACTTGATCACTACACATTCTATGCATGTAACAAAATATCACATGTACCCCACAAATACGTACAAATATTATATATTAAAACATAAATAAAAATGAAGCAAAACAAAACAACAAAACAAAAAATTAAAGTCCATCTCACTCTTCAACCTGTGCTTTTGCCTTTAAAACAGGGGTTAGCATTTTTTTTTTTTTTTTTGCAGAGGGCTGGAAAGTGAATGTTTTATGCTTGGCAGGCCATACAGTCTCTGCAGTCACTACTCAACCTTGCCGTCATGGCACAGAAGCGGTCGTCACCAATACTTAAACAAATGGACATAGATGTCTTCCAAGGAAATGTTATTTGTAAAAACAGGTAGTAGGCTGTGGTCACAGGCTTGAGTTTCGATGGCTCCTGCTCTGCAATATTTGCCTTTTATAGGGTCTGGCCCCTTCCTGGCGAGGACTCTAGACAGAAAGAAACACGCATAGGAAGACGTGAGTGTGTGGGAATGTGTGATGGCTTCCAGAGAGGGAAAATAGCTGGATGAGATGGGAACAGATGGTGTTCGTGTGAGGTATGGGAATTGAGGGGACAGGAAGTGTGGAGGATGTAACTGGGGCCCCATCACATGGATCTACTTTCTGAGCAAAGCTCTACCATGGGACAGGCCCAGAGAGCACCCAATGGAGGGAGCAAAGACCAGTCCTTGTCTTTGAAAGAGGTGACAACTTGAAAGGAAGAGAGAGATTGGACAAGAATGACCTTCGGGCAGGAGTGGGCCGAGAGTGGAAGAGTGATCTTCCGAGTTCCATACGGGGACACTAAGCTGGAGAGTGTCGTCGCTGGTCCTTGCTGGCCCAGAAGCCCAATCATAAGCCAGGACCAAAGATTACTTATTGAGCAAAGAATCGGAATCAATGACACAGATACCCCAGTTTCTCTCTTAAGAATTTCCTAAATGTGGACATGGGATTTTGGAGGCTGAAGCTGGTACTACAATTTGAAAGAGTTAACACATTCCACTTGGAAGGAAAAAACAACCATGTGGTGACAAAGAATTTGTTCTCTTCTTTGGGTGGCAGCCACAGGATTCCTTGCCAATTAGTAGCATCTGGTCCTCATAGAAGATTCATCCCTGGTTGAGCTGGCAGCTACCTCTGGATGTGACACTCTGTGAAGTTCCTGATGGCCCATCTGTGATGTCTTCCCTTCCCAGATACCACAATCTTCCCTCCCCCTCTCCAACCAGTCTGCCTTTCATTTGAAATATTTTTAAACACTTAGAACTAAAAGCAGGACTATCTCCAGCTTTTTTCTTTGTTTTTTTTTAGAGACTAGGGTGAGATTCTGAGTTGGTTTTTCCAAATTTAATAAAAAGAGATGGCAATGACAGTAATAGCTACGATTTATTGATCACTTATATATGCAGGGACCTATGTTCAACATTTTACATGCATCATCTCATTTAATTATCAAAACCACTGTGGGAGGATGCAGGTAGATGCCATTGTTATTCCAATTTGCAAAGGAGGAACTTGAACTTCAGAAAGATTCTTCCCTTGGCCAAGGTCACACAGCTCCTTTGTGGCTGAGCCAGGATTCCAACCCAGCTGTCTGAATCTACAGCTTGGACTCTGACATCTAACACACTGGGGGATCTAAAATGCATGTCGCGTAGAAGTAGATGTTTAAATGGTGACATATCAGACAGGGACATCCTTTTTTTCCTGAGTTTGATTAAGGCACTGTTATTCTGAGGGGCCCCTCCGTGAGTTTTCATAAGGATGCAGTATACCTAACAATCGCCTTTACATTCATAAACAATTTCACAGTTTGCAAGACGCTCTCACAGATACCACAGGGCATTAAGGGGCTGTTCTTTGCTCAAGGATCTCTGAGTCTAGTGCTTCCTTAGTCTCCCAGATACTCTATTTTCCTTCTTCAGGCAGGGCAGGGCTGTCTTCTGGAACTCTCCTATACCCACTGTTCTCAGAAACTACAGCCCTTCACTCCCCCCCACCCAAACCCCGTCTAAACCTAATTTCCCAGCCTGTGTCTAAATGGACTCTGCCGAGTGGGTAGAAAGCGAATGAAGCTGAGCCTGCTATTCAGACACATCATCTTCATTCACTGGGGGAAGAAAAGGCCTGGGTCTTAATGAGAAATAAGGAATTCTGCAGATGCCTCCTTCAGTTTCCTGTCAAAGGCTCAGATTGAGAAATTTAGAGTTGCCCAGCTTGTGGTCTTTTATTTTAAGTAACAGTAGGATGAAACAGGCCCTGGTAGCAATTGAACACACTAGTTATCTTCCTAAATTGATGATACATCTGGCTACTTCACCCCTTTTCAATTTCAAATGCAATTTGTCCGAAGCCTCCAATTTAAACCACAGAGACCTTCTCTAAACTAAATAATAGGCTACATAGCTCTCTGGCTTCCCATGAAAAGACAAAGGCTGTGTGTGTGTGTGTGCGTGTGTGTGTGTTGTGTGTGTGTGTGTTGTGTGTGTGCAGTGGTGATAATGGATTGGAGCTGATGAGAAGAGATGCATTCCAAGTGATGACTGAATTTAAAGCTTTTGCATTTCTACTGGGGATTTGGGATCTGATGAAATTACCAGCTTTTCTACTGGGCTCAGCATGCCGTGATCTCAGATACAGACAGAGACGTGAATGAAGCCTGGGGTCTCGGAGAGCTGAGCAATCCTGGGCGGACCTCCGCCGCCCTCTCTCCATCCCAGCCGTGCCTCAGGAGGCAGGACTCGCTGCACACCTGGGGGTTCTTTCTTTGGCCTCCTGGCTGCTTCCTGCCTCCAGCACCACTCGCCCCACCCACCTCTGAGCATCTTCCAACAGGTTTTCTCCAACCCACAAATCTGCACAGGTCACTTCCCTGCTCAGACGCCTTCCTGAGCTTCTCGTGGCCGCCGAATTCAGTAGAGACTCCTCGTGTGTGTCCTCTTCTCTGATCCCTGCGGTCACCTCCCGTTTCCAGGACTTGGCTTCTCGCCACTCCCCGAGCTGCCCTGTGCTCTGCCCCCTCCACCGTGTCCCTTGCATTCCCACAGCCAGAACGGTCTTGTCCCCTTCTCCTCCCACCTGCTCGCGCCTCGCAGAAGTGCTTTTCTGTTTCTGGAATGGCAACGCATAGCACTTTTAAGAGTTGGAAGGATTCTTTGAAGTCGGGAAACGCGATTTCTATGGAAATGCTATTTTCTCATTTCCAAGTCTCCTGCAAGATCCTGCTCAAATGTTGCTTCCCCTGGAAACTTCTGAGTCTCCTGACAAGTTAAAGGTGCTCAACAAATGTGTGATAAATGAATGCGTAAATAAATGTATGTGTCGAAGAGCAAAAGGTCTTTTTATTTTACTTCGTCCATGACCATGGAGTCACAAACTCAGGTTTTTTTCTTTTCTTTTTCTCTTTTCCAGAACTTGGATGAACCAGTCCAACTTCAGACCAAGAGAGAGATTCGGTGACCCACTCAGTGCCACACGGCAAGTCAGAGGGCTGGAACACAGGGTTCCCCACGCTGAGCCCACAGCTTTTTCTTTGCTTCTGTCTCTGCCCGCTGTCCTATCCATCTATATCTGTCACATGCGTGGGGCTGTTTCGGGCATTGAGGACCACTTGGCCACTTGGCGGCTTCCTCCTTCGTAAGATAATGGTGTTCACCAATGAATCCCTTCATCCCACAGGCCCTTCCTGAGTGACTACCAGGTATTGGAGTTTGAAGTTGAGGAAGACGTAGTTTGGACCCCAGAGGAGCTGAGTCCTGAATAGAAGGCAAGAAGAGAATGGGAGTGGCAGGAACACAGCAGGAAACAGTGAATTCTAGGGACAGGTCTGGGGACGTCCTTTCTGAGGATGAGGTGTTTCAGTTGGGCCTGGAAGGTGAGCAGGGCCTTCCCCGAGGACAGTAGGGACGGGGAGCGTGATCCCTATAGAGAGAGGGTCATGTGCTAAGGTCTGGTGGTGTGAAAGGTCACGGTGTGTTTGGGATGACAGCAAGAAGAATCACTTGCGTTGCGGAGGGGCCTGGGGAGGGACAGGTGGAGGGACTGAGAGGTGTCAGGTGGAGCCAGCCAGCCGAGGGCACTGTGTGCCAGGCCGAGAGACGGCGCTGTGTCCTGTGAGACTGGGGGTGTTAGTTGGCTCTTGCTGCCATAGCAGCGGACGGCAGATGGAGTGGCTTAAGCAACACATACCGGTTTTCTCACAATTCTGGAGACTAGAAGTTCAATGTCACGGTGTCAGCAGTGTTGGTTTCCCTCGAGGCCTCTCTCCTTGGCTTGTCGACGGCCATCCTCTTTCTGTGTCTCCCCATGGTCACCCTTCGATGTGTGTCTCTTTCCTAACCTCCGCTTCTTATAAAGACACCAATCAGATTGGACTTGGGTCCTCCCCTATGACCTCATTTTACCTTAATCACCTCTGTAAAGACCCCGTCTCCAAACACAGTCGCATTCCGAGGTACTCGGAGTTAGGACTGCAACACATGGATTTTTTGGGTGCAGGGGACACAATTCAGCCCACACCAGGCAACAGGGGAGGTTTGTTTTTTTATTTTCAGGAGTCATTTGGAACACTCGACTCTCATTTTCCGGGCCCGTGATGTGTTTTTAACAGCATTAATCCTTTCTCTGAAGGGCCTCTAAATATAGACACCATCTGCTGCCAGACAATATGTTATCACTGATCACCCACTTAACAATCCTTCCTACGTGCAAGGGGGAGAGGCTGCAGGAACCCGACGGGAGGCGTGCCCTCCCCAGGGCCTGCGGAGCAAAGCCCGCCGTGGGCTCGGACTCCAGAGCCTCCGAGAGGAGAGAAGGTGCCAGAATTCCAGGATTCTGTGATTCTTGGCTGGTGGGGCACTTGCATCAGGCTCATTGACTCAGAAAGAGGCGTTGGTTCCTCCCCCCGTCCTCTAAGTGCTGAGGCGCCAGCACTAAACAGGGGTGGAAATGTCTGCTCATTACTAAAAAAAAAAAAAGGTTCTTTCTTACAGAGCAAAGTGGCACCTGCCAGCCCTGGTTGATGGCATCTCCGCATTGATTAAGCGGAACACTCATCATGCGGATGTGAGTGCACTGCCCTCCGCCGTGGTTTGCCCCGGTGACACCTCCCTGCAGCCGCTGTCGTGCCGACCCACCGCCAGCTGGTTCATTCTAGCACTCTCGCTGTGAAGGACAATTTGGCCTCCCATTAATTACTTTCAAAGTTCTAGATTTCAATTAGGAAGTTAATTACTTTTTGCCATATTGCCCCCATTAAAGACATTTTCATTATTAAGTCAATTTGTTAGAATTGAAGAGCTTTGCCAAGACAGAAGAGTTATCGTCCACGGAGCCGCCTGCTGTCACTATCGTCTCTTCCTGTGTTAAGGTGATACAGCTGAAAGCTTTATTTTGGATTTTTTTTGTTGTTGTTGTTCATTTAGCAAATATTTGTGAACCACATGCTTCATGCTCAGTGCTGTGCTGGGCTGTGGAGGATGGAAAGGTGAGCCAGACCTGGGACCTGTCTTCAAGGAGATCAGGAATTAGTAGGAAAGGAGTAAGTTAAATCAGAAGTGTACGCACTTACAGGCTGGGCATACACAAAATATTGCAACGCAGAAGAGGCAGGGTGCACTTACAGGCTGGGCATACACAAAATATTGCAACGCAGAAGAGGCAAGGTGATGAATTCGGGACGTCTTTGCAGAGGTTATGAAATGTTACATGGATCTTGTAGGATGTCCGCATAGGAGCTCACCAGGTAGGCAAGAGGGGGAGGGTGCTGGTTTCCTAGGGTTGGCGTAACAAAGTATCACAAACAGAATGGCTTCAATGACACAAATGTATCGTCTCTCAGTTCTGGAGGCTGGAAGTCCAAGATCTAGCATGCTGGCATGGTGACGCTCCCTTTGGAGGTGTGGAGAAGGATCTGGTGCAGGCCTCTCTCCAAGCTTCTGGTAGTTTCTTAGCTTGGAGTAGAATTTCAATCTTCACGTGACCTTCTCCCAGGGTCTTCACATCCTCTTCCCTCAACCTGCACCTGTGCCTGAGTCCACCTGTCCTGTGTCTGTTAGGACACGAGACCTCACAGCATTGGCACCCACCCTAGTGACCTCATTTTATCTTGATCACCTCAGTAAGGACTCTGTTTGCAAATTATATCAGATTCTGAGACACTGTGGGTTAGAACTTCAACATACGCATTTTGGAGGACACGAGTCAACTGACAATAGCATCCAAGGCAGAGGAGACAGGACACGCAAAAGCAGGGAGTTCTGAAAAGATCAGCCTATTTGGGGACAGAGAGAGCGATGTGACTTTAAGTCAGCGACATGTGGACTTTTTCTAAAGAAATGTTCAAGGCTGTTAAGTGAGCCCTTACAGTTTTTAAAGTAAATCTTACTTTTATTTATAGTCTTTGTTGTATCATCACATATATACATAATTTCGCACAGTACATACTCACCCATCCAATCACATCCGTTCCTCAACACCCCACTCTGTGCCCACCAGGCACCTCTCCTACACCCCATGTCACTAACCCACGCATTTGTGTTTATGTAATTCTATACAGATGTTTATACACACACACACACACACACACACACACACACACACACACATACAGAGGGTTTCAGGTCATTGTTTATTTTACAAATAATGGTATCCTTTTATAAGTGATTTTCTGTATCGCTCTACAAGCCCTTGTGGAAATCTCTCGAAATCACACATTCTTAATGGGGGCACTGTTGACCCCCAGGGGGTGAAAATTGGGTTTAGGGAGGTGAGAGAAATCTTAGGTATTACAATGGTCTATGGGCCTGTGAAGCTCGATTCTATTTGACGAAATAAACCGACGTGCAGTGCATCTGTGCTATTAAAATCTCACAAAGAGGATGATCATGAATACGAAAAAGATGGAGAAGCGCTGCTCTGAACCACCTGCCATGACTCCAGTCTTCTCCTTTTGACAGCTGTGTACTATTTTGCAGTGCACATGGCCGTCATCTCTTCAGCCATCCCTCCGTTGCCGGACATCCTTTCTGTGTCTTGATTTTTGCCCTACGAAGAAGGCTGCAGGTGACGGATTGTAGCTTCCATTAGAGTAGAAATCTTGGTCACAGGATATCTGATTTTTAATCTTGTGATAAATCCTACCAGACTGTTTTTCCCAAAGGCAGAAACACTTCATGTTGAAGGAGACTCCCCTCACCAGCCGGTGCCATCACCCTTCTAGTGTTTTCTACTCTGACAGGTGTAAAGTGACCTCTCATTCCGACTTTCATCTGCATTTCTCTGACTAGCAGGCAATGTGAGCACCTTTTCATACATTTCTCAGCCATGAGGGTTTGCTCTTTTGTGAATTGTCTATGTAGTTAATATATTGGGTTGACTCCATTTTTATGTTGTAGTGTTTATCTTGGAAATTCCCAGTTGCTCTTTGTATATCATAGATTTCACCCTTTGTCTAGCATCTGGAAAAAACTTTTTCCAGATCTATCACTTGTCTCTTGCTTTCATTTATGGTTCTCCTTACATGGCAAAGTTTTAAATTTTACATAGCTAAATATGCATGTCTTTATTTGATAGCTTTTGGATCTCCAGTCTTGGTTAGGAGGTTTACGTAAACTCCAAATTTGTACATATGGTCTCCTAGGTATTCTTGCAAGGTTTTGATTTTACTTTTTACATTTATGTTTTTTAATATTAATACATCTGGAAGGGTTTTTTTGTACAAGAGGTATTATGGGATGTCTTGTTTTAGCTTTTTTTTCAGGTAAATAATGAGTTTGCTTATAAATTTTGTCAACAATCCACTCATTTCCCTTTGAATTAGGCTCCCATCCTATATTGACTTCTCATACACAAAAACATCTAATTCTGGGTTCTTCACCGTGTTTTACTGATTTATCCATTTCTCAACCCAAACTATATTGATTGACCATTCTTTAGAGCAGGCATGCAATTTCCAAAATGAAAACAAACAGATATAGAACCCCTTGTCAGGATTCTACGCAGAATTCCATTAGAATTATATATTAAATTTTAGGAACATTGAATATATCATATTTTTCCATTTGTTCAGAATTTGTTTTATGTATTTTAATAAACATTTATAGTTTTCCTCATGTGTCTTCCACCTTTCTTCATAAATGTATTCGTAAATATTTTATAGCTTTTGACACTACTGTGAAAGGAATACAGTGAGAATGAAGACAATGTACTGATTTTTGTTCCTTTACCTTGACTGAAACCACCTCTGGACAGTTGCAAGAATGGAATGATGTTCGATGCGAGTGGGACGTAGGATGCTTGTGAATTTGATATTGCTTTAGGGAACTGGCATCTGGAAATTCTCTTAATGAACACTTAGGACCATTAGGAAAGAGAGAGGTTACTCTTGTGTGTGTCACAACAGGTGATGATGTGTCTGAGAGAATTTCAGTTTCTTTAATGCACATGCTCAGGGCCACGACAGCTACCCGGGGGACCCAGAGTCACTCCGGCAAGGGAGGCGAGGCCCTGGCCACTGCATTGCTGTCTGGGTGGGGCGACCCCTGGAGAAGCTGCCTTTGCCTTTCTCAGGGTTATTTTATATCAGACTGGCCCTTCTTAGCTTCTGTGGAGGCTAGTTTGGGACCTGCCAGCCCGTCAGATCCAAGTAGCTGGAAATCGCACCCATTCCTGAGTGTGTTAGTTTGCTAGAGCTGCCATAGCAAAAGACTACACAGTAGGCGGTGTAAACAATGGAAATGGATTTTCTCACACTTCTGGAGGCTGGATGTCCGAGATCAAGGTGTCACAGAGCCACTGTCCCCTGCCGCCTCTCCCCTTGGCCAGCAGGTGTTTGTCCTCACAGGGCCTTTCCTCTGTGGCCACATCTGGTGTCTCCTTATGTGCCCAGATTTCGTCTTCTTGAAAGGACACCCGTCCGATTGGATCAGGGCCCACCCGAATGGCCTTGTTTAACTTAGTCACCTGTGTGGAGACCCTTCTCCAAATACAGTCTCACTCTGTGCTGTGAGGGGTTAGAGCTTCAATGGATAAAGTTCGAGGGGAGACACAAGTCAGCCTGTGACATTGAGGGCCAGGTGGGAGGTGTGGGTGGGAGGTCTCGGGTTTCGGGGCTGCTGCTTTCTCTGCCTCACTTTCATTTCACAGGCAGCCCCCGAGAGAGAATCCCAAGGTGGCTAATTCATGCAGGGTGGGCACGTGAACTTCATCTACAGGCCTGCAGTCCTCCGCCGTGGACGCTAACTCAGATCAGACACCTGGAGACACCTGGGCCCAGGCGGTGGCTGGTGGTGGCAGGGGTCCTCTTTGGCTTCAGTCCCCAACACCCTTCACTTCCAGCTCCCCCCCATCATCCGCCAAGGGATGTCTGCTGGGCAGGACTGACACCCGTGGGGTGGGTGGTCCACAGCACCCGGGACGGTTATTCCAGCTTCCTGGAATTGCCTATAAATGTCACAGTGGAGAACAAAAGTGCTCAGTTGGTCCCCCGAGTTCTGAGTTCAGAGAACCGCAGGGACGAGGCAGCTACCACGCCCTGGGGTCTGAGGTGTCAACTCGGCAGCACCAGCCCCACCTGTCTTCCCAGCCTCTGGTCACTGAAGGAGGCACATGGGAGCCACGAGGATGGAGCCTCGGGGGAACAGGAGGTCTGTGGGGAAGGGGCAGTCACTGCCCCATGGCTTGTCCTCTATCCGCCTCCTGGGTGCTTGTGGTGTGTGAGCTATTTCCCACCAAGGCAGAGAGGAGAATGCGGCTCTTACCTGCTTGGTGGGGAGACAGGAAGTCAAGGAGTGGGGTGGGGAGCACCCAGAGGAGGAGTGGGGAGCACCTGGAAAGATATAGGGAGCACCCATGGGTGGTGGGGAGCACCGGGGGAAAGTGGGGAGCACACAGAGGAGGGGCGGGGAGCATCTAGGGAAGGGTAGGGGGCACTCCGACAGAGGTGGGGGCACCTGGAGGAGGGGAAGGGAGGGCAGCAGCAGCCCTGCGGTTTGGCCTGGTAGAGGTGAGATCCCCCAAGGGCAAGGGGACACTCCCACTTAAGCCATCATGGCGATACCAACACCCCCCAGGCCACCCTCGGACAAGGACCCAGCAAGCAGGAGGCTGAGCGGGGGCCTGCAGGAGAGAACAGAACTCCTCCCGCCCCAGACCTTGCACGTCTCCACTCTCAGCACGGAGAAGGGAGGGAAAGAGTTCAGCACGAAACACAAGGTTAAAGTTGTAGAATGAATAGGACTGCCCTTAAGAACAGGAACACGGCTGTATTATTAAACGCGGCTGCTTCCAAAATTATGAAATTAAATGGCATGGTGTTAAAAGAGCAGCCTACACCCAGGGGAAAAGGAATCTTGATGGAACAGCTGTAATACTAATGAAAAAAAATTTTGTTTATATGTGCAATAGTTCGAGTGGCCATAAAATATACACAGACTGGACAGCTTGAACAATAGAAATTGATCTTCTCAATTTGTTACCGAATCAAACTTGGGTCTGCTGGCCCCGGGCACAGAAAAGCTGAACGCTGACACCGAGATTTGCAGCAAGAGAGGGAGGTGTCTACGCAGGGCCACGCAAGGAGGACGGGCCGCTAATGCTTAAGACCTGAACTCCCCGATGGCGTACAAGCAAGGGCTTCTACAGGCAGGGGCGAGGGGTCTCCAAAGTGAGTTAAGGTCTGGGGAATTTCTGGAACTTCCTTATCTCTTTTCTGGTTTCAGTCTATCTGAGGTCAACTGTGACAGTGGTCCCCATTTTCCACTGGGTGGGGGTCACCTCAAGGACACATGTCAAGATGTCGTCTTTTATTTCTATAGGGAAACAAACGCCTTGCGACTCTGACTTATTTGGGTGGCTATTGTTTAAGCTATTATTATCTTTTCTTTTAGCTGGTTATTCATTGCTTCACTTCTGTAAAGCCTGGATGCCTGGCTGGCTAAGTGCCTGGAATTCCCTTGAAAGGACTCAAAATTTTTTCTTTATTTTTGTGCTCTTGGGGAGAGGGAGCCTGGCGGCCCCTGAGAGGGTCCCTGCTCTGTCTCACATTCTGGATCAGGGAACAACACGGTCACGTTCTGGTGAGGGCTCTCTTCCCGGCGTGCGGGCAGCTGCCTTCTCGCTGTGTCCTCACATAGTGGAGAAAAGAGAGTTCGCTCTCGTCCTCTTTGGATAAGGCCACCAACTCTGTAGGATTAGGACCGTGCCCTATGACTTCATTTAACCTTAATTACTTACTAAAGCCCCCATCTCCATATGCAGTTGCATTGGGGGTTAGAGCTTCAATATATGACTTTGTGTGTGTGTGGTGGGAAGACACATAGCAGTCGGCTAATGAGTTGCGAGGTCCCCATTTAACTGGCCACATTTGGCATTAGCTGAGAAAAGGTTGTATTATAGTGTAGGGTTCAAAAGGACCAAAAGTTTGTAAAAGAAGAGGAAATAAGGCTACAATTACAGATGGCAGCTGATAGCATCCATATTTTGAGGCAGGCTTCATGCTCTATTTACACAAGGAAGATAAAGTAGTGGCCTCTCTCTCTCTTACACACACACACACATACACACACACACACACACACACACCTGAAAGACCCAGAGTGATCACCTAGCCCAGGAATAACAGATGCCTGGTATGAGAGACATTATTCCCCTATTTCTTCTCTCATGGCAGACATAAGTAAATGATCATGGCACTGTTTTATGCTAAGACCACTAATTATTCTCTGTTGAAGAAAAGGGACAGCCCCCTATAATCAGGGAGGGCTTCCTGAAGGAGGTGACATTTTAGCAGGTTCTTGAAGATGGGCAGAGTTTAGAGAAGTGGCCCCTAAACCTTGGTGGGCTAAGGAGGCTGAAGAGAACTTGTTGAGAGCAGATCCTGGAGTTCATCCTGGGAGACTCTGTCCAGTCAGTACTGGGCAGCACTGGAGTCATCATTTCACACGTTCCTCAGGGGAAGTGGATCCCTGGGGAATGGGCTACTGCAGCAGGGAGAGACTGGCGTGAGCACAGGAGGGTGGTCACTAGGAGGCCCCAAAGGGAAGGAGAAGCAGAACTGCAAGTTGTGGTTCCTGGTGGCTCCAGGGAAAAGCCCAAGGCAGGGGTGAGCTGGGAATTGGTGGCTGTCAAACCTGGAGGCCATCACTGCAGACTGGGAAGGCCCAGGAGCACAGCCGCAATGCCAGCAGCCTACAGCTGTGCTTCTGGGTGTCGGATTTCGGCAAAGTGAGGGGCAAGAGCAGCTCGGTGTATTCACAAATCCTAACTGATGAGCGGGTTGCCCCTCCTGCTTCTGAAAAACGCCTTTTAACAAGGTGCAGCCCATCAACGAAGGGTATTTGGGTAATGGCTTGATATCAGTCTTAGTCCATTTTCTGTTGCTATAACTGAATACCTGAGACTGGGTAATTTATACAGAAAAGAAATTTATTTCTTTATTTTTCTGGAGGCTGTGAAGTCCAAGGTCGGGGGGCTGCATCTGGTGAGGATCCGCTTGCTGGTGGGGACTCTGTGCAGAGCATCACATGGTGAGGGGCTCAGGAGAGACGGCCAAAGTGGCTTTTATGATAGAGCCACTCTTGTGGTAACTAACCCACTCCCTCCATAACCCATTCATCCATTAATTCAGGAATGGATTAGTCATGACCCAGCCACCTCCCAAAGATCCCACCTCTCAGCACTGCTGCATGGGGGACCAAGTTTCCAACACGTGAACCTCGGGGGGATGCACTCAAACCATAGCAATATCCAACTCATTGCCACACCTGGGCTGATTACATTACATGTTAAAAAAATCCTAGTCCCTCTTACTGTTTTACTATCATTTAATGGAAACAATAAAAGTAATAATAATTTTAAAAATAAGGGTTCCCCTTTACTTAGAATGTACCATGTTCAAGGCACAGTGCTAGTCCTTTGTGAACTTGAGTTTTAGTCCTTTTACCAGCCCTGGAAGGAGGTGCTATAATTGCACCCACAGGCAACCTGAGCCTCTGTGATTTGTGCCTGAGAATGGCTAGAGTGGGAATTCAAATACCTGTCTGGCTTAATTCAATCTCCCCTACTCCTCTCAGCTCTGGAAGATGGTCCAGGAGTCCACTTTGGCTTCCAAAGTTATGCATCGTGTTTAAACAGTTGAGCACTGAATTTGGGTGTTGGTGTCAATCTGCTTACAACGCCCCCCACCTCCCTGGGAACCCTCAGAATTATTTTGGAAAGATTGTTGGGGGGTTGAATGTGGGATTCCATCTAAGCCAATGGAGAGTAACGGCAGTCGTAATTTGGCATTAATATTTAAGTGACTTCATTGAACCCAGAAGTTGGAGAATCCTGAGAGGGTTCAGTTACACGAGGGATGACTCCGGAGGTGACCCGGAGAGTGTGGGCTCCAGAGACAGAATCATCTGGGCTCTTGGCCCTGGCCTGCCACCTGGTAACCCTGTGACTTTGGATGAGCACCGCAACCTCAGTGAAACTCAGCTCAGCTGTCACGTGGGACTGAGGTTTCTGCTTCTTAAGAATCCTGTGAAGAGCAATGACTCAGGGTATGGACAGTGCCTGGTCGGGCATCTTTCATAGGGGTCTGACATAAAGATGGGCTTCCTGTCTCCCCCGGGGCCACCGATGGACCTGAAGGGAATTCTTGGTTCCCGTTTAGGCAGGGAGGAAAGAAGAGAAGGAGAGAGAGAGACAGAAAGAGAGAGATGCTTCTGTCTCTTTAAAGAGCTCCGGGGAAGAAGGACTTGCAGTTTCTGCCTCTCAGCTTTGCTTCAGGGCTGCTGTCCCCAGACCCACTGAACTAGAGCAAACAAGCTCGGAATGGGAGTGACGAGCCATTCTGCAGCAGATGTCCCCAGAGGAAAGGGGTGAGCAACACTTTCTGCTGCATTTTCCCCTCCAATCCCTTCCCAGCCCACAATAGCGTCCAAGAACAAGAACAATTAATCAAAAGTTAAAACCAAGGGAGAATCAGCACAGGTTACTGGAATTGGAGGCGACATGAGCGACCCCACTTCTGCGTGCTGCTGGTCATCATGGCAAGTCCCCTTTGTGCTGCAGGATGTGGTGTGATTTCCTGTGCTTGTGTGTCCTCTCTTTCGTACCTCCGACCCTCGCTGGACGTCTGTGAGTGTAACACTGTGCACTAGTCGTGTCTGCCCCTCAGGGATCTCAGTCTCCCTCGGGAGATGCGTATCCAAGCAGATAGCTGCTCAGCATAACCAAGCCAGGACAGAGGACGTGCAGACAGCCAGGGTGCTGATCAAGGAAGGCTTCCTGGAGGAGATGCTCTCCTTGTTATACGTCTGAGAAAATGAGTAAGTACAGAGCGGGTGGAGGCAAGGGGAGGAGGTGAAGGAAGACATTTCAGGCAGAAGCTACTGCAGGAGGGAAGGAGGAGTGGACACACTGGCAAGTGATCAGTCCAGCAGAGGCCAAGCTGGAGAGGTGGGTTGAGGGCAGAGACAAAGGTGAGGCTGGAGAGACATTCACGGTCCAGGTTATAGAGATTTTGGAATTTCCCCCAAACCTGTACTGGAGCCATTGATGGTGGGGGAGGGATGGTCATGTTGGCCTTTTAGAAAGAGATCCCTGGCAATGTGAGAAGAGAACCTGCTGAGGCAGAGACAAGTTAGGAGGTTTTTATAGGAATCTGGCCCCAGAGATGACAAGGCTTGGGGACAAAGGTGGTGGCCGTGAAGATGGAACCTGGAGGCCAGATTCCAGAGAGAGGGCTTGGCACCTAGTGGGATGAGAGCAAGAGGGTGGCGTTAAGGACTCTGGCTGCGGCAGTCAGACAGATTTCAGGGCGTTCCCAGAGACAGGTGTTGTGGACCAGTGTAGGCTCTAAGGGTACTTAGCACATGGCTATCTGGATTTGGAGCTCAGCGGAGTGATCAGGGTGGGGGGTATGCAGTTGTGTGATGCCAGCACTGAGGATGTGGGAAGGGAGCGTGCATGAACTAAGAAGGGAGGCTGAGGGGTTGGTACTTAGAACAGGGCATTTGGGGTTGAGCAAAGGAAGAGGGACAGAGACAGAGAAAGAGAGGTGAACGCAAGGTGGGAGTGTCATGTGCTGTCAGTCAAGGGGGGAGGAGTTTGGAGCAAGACGGATGATGGTCATCACTGCCTGTGATTTGTAGAAAGACAAGGATGGAGAAACATCTACTGGATTTAGCAATAAGCAGCCATTGGTGACTTGACAAGAATGACTTCAGTGATGTAGAAGGGGACAGGCTGCAGTGGACTTAGGAGTAAAGAGAAGGTTGAGAACTAGAGACAATGAGCCTGGAGAACTCTTCCAGACTTTTAGCTGGGAAGGGAAAGACATAGGCTATGCACTTGAAGGAGGAGACTACAAGATGGGAGAGACTGCAGGAGACTCAGAAATCAAGAAGGATGAGCCACAAAGATGGAAAGGGGGAAACCCCAAAAGAGGAAGAAGCAATTGGCAGAATGAGGCGAATGTCGGAACCTCCGTGGTGGGTCATCCAGTGGGTGGGGCTTGGGAGTTACGTGTGTGCAGCTCAGAAATGCTTCAGCAATCTCTGCTCCCTTGCAGCATGCTGAGACTAGGCTGTGTGGCCGGGTTGGCCAGGGACTGGGAGTGTTCACGGGATTTTGCAGGGGAGGCTGGACAGAAGATCCTGCGCATGGGCTGGAGTGACAGGGGTGGTAGAGGGAGGTTGGCTGTGGTTGGGGCAGACGCAGAGATTGGTCTGAATGTTGGGAGACTTCAAGCAGCAGGTGGCATGCCAGGGCTCCAGGCATCATCGTAGGGTTTGTGAGCACCTTGTCCACTGGGCCCGAGTGGACCCCACCCAGTGACCCCACCTGGGAGGACGCTGGGGAGAGCTGGACAGGAAGACTGGAGGTCAGTGGAGGGCTCCAGTCTGAGAATTGGAACCCAAGTGCTAAGTGGAGACCCTGAAGCCGATGCCAGACCCACAGATGAGGCAGTGGGCAGGGGGGATGTTGTAAGGATATAGAAAGTCTGCTCCAGGCATGCTGGCTGCCAGGGCCAGCTATAAAGTGGTGGCAGCTGCTTTCACTGCAGGAAACCAGCAGCAAGTGTCCCTAGAACAATGACCAGCAGGGAAGAGGGATGGGGAGAGGCCAAAGAATAGCCCTGCCACCTGCAGTGTGGACCAAGCCACCTCTCAGAGATGGCTTGAATGGATGGTCCTGGGTGGAGAGCCCCAGTGTGAACCAAACAGATGCTCTGGCTCAGGTGAGATTTATGAAGTCCAGGACAAGGTAGGACATGCAGATCCTTGGGAACCAAGCGGACCTGGGTTCAAATCTTGACTCCACCCATTCCTAGCTGTGTGAACTTGGAAATTTCTAAACTTCTCTGAGATCAGTCTTCTTCTCTGTAAAATGGGGGAGCAAATCTCTTCCTCCAGGGTCACTGTGAGAAATAAAGGAGAGGAGGCTTCGAAAGACCCACTCATGGTGAGTGGTCCATAGTGGGATCTTCATAAATGATAGTTCCCCCTTCCTCCCTTCTGAGAGGTGGGGATTTGTGCCAAGGACCAACAACACAGCCTTTGTTTGTACCAGCTCATATGGACCAAAGCAAGAGGTTTTCATAAATCACCCGAGAGTGTCAAGCACTGAAGTAAATTAAAGATGACCACACATATTGTTTGACACTCTTCCCATCAACAGTTGGGGTCTATGGCACCTCCCTTTGTGTCTGGGAGGGCTCCATGACCAATGGGACAATGGAGTGAACATGTGGAAGTGATGCTGTGCCAGTTCCCAGGCCCAGGGCTTAAGAGAATGGTAGCTTTTATTCCTTGCACCTGGGATGCTTGGATTGCTCTGAGCCGCCATGCAAGGAGGAAGCCCAAGCAGCCCATGGAGGGGCCCCTGTGGGACAGAAGCAAGGCCCTCAGGTGAAGGCCCTGGCTGAGCGACCAGCCAACAGCCAGTGCTGTCTGCCAGCCAGGTGAGTGCACCATCTTGGAATTGGATCCTCCAGCTCCAGGGGAGCAGCCTCAGCGTACGCTGTCTGGAGCTGGGATATGCCACCCCCTTCGAGCCCTGCCCACACGGAACATGTGTGAGCAAAGTGAATGATTGCTGTTTAAGCCTCTATGTCTTGGGATGATTTGTTACGGAGCAGCAGTTAGCTAGAACCAGTGCACACGGTGACATCCCCGGTGTGCTGGATGCCACGAAGGCACTGCAGAAGTCAACGTGCCCCATGAAGGGGGTCAGCCATGAACGCGGCTTATGTGTCTCGGGTAGCTGTTCCTCCATCCCAGTCAACTGGCCCATCCACCCCCCCTTCCCTCATGGGCCAAGTCTGTCGCTTTTAGCTTTGTTGGCAGGTTGGTGCTGTTAGGGAAGAGCTTTGGGCCTCTCTCGGTCCCAGGCACGGCCCCTCTCGGTCCCAGGCGGGGCCCCTCTCGGTCCCAGGCAGGGCCCCTGGGCTCACTTCAGACCAGAGGGGAGACAGACGGGGTCCAGGTAGCGGGAGCTGCCACTGGCACCTGGCTGAGGAGGGAGGAAGCCTCATCTGTGGGTCCCTTCCCTGGGGCCAGGTGGAAATCATGCTGTCCTTATAATTAGAGGCAGGCGGAGCACCCCTGGGCTTCAGTGCTCCACAAGCACAGAGGAGCTGTTCGCCATGACAGAACAGATGGGACTTCAGAGATTGGACATATGCACCTGAGGGGTCGCATGACCCCTAAGAATGAGGCCATCGGCAATGCAGTGTCACTTCCTACCTCCCAAATTAGCTGGAAAAAAATAAAAGAAAATTGAGTGTTACTGTTAGCAGTGGGCTCTTGAGGAGGTGGCTTCGGTGATGTGTCACTGGCAGCCTCTCCTACGGCCTGTCTCGAGGAGCCCTGGCTGACGAGACGCGCGGAACATTATTAACGCCACTTTGCTGAAAATGCTGCGCGCTCAGACTAATGCCTTATGGCATTTGCCGCTTTCCTGGGGCTCCAAAGATGGAGAGAAAGTCCTGAAATAGCAACTCGGAGCTGGTCGTCAAGGCAACAGAACCCATCAGGACACACCGCCAGGTGCTGCACTTGGCACTGGGAAAGGATGGGACAAAAAGAGATTGCAAATGCGGCCCCTACCCTCCACGAGCCTACATTCTTCTCGGGAAGACAAGGTTTGGGTTTGCGAATCTAGCAGGGCAGCATTTCCCTACCTAAGGAGCAGGAACACATGCAGACAGCAAGGTATTAAATAGTGTTAATCAGAAAGAGTCGAGTCGTGTGGACAAGGACAAATAATTTCACAAAGCACACTGGGCAAAACAAAGTTAACCGTAGCTGGGCTTCTCATGGTCTTTAATGAGCTTTAGTGCGCATTGTGATGTTCAAAAGGGAGCTGTTGTTGGCTGCATTTTCTGAAATCATTGGACCATGGAAACTCTTGTTCACAGAGCATTTCAGGGGATTAGTAAACCACCGAATGGCTTTGGGGACCCGGAATTAGGAAGTAATACAAAGCCGTATGTAATTAAGTTCTTAGAATGTGTGGAACAGCTTGGGGGAATTCAGAATTCAGCCACGGAATTCAGAGCAGGCAGAGTTGGTGTTGGCTGGGGAAATGGGGGGGCTTCCTGGAGGAGATTGCAGAACTGAGTCTTGCAGGTTCTGGGTGGGTGGTGAGAGTGGAGAGGAGACTCCTGGTAGGTGTGGATTGTCCTTCTCCTGGAACCCAGAGAGGGAGAGCCTCTGTGGGTGATACCCTGATGCTTAGGGCTGGGCAGGTTGCACATAGCTCATTTGGTTCTACCAGGAAATGGAGGAGGCAAAACCTTTCATGTGCAATTCCTGCTCTTGGAATGACCTCCTCTTTGCACAGACCTATGCCTTGGATAGAATATTCAGTTACCACCTCCTCCCAGAAGTCCTCTTTGATGGCTGGTGTGAATGAACTCTTGTCCACTCTGGTCTGTTTCTTTTTTGTTTGTTTGTTTGATACTTAGCACCTAGACTCCACAATTGCCAACATCATCCATTCATCAATCCTTGATGACTTTTTTCTTTTTTGCCATTTTTCCTTGTGATAAAAATATATGTAACATAACATTTGCCCTGCTAACCATTTTTAAGTGTACAATTCAGTGGTATTTAGTACATTAACAATGTGGTGCAATTATCACTGCGATCTAGTTCCAAAAGTTTTCATCACCCCAAACAGAAACTCTGTACCCGCTAAGAAATAATTTCCCACAGCCCCTGGTAATTTCTAATCTACTGTCTGTCTCTATGAATTTGCCTTTTCTAGTTATTTCACAGAATTGGAATTATACAATATTTATCCTTTTGTGACTGGCTTATTTTGTTCGGCATAATGTTTTCAAGGTTCATCCATCCATGTCGTGGCATGTGTCAGAATTTCAT
Source organism: Lemur catta (assembly GCF_020740605.2). Taxonomy (NCBI): domain Eukaryota; kingdom Metazoa; phylum Chordata; class Mammalia; order Primates; family Lemuridae; genus Lemur; species Lemur catta. The sequence continues at coordinate 29,512,903 of NC_059129.1, forward strand.
CCCTTCTTGTAGCTGAATCATATTTCATTGTATGGACAAGCCACTTTTTGTTAATCCACTGATCCTTTGATGGCACTTGGATTGTGTCCACCTTTTGGCTCTTGTGCAGGAAGCTGCTGTGGACATGGGTGTACCAGCCCCTGTCTAGTCCACTCTTTTCCTTTGTCCCTGATTCTTTCACGGTGGTGACTCTGCCGGGCCAAGACCTATTTGCTTGCATGCTAGGTCTTCCTTCTCGAATGCCATCTTTTCAGTTAACTCATATTTGTTGAGCATCTACTATGTGTGTGGCACTCTGCCAGGCACTGTGGGTAGAGTGACGTACAGCCTAGGATCCCTGTCCTTTGGGAGCACACTTAGAATTGCTCTACCTACCTGATATGCCCATGTAGACATGCACCGTGTGCTATGACACTGGCTAGAATACAGTTGGAGCTGTAACCACTGTACAACACGCTGTGAGAGGTGGGTAGCCCCGTACTGGGGAGACTAATCACAGTTGTTTCTGAGATCCTGCAGCATTTTGCTGCTCAGAGCTTAGTGTGTCCATCCTAACTGAAGAAGTTGTGTCATGATTTTTAAAAGCAAGTCCCACATACTACTTTGTAACTGGAGATGCCTTTTGTCTCTCTTGATTAGTCCAGGGCTCTCTCTGTCTCTCTATCTGTCTGTCTCTCTCTCTCATACACACACACACACACACACACACACGCACACACACACACTGTGCTCCTCTGAGTCCATAAAGAATTTCCAGATAGGAAAGGTTATTGGATTTTGAAAAAGGTTGTTTAATAATCTTCTCCTTGGAGGCCTGGGCGGCTTGGCTCAGCTCTGCCTGAAAGCACTCACAGGGCTGGTATTTCCCTGCAGGTTCTCCCTGCCAGGCGTTTATTGATCAGGAGCTCTGGCAGAGCACACCGGAGATGTGGCTGTCAACCCTCCTGTCTGAGAGTCTGCAATGATGTATTTAGCATCATCACCTAACTGCTTATTTGTTGGGAGACAATGTTGAGTCTCAGCTCTCCTACTCATTTGTTGACTCTTGGGCAGCCACCTCTCTCAACCTCAGTTTCCTCTTCTGTTATATGGGAATAACAATAATGCCTACCTTGTTTAACATGCTTAGCACAGTGCCCTAATCAACACTAGATGTTACTACTGTGATTATTAGTAGAGTAGTAATTATCCACATAATGGCAACATGCGAAATGCTGAGCACTAAACTAATGTGGGGCAGAGACAAGTCTCTATGGACAGGGAGGTGGGCGAGGGAGGGCCCTATAGTCCTCACTGCAGAGATTCTGATTTGAGCAGGTGCCAACTGTTCACCCAGGAGTTGGATCACCTGAGGGAACATGCACAAAAGTGCTTCAAGAGCCTAAGGTGGTACGCAAATGCAGAGTAATATTACCATTGTTTTAATTATCATCTCCCCATCCCACCCTCATTGCGAGGATGGCAGGTGTAGTTCTATCGAGCATGGGAGGATTATAAAGTGCAAGAGCAGCATTTTAGAGGCATTCCTGAGTCCTGCCAAATGGATAATCCTAGGCGGGCAAATTGCAAAATGGCTGATGTCACGGACAACGTGGTTTACAGATGGTGCTGATGGGGGCTGAGAGGTGGTGACAGGTTAAGTTGCCTCCTGCAAGCCAATAGCCAGCACTTCCCTGCAGGTGCATCCCAGGAGCTGGACTCATGCTTGTTCCCATATCATGTTTCCAGACAGAGGTGAGGTCCGAGTAATTGGCTCCTGGAACTTGTACGGTGTTTGCACCTTCTCTGCCTACAATGATGTAGCGAATTCACAAAGACCCCACGCCTGGAGAAACACGTTCCCCTCTGTACCGGCTCCCTCACTGCACTCCTGTTTCCCAGGTCATGTCCATAGGCTTTTCTTGGATTGTGGAAGGAGGGCCGACAGCTGGCTGGTCGGAGGAACACAGGGTGCACCTGCCAGCTGGGGTCCAGGGGAGGCTAGCCCCGATCAGTCTTCTGCCCACCTCTCCACCCTTGTCTTTCACGGAACCTCCTTTTGCTCCTAGCACTCTGGCTTCACTGAATTGCTATCATAGCTCCCCAAACTGCTGTGCTATTTCACACATCAGTGCCTTTACTCACACGGGTCCCTCTGCCCAAACACCGCTTTCCCCACGACAGCTTCATGAATGCCCACTCAGCTTACGGACACATTTCTTAGGGAGCTTCCCTCATGAGGTGGGTTGAATGCAGCCCCCCCTGGCCCTACTATGTCCTCAGCAGGCCCTGTCTAGATAATGTGTTGGCACCTGTAATATCTTGTTGCTCTGATCTGCTTATGGGTCTGTCTCCTTGACCTACTTCTTCTCCCACATTGAGCTCCTGGATGGCGGGGACCTTGCCTTGTACATCCTGTGTTCCTTGTTCCCAGCTCTGTGCCTGGGCCCTGGGCCCTGACCAAATGCTCACTGGGTAATGAGCAAATGAAAGAAATGAATTATGTGTGCTGAGCAGCAGGCCCTGTCTTAGGTTTATTAACCCTCTTCCACCCCATTATTGTGTTCACTTTTGCTTGCTGAGGGAGAGGTTGGGACGATGTCCCGAGAGAGGCGTTAGCATTGAGAAGAAACGCTCCATGGGAATGCATTGCTTTCTTCCAGACTTGCCCAGGGCTGGCTTTGCTACAGGATAGACAGGCTTCAGTTTCCTGTGCCAGGTGGAGGACTTGCTTCCCAGGGAGCGGGGCTCCACCTGCCGCACCAGAGAGTCTCTCTAACGTGTTCATCTGCCTGATGGGTCTTTGCCTGTTGAAATTCTGCCCATGTCCTCAGTGCAGTTCTGCCTGGCATTTGGAATCCACACGATAAACAACAGTTGGCTGTGGATCAGTGGTGCCGACTGGCTAACTACCGGATGCTCGTGGAAAGAGGGTTTTGGTTGGGTTTGAGCCAATCAGGGGGAAAGTGGGTAAGTCAGATGCTGTTTTGCCTCCAACTTGGCTCCGAGGTTAGGAGAGAGAGCACAGGCAGGACTTAGTCCAGATGAGACACAATTGTTCTGGTTCAGAGTCAGATTCAACTCTTGTTCCCCGAGTGATGGTGAGATGGCTCCGGGAGGGAGGTGCCGCCACACATTCTAGCTCATTGAACTCTTCCAGGAAAGCCGTGAAATAGAGGCCTAGTTCCCATTTCACAATTGAAGAAACTAAATTTGAGATGTGAAGTGATAGCACTGCGATCAGAATTAGATATTTTCACTCAAATTCCAGTACACTTTCTACCAATGTGTTTTGTGTGCTTTTTCCTTTTATTTTTTTCCACAATATCTGGCAGATATTAGTGACTTCTAGGCTGGGAAAACCTCTTGTTCTAGCTGTCAGCATTGTCTTTCTTGTGTATCTGAAATGGCCCAGGTCTCAGGAGCCTGTTGGTAAAAATGAAGGTATATTCACATGAGTGCCCCAACCATGCTACCTTCTCTCCCCAACCCATGAAATACCAGGTCTGCAACCTCTAACCCACCCCTATTTCTCCCTGTCAAAGTCTCTGTGCCCAGGGATGTGTCCATGTGTTTCCTGCCATCTCCTCCTTCCCTGTCTGCAGTCTGCCGTGCACAGGTGATCTAGAGGAGGAGCCACTTCCCCCTCTGTTGCTGGCATCTCCCATGAGAGTCTGCTCCCACTGGGCTCTGCATGTGCTCTGCTGGGTCCAGCTGTTCATCACTGGGGCCCCATCCGATCTGCAGGGTGCTGAAGCTGTGCTGAGTTATGGCACAGTAGGGGAGACATGGTCCCTCCTGGTGGTGTGCTGGAGTGGTCTCTTTCTAGCTTTTGAGAGTCAATTGTGTGCATCTCTTCTCAACTCTAAGGTTAATGACATCATGTTGGTAGCTTGAAATCAGCCATGGTGGGAGTATTTACACCATGGAAAGCGGCAAATGCTACATATCAAGGATCCCTCTCCGTGAGCTTGCTGTTAAACATGTACACATAACTGCCTCCTCTCTGTGGGATGCTATGGGCCCCGGAGCAGTATCAGGGAGTCTTGTGTGGCTTTATGTTAACCCTACTCCTTCAGCTGTGGTGCTTGGTTCGTGTCCTCAGATTCTCCGCATGACAGCACTTCTATCTTTCCCCTCTCTCTCCCTCAGTCTCCACCCAGCAAAACAGCTTGTACCAACAAGCCTCTTTATTCTCCTTCTGTCAAAATGCCCCCTGCCCAGGAGAAAACAAACAAAATCACAACACAACAAAGCAATGGTGCTGGTGCATATTTAAATATTAATAGATACATGGGGGAGGGGAGTTACTTTTATAAATCCTACCTCAGGACCAGTCTTGACACATAGTTAGATGTGTCCATTTCTTATTTTGATTTCTTTAAAAAAACCCCAAGGAACTTTGAATGGAGTAGAAGTCACTGGGCCCCCAATCTTGAAGCCTGGGCTCCAGTTCTGACTCTTGCACTGACTCACTGGGTGCCTGTGGTGTGTTAGTCAAGGGTGGACCAACCGACCCACTGTGTGCCCTTGGGTTTATTGGTTGAGGGTGGACCACTGACCCACTCTGTGCCATTGCCTATATTAGACCCACTGTGTGTTCTTGGGTATATTAGACCCACTGTGTGTTCTTGGGTATGTTAGACCCACTGTGTGTTCTTGGGTATGTTAGAACCACTGTGTGTTCTTGGGTATATTAGACCCACTGTGTGTTCTTGGGTATGTTAGAACCACTGTATGTTCTTGGGTGTATTGCTCAAGGTGGGCCAACTGACTCACTGTGTACTCTTGGGGTATGTTGCTTAAGCATGGGCCAGATGACCTACTGGGTGCACAGGGGAAGGCTTTCTGATCCACATTGTGCCCTTGGATGCATTAGTCAGAGCAGCTTAATTGCTAAAGCAACCCCCAAACTTCAGTGGCTTCACTCCCATCTTTCTCACTCACACGCTGTCCATTCAGTTGATGGGGAAGTTGAGTGAGGACTGGGTATGGAAAAATTTGATGAGCCAGCCTGTAGGTGACCGTCATTACTTTCTTTAATCCTCCAGTGGGCTGAATTTGGTCACGTGGTCACACTGCAAGGCAGCAGCGTGAGGAAGGAAGAGGAGATGTGGGAGCACCCACACCCCTGTCGTGTTGGGGAAGTCCTTTCCCTTTCGGATGCCAGCCCTGTGGCTGGAACACAGAGGCTTTGGTCTATGAGATCTGTGAGGCTTCTTGCTCTAAGAGTCTGTGAGTCCCTTGTTTTATTATTGCCAAGCTAAATGGGTGGAGTTTTCAAAGCAGAATGGGTTCGCTTCTCATTCCTGTCTTGTCTCCCCCATGTCTTCCATCGTGGGGTAGAGCCCACTCTTCACCCAGGAGTCCGTAGAAAATGCTAATCAAAGTATTAATGCTCTCTCCAAACAATGTCCAGACTCGTCTCTCTCCTTCTAAGTCTTCGGAGAGACCAAATTTGAACTCATTTCATCAAGGCCAAATGTCAATCATAAGAAGAAATCTATATGAAATTTTAATTGCAAGATGTTCGGTGCAAATTTAATGAGTGAAATAAGAGATCTGAGAATTCCCGCATTCTCGGCTCATGAATAATGTTGACTTAAATTGGCTCTCCGGAGGTGGAGGGAATTGCATTTTTAGAATTTACACACCGAGAGAGCAAATGGAGTGGACCCTGAAGGTTAAGGTCGTAAATCAGAATCATTTAACTGGCTTTGAGTGATTGCTGTGGACGGTAATGGCAAAGAGAGCTGGCTACAGCCACAAGTGATTACCCTGCCTCCGATTATTGAAATGCTACTCAATATTCATAAATCAGTGGTCATTAATCCCCCAAATAGTACCTGTCGGCTTTCTAAATAAATTTCCAACCTGCTAATGGAGATTGAAAGAGGCTGATAGGCACTAGCTCAGAATTGAAACCAATGAGGATGTCACTCCGACAGACTCGGAAACACGTCCTTTTGGAATGTGAAGTCACTTTGGGGTGAAGATGTTCCAGAGGAAATGGCTCTTTACAAAAGAGGGATGTTTCAGGAAGTTTCTCCCAATGCTTGTCATTTTGGTAGACGATCGTCTTGATGTGTATGTCTCAATCTCTGAAATTGTGCTTGGGCCCAAATCGAATGAGTTAAAAGCTCCAATTCAATTGCTTGCTCATCTCTGTTTACCCACAGTAATTGGAAAATAAGTGCACAGGGCGGCGAAAGGCCATGGCATTTATTGGATAGCGCGGGAGCAAGCAGGGAGAAGGAAATTGTAATTGGAGCGTCAGTCACTGGGGTAACAAATTTGGGACGAAATCGAGAAATGAAAATGAGCATGAACTCGTCGGGACATCACACTGAAAAGCGATTTCATTACTGCAGACACTTCAAGTCCATGTTCATTTTCTCTTTGCCTTGTTTCTGGGTTGGATCCATAAATTATGTATAATGGTGACCAGACTTCTGGGTAAGGGCATAGTGTTGACTTGGATAATGGGCACCACTCTGTAACTATAGCATTTGAAATCTGGCAGAAAATGAGATTTGTGTGGGAGAGACAAGCTGTGTAGATTCATCTTCTGCCTGGTTTCACCTTGAAAAAATGGAGCCAGAGAAGGGAGGCAGAAAAGAAACCCTGTTTTCAAGTGTGATAGCTCTAAATAATAGCCTAGACTCTTTTAAGCCAAAATTTATTAATCAAAGAGAATAGCAACAACCATTTCAGCTGCAAAACCACCTCCTGCCTCAAAACTAGGGGAGAGAAAAGAAAGGGGACTTGCCCCAGGTTGACAGATCTAGAACCGAAACCCAGGCCAGTTGTCACGATAAAGAGCAACAGTTAAAAACCATATTCCCCAGGGAGTGTAAATTGAAACACCCTTGTGCACAAAAGTAATTTGGCAAGAGGTACGACAAGAGTGAAAAACGTTCATTCTCTAAATCCTTTGGGATCGATGTCACGCATCCTTAGCACGAATTCTCACTTTTACTAACCGATTCCAAAGAAACAAGTTGACGTAGAAAGAGGTTCATGAAAGCCTTATTTTTAGTACGTTTGGAACAAACTGCAAGTCCAACACAGGGGCTATTTATGTGAGCTAAGGATCACCTGCCCATGGGCCAGCAAGAAGCCATCTGAAACAGTGCTTTGGAGAACTGGGGCCAACCCAAGGGAAATGTTTATGGCACGTGGACAAAGCAGGCTCCAGATACGCACACTTAGGGTGCTCACACCCACCTAAAAGATGCATGGCTGGACAACTGGAAGCAAATTTAGAAGAAATTATATCCTCTAGAGAATTAGCTTTTATTGCTCTGGCTGATGGAAATGTTTTGCTTGGAAAAGATATTTCCAACCTGACTTATATTATTCAATCACAAGAAAAGATCACATCTGAAGTGAAAAATTTTTGTTGAGCATCCATAAAAATCTATATCCCCAAAATATTTTACATTACAAAACGATTTCAGCAACAGGGTAGAGTATGTCAAAAGAGGAGAATAGAAAAAGAGAGAATCACTCACTATCTCACTATCCTAAAAAACAAAGCATAAAACACTATCAAAGATGAGTGATTGTTAAACAGTGATTTGGCCAAAAGAGTTTTCTCTGATGGAAGCCATCCTCAATGTCACCCACTGAAGTGGTTGTTCCCAAAATGTATCTTGGGTTCCTCATCTGCCCCACAGGAGAGAGTTCAGAGTTGTTGCTGGCCTCGCAGAACTTTCCCTCACTGGTTCCAGATACCATGCACCCCTTCTTGTTCCCTAAGTCTGATCCTGCCTCACTGAAGCTCTTTCTCTTAAAGGTGTTTGCTCCTTTCTTCCTGTTCATGTCACTTTAGCTGGGGGGAATGCCCTACCTTGATCCTGGTCTCCTGACAAACTCCTCTTTTCTCATCAAAACCCAGCTCAAATAGCCCCTCCTCTGTGATGCTAATTTCTGATCTCCCCCAGGCAAAGTGAGTACTTTTCCCTTTGCATTCCTGAAGCCCTCCTATTTATTGTTCCATGCAGTACTTAGCCATTTTGCGTTGTATTTATCTGCCTAATTTGTCTCCTCCACTGAGCTATGGGCTCAAAGACTTAGGAATCGTATTCGACTCTTCCCCATGTTCCAACAAATAGCACAGTGCCTACCACATTGTAGGTGCACAAAAAAGGTTAATTTTATGTTTCTTGATATTTTTCTAACGAGTCCAAACAGTACGTCTTTTGGAGTATGTTTTGTGAATATTCTGATTATAGAAGTGCTGTGTGTCTAAAATTCGGGAAATACAGAAATGTAAGGAATAAAATGAAGATCACCTATAATTCTAGTACCCAGAAATAATCACAGCCAGTGTTGGCCTGGAGGGTGTCTCGGTCCTGTTTCTGGGCACAGGAACATGTACACACAGAGACAGTTAGAGAAACAGAATTCACATGGTGCTTGCATTCGCATTTTGCTTCCTTGCATCATATACGTGGAAACGAACAGTCTGTAACGGACAGTTGTGTACACCAGTTGGATCAATGTTTGATTAAGAGACATTTAGCTATTTTAGGCAAATTCCAATCTTTTAAATTTCCCTTCCTCTTTCCTTATTTCCTTCAGTAAAAATGGGTCCCTGGCACCATGCTGTGTCCCTTCCCAACCTCCACGCACATCTCTGATTCTTTGTGTAGGATAAGTACCCAGATGGGCTTTTAAAAAGTTTTCTGAGAACTATCACCAAATTGTCCCGGTGAATATACAACGTCACAGCTACTGGTGTTTTGTTTTGTTTTGTTTTATTATCTTAAATAGCCATATACATTTTTTATTTGAGAAGCCGGTAAGGTGTCTTATTTTAGAAAGAAGTGAACTAGAAGCCAAAGAATTTATCTTCGATTATAAAGCAGCTAAGGTCCAGGTGGAGATAAATATGTCCACAAAAATCCAACTTCCTGGCTGTCCCTCATGGTTACTGGGAACCCACTCCTGACACTCTTCCCTGTGACATTACATACCTTTCAGGGCAAGACTGTTGTGAGCTGTAATCGATGGCTCTAGGTGACCAAGGTACTAAAAAGATTATTTTTCTTTCCTTATAAATACATACTTTTTGGTTGTAGAAGTAATGCTCATTGTGGGACTTTTTGGTAAATACAGAGAAGTACAGAAATGTAATAAAATCACTCATAATCATGCCACTCAGAAACCACAGTTTATATTTGGGGGAATAATTTTCCTGCCCAACCATACACTCATAATTAGGGGCCTCACCTGTAGGGTCTACATGTGTTTCTGCTGTGTGAATCCTGACTCAGTAGCCACAAACTCAAGGTCACTGGCTCCATCCTAAATTGTCACGTGATCTCTTGGCAAGTCACTTACCCAAAATGCATGGGTTGTTGTGATTATATCAAAAGATTCTTACAGCCCTAAAAATACTATGTATTCATAACAGTGTGGTTCTAATAAGAATCAGGTTCACGTTTAGTCTGACATGTAGGCAGAATTGACAACTGCCTGGGTGACCCATGAGGTCTCTCAGCCACACAATATGTCCACCCTTAAAAAATCTCTATCTGTCCTCTTCCTTCTTCCACTATCCAGCCACACAGCAACCACTTGTATCTGATATTGAGAGATATTGAGAGATAATGAGTGATATTTCCCCATGAACCGCACCCTGTCATGCCTCTGGGCCGTTGTCTCAGCTGTTTCCTTTTTCCTGGACCCCTTTTTTCACTCTTGTCCACAGCAGGACACTGCTCAGATGTCACCTCCTCCAGGGAGCCTTCTCTGCCTTCCCCCAAGGCAGAGTCAGTTGTTAACTCTCCTACGTCTGTCCCCACAACACTATGTAAAAGTCGTTACGCTAACTCTTAGCGAGTGGCGCTGCAATTTTTGTGAGCATATCTGTCTCCAAACTCTGGAGACAACTTGGTTGACCTCTGTGATCCCAGGACCAAGGTCACAGCAGACCTGAGGGAAAAACTGAGTGCTTCCTTTTTGCCGAGTTATTGACAGAGTTGGTAGAAATAAGACACGGTGATTTAACACGCTGTTCTGTAGATGAAACCGTCTTAAATTAGCTAAAGCCCCTGGGTTTCAGCTGGGACAATTGATCTCTGTGCAGTCATAGTCCAAACTCTTCCACTTTTGCCCTAATTTGCAAAAGACACGGCAAAATCTTCCGGCTTCATGGACAGGATTGATCTGACATTGACGTCCTGGATTTCAACTCTGTTTCATAAAAACCATGTTGAATCGATGCTGTTGCTTTTAGCAGTGATATTTCCTGAGAAAAGTATCACATTATTAGACAGACTTTGTTCTAGGAAAGACATATTCTGGAAGGCACTATCTTTCCGGGAAAGAAGCAGGAAGATTAAAGAAAACGAAGCCCCATTTCTCATGAGTAACATCCCCTCCTGCACTTTGCAATGCCCTTGGCTTTGTTCATCTCCATGGCTGGGCCCCATGACTCCACCTGCCTGGCCAGGGACACTTCTGACAGCCCCAGGAACACACAGATTTCCAGCAGAAGAACAGTGTTGGGTTCCGGGGCCTCAACCCTGGAGTCCCTGAGTTGATGAGCCCAGTCGATGCCGTCTGTAAGGCAGTGATCTCCACGTGTCCCTCTCCCAAGTTTCCTGTTTTTGGTACCGTGCACACCTGAGTCTAGGCTGCAAATCCTCATAGCTGGCTTAATCAGCCCCTTTAGCTCTGGGGGTCCCAGGCAGAGCCGAGCTTCTCTCCCATTTGCCTTAGAATTCATTCATTCATTCCATAAATACTTACTGATCACTTACTACGTAAACAGCACCATAGCAGACATGGAAAATCAGCAGTGAATAGGAGGTTGTTGACCATGAAGGAGAGGAGGGAAAGAGAGACATTGAAACATTTATTGTACGATTAAGTGCTTGACTCTGAGGGGGCAATGGGAGCCTACTCCAGGGGGCTGAGTGGAGTGGCTTGAGAGCACAGACCAGGGGCAGACTGCTGGGCTCAGCCTCTAATTAGCTGTGGAAGCCCTTGGAATGTTCTCTGGCCTCTCTAAGACTTAATGTCTTCATTTGTAGAGGAGTTTGCAGCAAATAATCTCTATCGAGAAGGCCACGCTGAGAACTGAATGGGGGAATCCTTGCAAAATACTCTGCATGGGGCATTCAGTTAGCAGACACACCATAAACGTGAGCGATTATCAATAGTAACACACCTGAAGAGAAGCGCTGGAGCTGCCCCCGCAGGTGGGTCCTGAGGCTCTGAGACCATTGCACATCTTGGGGTACAGTGCTCTCCTGCTGGCATTTTCCAGCTGTTGGGGATGTACTCCTCTCACCCCACCTCTAAATTTAAGACCTCTGAGGGTCCCTAAAATAATCCCACGTAGGGAGTGGGGTGCTTGCCAGATGGGGAGACTGCTGCCTGCCTCCTTGGCTGAGTGTGTCTCCAGCTGCCTCAAGAATGGAGCAGGAAGGTGTGGGGAGACTTTGTGTCCCCCAAAGTTTGAGGAAGGTGGAAATGCAGTGAGGTGCAAAGGCTGCGGTCGGATCAAGCTGCCCTTCCACCAGCTGCTGGGCAGCGGTAGGGGCTCCCCACGGGCCAAGTGCACTCGGAGAGGATGGCTGGGATGGCGCCATCTTGAAAGGATCCGAGGTAAGAGGACCCCCTTCTTGGGCCGAGAGATCCCAGAGAAAAGAGCACAGGAGCCCCGTGGGAGCACAGGCGGAGGGGCAGAAATGGGCGGCTGGCGGGAAGCGCACGGCCTCCACCAGTGCAGGGAGAGACCTGGGAGGTCTCCATGGAGTTGGCAGTCTCTGCAGAACCCACACAAGTGGCCACCAGAGAGGCACCAGCTGGTCCCCGGTCATGACAGAAGGCATGTCCCAGAGCATTGCTGCGGCGCCCGACTGGCTTTGGTGTCTTCACTTCTCGCTCACCCTCCCAGCCCCACAGCAGGCGGCCGGGGAGCAGAACCGGGCTCTGCTGCTCCCCTGCCTTGCTCTCCCCCGCTCTGTCACTCACCATGCTGCTCACCTTGCCTCCAGGGCAGGGGACAACGCTGCCTTCAGACCCAGGAGTTGACTCCCTGTGTCTCACAAGGTCTGGAGCTTCAGGGTGCCATCTTCAACATTGCCTAGGTCTCTCTGCTGTCCTGGGGACTGGCGGGGGTACCTGTGCCATTGAGCAGTGTGCCTTGAGCCCAGACCTGGTCCCAGCGATCCCAGCCACAAGATGCATCTTTTTTTTTTTTTTGAGACAGAGTCTCGCTGTGTTGCCCGGGCTAGAGTGAGTGCCGTGGCATCAGCCTAGCTCACAGCAACCTCAAACTCCTGGGCTGAAGCGATCCTACTGCCTCAGCCTCCCGAGTAGCTGGGACTACAGGCATGTGCCACCAGGCCCGGCTAATTTTTTCTATATATATATTTTGGTTGTCCAGATAATTTCTTTCTATTTTTAGTAGAGATGGGGTCTCACTCTTGCTCAGGCTGGTCTCGAACTCCTGAGCTCAAGCAATCCACCCGCCTTGGCCTCCCAGAATGCTAGGATTACAGGCGTGAGCCACCGCGCCCGGCCCACAAGAAGCATCTTACTGAACATTTTCTAAGCCTCCTTCCCGTGGCTTGGCCTGGCCAGCAGTGCCACCCAGGTGGGGTGTCCAGGTTCAGACTGGGTCCTGCATGGGTCCCAGGCCCTGTCTCTCCCCTTTAGGGTGATTTCTGGCCCTCTAGCTCTCACACGAGGTTGACCAGATGCCTGGAGAAGCCCTGAGACTTGTGCCTATGATGTCACCCTGGGGCCCCCTGACCAGGCCCCAGGCACAGGGGGACAGGGTGGCAAGTGAAGTGCTGTTGCTGGCTGGTGCAGGATTGCTTTCACGGGACTGCACCTGACTGGGATGTCAGACTGGTGCTGGCATGTTGATTTGGGGTGACTCTCGCTCACATCCAACACAGGGCTCCGGGCCACCAAAGGTCCACAACCACCCCCGGCCTGAGCCACATGTGTGGGCTCATGCTGTGACACTTGTCAGCCTCCGTTCTGACCACGATTCCACTTCTGGTCTTCAGCACCCAAGGGTGGCAGGGTGGCGTCAGGGGCCCTTTAAGTCAAGTGTGCTCCTGTTTCTGGCCCCCGGGGCTCTGCACCAGGTGTTAGGCAGTCTGCTCAGGGTGTGTGTCCCCTACATCCAGAGGGTGATGGGACTGGGTCACGATTGCAGTGGTCCCTGGGCTCCTGCAGACACCGCCCCTCCCCGCTCCGTTGTTCTGACCCTGGAGGGATGAGAAGCCAGCCCGGAGAGGAGGAGGCGGAAAGAGGAAATAAGGAGAAACTGCCCCTTGTTGCCACCCCGGGCACACACCACCCACTCCAGAAAGCCGGCCTGGTTGGACGGGGGAGGATGCTAAGTGGGTAGATACGTGGAGGGCTGTGATTACCCTAGGCCCGACCGTAATTATGTGACTGCACCTCAGACATTTTATTCCTAAGAGGAGACTTCCTGTTACTGGAAGTGACCTGGAAGGCCACGGGGTGGACTGCAGTCATACCAGGACTGGCAGGGACCCACACCGCAGCCACAAGCCACCTGGGGCTATTTAAGTTTAAGTTAGTGAAAATGAAATACAATTAACAACTGAGTTCCTCTGTCTCATTAGCCACGTTTCAAGTGCTCGAAGGTCACACGTGGCCAGTGGCTGCCCTACTGGCCAGCGTGGACAGAACATTTCCACTGTCGCAGAAAATTCATGGCACAGAGCTGCTCCAGAGGGTGGCGGGAGGGGCCACAGGAGACCCCGTGAGGCTGGTTTCCGCTCCCACTTTGCTGAGTCCGGGTTGTTTCATGTTAATTGAACTTAGCATTTACTTAAGATTGAGGGAGGCATTATTTATTTTTTAAGATGAGCGAGCTGGGAGCATATTTAATATGCTGAGTGAGAAAGATCTGCAGGGAAGGAGACAGGAGTGACAGGGAGGACAGAGGGGGACCCCAGGGCAAGGACCGGGAGCGTCCGTCCTTCCAGAGGGAAGTGGAGTTGCGGGTGTGTACCTCCTCAGTCCGTAAACGCTCTGGAAACGGAACGGCAATAACCGGGAACTGCATTCTCAACTCCTCCGCTGTATTTACAGGATCCTGGGCAGGATATTCAACCGATCATTGTCAGAATGCATTGAGTCCACGTCGCAAACCATCAATTTGAGATTCTCCACCCGATCATTGTTTCTTCACTGTAAAATTTATACGGCACATGAAAACTGTGCTCATTTGAACACTTGGTATTTGTCTCTGCAGCCACAGCCAGAGAGAGTCTACACAGCAGACACGGGCTCGACCCTCCTGCGTTCTCAACCACGGGAGCTACCAGAGGCTGTCCGTGTGCCGGTGCGTGTGAGCGTGCAGGACATGCTAGGCTGGGGAGAGACAGGTGACAGTGATGTTAAATGCCCCCCCCCACCTTTGTACCTGATGAAAATCTGTTCTGACCTCCCAACCAGACACCAGGTGGAAACGCCCCTCGTGGCACACTTGGGGCAGGGCATGGAGGGGCAGGAGGACAGACAGCAGGGCGGGCAGGTTCCACAGTCAGAGAAAAGCCCCCCTGCAGAAAGAGCGGCCAGTGGAGGGCCTTTCTGAGACCGCCTTGGGCAGAACCAGGTTCCTTAGCAATCCTCTCGGTAAAGAGTCCATCCTTGGAGTATATTTTGAGCCCAGGGTTAAGCCACGATGTGAGATGATGCCTCAAATCATCACAAGGAAGGAGCTCACAGCCCGTACTGACTTGGAACAAGGGCAGCGTGGGACAAGTCGTAAAGAAGCCCCGGAAGCAGATGATGCAAGGAAAGGATGCAGGGACAAGGGACTGCTCTCCCCTCCCCGGTGAGCTGGGAGTTTTCATGTCTTCTTGGGTGAGCGAGGATTAGAAGTTCACGTCAGAACTCACCCCACGCGACACGCAGCCTGTCGCTGTCTTGGTACCTGGTTGCTGCAGCTGGATTTGTGTCTAGGTTCGTCTGACTCTTTGTTGTTTCCAGTAAACCAGGCCCTTGAAAGGTGGAAAGGGGACGAGTGAGAGGGTACGATTGGCCCGGACACCTGTGCGCATGTCTTTAACTTGATGGTAGATGTGTTTCTGCCTTGAACTTAATGTTCAATGTAGCTGTCATTCCGCATGTGGGCCAACCATTCTCCGCCGACCTTCCCTCGTGAAAGTGCCCTCAGGCAAAGGACCCCTCGGGGTTGTGAAAAACAGCTCTGCTGTGGTCCCGAGTATGTAGCAGGAAGGGGACAAATCGATCAATGTCCCCATTCCACTCCCCTACGTTTCTGCCCTGGGGCAGGTGCCAGGTTCTGTGGCGTCCCTGGAGCTGGGCTGTGGGGCCCGAGGGCTCTGCTGCTTAGGAATCACATAGCCGCGGGCAAGTGTTTCCGCCTCTGTGCCTCAGTTTCTTCAGATGAGGAGTGGGCTACCGATCGTGCCTGCTGCTAGGGTGGTTGTGAGCATCTACAGGCGAGCGCTGGGCGTGGAGCTGCCGAACAGTGTCGGCAGTCGTCTCGGGAGCAAAGGCAGACATGGGAGCCTCTGGTTTACTGACTGGTGCGCGAGGACCGATTCCCGTCTTTGTTTGGAATCTCATCTGGAGCTGCAAGAAGGGTGGCAGCAAGGCATGGTGGGAAAAGAGCCACGGTATTGTCCTCGCTCCGTCTTGATCGCAGGACCTTGCAGGGGCCAGCGTCCCAATCTGCAACATGGGTTGATCGGACCGGGTGGCCTAGCCCAGCCCTGCCTGCCCTGTGGTCCTGTCGCTCCATGAGATGAAGCGCATAGTCCCCCAGTCCTCCTCTGGGCGAATGATGAGCTAGATTTCTTTATGGGGGAGGGGCAAGTGTGTGTTTCTCTCACTTAGAGAGTAATAGAATACTGGGGTATAAAAACTGCTAGTCTCAGTCTCCTTGGAAACAAAGAGAAGATGAAACTTTGGATTTTTCATTTTTTACCACTTTGAGATAATATATAAATGTGTGTAACCTTTTCTAAATTTTGACACTCTTTCCTAGCACTTATGGATCACATAAAGCAAAGGTCTATGCCCCAAAGTCTTGTACCTGTAACATGAAAAATGCTCGGGCATAGCCACTCACAGCAGAAACCCATTACCGCTTTTTGTGGGTACCTGTCATTTAAAAGATTGACTGGGATTTGGACTTTCTTAGAGTCTCTAACACAATTTAGTAAGGGTTAAGTGCAAGTGGAGGATTGAAGAATTGTTTCAGGCTCAGATGCACATTTTTTCTGGCATGACAAAGGAGGGCTGTCTGACTGCTGTGGTGCAGGTAGCAGCACACTCCACTCTGGGAGTCTCAGACACCCCCACAAGTCGCAGCATCTTGGGGAATCTGCCCAGTTTCGACAGGTAGTTCTGGTGTCTCCCACGTTCTCCTCTCTGTCTCTTCCTGGCTTCCTGCCGCTGGGTCCAGCTGAGAGTGTCTCGCACTCTGGGAGGGTGTTCATTCAGTCCCTCCTTTCAGCTTTGCCCGAACCTACTTTTTCTCTTCCTTTGGCCCCACATTCTTGTAGTTTTGCCCTCCCCAGTCCTCACTCTGACTCCTCAAATCCCCACCAGGGTCCACTGACCCTTGAGGGCTTGGAGCATCTACTCATCTGCCTCCAGCTTTTCTCTCTTGTCTGCAGTGTTCTCTTTCCAATACCCGGGAAGGTGGGGTAGGCAGTCCAGCTTGCAGGACGCTGGTTCCAGAGGAACAGGGACCACTGGTCAAGAGAGTGGCCTGTGGTCAGCCCTGAGCTTGAAGCTGAAGTCCTGGGTGGACCACCTGTGCATGAGGCATAGACAGATCCAGCTGGACAGCACACACAGCCCTCGGGCAGACCGGTCCCTGGGAGCGGAGCCCTGGTCCCTGAGATGGCATTCAGGGGATGTGCTCCGGGATTATAAGGAAGAGAGCTGCCGAGAGTTAGGCTGCATTTCCTCAAGCAGCTAGACATAGAATTACCACACGACTCAGCAACCCCACTCCTGGGTATATACCCAAAATAACCGAAAGCAGATCTTTGACAAAAACTTGTATGCAAATGTTTATAGCAACACCAGCAACAATAGCCAAAAGGTGGAAACAAGCCAATGTCCATCAACTGATGAACAGATAAATGTGATGTGGAATATCCACACAATGGAATATTACTCAGCCATTAAAAGGAATGAAGTACTGGTGCATGCTACAGTGTGGATGCATCTTGAAATGTTATGCTAAGTGAAAGAAGCCAGACACAAAAAGCCACTACCACTTATATAAAATGTCCAGAATAGGCAAATCCATAGAAACAGAAAGTTGGGGATACGGGGACTTTCGGAATGACTAATGGGTACAGGATTTCCTTTTGGGGTGGTAAAAATATCTTGGAACTAGATAGAAATGATGATTGCATAACTTTGTGAATATACTAAATGACACCAAATTATACATTTTAAAATGGATAATGTTAATTTTATGTTATTGAAATCTTAATTAAAAAAAAATAAGTAGACCAGATGCCAGTCTGCACTGGGAGATGGGAAGCTGAGAAACCAATCATCTTACTAAAATGAGAACTCAGAATGAGGATCATATCAGGAATGGGTTTGGCTGCATAAATAGTCACAAGGAGGCTGCTGCAGCTCCAGCCATCAAATCCATTGTTCCAGGCAGGAAGAAGGAGGGAAAGCTGTAAAGAGACATAGCAGCATTCCAGTAGCCTCAGAACTTTTAAAAAAGCTTTCCAGGAGTCCCCCTCATTTACAACAGAATTGGGCCACAGGATCTCACAGAGATCCATCCAAGGAAAGTGACTTGGGTTGGAAGTGCAGGGCGTTGGTTCAGTCAACTAATGGTGTCTGTACAAGCACCAAAGAAAAAACTGAAATACATGGAGTGACCTGGAGGTCCTCAGCTGCAGGACCCTGGATCTTGGCATGGCAGGGTTTTCAGTGGGGAACTTTGACCTCAGGCAGGTCAGCACTGTTGAGAGCCGCAGCCTTCAGGAAAGGGGCACTCTTTGTCCCTGGGGAAGGTCCTAGGGAACCTTATTTAATAGCAGACCCACAGGCGGAAAGGATGGCCTGCTTAGGTAATTCTCACCTCGTTAGAGGTCAAGGCAGGACTGAGCCCAGGGTTGGTGGTCCCAGCTGAGAGTTGCTGGGGGGAGCAGTGGCCCCTGGGATTAGGTCATGGGCGACAGACACAGATGTGGGACGCTGAACTTGTCTCAACAACTGCACAAGACCAAGCCAAGGATTGGCATTGCTTGGCATGGGCTGACCTGGGTGGCCCTGCCTGTAAAGAAAGTGACATCCCACATTAGGACAAAACATACTTCCGACCGCTGCCTGGATAGGGACCAAGTGCACAGATACATGTGTGTCTGGTTTTGTACATATGTCACTTGTCTGTGACCCTCTCGAAACCACATACTGTGTCTCACTCATCATCACATCCCCAGTGCCTAGCATGGTTCTTAGCACATAGCAGGCTTCCATTAATGTCCAATAATATTGTCAACAGGGAATGAATCTTTCCCATACAGCTTCGATTTGGTATCTGCAGTTCATCGAGTCTCCTGTTCACTTCACTTTCCTGGGAAGGACGGGCTCTAGAGACAGGTTTCTGTAAGAGCATGCCTTCACAGCCCCATCACGGTGACAGTCCCCTCCCCACATGCCCAGATGGGCTATGGTGGAAAAATACAGCCTGTGGGGTCAGGAAGAAGTAGCTTCCAGTGACCGGACAGGAAAACACTCCATAAACCTACCATGACTCAAGCCGGTGGCTCTGGCTCAGAGGCCAGGAAACCAGAGGAAGAGTAGAAAGTGCACGAACGGATCTAGGCATATGTAACAACCCAGCATATGATAAAGTGAGGGAAATGATGTTAGTCATAAGTTACTATTTGATAATTAAATTTCAGAATGCGTTAAAGATTTTTTAAAAACCCGTTAAGAGCACTAGGATAATACATGTGTTGATTTTTATGTTCCAGTCAAAGGCAGAAATTTAAAGATGGGTACATTTGACAAACTAAACATTTGAAGTTGTAGTTTGGCAAATTGTCACCATAAACTAGAAAATAGCTTAACATGAGCTGGGGCATCTACTTCCAGCATATATTATTTTTAAAAAGTGTGCTAATCTTAATATATCAAGAGTGTTTACAAATCAATGAAACAAAGGATGATTGTCCTGGTTAAAAAATGGGCAAAAGACATAAATGGTTATTCACCAAATAAAGTAAGCAAGCAGCCAAGGAACATGAAAATAGCTCATTATCACTACTAAATAAAGCAGTAAAAATTTAAACAACAAGCTGTAATATTTTTGCTATAAAATTGGCATTTTAAAAAAGACAAGGCCAGTGTTAGTAAGAATTTGAGGAAATGGGCATTTGTACACACTGATTTAACCTGCACAACCTTTCTGAAGTATGATCTTACTATGTGTACTATATATTATATATATAATCAATATATACTATATACCATATATACTATACCCTATAGTATCAAATATATACTGCATTTGATATATATATATCAAAAGCCTTAAAATGTACTTATTCATTGATCTAGAAATTCCATTTATAGAAATTTATTCTAAGGAGCAACTCTGAGTATGGGCAAAGATTTATTTATAAAGCTATTCATTGCATTATTGGTTATAATGGAAATCAGAAACAACCTAATTATCCACTAGAGGAATGGTTAAAAATAATTTGATACAACAGTGCAATAGGGTATGATGGGTTGATGAAAAATAGCATGGAAGGCAAGGGATCATGACTAGAACATGTAAAACGAAAACACAGATTATATAATAGTATGATTCCATTTTGAACGTGCACACATACACACACCAAAAAAAAGGTAGTTTTCTTTGAGTATTGTGAGAAACTTTTATTTCCTTCTCAGTGAGTATCAGTGTTTTTTGAATATATAGTACTTCACATATAACATAAAGTGTTATATGAAATAGAATATAATGTATATATTATATATTTACTGCCTAATGCATACAGGTTTCCTTTCCCATCACATTACTCATGTAAGCAGATTTCCTATCTTACTACTCATGTAAGCAGATTTAGAAAAGGTTATTTAATTAAAAAGCTCTCTGAATGTGACTATTACTAGCTGTATTATCTTAGGCAAGTTACTTGAACTCTCTGAGCCTCAGTTTTCACATCTGCAAAATTTGCATAATAATATCACCCTCTCCGAACTGCGGTGGAGATGAAATGGGATAATATGTGTGGAAGCTCCTGATCCATATTAATCACTCAATAAATGCAGCCCCTTTTATTTCCTCTGGTACTTTCTCTCTCTCCCTTATCAAATTTGCACATAGGAGAGGTTCAGATATTAAACCGTTGTATTTTACAGTGAATTTAAATGAACGTTTTTTTTCCCAGATGGGTTTTATTCTAAGCCTGTGGGGTTTCTGTTATGAAATAAAAGATTTGTTTCTATAACTTTCTATTTAAAGAATAATTGTAGTCTTTTTCCAATTTATAGCAAAATTGAAGTCAACGGCTAGGAATTTTCTCAATTTTAATTTCCCTCCTCCAAAACTGCATCAGAAGCTTGTTCTTAAGCATTTGTCTCCTGCTGCCACAATGACCACAGCAGAAACTCTGATGAGTTAGCATCTGAATTAGCAAAGTCACATTGGGTGTTTGACTATGGCGGGGTTTCTGAAAGCCGGTGTTGACTGCCTGTTAGAGGGGTTTGGGAAACAGGAGACTTTGCACAGGGGGAGGTGTGAGGGCTCCTGGTTCCCCCGAAGTTGTAACAGAATGCAGCAGGTGCTAACCTGAGCGAGTCAGCGTTACCTGGGGTGACAGTTGAGCTGCTTAGCACCGACCTGTCTGCACAATGTCTCAGGGAGCCGTAGGTTGGCGTCCCAGGAGTGGAAGTGCTTGGTTGTACCCCGGATGGTGTGCTCTGGGCCCCAGACAATACACAGAAAGACCCCTGGCAGACATTAGGCTAAACCAGCAATTCCTGTTGATGATGCTTTTGAAAGCATCCAGCTTTGTCCTAGAAAACAAGATATTTCTCCTCCAGAGTATTTTTAAATTGCCCATTGCCGGCTTTCTCCCAGGAGTTGGTTAATAATCTCAGCCTGGGATTGGTCAGGTCTTAGACTTCAGGCCCAGCTCAGCCACGAACCTCATTAGATTCCAGGTCTTGGCTCCTGGCAAACAGCTGCCTCGTGCACTTGCAAACTGACGGGGAGAAAAGTGGTCCCTGCTCTTCCATCAGCCTCAGACAGAAACATCTGCTCACCAGGAGCCTCTTGCGGGCTTGGTTTGCAGGGAACGCGTTCTGGGCAGGTGACGGTGTGGCCTCCCTGCATAGTGACATCAGCCGGAGAGAACTGCTGCAGGGGACGGGCCCTGGGGAAAAAGGAACAGCCTGCCTGCCAAGGAGACGAAGCCCGAACTGCACATTTCATAAAGCTCTAAAAGCACAAATCCTTGCTTAAAAGGAGAAATATTGCCAGGTGGTAAAAAGCGCTTCTGAAGAAAAAGAAAATAGTATAAAGGAGAAAGCTGATTAAATCCAGGAGTTCTGGGTCTTTTGTTCTTCCTTCCCTATCAGCCGAGCAACAAATGAAGATTTCTAGTCTGGAGGCATCCAAGGAGACAAATGCTTCTCTTTCATCCGGCTGTATTTGGCCTCGAACCGCATTTCTCTGTGTTTAGGCACAGATTAGCTACGATGGCATTTCTCTGCGTTTAGGCACAGATTAACTACGATGGCATTTCTCTGTGTTTAGGCACAGATTAGCTGTGATGGTATATGAAAGAGCCTACCCCAGAGCCCACAATATGGATATCATTTCTTTATTGTCTTCTTAAAGCTCTCAAAAACAGTCAGATCCTAAATTCTTCTTTGCTTTCTGCTTTCAGATTAGGACATTGAGGCTCCAGGAAACGAAAGCGTGTGTTTAAAGTTTCCCCCTCTGGCTCTCAGGTTGGTCCTTGTTAATGTAGCGTTTGTTTAAGTGGCTGCAAACCATGGGCTGTAATGGCAAAGCAACTTGGTGTGCGCCTCGCACCATCTCCTGAAGTCTGTGCTGTAGGGACGGCTCTTCCCACACCCCTGGGCAAGCCCCAGGGCTCCTCTGGTCCCTCCCACGGGAGCAGGACTGCCATGGCCGCTCTAAATTACGACACAGAATCCCAGTCCCATGGGATAGTCAAATTCTCAGCCTGGTTTAAAGTCCATCATGCCCAACGCTTCCCTGTTGCGCTGGTGCAGACAGGAAAATCGGGGCTGGGGTGGGTGTCCTCCCCTCTGTCCCGTCTTCTTGCTTTTCCTTCTCTTCCTCCCTGATCCTTCTCCCTGGAGCTTCTGTGACCCCTACAGGGCTGGGGTCTGAGTCAGGACACAAAATGAGGGGGAGCAACCTTCTGTGTGCCCAGCACTTGAGGACTATGGTGTCACACTCTCTGCCCCAGACGACCTCTCTGAGGGCACTCTGTGGGTTCTTTGATCCTTCAGAGACCACCCCCCATTTCTGAGGCGCTCCTGCCTGTAGTTCCCTTGGGATGAGCAAGTGGTGCATTTTCCTTGGGCTCTGTCTGGCTCACTCTGTCTGGCCCCTAAACTTCCAGGGTGGAAGATTCTAGCTTCTCTCTGTGGGGGTCCATTGCCCTCCACCCCACCATGCAGCCTTCTTGGATGGGGTCTAAAACCGCATGTGGTCTGTGGGAGATACACTCTCATCTCTGTCCTGACGCTCCGGGAGAGGAGGTTGCCAGATGCAGCTACCCCTCCGGGGGTTTTATCTGCCAGCGATTAGCTTACCCATCTCTCACCCTTTGTATTTCTCAGATAGGAAACAGACACCAGCCCTTTATGTCTTCCAATATGGGGGACATATATTAAGTGTTCTGTGGAGTTCCACTGAAGCCCCAAAGCCTCCCTCTCTAAGCTCAAGGTGAAGAGCAGGACCCCACACCCCTTGCTCTTGGCAGAGGGTGGGATTCACAACACATCAACAGCTACTCCTGAAAACCCTTTCCCATCGCCTGTCTGGAAGCCAGGCGAGGCCAGGCTCGGGTTAGCAGGAAGTGCCCCTTCCATCTGGGGGTAGGGGGTTTGGGTGAGGCTGGAACTAAGCACAGCTTTCTCCAAACATGAAATCATCCCCAAGCTGTCCAACTCTTAACCCTTAGTGTCAGTGGCAGGGTTAGGAGGTGTTAAACTGAAATTCAGACAGCTCTTTGCTAACATCCGGGCACACCTTGCATCTCCTTTGGAATGTGATCCCTATTGTCTTTGGTGCCTTTGTTTCAGCCTCATGCTGAGTTCTGGCTGCATTGACTTGCCTGTCTTTCCACTTGCTCTGAGCTCTTGGAGAGGGGATCAGGCTTGATGAATCTCTACCTCCAACAACCAGCACAGGGTCTGGCACATGGGAAGTGCTTGCTGCATTTTTGCCAAACCAGTGAATACAGGCCACAAATTCTCTTTCAGTGAACAACCAGTAATTTACAGAGCAAATAAATTATCAAACACTGGGCCCTGTGCTGGTGCAGAGGGAGCAATGATCACACACCCAACACGGTGTGTTTTCAGAGGCTTCCACGCTTGTTGTGATGACTGGGTTATTGGATGTCAAGGCATCCGTGAATGTCTGGGGCAAAGAAAGCACAGGATGAGCCTAGAAGATTTCGTGGTGCCAAAAAGTAAAAAACTGTTTAAAAAAAAGATGGAGGTGTATCAGAAGGACACAAGAATCAGCTTGAAAGAGCTCCCAGTGACCAAATCTGGGACAAGATTTGGGACAAGGTGAGCAACAAAATAAAATAATGATAGTCATGGACTGTAACACAGAGAATAACAATCAATATTCAGGAGTCCACATGGGCACACAAGAATAAATAATCAAATACATAAATTTCAGAGCCGGGAGAGTGCTTCCTTGCAGTAGAATTCTGATTATCGAATGCAGAAGGGATGATCAGAATATACCACAGTAATAGTTGTTTCAAGCAAAAACCACTGGTGGATGCTGAAATGAGTGGGCAAAAGCAGGTGAGAAACACGCTATTCACATAGTCTCAAGTGTATCCCCCAAGACACTTACTAATTACAAAGAGAAAAATGGTAGCTTTACAGTGGAGAACCCAGACATCCCACTTTTATCAAGTGATCAAAGTTAAGATCATTACTGGTTGAGTATTCCCTATCTGAAGTGCTTGGGACCAGAAGTGTTTTGGATTTTGCATTGTTCTTTTTTTGAATTTGGAACATTTTCATATACATAATGAGATATCTTGGGGATGGGACCCAAGTCTAAACACGAAATTCATTTATTTTTCATCTACACCTTATACACATAGGCTGAAGGTGATTTTATTCAATATTTTCAATAATTTTGTGCATGAAACAAAATTTTGACTGCAACCACTCACATGAGGTCAGACGTGGAATTTTCCACATGTGGCTTCATGGTGATGCTCAAAAAGTTTTGGATTTTGGAGCACTTAGCATTTGGCATTTCGGATTAGGGATTCTCAGCTGTGGTGAGGAGACATAGTAACGTCATGACCCTCCCTACCTGACGCCTTGAGTAGTGCACAACGTCTTATCTGTGCTGTTCTTGCCCATATATATATATATAATAATACTGAATTGAGATATGAGGGGACCTGAGACTAATCCACATTTGGGGACATTCTACAAAATAACTGGCCAGTACTCTTTGAAAATGTCGAGACTGTGAAAGAGCAGACTGAGACTCATCCTATACAGGAGACTTAAGGAAAGCTGACTACTAAAAGCAACGTTGTATCCTACATGAAATCCAGGATCAGAAAAAGGCTATTCCCAGAACAAAAGAAGAAGCGTCAATAAGGTTTGTGGGTCAATTTCTAGTATCACATCACTTTTGATCCCCTCGTTTGGATGATGGGATTGTGGTTGTGTAAGATGTTAACATTTAGGGAAGGTTAAAGGCTAAGGGTACATGGGAATTATTTGCATTATTGGAGCGAATGTTTTTTTTTTTTGTGTGTGTGTGTGTGTCTGAATTTATTTCAAAGTTAAAGGTTACAAAAGAAATTAAAATGTAAAAGTTAAACTCTACCCGGGGACATCACTGCCCTTTGCCAACTGGCCCAGCGTTGGCTAACCAGCGCGAACAATTCCCAAAACGCCAAGTGCACATCAAGACAAAGGTCTCATTTCCCAAGCAATTGCTTCAGAGCCTTGTGCTCTTATTTTCAGGAACATGAACATGCCTTGTTTTCAGGAAGCTGTGACTCCTTCCTGAAGCTTGTGTCTTTCTTGATTTTTTTCAAGAATCACAGTGCAAAAGGGAGTCGGTTTACTCTCCCCACGCTCTGCTCAGATCCGATCAGAGCCTGCGGTGGCTCCTCACGGCCACATGGTGTCGCTGTTGGCACTCGGTCCTGCATGCTCTTCAGGCGCCGCAGGTGCAGGTCCCTGCAGAGGCCCCGGGAATTTCTGAGGATGGGCCACTCCGCCCAGCCCCAGCTTGGCTGAAGCCACTCCAGGCTTGGTTCCCCGAAGTCGTCCTTTCAGTTCACATCCACTGCCTCCTCCGAGCACCCAGCTTGCCCGGGGATTGGCTGGGGACTGCTGTGACCCCTCCAGGCTCGTGAACCCTGTACCGTCTCTCCCCGAATGGCATCCCTCCGAAACCCGCCACATGAAGGGAGCTCTTTCTCCCCTTCCCCACTCCGAGAGGAAACTGCTGGGATGCAGCCCTTGAAGGCATGTCCCCAAGGGAGTCCAAGGTGCCCACATCAGCCTTTCTGGCAGGGGGTAGCAATTCCAGCATGATTTTCTGGCCCCTGTCTCATTGGACAAGAGAAAAAAAAATCAAGCCCTGCAGCACTCCATTTATTGACTTTTTCCAACAAATATTTATCACATGCCCGCTCTGTGCTGGGTTCTGTTCCGGGGATTAATGAAAAAAAGAAAGGCACAGTTCCTGGCTGCAAGTCTAAAGGCAGAGGCCACAAATCAAATCAGGGGAGATAAAGCTCTGTATGAGAGGGTGCCGTGGGCGAGGAGTCTGGCCAAGGAAACCGCGCTTAGTTGAGTCCTGGGAGGCACAAGGTACCGGCTGGTACTGGAGAGGAGGAAGGACATTGCTCTCAGAGCGGGCAGCAAATATGCACACCGCGAGTCTGGACGAGGGCACCTGCACGTGTCTCCTTTGATGCTCCTCTATTGCATTTGACCTCGTTATATTTTAGTTTCTATTTTCTTCTGCTTCTCCACGCTGGCCTGTGAGCCCCGAGGGGCAAGCACCTTGTCTGCACCATCAACTGTATTCTCAGTGCCTGGGACATGGTTGAGTCACATTTTTAAAAAAATGATAAATTAATGGAATGGCTTAATATGTGTATAGTGGCAACCCAAGCAGGGGTTGTGTCCGGCTGGAGTGATGCTGTTTGGACATGCAGCAACTGCTGAGGCTGCAGAGTCTGGCAAAAGGCGGGTCCCCTAGAGTCTTGAGTGCAAAACTGGGGAGCCAATGGGAGCCTTGGCATATACTGAGCAGAATAGACAAAGATGGAGGTGATGCTACGAGTCTGAACGGCACTATCCACAGGGACAGTGTAGAGTTCGTTGAGTATTCTGTGTGGAGCCAGGGATTGTCAACAGAGGAAAAAAAAAGAGAAACCCAGAGGAGACAGAGCAGTAAGGAAAAGCAAGAGGCTGTGGATAGACAGGAGTCAAGGAAGAAGATGTTTCTAGAAGCGAGTGGTCCACAGGGTCAAATGCAGCAGCGAGATGCCACCAAAGACAGACCGGGCACTGTCTGCAGCACTGGTGGCGAGGTGGGTTGGGGGACATCGTGGTGGGGGGGGTGGGAGGGGAGGCGGTCACTGCTCCAGCCCCCATCCCTCACTCCCACCCCACCTCACAGCCGCATACACGGCTCCGCCTCGAGCCGCCCTGCATTTCCCACCCTGCATCCTCCCGGGGCCAGCTCCCAGCTCACCTCTTCCCTGCATCCCAGCTCTGGGCAGGACTAAGCCTCCCTGCATCTGCCTTCCGAACACATTTCATCGTGCCCTTAGGTCCCCGTGTCCTTTGCTAACTCAGCCTGTAAGGTGAGCCATGTTTGTGTGTAACCTGTAATCTGTAAATTTATATCTGGATGTCGTTAGTGCCTTTTCCTCCTTTTGTCCCTGTCACTCTGAGCCCTAGCGCTCCTCGCCCCTCCCCATATGGTGAAGCAGAAGCAGAGGCCCTAAGAAAATGCCTTCTTGGGTGTAGGAGGAAGATTCTCCAGAGAGTTTGCGGGGCTGTTTTCTGCTGTCTGCCCTGGGTCACACGGGGTCTTGGGGGGGAGAGAGTGACAGAGAGAGAGAGAGAGAGAGAGAGAGGGAGAGAGGGAGAGAGAGGAGGGAAAGGGTTAGTTCTGGCCCTCTTTAAGGGGCCTGGGCAGTGCGCGGAGGTGTGGCTGTCTTGGGTGGGACAGAGCTGTCAAAGGGGACCCTCCCTTCCCAGCTGGATGGAGCCAAACAAGTCATTGGGAATTTCCTCCGGAGAGGGGACTCTAAGGGCCCCCCATCAATGCGACTTTATCAGGTCAGAGTCTCGGAGGCCAGAGGGCCTGGGCTGGCGTTTGCTGGGGGTGGGGGGTGGGGGGGGCACCTGGTGGATGCTGTCACAAGGGACACAAGGGCAGAACAGACTCAGGCACCTGCTCCACCGGCTGTTTCCTCCTGCCCATGAATCCTGTTCTCTTCTTTTTATCATTTCCTCCAACAAAGATGTCGGAAGCTCAAAGGAAGGGTATCAGAGAGCTCAGAAAACCTCTGCAGACCCCTTGGCTTCCTCGGACAGGTGTGGGCCAAGCCCCGGGGCTGGAGCTGAGCCGGGGACCGGGCACGACCCGTCCCTGGAGAAGTCCCGGGCTCTCCTCCGAGAGCTGTCAGTCAGCGTAACGCGGCACGCTGGCATTGATTTTTATGTCTTTCTACACTAATTAGACATGTTATTACTAATCTTCGGTAATCACCACAAGGGGCCTGTGGAAAGTCTCTGAGATTTCAATTGAGATTAAAAATAAGAAACATTATCACCTCTGGGAAAATGCAAAGAAAGAGCATGTTATTTTAATGTTTAAATCAATAAAGCTGTCCTGCCTCTGTTTCATGCTAGTATTGATGAAATTTATAAAAATCCCGTTTAAACTTCTTTCCGTCCATCTCATCACTGCCGGGGCACACGATCGATTCCTCGAGGGCATCAGATGGGGGTGGGTGGTGGGGGGAGCCGGCGACGACCCACGTGCGTTGGGGCTGGTGGCCCAGACCTGGGGGCGGAGGGGGCTGCCAGGGCCTCGTTCTTGCTCTTTCATTTTGATTTCCACTGCTTCCGCTTAGTAAAGAAGCCTTTGAACTCACAAGAAAGAGAGAGGGAAAACCCTTTCTCCTTTAATTAATCTCTCTTCCGATGGTTAGACTGCAAACTTTGCACAACAACCTGCCTGCCCCAGGCAGACGAAATCATGCTGGGGCGTGGGGACCAGAGGTGGCGGTGGGGGGGCGGGCATCTTATTCAGGAATTCTGTCTTTGGAGAGTAGAGAAAGGAAATTATCTTCAAACGACGAGAACACCATCTAGCACATTCTCTCAAACAATTGAAACTAATGTGTTGACACAGAAAGAGAAATGAGCCTACTTTAATGTTCTGCGGAGACAGACTGTAATTTGTAGCATCTCTGATCAGAAACGGAGGCGGCATATGGACGCGAGGGGAAATAAAGCACAGTTAACTTTTTGCCAGGCGTAGTGAGGGGGGAAGAGGGGGGGACCAAACACGTTCCCATTGCCACGGCAATGCTGGCATCAGCGGTGGGGACAGCTTGTGCACCCAGAAGGGTGCCATCGTGTACCACAACTCGGGAGGCGGCCTGTGTTTGCGCGTCTCCTGTGTGTGTGGGGACTTGCTCGCAGCTAGTGGCGAGGCTGGAGGGGTCGGGACGGTCCTCAGCTGTCCCCGCCTGCGGCAGACGGGTGTCACTGGCTTTCGGTGTGAGCTCTGCTGTATTCCAAGGCGAAGATATTCTTATTTCTGAACCTCTCGGGGCTGCAGAAGCGCCTGGCATGCTTCTAACCCCACACCCCAGACATAGGTTTCTTTGTCTGTTTCCCCTACAGACTGGCAGCATCTTGAGGACAGGGGTTACCTAAACGTGATGATAGAAATAATCATGGTGACAGCAATTGTTAGTGTTTGTTGAGCACCTATTGGGTGCCAGTTCCAACTTAGTGCCTTACTTACCTTTTCAGCAACCTGCCTGATATCCTGGCAAGGTAATATTTTATTAATAAACAAATTAAGGTGATCCAGTGACTTTCCCAAGGCCACTCAACCACTGAGTGGCAGAGCTGGAACTGAATCCCGAACTCTCCCCACACCCACCCCAAAGCCAGCCCTTCCCCTGCAGGCCACGCGTCTCCTGAGCTGGGCCCGGGTCCGGCACTGCCCGGCACTCGGTGCTGTTGGCTGAAAGACTGAGTGTCTGCTTTGCTTCTGTGACTTCTGACTGCCTTGGATTCTGCCCTCGACTGTTGCTTCCAGCTTCAGTGACGCTCCCCCCCCCCATGGAAAGACTCCAGTGCCCCCCCAAACCTTTTGAATGAACTTTCGTCTCACTCAGAAATTCCACTGCAGTCTCCACGATTCGCAAGGAAGGGAAGGAAGCATTCATTAGACTTGCTAAAGCCAGGCACTTTACATATTTTATTATGTATTATTTATATTTCCATTATCATCACAACCTCTTTTTTACAGATACAGAAATAGTGTCAGAGAGGTTGAGTGGGTAACTTGGCCAAAGTCTTGCCCTGAGAAGCAGCCAGACTGAGACTGGAACCCAGGGCCGCCTTGTCATTATTTGACACCATGGTCTACAGACCCCACCAGCCAACATGGCCTTTTGAGAGAAGACCAGGGATTCCAGCTCAATCAATTCAAGAGAGTCACCCCCAACTCCTACAAGTTCTTGAACTCGAGTTTTGAATTTCTTGCTGTCTGTTGGACAGTCTGGTGGCACCTCAGACTCAACGTACATATGGCTGTGTAACTAGGCTAGGCAAAGATGCTGTGCGTGGAGTTACTAATACCTCCTCCCCAAGGCAGTTGCCCTGAACGTCCTCTGTTTCTTTCTCCTGTGGCTCAAATGCAGACGTGGACATGTGCCAACTCCAAGGCCAAGAAAGCAGATAAAGCCTGGGTCCCTCCTGGACTTCACGGCACAGATCCTGCCTGGGCGGGTACAGAGAAGAGCAACGTGTTTCTACCTTGTGGGAGCCACAGCGTCACGGGGTTCCTTTGCATAGACCCTTGCCTGGTGCCCTTCCCCCACCCCTTCTCTGTCCTGCTGGTGGCTCCATCGAAGCTGAGACTCTATGGTCACCTTTGACACAACCCCTCTCTCGACCCCTGACTCCCACAGATGGCATCAGGGCAGGAAAGCACTAGGTACAGACTTGGAAGGAGGAAACGTCGGGAAAATGGAAATGACTCCAATCTCAGTGCATAGAAGGAAACCACGATCTGCTGAGTGCCTACTGATTCCTTATGATGTTAATAAGGAATGTTAATAATGATGTTAAGTCCTTTAACAAACCTTATGATGAATCACGCTGTTTCTTTAAGTTAAGCTCTTCAACGACTTTTTGATGAAGTTCAGACTTGGCTCCTTCAAAGCCGTTTTGGACCAAGCATCACGTTGGCACAGGGCAGCACAGACGCCTCAGTGCACCGTGTGACCCCCTCCTCGGTGGGGGCTCCACCTGCCCCTCCACCTGCACTGTCCCCTTCCTGCCGTGTTTGCCATTTCACCTTCCTGTGCCACGCACTTGCCTTGCCCTGGCAAGTCCCCCTGCCTGGAATGCTGGTGACGTCTTGTCTATCGGGAAGCCCTAACTCATCCTTTCAGACAGCTCAACACATCTCCCCTGAGAACCCTTCCCTTACCTCTGGCACTGTGACCCAGCCTGTGTTTTTATTCTACTTTGCACAGGTCGGTACGACGACCCCCACAGTCTGTGGCTCTTGGCTGTCCGTCTCCTGCTAGACTGTGAGCTCTTCGAAGGACAGACCTCGTCTTACTCATTGTCCCGTGTGGGTCCCCAGCACAGCTCCTGGCACCTGAAAGAGTCTCGGCAAATACTGTAGGAATTTGTAATCCTGACAACAGTCATGTGGGGTCAATAGGCTTGTCCCCATTTGTAATAAGAGATCTGACCCCTAGAGACTGCCCAGGACGATGGGGAGTCCTGCGTCGCCCAGAACAAAGGTATCTATCTGCTAAGCGTCAGACTGGGATTTTGAGCGTAAATCTGTCCGATGCCCAAATCCCTGCTTTTTATATCACTTTACAACTGCCTCTTGGTATCCCTACCAAGCGGAGAGTGATTTCCTTTCTGAAAGAGGGATTTTTCTGGATTAAATGTGTCTAGACATCTCTCTCATCTTAATGCGGATTTGTTCAGAGCAGAGCGGCTTCTCCCTGACTGGTGGTAAAACTGAGATAAAAGGCAGCAGCTGCCACCTCTGGTGGCCCCGTCTCAGCAGCTCCGTTGGTGAGTGGTCCTCGCAGGTTCTGGGAAGAGCCCTGAGTCTTTCTGCCCGCCCTCCCTTCCTCCCTCCCTCCCTTCCTTCCTTCCTTCCTTCCTTCCTTCCTTCCTTCCTTCCTTGCTTCCTTCCATCAGAGCACAGACTGGGCTTCCCCTTCTGCCGTTCTCACCTGGGGACATGGGTTTATCCTGGGCCATTGGCAGTGGAGACCGCCCCTTGCCGTGGCCTCCGTTTGGCGATACCTGTGCAGCCTCCTCTGGAGGGGGGGCTGAGGCTGGCTTGGCTGCCATCAGTCCTGTATCTGGAGCGCCTGGCATTCAGGAGTGGCCTTCCCTTTCAGCTCTGACTTCCACTGCCTCACCACATGTGGATTTCAGCTTGCCCAGGGTCTGGTCTATCCAGCCTCTGGGGGTTCCAGAATGCTCTCTGGTTCCAAACCCAGCCTGCTCCATGGTTTCTCTGAAGCTCTGTCTGGTTTTCCCCACGCTCTGTACCGCCGCTCCAGCTCTCTCCTACGGCCCCTCTGGATTGGACTGTCGGGCACAGGGCATCATTGGGGAGGTGGCCTTCGGTGGAGGAAGCGGCTCTGGGTTTCCCGGCAGGCGCTACTGCACAGATTGATCTCGCTGCGGCTGTTCACCCTGCTGCTAGTTCCCTGCCGCGTTAGACTGTGAGCTCTTTGAAGGCAGGAAGCCCGTCTCACTCATCGCTTTGCATGTTCCTGGTATCTGGAAGGGCAGAAGTGCACATTCAGTGATAACTGTAATCCTAACTATAGTCGTGGGAGGCCCATGTGACTAGTCCTATTTATATGCTGGCCTCTGGGGAGGAGAGGAAGGTGGCACTAGCTCTAAAATCGCACAAAGATTTTGCATTTTGTTCCCGTGTATATTTATGTAGATTATAATATTAAGAAAACATTTTAAATGGATAACAGTGCTTTTTTATATGCCAAGCACCGTGCCAGTGCTTTGCCTGTAATTAACTCTAAAGTCTCACAGCTGCTCCTTGAGAAGGTCATCTGCTTATCCATGTTTTACAAATCAGGAGACCAAGGGTTAAAGAGGTGAAAAGTCACCCAGCTATAGGTGGCCAAGCTGCAGTCCGAAGCCAGCTCTGCCTGATGCCAGAACAGTACCCTTCTCAGTGCTGCGTCCCTGCTCTGCCACCAGAGCAGATTGTTCCGGAGCCTTGAGTGCCCGTCTGGCCCCGGGCCCCGGACTGAGCGCCCTCACATGGATGCACGTCCAAGCACAGAGCAGAAGCTTTAAGAGAACGAACTGTTGTGGAATTTATTCCCATGCCAAAAGGGGCTTTGAGAGAGACTTAAAGAGCAATTGTACCAGCTCTTATGCTCTGCCGATACGCTCGCCTGTGAACTGTAGCATATGCAGCCCGTAATGAATGAGAGAGAGATTTATTAGAGTATGTCATATTTCGTTAAGTGCTTTCTATGTAAGACGAGTATTTCCCTTGTACATATTACATTTTCAATGGGTTTCCAACCATTTCCAATCCATTATTTTTAACTCCTTGCATTATATTGATGGTAAATTAATTACAACAATTACAAGTCAAAAACCCATATTGTCCAATTATAATTTAATTCATTTCAGCTCCTCTCTCTGAGTTTGGATAAAAAGCTAAAGTGCTTTAGAAAATGCTGTAATTTCCTCTAAAATCCCGTCGTTGTGTTCCACGTGGCAGACGGGTTAGAGATCCAGCGGGGGCGTGGCGGCCTTCCCCAGGCAGCACCTGCCAGCACAGTCGGTCTGGATTCAAATCCAGACTCAATCATCTGTGACCTTGGACAGTTACTTCATCTCTCTGTGCCTCTGTCTCCTCATCTGTGAAATGGGGCTAGTGACAGGGTCCCTACTTCATGGGGCTGTTCTGAGGACGAAATGAGTTAGTGCAGCTGATGCCCCTGGAACGCACAGTGAGTGCCCAAGGTGTTGGCAGGACTTACCATTGCGAGGCTCCAGGGAAGAATGGCAGGCCGATTTCTCTCATGAGCGAATTTTAACCAGTATAGTACTTTTCTGGAGCACAGTAGGAAGACAGATCCCAATGCCTGGCTGAGCTCAGCATAGAGCATGCACGGTTCCATTAGCGATGTCTGCATGGGCACAGCTGCTGAGAGACGTGACAAGAAAAAACAAGGCTCTGTCAGAGCTGGGACTGTGCTTCTTTTAACTCCTCCTGTGTCCCCTGTCTCTCAGCACAGCAGGTGGCCTCTCCTCAGCCAGGTCCTGGTAACAGCGCTGTGCCCTTGTGTCTAGCCATGCCCGAAGCCAGCCCTGCCCTGGACCCCTGGGTCGTTCAGCCAACAATTCCCTTTTTTCCGCTTCTTGGGCTGGGTTTTCTGTCATGGGGATGAGAAATTCCTAACTGCCCCAAACAGGAGGCTGTTTTGTTTTGAGGGACTTGGTCAGACCACCTCTGTGGCCGACGCTGTCAGGGCGTGACAGCCGGGTGCATCCAGCTCTCCTCTGGGAAACAATATCCCTCAAACCATCTCATTCTATCAATTACCTCTTTGGCACTGAGAATTCCTCCCCGTGGACAGCTCGGTCAGCAAAGTTACCCGGTTCCACGCCTCTCACTGCTTCTCATCGACTCATTCCTTCTCGGGGTGTTGCTGATGTCATTGACTGGGCTTCAGGTAAGGCAGCTTTTCCTGCCTTCTTCCCAAGGTGACTTTATATGTGTCCAATCTCATCTACCAGGGCTTAATTTTATTAACGGAACTCTCCAAGTCCTGGGAGGCCCTTGCTGTCATCTCGTACCATGCACGAGTGGGAGGGTTTCCCAGGGTGATTGTCTGCTGTCTGAAGCCTCTGAAACCTGCACAAAGGTGACGGATGGAGCCAGTGTCACTCTGTTCTGGCCGAGGACCTTTCCCTTACTCCACTTTAATCTATTCAAGGTCGTAGATTGGCATATGAGGCCTGGCTTGTCTTACTACTGACCCCTTCATGCTCTTCTTCTGGGCTCTGTGTCATTCCTCCCACTGTCCTTCCCTCAGAGGGTCCCCTGTCACACTCAGTGAGCACCCTGTCTGCAGGGCTCTCTCTCTGCTCTGAATCTCTGGAGCAACGCCAGTCAAGTCCTCACCTTGCATGTGCCACGTGACATTGCCTGACATCGGGTGTTTTTGCATGAGCACTGGGTCTCCCTTACTAGGCAGGCACACTCGAGGGTAAGGGACATGTCTTGGTCATTGTTCTATGCCCAGCTCCCGCAAGACCTGGATAAAACAAAATCCCTGGTCAAAGACAACTAAATACCTAGCTGTGAGGTGTTGTAAGGACACAAGTTCTGCTCCACTGTCTCCCAGGCCGATCTATTCCAGGCTCACTGGGTCAGCGATCATCTCGAATCTTCTTGCTTTTTTCCAGCACATCATGTCTTCACGCCTTCCTCCTCTCTCATGCTGCTCAGTTTGCTGGGAATCCCTTCTCTCCTTCCTCACCTGCTGCACCTCAAAAGGCCTTCCCACCTGACTGCAGTCTGGCGTCGTGTGCTCTGCCTGCCTTGTGCATACTCACAGGTGCGCTGTCTGCAAGGCTGTTTCCAGACCTGCAGCGTCTCCAAAGCCTGCGGTGTGTCTTGTTCACGTCTATGCAGATGCCAGTGAACAATTAGAGGCCACCTGGCCACGAGCAGAGTGCTGTGCTGGTGCCACAGAGGTGCCCCCCATTACAGGGAGCCGTAAGTAATTTCCAGAACCACTCCTCCTTCTTTTCTCTCCGGGTGAGATTTGTTGAGATCTCTGGTTGTGTGCAGTGTGCACTGGGTCGTTTTCCTGCAGTGTGACACTAATGAGAGCCACCAGACTGCCAGAGCAGCTCTGTCCCCGGCTGGGCTCCTAATCTCCCTATTATGCCCGGCTTGGTGTGGCCAGCACACAGAACTCACTGGCCTGGGGCCAGGAAGACTTGTCAGCATCAAGACTAAACTCAGAATAAAATTAAACCACGTGATTTTTTTTTTCATCTTTTCTTCCCCTTGGTGTCCCCAGCAGATGGAGAATGCTTCCATTGTTTCCCTCTTTTTTGGCAGGAGGCTGCTTTCCCACTAGACCCCCAACTAAGACTGAGCAAGAGAAAAACAGAAAAGCAGAAACAGAGAGACTGGGAAACAGAGGAAACGTGGAAGAGAAATAACTTGCGAGCAGAGCAGCATGGATTGGTGGGGTTCTGGGACGGGCCAAGGTGAGGATGCTTGTTTATGGGGCGCTTGCATCGAGAGTCAATTGGATCAAAGTATCTGCTGGCTTAAAAGAAACATCCTGCATTATCCCACCCTGGGATGCGAGGGGAGGACCTGTGGTCTCTCTCCCATTTCACACTCCCTTTGAGGTGCCCGCTAACCATGGCATTTCCCTCCACCTGCTGCAAGGCCATTTCTCTCTGTGCTTTGGCTTCACTGGCGGAGTAAGGAGGGACACGGCAAATATTTGTGCAGCTCGAAAGCTGCTCTCGTAACCAGGAGGCAGCATTTCTTAGAGTCTGTGTCTGAATAGTGATACATAGGCAGGGGAGTCAATTTGCTTTGGGATCAATAGATGTGGTCTCAATTGGCAGAGAACACAAGGCTTCCTTCTGAGAACAGGAGGATGCGGCACAGCTCTGTCTCTCAATGCCTGGCTCAATTTCACACGGCGACTGGGCAAGTGGTGGTGTTTCCAGGCTGACTGTTTTTCGGCCCAACAATGATAAAAACCTTCCCAATGTCGGTCAGCCCAGAAACACAAGAATCTAAAATGTGACCCCTGCTGCCTGGAATGCTGGATAATTCCTGGATACTCTGCAAAGTCCAGGAGAATGGCCACCTCTAGGGAAAGCCTCCCTCCACTGTCAGGTTGAAGAAGCCCCATCCTTGGTGCACCCTTTGTGCCCGCTCTCTGTCTGCCGTGTCTCGGAGGTAACACCTGCACACCTACAGCACTGAGCCACAATTTTGTTGTTGCATTTTTTAGGTCTCTTTGGTTGCAAGTAGTAGGAACCCACTTGAGCTAGATTAAAACCTAAAGAAAATTTATTGTAGAGATGTCTATGTGCTCTTAGAGTTCAGGCCCCTGCTGAACTCTAAGAAATTTGGTGAGCTCTCAGGAGTAGACCAAACAGGGATCCAAATGGCAAATACGTTGGCTTTCTTTAGCTCTTGCATTTTCTATGTCTGTTTTCTTCCTGCTCTTTTTGCTGCTTGGCTTTTTCTGCTTCTGTGTCCCCATGACTAGAGTTCCAGAGTCCAAGCAGCTCTGGCCAAGAGTCAGGGCCACTCTCAAGGTCAAGAACCTGCATGAGTTTCCTAGGATGGTTGTTACAAAGGACCCAGAACTGAAATGTACTGTCTCAGAGTCCTGGAGGCTGGAAGTCTGAAATCAGGGTGTAGGCAGGGTCACGCTCTCTCTGACGGCTCTAGAAGAGCATCCTTCCTTGCCTTTTCCTAGCGTCTGGTGGTTGCCAGCAATCCTCAGGGTCCTTGGCTTGCAGAAGCATCACTCCAGTCGCATGGCCATCTTATCCCTGTGTGTGTTCACATCGCCCTCCCTCCACATGTGTCTCTCTCTCTGTGTCCAAACTTCCCCTTTGATAAGGACACCAGTCATAGTAATTAGGGTCCACCCTAATGACTTCATTTTGACTTGGTTATCTGTGTAAAGACCCTGTTTCCAAATAAGTTCACATTCTGAGGTACTGGTGGTCAGGACTTCAATGTATCTTTCTGGGGGGCGGGGGACACAATTCCAAATATAACAGAATCCAACTGTGGCTATCTGTAAGGAGCAGTCATCGGCCCACAGGCTGGGCGGACACAGCACCTATTATGTGGCTTCTCTGTGGGGACTGCTGCTACACATTATGGGGCCCCCACTAGCCCTTGGGCTGTGTCAGGTCAAGCATTATGTCTGTTGCAGATTTGCCTGGAAAATGGTAAGTACTTAACAGGCAAGCTAGCATTTATTAAACCCTTACAGTTCCAGTCCCTGATGGCCTCAGCCCACCCCAGGTGGGGCCCAGAAAGCATCGTGTTGCCCAAAGCTGGTGTTCAGCTGCTTCCCCTTCTTGAAGTCCAGTTCCTATTCCCCCGTGCCTCAGTTCCAAGTGGAGACGGTGGTCCTGCTTGGCTGGATCCTGACAGCTCATCTGCCCCCTGCCCCACAGAGGGGGAGACAGGAAGGATGTCTCTTGTTCCCTGGATGTTGGCGGGGTCTCCTGATGGACACGATGCTTGGCCACAAGACTTAGGGTCCCACCCACTGGCTCTGACACTAGATGCCACCACTGCATGGAAGACTCTAGCCCCAGGGCCTTCAGTGCCCAAGTGAGGCTTGTCATGAATTTGGGCATCGTGCCTGGAGCTCTGGGGGCTCCTCAGGCTCAATCCACAGGGCTCAACGAGTTTGCCACTTCTGGTCCCTGACTCAGTGCTGACGGCCAATTTTGTATCCACTTGGCTTTTGGTTTTGCTGCTTTGGAGGTTTGTGGCCTTTGAATGTTATTTAATCTCTCTTCACTGGCTGGAGTTCAGTCTGGGAAGCAGAACTAGATATACTTGGAATAAGGATGTATCAGAAGAATTAGACTTTAGATCCAGAAAGGGAGTTGTTAGGACCTGAGAAGTCGTTAGCCGGCCTTTTGGAAGCTCTGGGGATGGGGAGGCCACACACAGCCAGCTGTGGAAATGGGACAGCAAAAGGCAGCCCACACAGAGGTCTACAGGAAGCGAGCGCATCTGCAGGTCTGCAGCAAACATCTGGCAGTGGGCAGGGCCCCTGGTGGTCGGCAGAGTCAGTGTTTTGGTAGAAGAACTGGGTGTAGAAAGGAGGAAAGGAAGAATAAGCTAGAGCCTGCTGGGCATCTCTGCATCTGTCTGTCACTGTCTCTGGCCCTGGCATCCTTCAGAGAGCAGTGGCCCTTGTTTCACTTCACTCCTGCACCCCCCACCCACCAAAATCCTGCATGACTTCCTATTTTGGCCACCTCTAACTCTTTCTATAGGGAAGATGATGTTAACATAATTGACAATAGAATGATCCAGCACAATCTTTGCACATTATTTCCTCATCTGTGAAGCAGGTGACAATGCAGAGTTGTTTTGGGATTAAATGAGATAGTAAACACAAAGCACACAACAACAACAACAACAACAGAGCGCTTGTGTGTGCTTGTAGTGGGATTTCTCTACCCACCATTTCTCTGGATTGCCCCTACCCAAGGTTATGTTAGTAAAAGTATGATGGCTAATTTCACATGTCAACCTGACTGGGTGAAGGGATACCAGATAGCTGGTGAAGCATTATTTCTGGGTATGATGGTCTTTCCAGAAGAGATTGGCATTTGAATCAGTGGC
Source organism: Lemur catta (assembly GCF_020740605.2). Taxonomy (NCBI): domain Eukaryota; kingdom Metazoa; phylum Chordata; class Mammalia; order Primates; family Lemuridae; genus Lemur; species Lemur catta. The sequence goes on from NC_059129.1 coordinate 29,551,847, forward strand.
TGAGTAGAGAAGTGTGGATAGGTGTGATCCAATAGGCCAAAGACCCTGATAGAACAAAAAGGGCAAGGAAAGGCAAGTTTGTTCTTTCTGCTGGAGCTGGGACACCCATCTTCTCTTGCCCTCAGACAGAAGAACTCCAGGTTCTCTGGACTTTGGGTTTCAGGGCTTACACCAGAGCCCCACACTTCTACCTGCTGGTTCTCAGGCCTTCAGACTTGGACTGAGCTGCTACACCAACTTCCCTTGTTCTCCAGCTTGAAGATGGCCTGCCATAGGACTTCTCAGCCTCCATAATCACATGTGCCAGCTCCCTTCATAAATACCCTCTCATATATTTCTCTCTCTCCCTCTTTCCCTCTAATCTATCCATCGTCTATTAGTTCTGTTTCTCTGGAGGACCCTGACTAGTACAGGGTCCTTTATACAATAATTCATCTGGCTGAGTATTTTTTTAAAAAAGGTATTCAACCCAAAAGTCTCACCAGAGGAGACTCTGAGGTTCCTCTCTTCCCTCCTCTTCCCTTTCTCAGGGCTTCCATGTTCTCCTCCTTTTATCCAGCAGAGCCAAAATAATGGCATCCATGGTAGAAAAAGAAATGGAGGATTTGGGGAAAGCAGAGGGAAGGTAGAGGAAGCATGGGGGGTGTGGGGCATGGAGGGGTCTCGCTGCTGGTCCATGTGGCTGTTTGGGGCACCCTGGGAGTCTGGAGGAGTGGTCCTATATATGCAGAGGAGGGGCCCTGGGAGCAGGTTAACTAGAGTGGGGACCCTTAAAACACACCTGATTTCTTGTTGCCCAGGGACTCTGCATGAATCAGATTTCATTGCTTGAAACGGCAGTGGAGAAGAGCTGAACATAAATCATCTCTCAAATTCACAATGGTAACATGCCAGTGAGGGATGCTACATCTCCTCCTCCTCCTCACCCTCAACCCTGCCCTTCAGCCCAGACCGTGAGCAGACGCTGGACACTGGACACCTGGTTCTTCCAGCGTCGGAGACATGCAGGTAGACAGAACCACCACAGAGCCTGCGGCCAGCATTCTGCTGTTCCATTCATAGACTCATCCATGGGGTTATCTCTGGTCTTTGGGTGAAACTTACTGTGTGTGGGCATTGTCTTAAGTTTCTTATGTATGTAATATAGCTCTTGACCCAGAATAAATATTTGATTAATGGTGATAGTCAGTGACCGGCCTGTCAGCCCTTTTGCTGAGGTTACGAAAGGGCAATGTCTGACAGATACAGGATGGAATGTTGTTGTGCAAGCTCTGGGCCCGGCAGAGGATCTGTATTTGGGATAATATGGTATCAGCTGCTGGTATATTTTCGTTGTCATATCCTAATAGTGTCTACCAGTAATTGGGAGTTATCCTAGCTCCAAAGGCAACGTGGAATACTCTTTCATGGAACATGAAAGGCCTTTAAGACGTAGATAGGGCTGCACTCAACACAGGTAGTAGCTACTAGCCTGAAGTGTTTCAAGGATTTGGGGTCATCTCAGAGAAAACCTCAAAGATATGTCACACAAAGGAAATCTTTCACGAAGGCTTGTGGATCCTCAGGGCTTTTAATGGGATACAAGAGGCTGAGTGATGGATGTTGTATATGCATGTGTGTGCATGTGTATGTGTGTGTGTGTGTGTGTGTGTGTGAGAAAGGGAGAGAGAGAGAACGCAGGCCGTCCCAGCTGCTCTCAACATTGTGGATAATGTTAACTGAGGCAAGTTAAAACAAAAACAAAACAAAGGAAATCTAGACTCTTTCTCCTTTTTTAGATAAATTCAGCTCCAAATGAGGACTTTAATAAGTGTGTGGTAGAGGTCTGTAGCAAAAGATCTCTTTTAAATACCATAGGTCTTGAACACATGACAGATTCAGACAAAATAGTTCAGTGTTTAATGTTGAAGGCTAATGAAAAATGGAATTTGAAGGCAAGAACGCTACTGGATAATTTCTGCAGGAGTGAGGAGTTTTAATTCTAGACAATTCTGCCTCCAACTTGCTGATTTCACTCATTCATCCATTTGTTCATTCCTAGGACAAGTATTGAGTGGTCTCTGTGTGTGTTAGCATCTATTGGTCTCTAATGACTTGAGATTATATAAAAATCAAGCATTGCCATCAAGAAAAATAGAGTCCAGTGGAGAAGACAAATAAGTAAATTCTGTACTCCTTTGGGGGTAGCACTCAGTCAGCTTCCCTTTTGGTAGCCAAATGGACTTGGGGTCAGAAAAAAAGTATCCTCAGAGCATCTTCTCTTGGAGGTCCTTGCTGAGGCACAGAGAGGGGATGCACATATAAGTGAGAATTAAGATGTAGTCTTTGTCTTCTAGAAGCTAAAGAGTTGGATAGAGGAGTTAGAAGCCATGTTTTCAGAGTCCTGTATAAAGGGACCATGTGAGATACGGCACCAGCAGAGGACAAGCGACATGATGTGAAACTTCAGCAAAACCTGGCCATTGAACACATACCTGGCACACAGGTAAAAAGTCTAAACCAGTCTGTCAGGGGTGAGATGGATGGAGGGAAGGATTGTGGAAGAGGGGGTATTAACCCATCTGAAAGGGAAAATATGATTTTTTTCCCTTATAAAAGTAACAATCATGGCTAAAATAAAGTAGTTCAGAAGCATATAAAAGGAGGAATGTTCAGAAATGAAAACTGTAAGTCTTTCCCACCTCCATCCTCACACTCAACTTTCACTTTTTAGTTCTTCTATTGAGTTCTTCTATTCATAAACCTGAATGAAATACTCTGCAACTAACTTTTGATCCATAGATTTAGATGGTTAGTGTTCCTGCCTTTCCCCACATCACATTTGTATTTGTGGGTTTATAATACTTACGATCTCTTCTTAAAGCATACAGAAGTCTTCTAAGCTTTGATTATGGGTTGATGAAAAAACCTAGAACTAACAGGCAGTGTTTGCAATAGTATGATTATGTAAATATTGTTCACTGCAGAATTTTGAGCAGTGGGATTAGACCCAAGAGAAGCACAGGAAACCCTGTCATTAGGGCTGTTAGTTGCTGTGATTAAAAGCAAAAATCAATGTGAAATAGGAAATGAAGGTGGCCGGGTCCAACTGATTCCAAGGTTTGAGCAGTTGTGCAGCACACAACTCACTAGCACACATCCCACGAGTATAGAATTGTGTTATTTAAAAATGATACAAAAATATTTTTTCTTTCAATTTATGTATGCTGATTTTTCAAATAGCTACTAAGTTGTTACAACGGAACTACATATTGTTTGGATCTAACCAAACAGGATTTTTAGGTATTCCTTTTGGCCTAGAGACATTGTAAAAAAATTACTGAGTTACTAAGAGTGACATGAACTGAGAGAGTTCAGGAATTTCTGATATAACCTCGATTCTAGAAAATTCCTTCTGGCTACTGTGTGGAGGAACAGCTGGGAAGGGCATAGGAGCAGAAGCAGAGAGATGAGTTGGGAGACTATTGAAGTACACCCTGAGACATAACCGAGGCATGAACTAGGGAGGGGACTAAGGAAATGCGGAGAAATGGAAGCACTCAGGACACCTTAGACAGAGGGAACTGACAGAAGTCACTGCTGTGGGAGGTGGGATGCTCTTGGCTGCAAGTAACAGAAAACTGATTCAATTTTGGTTTAAACCTTAACTTGTTCCCTCACTTTATACAAAAGGGTGGCCCCAGAGTTGATCAATTCAGCAGCTCAATAATATTATTAAATGTTTGCTTGGCTTTTTGCTCTGCCATCCTTAGGCCAGATCCCTTCCTGGCCTTAAGGCGAGGGTAGTTAAAATGTCCTGGCTGCCTGGGTGGCCCTGGTTTATGTGTGTTGCATCAGGGTAATAGGAAGAGTGGCCCTTCTCTCTCCCTCTAACATGGCCCTATATTATGTGGTCACCCTGTCAAAATGGATCTAAAATTTCAGGCCTCATTTGCAGACAATATCACACAGTAGAATTAGAGTGATCACATCTTGCTGAGTATCTCTGTTAAAGAACCCTTTCCCAGCAGCCTCTAGTCTTTCCCAGCAGCCTCTAGTCCTTCCCAGCAGCTCTGTAGCAGCCTGCCTCTCATATCTCATTGGCTAGGATTGTGTCATGTGCTTCTTTCTAAGCCAATCATTATCAAGGGGGGATGTGCTTACCTAGTCTGGATTTATTTCTGAATCACTAGAGGGAAGAGTGGACAACCCAATAAAATCAGAGCTCATTAGACTTTGCGTTTATATGCTGTTAATTTTCTCTTGCTGGGTAACAAATTATCCCAACACTTAGTGGCTTAAAATGAAAAAAACCTTTATTATCTCGTAGTTTCTGTGGGTCTGAAATTCAGGAGCAGGTTAACTGGGTGATTCTGGCTCAAGGTCTCTCATGAGGTTGTAGTCAAGGTGCAGACTGGGGCTATGAGCACCTAAAGGCTTAACTGGGATGAAGGATCCATTTCTAAACATACTCATGTGGCTGTTAGCAGGAGGCAGAGCTCTTTGTTGACTGTTGGATAAAGGCCTTGAATTCTCGCCATGCACAACTCCTCATAGGGCTGCTTCCGTGTCTTCATGACACTGCAGTTGGCTTCTTCCAGAGTGACTGACTCAGGAGAGAGCAAGGCAGAAGCCATGAAGTCTTGGAAGTCACACACCATCAGGTCTGCCTTATGCTACTGGTTACACAGACCAGCCTGATGCAGTGTGGGAGGGGACTACACAAGGGCATGAACATCAGGAAGGGGGAATCAACTGGGCCATCTTGGAAGCTGCATTCCACACACACATCACTAATTATGCCATGGGTTCAAGGGCAGGCTATAGTTTCCAGGAAGGTGAGTACTTGGAGGCATCAGCAGTAATGAGCAGACACATCCAAGAGAATTTTGCTCTCAGCATGTGGAATGTTCACTTTTCATGCTGCACTTTTCTTGATGGGTGAATTCCCTCAGAATCCTCTGGGGCGTCAGTGCAGATGTCGGGAGATCTTGCTGATCTATCTTGCTTTTTAGAGCACTGATGCCAGGAACTGCAAAGGTCATGTTCTTCAGCAATTTTTTGACCACCTTATTGGTGCTTGTAAATGCTTTAGGAGTCATCCAGAACAATAGCTCTCAACCCTGAGTGCACATTGGAACCTTCTGGGAACTTTGAAATATACTGAAGCTGGTGTCCCATAACCAGTGATTCTGAATTGATTGGCCTGGGGAATTCTTTGGGCAATGGAATTTTAAAAGCTTCCAAAAGCTTGAGAATCACTGAACTGAGAGAGAACCATTCAGAATCTCTTGCTTCTGTGCGTGAGAGGCTGTCAAGATGGAGCATTTCCCGTCTCCCAAGTACACAAACCTGCAGAGGGCTGCTGCCTTCTGAAGACTGGGGTCTGTGCATCTCAGCCCTGAGCACTGGCTCATTTGACGGGTTCCCTTTTTGCTTCTGAATTGCACTTCGGAAATCCAGCCAGTTGCATACAAAACATAAATCAGAATCTGTTCTTTCTTGTATTAAAGTTTGATTTTTTTTCTCTTTAGCGCCAAAGAAATTGGTTCTACATCACTTTTAGACTATACTGACTCAGTTAAATGCAATTTCAACTAATGCTAAATTGCTTAATTAGACAATAATATCAGAGAAATTGACCATTATATCTGGTTATTGACTTTTCAGATGGCCTGTATTACCATTTATATTCTTTCCAGTTGGGTTTTTGAGCATGAAAATAATTTATTGAGAGATTGTTCTTAGAAGCTATTTTTAATAGCCTAATGGCTTTTTAATTTTCAAATCGTTTATATTCATCAGCTGCAGCCAAGAAAGGACTCATATTGCCTCTCCCTGCATGGCTATTCCATCCTCTTCAATTATTAATTGGTTGTACTTGGATGTGAAGCCATCGGAAGCAGGATTCTCCCCCGTTTATGATGTCAGAAGGGGTACACCATGAAGGAAATGAACTTTGGGCTGGAAGCCATGAAAATAACATTACAAAAACTGATGTTTATTGAATACTCTGTCCTAGGCAATTTATGTAGATTAGATTGCCTCTAATCCTCTCAATAATCCAATAATGCCAGTATGTTATCTTCCTTTAGGAGAACTGGAAATGAGGACTCAGGTATGTAGCATGTCATCATCATCATCATCATCATCATTGCTGATGCATGGGAGGCCATACATCGCAGTTTATGCTGTGTCTCCATATAATTTTAATAGTATTCCTTTTTACTTTTGAAATTACCCCAATTTGAGCAACAGATTAAATGATCACTCTGCGTATTGGACACTTGTCAGATGTTGGGCTTGGTGCTGAGCACTTCATATGCATCACTGCATTCAAACATCACAACAGCCAATGAGTACTTTCATATGCCTTCTTTTATGGATGAGAAAACTGTGGGACTGAGAGTTGAGATCAAGGTCAAGGTGCTTGCAAAAGTCACAGAGCTTGTTAATGATGGAGACAGGCAGCCGCATTCACTCTCTGTTCTCTTTCTGGTACACAAAGCTGAATACCAATCAATATCACAATTTCAAAAATCTGGACCAAGGAGAAAGTTTCATGAGACGATGCATTGGACAAAAATAGCAAAAATGCTATTATAACCACAAGAACATTGAATTGTTTTGTTGTGGTGGAACTTTGTTATCATGAATAAGTGGCAGGAAATCACATTTTCTGTTGTTAGGATCTGTAGAGGAAACACAGACTCTTTATATTGAATTAACAAGAAGAACTCGTCCTTTGAAAGCCATGGGGCAGCTGGACAGGATGTGCATAAGCCTCTCAATTCCTACAAGCTTAATTAGGCAAACTCGATAATCCTTAACAACCACAATTATTCCTGGGACTTCAGAGTGTCTTAATACAAATATGGCATTGCAAGCAAGGGTGACTGAGGCTCCTGGATCCTGCGTACACCTGGAGCTCTATGTTCAATTTGAGGAAAAGAACCATGGATAAAGTGGAGTGTGTTTGGATAAGGGTGACCAGATGATGAGGGGAAATAAAAGCCATATCCTCGAGGAAAGCTTGGGGAATGATTTGTGGCTGTTAGGTGAGGGGAGGAGAAGATTCAGGGCAGGGGGAAGAGAGTAGGAGCTCAGAGGGGCTATCCTATAAGACTGGTTTTGCATGACCTCAGGGCTATAATTGATGTGGAGATGGCAGATGCAGAGAACAGCATCATCTCCCTCTCTGCAGATATGTATGGTGATGTCTGGGTAGCTCCTGAGAGAAGATAGTGGGATAACTGGCTGGATTGGTGACACATCATTCTGTCCTTGTGACCTAATTGTGACACTCCTCACCAATAGGCAGTGCGAAGACTTGGACGTTGGCTGGGGTCTCCAGCCCTTAGAGACCCAGAGACAATTAGCTCCAACCCCCATTTCCCCCCATGACTGTACAAAGTCCTTGCTAAGACTTTTGCAAATTCCCAGAGGCTTGCTTTGCTTTGCTCTCCTCTGATTGTGAGCCCCTCTTCCCTCATGTAGTGGTCGGACCATCCTGTAAGCTGTCTTGCTGTCTCTGTTCCACACATAATTAGAATGAATCAATGGTAATGCTGCTTAAACACATAGATGCTGTCATTTGCAGAGTGGGTTAATGTGTGTGTTTTGGTCAAGGAAGGACAGGTTATGTGTTAGTAGACTTCAGAAGTCTTTCTTTTTTCTGCAAAACAGCCTCTAATTGAACATTAGCCTTCTTATTCTTAAAATATCTTTGACAACCCATCACCAGGGAACTCTTTGTAATCTTTGATCATAGATTACTTGGTATTTCACTCTTTTTTCCCCTTTCTTCTCCATTCTTTTTGGGATCAAATTTCTTATATAAGGCACTTTGGCCAGCTCTCTCATTGCCTCATCCCTATTGATCTTCAAGCTTTAAGACAGTAGTTTTGGCCATGACCCTTAGTCAGAGACACAGCATACCATGAGTCAAAACATTCATGCAACACTTACTTTTGCTGCCTCTGATGCACGAGGTCTGTTTTCTATTCTCTGCAATGCTACGCTATGCCAGCCTATCTTGTCTCATCCATCACATTCCGTTCCATTTCATTTAAACATTTTAGTCATGATTTGCCAAACTGATTACAACCCACTGATGTATCAGGACTTGAAAATTTCAAACCACTGCTCCTACCTTTTTTAACTCAAGTGATTTGCCAAGTACTTTTCTGCCACCATTTTGCTTATGTGAGTCCTAGAATGCAAATCTGTCAAAGGCAAGGTCTTGCTTTTGAATTTTCCACTAATCCTTATCACATAGCAGGGTAAACTATTAACAGATACAACATGTGTTGATCAATGCCATGATGGGGGTCCTCTAAACCTCACTGAAACCTGAAAGTAACTGCCTTAGAATTGGAAACATGAGGACAGGTGCCCTCTGTAGCCAAGTTAGAGGTTGAGTGAAGAAGGCCTTTGTAAGGGATAATGTGCTCCGCAAAGCCAGTTCGTTCAAAGGTATTTGTTGACTGGATTTGCACTGAAGCTTGTTTCTGTACACTTTCCTGCAGAAATTGGAAACACAAGACATACTCCTGTCCTTGAGGGGCTCAGGAACTGACAAAGAATGAATTTATAACAGTGTTGTGCCAGACCATTTGGTGCTGTACAAAGGAATACCTGAGGCTGTGTAATTTATACATAAAAGGTTTATTTGGCTCATGGTTCTGCAGACTATACAAGAAGCATGGCACCAGCATCAGGCTGCTTCCACTCATGGTGGAAGACTAGCATGCATGTGCAGAGATCACATGGCGAGAGATGAAGCAAAGGTGGGGGAGGTGTTAGGCTCTTTTTAACAATAAGCCCTCACCCCTCAGGGAGGGCATTAATCTGTTCATGAGGGATCTTCCTCCATGACCCAAACATCCCCCATTAAGCCCCACCTCCAGCACTGGGGATCAAATTTCAACATGAGGTTTGGAAGGAACAAACATCTAAGCCATAGCAAGTGAGATTAGTGTTAGGATAGAAGCACAGATGTGTGAAATTGGAACTCTGAGGGAAGGACGCGTGGAGGGGCTGCTACCTGGACTTGGTCTTGTAGGTGAATCAGTGTTGGTAAAAGAGCATGTAGGCAGCAGGGACAGCATGTGCAAAGGCATCAGACCCATGAGTGGGTGTGTTTAGGGGTACAGAGCTTAGTTCCAGATGGTTGGAGTAAAGGATGTAATGTAGACAGTGGCGGAACATGAAAGATTGGGGTCAAGTTGTAAAGGATGCTCAGCTTGGAGGGAAAGCCATCCAGTGGTTGTCAGAAGGGAGTGTAGGGGGTGGACCAAGGCAGGGAGGCCCAGGGAGCACAGCTGGTTAGGAGACCAGGGAACTTTGCTTTCAACATCTGCACCAGCTAGGCAGTGACATCAGGGCATGACTGCCTTGTGTGTGGAGTTATTTTATAGCCTCTTCTGTGACAGTCAGAGATGTTCCCTGTAACAAATGAAACTTTGATCTGGCAGTTTCCTTGGAGAGTCTTAGCTGAGAGTGGCGGGGCCCTCCATTCTCCTAGGAGGGAGGAGAGGAGGAGAAGGTAAGGTCTGCAGGCTACTTTGGCTGAAATTGTGTAAATATGCAACTGCAGTCTCACGTTGAATGGGCGGCTGATGATCCCATTTGTGGTGTAAACTCTCTTGATGATTAGGCAGTGGCTATAAACAGCCAGCCCAAACTGGCTTAATCACTTGCAGTCTTGATCTTGCCAAGTGAAGGATTCACATGATCACAGCGTGACCTCGGGAGAAAACAAGAGGACTCATTAGTTCAATTGTTCCTAAATGTCCATCACTGGCACTTTTTAAAAAACCAGTTCATGCAAAATGAAAAAAAATTAATGCATTATCAGATGTAATAGCACATGGCATTATGGAATACACTCTGTAGTACACTGTGCACTAACAGTGGGCTCTCCCTTCTCCTCCCGCCTGCGTCTTGTCATTCGTTAGCGTGTCTCAGTTCATCCCCAGAGTTTGGGGCTCAGGCTTCCAGTCTCTGATTTCCATAGCAACCAGAGAGAGCAGTGAGGGGTGTATCATGCTGCAGCTGAGCACAGGACACGGTATTTGGGGATGTGGTGCTGGCCTGGGTTTCCTATGGCTGCAGTCCCCAACCCCTAGGCTACAGACCAGTACTGGTCTGGGTTAGGAATTGGGTCACACAGCAGGAGGTGAGCGGCGGGTGAGTGAATGAAGCTTCATTTGTATTTACAGCTGCTCCTTACTGCTTGTATCACTGCCTGAGCTGTGCCTCCCCCGCCAACCCCAGTCCATAGAAAAATTGTCTTCCACGAAATTGGTCCCTGGTGCCAAAAAGGTTGGGGACCATGGCCCTATGGTGATCCCTGCCTTAGGACCCAGTGTGATGCTTATTCGTGTCATTACCTCCCATGGTCTGAGCTGATCTAGAAAACAGGGAGAGGATGGGATCGGGACAGTCCACCATCTCATGACCTAGAGCCTTGGCCACCTTCCCCATTCCTTGTCTACCTAGGGCTTAGGGAGTTATTTTTGGCCCTCAACAAATGGGCCTATTGTATACATCTTCTCTGGCAAGAGGGAACTGCTGTCCACCCTACAGTGAACATTACTGGACCCAGGAAGCTGTATCTTGGGGGTGGTGAGTAGGTGGTAAAGGAAAAGGGGGTTGAACTGAGGATGAGAGGACTCACCTTTCATGGAGAACCCCTTTGGTGGCTGGGATCTGCTTGGCTTTCCTTAGGCAACTAAGGCCATTTTGTGGCACCTTTTTCACTGGGATAGTAGTGTCTCCCTCAGCCTCCTGCTGTGCCCACCCCCCTGCTCCTGCCACTTGCCTCTTGCAGACTCAAGCCCCAAAATGCCACAGACTTCCCCTCTATCACAGAGTCCTACAACATCCTGTGCCCGACCTTGTACATTTGCTAAGGGCTCTTTTGCAAAGGGCTCTCCCTTATTCAGAGACTTTATCTTCCCTATGATTTAAGAGCTAAAAAACTACTTTTATAAAATGGTGATGATATTGCCTGTTACTTGGCCAAAGGAAGAGTTGAAGTGATATGCAGGCTCCAAAAAACACTGTAGATTTTATTCGGGTATGAAATCTAAAGTTCTGGAACATTCTGCCTGCTGCTCACTTAGGAAGGAGGGGTTGAGACCTACAGTTATGTGGTTGGTCAACCACCTGAGAGTGACAGATTATTGATCTTGCCAGAAATTTAAAAAAAAAGACAAGAATATTAAGGGTTTGACTTCATTTGTGTCTTAAAGTGTCCTTTCTTGGGCTACCTTAGCCTAGGAGCTATGAAGCAGGCGATGCTAACAATAATCCTCCAACAGTCATTCTCTGCCACCACCCAGCCCCATGCAGGAAATCCAGCCACTCTCAAGTTGCTCCCAATTAGAAAGGTGAAACCGCAGAGAGTGTCTTTTGTGTGCATGAGGACCACTAGCCACCTGGCAGTTTCCTTCTCCTTGCTCCATGGGCTGTGCTCATGTCGCCAGGATCTGCTCATGTCAAACACGGCAGGTGCATGGCTGATGCTGGTCAAAGGCTCCTCTCTGGCTACTGTCCAGTGGTGAGTATGTCCACATTGGAGTTTAAGGTACAAGTATTTACCCTCACCCATTGCAGTAGGCTGAAAATGGCAGGCCAAATAAATCAGGTCCCTGGAATCTGTAAATTTACCTTATTTGGAGGAAGGGTCTTTGCAGATGTGATTAAGTTAAGGATTTTGAAATGAGATGATTATCCAGGTGGACACTAGATGCAATCACATGTATCCTTGTAAGAAGGAAGCAGAGGGAGATTTAACCCATATGGAAGAGAAGCTTCTGTGAAGATAGGGCAGAGAGACAGCGATTTGAAGATGCTGGATTTAAAGTTTGGGGTGATGCAGCCACAAGCCAAGGAGTGCTGGCAGCTTCCAGAAGCTGGAAGAGGTGAGGAATGGATTCTCCATTAGAGCCTTTGGAGGCAGTGTGGCCCTGATGACACCTTGATTCTGGTTTGGTAATACTGATTTTGGACTTCTGGTCTCCAGAAGTGTAAGAGAATAAATTTCTGTGATTTTCAGCCATCCAGTTTGTGGTAATTTGTTAGAGCAGTCAATGGAAACCAATGGGCCTGTCCTAAGAACCACTACTGATGGCTGCTGACATCTGCATCTGGGCTGCTGGGACCACAGTGGAGGGTCCGGTATTTCAGTGCCCACACCAGCATCTGTTTCCAGGCAGCCATGGCTCTTTGCCCTTTTGAAGGAACTTCACAGATGATGCAGACCATTCTGGCTAACAGATTATTAGTGGACTTGACTCATCGAGAAAGCTGGACCATGCATCATGAAAGGCAAGGCCTGAGCAAGGCTACATTTTGAACAGAGATCATGAAAGAAAGAGAAAAACTCTGCCTTCTGCATGCAACTACACTCCACTTTCAGCTCCTTGCGACACTCTGACGACCTGCCTCTTATGTCAGGGATGCAACATGATCAGGAAAGAGAGGAGGAATTAGCCTGGATGATGAGACCCTCAGTTTGACAGTAGCATATTTGTGACCTTCCCCAGCAGCTATAGTGCTGTGACTGTGGCCACTAAATACCTAGAGTCATGCAGGTCTTGCATGTTAACTTGGGGAAGGGTGGAATGGCTTTGTTGAATGCATAATGGCATATAGGTGGAGAGGGTAACATGACTTGGGCAGAGGCAAGTGGTCTTTTCTGATGCTAAACAAATGGATGCTGGCCAGTGTTTATTGGCCTTTTGTTTGCAACATCCACCTTAAGACAGAGGCAATAGCCACTGGGGACCTGGGGCAAGGGCCCATCAGACCGACAGACACCTAGCCCTGATCAAAATATCTCCTCCTCTGAGCTGAAATTAGAATTAGATTTTGCAATTTTTTCCCCAGATAGCTTCTCCATTCAATTGACCATTAGAAGGTACACCCACCAACCCTCCACAGGCTGAGGCTCTAGCTGAGATTCTCCTTTTACATTTTTAGAGACAACTGGAAATTCTGCCTCTACAAATGAATGTCTTTTCTGCCTCATTGCTCAGGCAAGAACAAGCTGATGTGATAGACAGGTCATAGCGAGAGAGTGTGGACAATTTCAGAATTAGGTGTATAATGCCACACATTGGAACAGTTTGTGTAGCCTTTGGCTAGAGTGTCTATTGTTAACCTTGACGAAATCCCTGAGGTCTTGGGGATAAAATGCTCCTCTCCTTGCAGTCCTTGGCCCACTTTAAATTTGTTAAACCCAGGATTCGTCATCAAAATGGAGAACAGCATTGGCTTCCTGCCTTCATTCTTCTTTAGATGATTAAAACTGGCCTCCGTGAGCAGATTTCCCATCCTCCTCCTCTATCACCTTTTTTTTGGCTGTGTCTGCACAAGATTGAGTTTATTCATTCCATGAATGTTTTTAAAATTTATTTTTAAATTTTGAAACAATCAAACTTACAGAAAAGGCTGAAAATACAATTAAAATTATTTTTTTCTGAACCAATTGACAGTAAATTGTTGACCTGCTGCTCCATTACTCCTGAATATTCTTGTGCATAATTACTGCAAACAAATGCATTCTCCTACAAAAGCACAACATAACTATTAAAATCAGAATGTTAACATTGATGCATCACCATCATCTAATCCTCAGACCACATTCAAGTTTTGCCAACTGTCCCAAGCATGTCCCCTGTAGCCAGAATCCTGGGTGACATTGAAATGTCAGCTCCTTCAGTTTGGAAGGTTCTTCCTCAGCGCTTCCTTGATGATCATGTCTTTGACATTGGGCTGAATTTTTAACCCCACTCTCTCCTCAGACTTTGGCTGCTCATTGTAAGAAAAATCATCTTCCTTAAAGAAATATTTCTTTTGTCTTGCTTCATCCCATGCTAGCCTGTTGGCAACTTGGGAAAAACACTGGACTGGGAGTCCAGAAACTTCTCTTTCTACTTTGGGGTTGCCGACCTCACCATGTTGCCCCCATGAACTGCATTTACTCCCGGTGAGATCCCAAGGGCCTGAATGTGTTGTCAGGAGAATAAAGCGCCCCATAGATCTCCTTGGAGTGTCCACTATAGAGAAGCTGTTGAGGGTGTTTTATTACATAACATGGGGTCCACTTCACTGTCCTGTAAAGAAATATATCCTTGTCTCCAGTAATTGGGTTTTTTTTTCCATCTCATGGACATTGTTAACTGCTTAGGCTTCCTCCTTCACAGTATTTATGAAATTCTTCAGCTCATTGTGGTCAGTGTTGTGGACGTTTGGATGTTTTCAATCTTATATCCACTGCAACCCTCATTTGCATGTTATTTTTTTTTTTATCATTTTTCCTCTTTGGCATTACTTTCATATTCTTTTTAATATGTCTTACAGACCATCAAGAAAAAGGGTTGGTGTAAATAGCAAATAAATAAGTAAACAAGTCCCAATGTACAATATTTCATTCCTTAGCTTCCGTGTTGCAAATTAGTAAACTCGGGGCTTGTTCCTCACAAGATGGCGGCCACCCGCGCATGCGCAGTCCGCATCCTGAGAGCGGGTCTACACCCCGTGAAAGCAGCGGCCTGGGCCTTTGACCCTATTTGTGAGACGCACAAAATAAACTCCGGTGTGGGATTCAGTCAGTTATTTCCCTAGCCATGACTCAAATTGTTATTCATTTTGCCTTCCCGTGGGGGCTGTGGGCATCTCTGCGGCATCTTTCCCTTGCAGGCATCTACTCTCGGAATGCTGCCAAGTCAATCCAGTATTTTCTTTCACGGGACTCCAAGTGGCAGGAGTTGTGGCACCCGGAGTCTCTGCCATCGCATTAGAAATCCAAGGTCTAGGTGCCACCAATGCAGGCCTTTTGGCTAGGCTTGGAAGTGTCTGGAGGCAACACACGTGCAGGTTTGGGGACTGGATGTGTTAAGGTGGGTGCCAGGGTTTGCTAGGCCAGCAGGTCAGAGCAGCCCGCTGGGCCCTGCCCAGAGAGAGACTACGAGTGCTGGGACAGTGGCCCCTGCCCTGCAGACAAGATGGACAAGGCTTCCAGCCAAGCAGCTGGGCACAGAGAGAGAGAAGCAGGTTAGCGAAAGGAGGATATAGTAGCTTCCTGTGGCTGCTGTGACAAATTACCATAAATGGGGGGCTCAAACAACAGGAATTTATTCTCTCACAGTTCTGGAGGCCAGAAGTCCGAAATTAAGGTGTCAGCAGCTCCCGCCAAAGGCTCTAGGAGAGAATCCTTACCTCTGCCAGTTTCCGGTGGCTCCCGGCATTCCATGGCTTGTGGCCACATCACTCCACTCTCTTCCTCTGTGGTCACATTGTCTGCTGTTCTGTGTCTTCACCAAAACTAACTTCCTTTGCCTCTTTCTTTTTTAAGGATACAAGTGATAGCTTTTAGGACCCACCCTACAATCCGGGATAAGCTGCTCCTCTTAAGAGCCTTACATCTTAATTACAACTTAATTACATCTTCTGCCACATAAGGTAATATTCACAGGTACTGTGGATTAGGACATGAATATATCTATTTTGGGGGCTCCCATTCAGCCTGCTATAGAGAGGAAGTCTCTAATCGCATTGACCAAATACCAACACGAAGTTAGAGGAGGCTGCAGATGGGCACATAGCTGATTTAACATGGTGCTATTTCAAGAGTACATTTCGTGTAGTGCCTTCTAACCTCAAATATAAATTAATTTTGGGAAATAATCACTGCATTGTATTTGGTAAGGGCAATAGTCAGGTGGGGGAAAAAACTGCCATGGTGCTTTATTGAAGTTTCTAACATCCTTGGCCATCTTTTAAGTCATTCTCTGCATCAGTATGCGTTCCCGAATTGTAAGGTTTGTTGAATTTTATCAGTCGCTATGGAGCATCTTTATTTAATAACAACCCAACCAGTTACATGTTTAAGCAATTCCACGTAGCTGTGGCTTGTTAAAAATGGGTGTCAGTGTTTCAGTTTTCTTCTTAGTTGTAATAGCTTGGACTTTTTTTGTTATCCAGTAAAGATCACAACTTGTCAAAAACCAGGTTCAAGAAGATGGCGATTTGTTTTTGTGCAAACTTTATCTCCCAAGTCACACCAATTTCTTCTTTGCAAAAAGCGTTTGATCATAGATGTATGACTTGGTTAGTCAGACGGCTTATATTTAAAAGTATTGTTTTTTTCAGAAAACATTCTGTGTCTTTGTTTTTGCTTCAACCTTCCAAACTTTTAAAGCAAGATAAACATGTTTCATTGGTATTTAGTTTTTAAAAAATATTTATTGCACTCTATTAGCTTCAGATTTTTTAAAAAGCCCTTTAATACATATGTTGGCTAAAAGTTCCTCAAATCACACTAGCAAAGTCAGAATGGGTATTATTCCATTTTGTTGGTAAGAAGACTGAGCCCCACAGGCTACAGGTTAGGGACCTCCCTTATTAGTGGCAGAGCTGGGACTAGAATTCAGGTCTCGTAAGTCCTAAGCCAGTAACACAGATGGCACAGGGCTTCTGCTATGTCATCTCAATCTTAGGTAAGTTCTGAGGTTTTGGAAACACCTCAGAGACTTCACTGTTGGCCATTTGCAGGAGTTAAAAAAAAGAGCAGAGAAATCTTCCTAAGCATTGACTTTATTATGTTTATTTTTTTAAAAAAACAGCTTTTCTATTCGGTTCCAGCAGTGACAGAATCTTTCCTTTCTGGATCTCAATTAATGACGACATTTCCCAGCCCCAGGTAAATGTCTTCTAGGGCCTGTTTCCTCTTTCACTGTCCCCTTGGGTGTGCATGTGAGACAGGACACACGAACTGTGGGACTGATGTCCTCTGGGGATCTGGTGAGAAGTCCACACTGTCGCAGAGCACGTGTTACGCTGCACAGGTCGATCTGGGGTGAATTATTAGCTCCGTGCTGACTTGTAAGTGGAAATCTATATCTTGTCTAGTTCTGCTCTATGCAACGCTTGTCGTCTTACCTTGTGAATATTGATTGCATTTAAACAGGGTTTTTGCCCAAGGCCTGGTCAAGGCACCACTTAGATGTTAACTCTAATGCTGCTTGCATAAGACTATATATGAGTATGCTTATGGAACTGATTCCAACGTGCAGCCCTTTTTGGAAAAAAAAAGATGCTTTACCCTGAATAATTTATTGGAGACCCTTTTCTAGCATGAAAACAAGAGCAGAGTGAACTCATTGAGATGAAACAGCAATTCATCAGGACATCGTAACTTGTCATTCCCCTGGTCTCATTCTGTCTCCTCTTATATGCTCAATTTTTGCCTAATGAAATAAATCGCTTTTGGTGAGGGGCAGTGGCGGGGAGGTTTCTCAGGCAATGTTCTGAATTTCTAACAAGAAAGGTTGAGCCACATGATTTATTTTGATAAAACAAATGGCTGAACAGACACAGGATGGGTATAGGACAGCTTCACTTATTTGGCATCTTTGTACTTATTCTATGTTTGTGAACCCTAAAAAGCAAAATCTTTTTAAAAAAATTCATTTAAAAAATAGCCAAATGTGTCTTTACAACTTTTGTGCTATTTATCTTTAATTTAGAAAGATTAAAGATTAAGAAAATATGTAGAATAATTTAACAAATAATAATGTACATACCACCCGTAATGAACAAATACAGATCTTATTAGAATGGTTTCAGATATTTAAAAAACAAAACAAAAAGTAAGTTTGAAGTTCCATCTATATCTATCCCCAGTATCATTCCTCTTTCTCCAGGAGCAAACATTGTCACACTTTGGAGAGTGTCCTTGCACTTCATATTTATAGAATCACCATATAGATTGCTTTGCATGTTTTAAAATTTACATAGATGTTATTATAATGTACCTACTGGATATACCTTTCTGCCACTCTTTTGTTTAGCTCATGGTTTCATTTTTGGTGGCTATCCATGTTCATGTATGTCAATGTCGTTAATTTGTTTTAACAGTTTTGTGTATGGATATATCCAAATTTATTGAAACACCCATTGTAATAAAATTTAAGTTCTTTCTAATTTATTACTATTATTAATGAGGCTCCTAAAAAAATCCTCTGCATATCTCCTTGAGTGACCATGAGAAAATTTCTTTAGGATAAGCCTAGGAGTAATTACGAGGGATAAGTTTTACCAGACATGGCCAAATTGCTCTCCCACGGGGCTGTGTTGTTTTGTGGCTCCATACCCCGCCCCCAAGCATGGCTTAAATTTTCCACTTACAATTTCATCACATTCTCATCAACAGTTGATATGGTGTAATTTTATCTCATTGTTTTAATTTGCACTTCTCTTATCACCAGTGAGGATGAGGATGAGCCGTGTTTCATATGTTTATTGTCCAGTTGGGGATATCCTTCCTTTGTAAATTGCATTTTCCTATCCTTTGCCCTGTTTGTATCTGTTCTGTTTTTGCCTTCATGATTTAGAGAAACTCTGGATACTAATTTTCATTGGTTATAAAAACTGCACACATTTCCTCTAAATCTTTTGCTTTTAATTTTGCCCAAAGTATCATTCAAAAAATTTAAATTTTGATCTTTTTAACCTACGATTTTTTGTGTGTTTAAAAATATTGGTAGAAATCTCTACTGTAGGTCATAAAATTATTTTCCAATATTTTCTTCTAATGATTTAAAAGTTATTTTTCATGTTTATATCTTGAATCTACTGGAATTAATTTGCTCACTTGCTTATTTTTGGCAGGGCGTGAGCTGCTGCTCTAGCTCCGGACAGGACAGCCTCTTCTCTCAGACTTTTTGCTGTGGGTCAGGAATAATCCTCTTGTTTAAGTCACTATTGGTTGGACTTTCTATTACTTGTAGCCTAATACATTCCAACTGCTATATTTATTCTCTCTTTACTCCTTTTAGAACTCCCCTTACATGTATCTTGGAGCTTATAGGTTTTTTTGTTTTTCATTTTTCTTTTCTTTTCTATTTTTTTTTTTTTTTATTTCTTTCTTCATTTTGGAACATTGCCCTAGCTGTATATTCATTTCGTTTCACCTATTCTCTTTTTTTTTTTTAGACAGAGTCTTTCTCTGTTGCCTAGGTTAGAGTGCAGTGGCGTCAGCCTAGCTCACAGCAACCTTAAACTCCTGGGCTCAAGTGATCCTCCTGCCTCAGCCTCCCTAGTTGCTGGGACTACAGGCACACACCTCTATTTTTAGTAGAGATGGGGTCTCACTCTTGCTCAGGCTGGTCTTGAACTCCTGACCTCAAGTGATCTCCCGCCTTGGCCTCCCAGAGTGCTAGGATTGCAGGCGTGAGCCACCGTGCCAGGCCCACCAATTCTCTTTAGCTGGCTCTAATCCTCTGTTTAACCTATCCATTGGATATTTTTCCCTAATCATTTTTTTTTACTTTTATGATTTCTATTAGCATCCTTTTGAAATCTGCCCTTTTTTTGGTTTTCATTATATCTTTTTCATGCCTGATAGACTCTATTTCTTTCTTCATGTAGGTACACTTCAAGTAAACTTATAAAGTTCCACTCATATTGATTTATCATTTGTGGTACTTTGGGTGTGGCTGCTTATTGTGTTTACTGGTGTTTTAGATCATTCCATTTCTCCAACTGTTGTCTGGCCTGTGTCTTCAGCATGAACTATTTCTCACACTGGTGGCATGTATTTGGGACTTGCAGACGCTTTCCTGAGAATTTTCATAGTTGCTTCTGTTGGGTCCATAAAAGAAATCTCAGAACCACAGTTTTACATTTGTATCTAGCCTCAAGGTTTTTGCCTCCTGTAGGCAGTTTAAGAATTCTGATCTCATGGTCTCAGGCAGGGCATGTTGAGGGGTTGTATTTCTTAAGGGCCATGGACTTGGGCCAGTGGAAAAGTTTTTCTGATTCCACTTTAGGATCAGGAAAGGCATTTACTGGTTCCTGGCTGCTGTTAAGGGGTTCAGTTCCAGCTCCCGTGCCAAATGGGCAGCCTTGGCCTGAACTCTGTTCTCCGTGGAGGCTTTAAAACCCCTCTCTGTAAGGCATGTATGCAAGACACGTGTCTGCTTCAGTCACTCTTATGGCCGCACAGTTTCAACTTCTGCTCATTGCAACATTTCTGGCAAGTGGGGAGTTTTCATTAGCTGTGGACTTTGAATTTTGTGAAAACCATGTGCAGTATTTCTGTGTGCTTTGAGAGGGCAGGGGCTTCATGCATGAGTGCAGTCTGCCATCCTGACCAGGAATCTCTTCCATTTCCTTATCAGCGGCTTCTAAGTTACACATGGGTTGTGTCCTAAATATTCATTTGTAAGTTACCCATTTTGAAATCAGAATATATTTTACCCATATAAAGAATGTGGTATGGTGATTAAATGAATGACAGTGCAAGCTTCGCTGCTTGGGAGGTGAGCTACAAGGTTTGGGTTCCATTAGGAGAAGTTCAGGTAGCTTTAGGATGTATTCGTCCCCGTTCAAAATCTAGCTTTCAGGCTGGCAGGTTCAGAAATGTGATTTATCTGCACACCAGTTGTAGATCCATCTCTCAGAAAAGGACCCATTCAGATAGCAGAGTCTGATGTGTAAAACCAGAATGTCAATTTAAAAATTTATCACGAGCGCTATAACTGTTAAGGGAATTGACACTTGAGAGACCCCCTACATCACATTCTCTCCCTGGAGGCGAGCTCTGTGGGAAGCCTCCAATCGGGAGGTCTCCCGTTGAGCACAGAATCTAAGCAAAGAGGGTTTTAATTATGTGATCGTGAAAGTTGAATGGCCTCAGGGTCTGACAACTTGCTGAGTCCACGTCTGTCATAGGGGGCTATTTTGCCAGCGGGGCCATCACAGTCAAAGCCCATTTGACAAGGCATCCCGTCCTCCGGACAGAGCTCGGGCAGTCTCCGCCAACATTTGTTTCTCTGCATGTCTTGGATCCAGGCTGGGGGTATTGCAGGGCACCCTGGGTTGGCACTTGTCTCAGGATGCCAGACCCGTCTTCAAGCAACTGAAGGATGGCTTTCCCTGGGAGAGCCCCCTGTACTCTCCGCACGTCTTTAGATGTGGTGTCTTCAAAGCCTGGTGAATGTGAAGGACTTCTCGACAAATCTTGTGCTCTCAGGACACATAGAAGCTGCCCTTCACCACTGGGGTAGGGCTGTACTCTGGTTTAGTGTTGAGGATTGAGACCACCTGCCTGCACAGAGCTCAACGATCTGTACTGACAACTATTACCACCTGCGTGTCAATATGACTCTATTACATTGGTCCAGGAAATCCTTGCTTAGAAAAATAAGACTGTAAATCACTAAATATCTTCACTGCTTGGATCAGAAAATTTTTGAAAACCAATTTATTCAAGCAAAAGTTTGTTCCTCTGGGCAAATATTAATAGTTCACTGATCAAACAACTGTATACTTATCCAGACTGTCTGTGTCCATCAGTCCTAAACTATTACGGTTTGACTTTTGCCCAGTGCCAATAGCTGGCCATAGTGAGAGACCCACCTTAAGTCACTTGAGCCCAGACCCCTAAATCTTATAAATACTGCCTTCTGCGATGCTTCTGAGACTCTGTTAAGTGATGCTCTCTCTGACCACAATAGATCAGTAAACCTAGTTTTGCTTCATCAGTCGGTAATTGTGGTGGTCTTTCGGGGGAGTCTGCCCTTAGCAGGGTGGCTGCTGGAAGGCAGAGTGCTGTGTCTTCCTTTGCTGTCCTGCTCTCTATTGATCAGTTGGTTTCTTTGGACTTGCAGGCAACTGTTGCCTGGGACCTGGGAGATGCTGTGTTTGCTAGCGGTCCTGCCCCTCTGGTTATGCTGGACCCTCTTTGGCGACTTTCATTTTCTTTCACCCACAAGACTTTCCATTGATCCGTAGCCCTCACATTTCTCATCATGTGGCTCACAGAGGCTGCATGGTGAGCACCTGTAGATCACAAGCGTGTCTGTGCCTCCTGGCTTGTGACGGGGAAGGGTGAAAACTATTGGCTCAGAGGTTCTAAAGCATTGAAACATGAGGATCTGGATTCGGGTGTATTGGGCAACTCAGGGGAATGTCTGAAAAATGGAATAATGGAGCATGAGTTGAGGGGGGAAATGGTGGGCAAGACTGGGGCAACCCTAAGGCTTTTGAACCCCTGATGAAGACAACTTGAAAAGGAAGTAGACTGAGCCTGCTGCAGCCTCCTGCTGCTCTCCACACTGAGATTTTGAGAATAGGACTGATGTAGCATCATGGTGTGACTGTCTCGCCAGGGCCTTAGGGTCAGACCATTCCCCTATGAATGGGGGTCGAACTTCCTTTAAAGGGAATAGGTGGTCTTACCTTCAATCATCATGGGAAGAGATCAACTCTGGAGCAGGAAGTGAGGACTCCGAAGGTGGACCTAGATTTCTCCAGAAGGAAGAAAGTGTCTTCCTTGCTCTAGGGATAGCAATGAACTTGGCCTGAAAGCCAGGGTACGGGGAGTCCAGTGCATTTCCATTGATGGGGGCGAGTGCCCTGGGCTCACTTGGTAGCAGGCTGGGGCCAGGTCAGGATGGCTCTGGATGCTCACAGTAAGGTACTCTGTCGCTTTCCGTTTATATTGTCCCCAAGCCTTCCCTGAAGTCTCATAAAGGCCTAGTTTCAGCTTAGCTGTGGAAGGTTCCCCACGAGGCTCTCCCACACACTGGAGGAAGTGGCAAAATGGAAGGGGCAGTGTCCCCCTGCCCAAGGCCACAGTGCAGACAGAAGCCACTGTACTGGGAGGTCAACTGTGTCCAGCAATCTCAAAAGGGTCATTGGCAGCGCAGGCAGCAGTGAAGGGCCTTGTGCACTCACAGCTGGGTGGTCGCAGGGTGGTGAGGCCTGAGACGTGAGTAGCTGAGTGAAGGGGACTGAGGAAGGAACTGGGAGTTGTTGACATGCTGAGCATGGGGCTAGAAGCCAAGAGAGATAGCTCTTCTCTCTCTTTTCTTTTCCTTTCTATGTTCCAACATCCCTCCACCATACTGCCACCAACAGCTGGACTGATGGCCAGTCATGAATTTGGCAGGTGTTGGCCACCCCTTCTGTAGATATCCTGCAGTGCATGGGATTTTCCTTCTTGGTCTTGAAGGAAAGCTCTCAAGACCATTTTTGCTGTTGGTATCAAGCCAGGCCAATTCAGAAAAGCCACTTGAGTGGACACTATTGGGTGTCTGCCAAATATTCTCTGCTGGCTGAACCTTGACTGTTCAGGGTGGCATCATCCCTAATCAAACACTTAATTTCTCAGGCTCCCTTGTCTGACCGATGAGACAGAGGTGGAAGTCTGCTGGGAGTGTCACTCTTTCTCTCTCCCTTTGGCCTTCTTTCTGTCTTGAAATGATTAAGAGAAAGGGTTTGACTTCAAGTCAGTATTTTCATGGCTCTTGCAGGCACATTCATATATTCAAGGAATATTTATTAAGTGCCTATGAATGTCAAGTACAGTGCAAGGTGCCAGGGAATGAAGCTTATACCATCCCTGCTCTTCTGAAATTTATGTTTCTAGTTAGAGAAGCAAACCAGCCAAGTAATTAAACAAACAATAAAAGGATATTAGCTAGTGTACTAGTTTGCTAGAGTTGCCTTAAAAATGTACCACAAACTGGGTGGCTTAAACAGTGGAAATTTATTTTCTCACATTTCTAGAGGTTAGAAGTTTAAGATCAAGGTGTCAGCAGGGCTGGTGTCTTATGACCTTGGCTTGCAGATGGCTGTCTCCTCCCTGTAAATTCACACGGTCTTCCCTCTGTACGTGTCTGTGTCCAAATTTCCTCTTCTTGTAAGGACACTAGTCATGTTGCATTAGGGCCCACACTAATGACCTCATTTTAACTTAATTACCTCCTTAAAGACCCGATCTCCAAATATAGTCATTCTGAGGTCCTAGGGGTTAAGGATTTCAGCATATAAATTTTGTGGGGACATAATTCAGCCCATGACAGCTAGCAATAAACAATCTGATGGCAAATAAGCCAAGGAGGGGTCGGTGGATACTGGTGGTGGGTGGTCAGTGAAGGCTTTTCTAAAGGGACACGTATTTGAGTGTCTGGAAAGAAAAGAAGAGGGTAGCTGTAGAGGCACTGTTGACACTCTTAGGGCAGGGCAGATCCTTAAGGCCAGAATGACTTCTGTGTGTTCAAGGATCAGAGAAATGGCTGTTGAGACTAGGGGTGGTGAGGACAGTTGTGGCTTGGTGAGCCAGGCACCATGATGGAGAAGGTACAAGGGGCTTTGACAAAATGGATCAGAGAGTGGCTACACCTGCCTGGGTCATTGATTTTGCAGGTCATTCAGGTCTCCTGGGGACTCTCCTGAACTACATTTAAAACTTCAGGCCATGCTGGCTGCGTCTGTCTCTTTTCTGCACTGCACCCCAAGATCTACTTGCCTGGTGGGTCCTACACCAGACCAGGTCCCTGCTGGCCCTTCTCAACACAGGTTAGAGGAGGGCTCTCCCTGCTTGCTCGGAATTCCTTAGGGACTCACTGTCTTTATCAGCATGTGGTGATTAGTGTCTTCCTGTCCGGCCTGTCTCTTGTATTACGATTGGTCCACATTTTTACATTTTGTGTTCTTCTCAAGTTAAATTTAATTCCTTTAACCTCTAAATTTCTGTGCACTCTTGACCTGTCTGTATAAAATGCTTAGCTATATTTTCTCATGATTTTCATTGTGTTTCTACATGGATCAGCTGTATTTTCCTTCCATGTGGTCACTCTTGTAGAAGCTTCTAGTAAGCATGTGGTCTAGTGAGGACGTGAGTCCACAGTCAGTTGGGCCTTTGGGACACATGTCTAAGGGTTACAAATCTGTACAGTTATTTGGATAAAGATAGAGCTACCGAGATATAAAGACAAGGAAGGATCCTAGTTCCCTACTGTGGGCTGTGCACAGTGCTAAGCATTTACTCAGGGGCAGCAAACTGAGGTCCATGGGCCAAATTGTTCTGGTAAATAGCTTTACTGGAACATAGCCATTCGCATTCATTTGCACATCGTTTATGGTTGCTTCATGGCTACTGCGGCACAATGCAATAGTTGAGACCAACTCAACGAACAAAGCCTAAAAATTGACTACCTGACTCTCTACAGAAAAATTTGCTGATGCCAGGTTTATAGGACTAAGCTTTCTGGATCCCCTCGATGGCCTTACGAGGTGATAGTGTCAGGATATCTACTTTATAGTTGAAGATTGGAAGCTTACAGACATGTGTGACTTGCCCAAGGGTGCACAGGCAGACTGACTCCAGAGCCAACTTTCCCTGGTGATCTGCAAGCTGGTCCATGCAACCATCTGGAGGCTGCTGAGGGCTGCCGGAAGCCAGAGACAATTAGCTGTAGATTTGCTGCGAGTCATGGAGCTTGGGGTTGTTGGGCAGGTTGGGTCTGCTCTCCTGGTCCCTATAAGGTGGATCTCCACTGTGGTTGTCCCCAAGCCCTGTCTTTGCCTGCAAGTACTGCCACTGCTTAGTCAGACACACCTACAGCCCCACTGCCAGTCCCTGGTTGGCTTGGTTGGGCATCCTTGCTAATATTTTGAGCATCAACCCTGCCTGAGCTGCTAACCTAGAAGAGAGTGAGGTGAGAGCCAAATTCAAGGATATATTCTCCTTCCCAAGAGATTCATTAAAGTAGTGAATGATCAGGTTGAAGGGATCTTTCTAGGGGTGGTGGAACCCCCAGCAGGACGCTCTGAGATTTTCCTCTCACACTGCACCCCTCCCCTCTTTGTTCATGGCCATTCTTGAGCAAGTCAGAGGCCAGGACTCCATTCTGGCCACGCAGGTAAAAATGCATGCTAATCCTCCAGCAGACTGACTGGACCAGGAACATCGCTGGTCCAGACAAGATGGTTATTACCAGAGCGCTGGCCATCTGCACACACTCAGTGAACTGAAGGCCCAGATGTACAGATGATTCTGGACACATCACTCTCCCGGGGAGCTGCTATGGAAATCCTGAGCACCCCAGGCCACCAGTCAGGCCATCAACTCACCAACATTGACCCAACCCCCTCACCATCTTCCCTGCAACACCCCACCCCCCAAGTCCCTATTGAGCCATTCAAACCGATTGTGTGTACTTCCCCAAGGTTCCCTTGGGCGTGATTTTTATGTGACCTCTCTGACAAGCACCCCCATCTGTGATTGTGGAGAAACCATGCCAACACAGAGATGTATCTGTGTGTAAGAACTGGGTGTGTTCTTAGTCTTTTAAAACTAAAATAATAATTTGGCTGGGCACTGTTTCTCAAGCCTGTAATCCTAGCATTCTGCGGGGCCAAGGCGAGTGGATCGTTTGAGCTCAGGAGTTCGAGACCAGCCTGAGCAAGAGCGAGACCCTGTCTCTACTAAAAATAGAAAGGAATTACCTGGACAACTAAAAATATATAGAAAAAATTAGCCGGGCATGGTGGCACATGTCTGTAGTCCCTGCTGCTCAGGTGGCTGAGGCAGGAGGATCACTTGAGCCCAGGAATTTGAGGTTCCTATGAGCTAGGCTGACGCCACAGCACTCTAGCCTGGGCAACAGAGTGAGAGATTGTCTCAAAAAAAAAAAAAAAAAAAAAAGAAAGAAAAAGAAAAAAACTAAAATAATAATTCACAGTATCACTAACCTTACAGATCCATCCATCCAATCTCTTTTTTTAAATGCATTTTTTATTGTGGGAAAATGTATATAACATAAAATTTATAATTTTAACCATTTTTAAGTATAAAATTCAAGGACAGTGTGTTCATAATGTTGCACAGCCATCACTAGACTCCATTCACAGAATTTTTTCATCGTATCAAACTCTCTGTACCCATTAAACAGTAATTTCCCTCTTTTCCACCTTCTAAAAAAAATCAAACTAACTAAAATCTCAGAATTTTCACAGGGCATAAAATTAAATAGGTGCCATCTCTTTTGAATTCAACATGAGGCACAAAAGTGTTTATAAGAATTGGGCAAGCTGGGACATACTTTTGACAAAATCTGCTTAATTTTTTCAGAATTGGTATTTAGATAGGGACATATTTTTCCACCTAAAAGCTCTATTATTGTTCTCTTTAGATATTTTCTTATAGCAGAAAGAGAATATGTTTACAAAGAAAGATGTATATAAGCAAATAAAATTATATAAGATTAAGATTTTTCTTACTAATGGTTAATTTCTGTGGGACAAAGTAGGTTACATCAGGTATAGCTAGTCATAATGTAAATTTCTTCAGGGTAGTGTGGTAGATTGCAAAAGTGGCTACAGATTGTTCTCATCCTTGCATCCAAGCTACCCCTACATGGACTCTGTGATTTGCTTTTGGCCAACGGGATGTTGCCAAATGAGATGCTTGAAAACTGCTTGCACATTGGGGATTGCTCTCTCTTAGAAAACTGTGACCACTACTGTGTTAAAGAGCCAAGGCTAGCCTGTTGGATGATGAGAGACACACAGTTCTCTTACCCTAATCATCCCAGCTAATGGCCAGCCAACCATCAGACATGGGAGTGGGGCCATCATTGGCCAGTTGAGCTCAGAGGCATGAATTCAGCTCACTCAAGACCAGCACAAGAACCTCGTTATGCCTTCCTGAAACTTAGATGTGATGTGGGAGGTAGAGCAACCATATTGTGTCCATGAGGCAAGAGGCACTCACTAAGGGATGACTGTGCAGAAAGATAAGCAGAAACTAAGGTCTCTGAGGGCATCATGGAGCTATAGCGGCAGTCCTGGAAAGCCTACCTTTGGATTTCTTGTTGT
Organism: Lemur catta; assembly: GCF_020740605.2. Classification (NCBI taxonomy): domain Eukaryota; kingdom Metazoa; phylum Chordata; class Mammalia; order Primates; family Lemuridae; genus Lemur; species Lemur catta. The sequence continues at coordinate 29,579,510 of NC_059129.1, forward strand.
ATGAGAAAAAGAAAATGCTATTTTGTTCAGCCAGTATGGGTTGGGTCTCTGTAACATGCAACCAATATTATTCCTAACTGAAAAATTGTTAACTAAAAACACGATTTTCCCTGAAGAAGCTTCTGTAAGAGCTCTTTCCCCCATCTCCCCACTAATTATGACAAAGAAAAGATGCCTGGGGACCTGAGGACCTACAAAAGACAGAGAGATTTTCTGGGTTGATCAATAAAATCAAAAGGGCTTTTAGGGTTGAGTTGGAAGCCAATTAGTGGAAAATGAGTTACTTAATTCTGGCAACCAAATGGAAGGAGACCAGAAGCTTCTAAGGCAAACTAGGTATGGAGCCAGAAAGTAGGACTAAGAGAACAAGGAATGAGAGTGTGAGGGAAAGAAGGCCACCTTGGTATATATTATTGGTCGAGTTAACCGTAGCTGTCGGAATGACAGCATAGTAAATGGGAGTCTCGCAGACTGAAATCGCCAGGGGCCAGCTAGATTCTTCCCTCTGGCTTGTGGAGTCGAAGCTTCTCTTCTCCAGTTGGAGAGTTCCTGGCCTGGAAAAGCCGCACTCAGTTGCCCCAGGACTGTTACTGAGAAAACACCGAGGGTGACATTCCCCTTCTTCACTCTCTGTCAGCCTGGGTTCCAGAAAGCACGTTTTGTAAACACCTGAACTTCTGGGCTTTGCCTTCTCTCCCCTCCTCCCTCCCTTTCTCCACTGTGCCAGGTCCTTCCCTTCACATTTGCTTCCTGAAATATAGTCTCGTTTCACTGCTGTGCCTCTGTGATTTACTGCATGTGAGCATCGCAGTGGAGCAAGTAAGACATTCTTCATTTTCATACCTGACACTTGAAGAGACATAAAAGTAAGTCTCTGAAGTCAGACTCGAGCATCTCTTGATTAAGAGTTCAATTGCACATGTGATTTACTCACTTTGTGCTTGAGGAAACAAGGGATGTTGAAGATAATGGGATTGGCAAACTCTCATTTCTGCCGCTCTCAAGTGCCTGGATACCCGAGGAACCAGGGTGGAGCTGATGAAAAGTCTGAACTTGAGCATGGGCTGCGGAGAAGCAGAAGATGCCAGTGGTTGGGTCACCTGGGTCTGCTTCGGGAAAATATGAGCTGGGAAGCTCTTCTGATATCAGCTTTGATTAAGCGAAGTCAGCAGGCAAGGGGGTGAGATCAAAGATGTTGCAGGGAGGTGCAGATATCCCGAAAGGAACAGGAGTCCAGGTTCAGGAGTTCTGGTCTTGGCTTTGCCACTGATGAGCTGTGAGATCTTGCATAAGGACATATGAATGGGTCTCAGTCTCCTGACCTAAAAAATAGGATAGAGGGCCTGATGCAGTGGCCCACACCTGTAATCCCAGCACTTTGGGAGCCTGAGGTGGGAGGATCACTTGAGGCAAAGAGTTCAAGGATGCAGTGAGCTGTGATTGCCCCACTGCACTCCTGCCTGAGCTGGGCCACAGAGCAAGACCATGCCTCTAAAAAAAAATGTGAGAGAGACTAAGTAGTTACATGAAGATCCCTTTGACTTACTTGTGAAAGAATGAGAGGTGAGGAAGAAGAGGCAGTAAGTATAGAAATATTTTTTTGATGAATTTTACCACGAAGGATAACTGAGAATGGACCAAGAGTTGGTGGGATATGTTTAAAATGGGAGATAATGAAACATCTTTCTATGATTCAAGAAAGAGGAATCAATGGAAGATACAGAAAGATGGGGGATCACTGTAGTAATAAAGTCCTTGAGTGGGTGAAAGGGGAGGGAAGGTAGCACTCAACTGGCCTGTGATAGGATCAGGGACAATTCATCCCCTGTAACTGAATGGGATGTGAGTGTCAGGAGACAGCTGGATTTGATAATGGGAAAGGGACGTTGTTCTTATCTGATAGTTCCTGCATCCTCAAAGACCACAAGGGGATGCTGTCAGCCCAGGTGGCGGGAGGTGTTTTGGAGGTTTGACAAGAAAGAAGTGATGGCACCTCAGAAAGCGAGAAGGTGACATTGCTAGGATAACAAGGCAGGATTGTTGGCCAGTGGTGAGCATTGTTTTGAGACATGTGGTCACAAATTTAAGGTGAGACCAGTCAGCATACCTGTGGAATTTCTTTTCCAGCAGCATCCAGCTGCCCGAGTACAGGCACAGAGGAGGTGGATGGAGGGGTTCAGTGAGCCGGTTGGGTAGCTGGCAGTGAGAGGTGGACAGAAGAGGTGTTTGTAAAGGGATGCGTGGACTCTAGACTGTGCCAAGAGGGAAGTGGGGACCTGAGAAAGGTGATAGATAGTGAAGAAGTAGAATGAATGGATTGGAAGTCTCCAAAGGTATTGAAGAATTGGTGGCCTGTGGTTCTAGAGCAAGCGGGCTGGAAGACGGTGATGAGAAAAGCACAGATTGGTGGGAACTTGAGGCTTTTTCTTTGAGGGTCATTTTGCAGGTTGAAGATGGGCGCTTGGGGTCTAAGGATGAAAGTCCAGTCCTGTTGAGGTGCAATCAGCTATGCCCTTTCCTTCTTCTCAGTTTTACAATATTTACATTCTTCTGGTGAATAAGTGGACAAGGTGAAGGATCAGTGCAGTCCATTCTTAATATTTCAAAACAAAGTCAAGCCACACATGCTGTTCACCAAATCTAACAATAGTACATGGTGTGTGTGTGTGTTTGTGTGTGTGTGTGTGTTTGTGTGTGTGTTTTGAGACAGAGTATCACCCTGTTGCCCTGGGTAGGGAGCAGTGGCGTCATCATAGCTCACAGCAACCTCAAACTCCTGGGCTCAAGCGATCCTCCTGCCTCAGCCTCCCAAGTAGCTGGGGCTACAGGTACCCACCAGGCCCAGCTAATGTTTTCTATTTTTGGTGAGATGGAGTCTCACTCTTACTCAGGCTGGTCTTGAACTCTTGAGCTCAAGTGATCTTCCTGTCTCAGCCTCGCAGAGTATTAGGATTATAGGTGTGAGCCACTGTGCCGGGCCCATGTATGTGTGTCTTTAAGAGGTTAGTTTTTGTTGGGTTAAGTGGAGAATCATCGGTTTTCTCCATGCTCTTCCAGTAATTCCCTGGTCCATATCACTGACTGATGAAAGGAATGTCTTAGCTGTTGATAACCCAAGCCCAGGGTAGGGAGATCTGGACTCCTCTAACATATCCTAAGTGTTGGCACATCATCAGCATGGGCACATCCTAAGATGTAAACACCCTCTCTGAGAGGAAGGTTGGTAGGGCACATAGATTGTTTCTGTTATACAGATGAGGTCAGTCCTGGAGAGGCAACACCTGCCCCCGCTTCCGCATTCTCCAGCTTAGAAAAAACACCACTATTCACTCAGTTGCCCAAGCTGGAAACCTTGAGGTCATCCTCGGTTTCCCCTCTTTCACCTTCCTCAATAAATCAGTCACTGTCTTGAATGAATAAATGAGCGAATGAATGAATGAATCACTGTTTTGAATGGATAAATGAGTGAATAAATGAATGAATGAGTCACTGTCCTGAATGTATCAATGGGTGAATGAACATGTGATTCAAATTCAGTGCAGTTCAGTAGACCTTGCTGAGCACATACCTAGGGCCTCTTGGGTAGGAAAATACTATTGTCTCAGTTCCTCCCATTCCCACATCAATTGAGGAAATAATTCACTTGCTAAATAAATAAGTCTCAGGATGAGCTTATACATTTACTTTATAAAATGCCTTATAAACTTAAATGTACTTTAATTACACTTACCTTGATAATACTTGGCAAGTTATAAATATTTAAAGAGCGTGAATTCATGGACAACACATTAGCCATTGTATGAGTACATTTAGGGTCTATTATCCACACATCTATCAATGCTTCATATTCAAAATACCATGTCTACATGTCTTAATAAATTTATATATCAAACCATTACTGATATAAACATATATGATTAACCAGTATAGGTTTAAGAATTAACCTATAGCAAACTGTATTGATTAACTATGGCCTTACACTAATGTGGGTAATATGTAAAATTATAATTTAGAATTAAGAAAAACAGCAGCAATGGAAAACCACGATTAACTCAAGACAATATTGTGTTCACACATGCACACATGCACACAGAGGTACTTTCATAAGATTGTTGAGTTGGACGGGACACACTCTGTGTATCTGTGTGTGCTGCATTTTCCAAAAATGGACACTGCAATCTTTATGTCCCTAAACTTTGTGACTGCCTTGACCAATAGAATATGGGGGAAATGCTGTTTTGGGATTTCCAAGACTAGTCATAAAAGGTGGTGTGGGCCTGGCTCTTTCGGGATTCCTGTGGTGGGAACCCAGCCACCATGTTAGGAGGAAGCCCAGGTGACAAGGAGAAGCCCCATGTAGATGTTCCAGCCAGAAGCCCCAGCTGAAGTCTCAGCTGCTGCCCAGCATCAGCCACCAGACGTATGAGTGAAAGAGCTTTCAGATCATTCCAGCCTCCAGTCTCCAAGCCTCCCCAGGAGATTCTGAGTGGAGCAGAGACAAGCTAATCCCACTTAGTTCTGTGTAAATTGCAGAGACGTGAGCAAAATAAGGATTGTAATTGCTTTAAACCACTAAGTTTGGGGGGCAATGCATGTATGTTAGAATCTTTGTAGTCTTGCCCTGGTTTGAATGGCAAACAAATTTTCTAATAGAGTACTGAATTAGAATCCTTGGAAAATGTCAATATCATGCGCTAATTTTAGTTTATGACTTACTTGTGTCAATCTTAAAAATTCTCTTCCTGGATTAGTACCCAGAAAGTAGGCTTCCTGTGTACATAAATAGAAACGTCTGTGAAATTGACAGCCATTTTCCATTAAAAACTTCAGAAAAGACTTACAAATTTTGGATCTGCTCATGGTTCCTTGGGAGAACACTATGGGCCACGGATAGGCTGTGGATAGTTCATTGAGAAACAACAATCGCTACGGCAAACTCTCAAATCAAAACCCCTCTTTTGGCCTCTGTTAAGATCTCCATTCATAAATCCTCACAATCGCTCCCTCTCCCACTTTCCTTCCTACTTACTTGTGTTTACCATAAAATAATCTCAAGTATGCAGAAAAGTCCTGAGAATAAGACTAGAAACTTCCAGGCAGGCATTGCCTTGGTTATGCTGATTGGCATTTAACTGACTTTACTGCGTATCTGGAATATCTTTCAAGAGCTCACATCGTAGAGACGGTTCAAGCCCACTTTGGACTATTCTCTCTTCGTTTCCCTCTCTCTCCCCCCAGAGGTATTCAGTATTCTGAACTGGGTGTGTTTCCTTCTTATCCACGTTCTTATGTTGGTGTTTATAAAAAAATGTTAGTACTGATTTTTGTGTTATAAATTTTACATTACTGTTATTATAATATACTATCCTTCATCCAATGTTATGTTTCTGAGATTTTTCCACCTTGGTTTGTGTAGTTCTAGCTTATATTTTAAACTCTGTATAATGTTCTATTCCAGAATATATTTTAGTTAGTTCACTTTTGCCCCTATTGGTGAGGGTGTAGATTATTTCCAATGTCTCATTTTATATAAGTTGATATATGAACACACTTCAATTTCTTTCTGCATAATTGTGAGAGTTCCTCCAAAAAATGCACTTAAGAGTGGTGTTCTTGTACTGTATTTATTGCAAATCTTCAACTTCAGTGGATATTGCCAAAGTGGCTGTACCAATTAACACTTGCAAATGGTTTTGGGAGTTCCTATTTTGCAGTTGTTGTACATTCTTTTTTTTTTTCAGAATCCTAGGTGTGAGGTTTATAGTATTACTGTTTTCATTTACATTTCTCTGATTACTAACAGGTCTAAGTACTTTACTTTTTTCATATTTACGGCCCATGTGTTTTTTTCTTCTTTTGTGAATTATCCATACATATTTTGCCATTTTTTTCCTATTGTGTTACTTACATTTTTTCTGTTGATTTTTGAAAATCATTGACATAATCTTGATGACATTCCTTCATATCTATATTGCTAATATATTTGTCTGTGTTGCTGGTTAACTTCTTACTTTGTTAGGTTGGCTTGGGAGGAAGTTTGAAACATTCATGAGGTCAAAAATCTATCAAAGATTTCAGTTGTGATTTTACTTTTTGGAACTAATTAAGAAATCGTTTCCCATTCTACAGAATTTTAGAACAAACAAAAATTTTTAGTTTCACTTTCATATGGGTAACCATAGTAGTTCTTTTCCTGTTTTATACTGCAAATTGTGTCCTATGTCCAGGTCATCTTCACACAGGGGTGTGTTCATGAGCTATTTGCCTTATTTATGTATCAATATGTTATATCCCAAAAAGTACTCTTCTTTAACATTTCACTGTCTTGACTAGGACCTCTGTATTATCAAATCCAGTGGCCAATTTCCACTGTGCCCTTTCTTAACTTGTCAGGAACAAGTGACACAGTCAATCACTGCCTCAGTTGGATTCCATGACCCAGAACCCAACTGATTTTCTCCATGTCTCTGGCTCCTCCCCTCCAGTCTACACTGCAGGTTGGATTCCTTTGCCCAACCTCTTACTGCTTCAGAGCCCCAGGATTCCCTCTGCAGGTCTCCTCCCTTTTCCATCCACAGTTATTTACAATCTGCCTGATCACACCCTGTCCAAGGGCTCAGGAATCATGTAAGTTAATGGCTCCACAGTCATCCTCTTGCACATGGCCTCCGTGGGTAGCTAATAAGCATCTCCTTTCCTGCTATTGCTGTGGAAATTGTATTTCTTTTTCCTAATCTGTTAGAAGTTACTCCAAAAGTTTTTAACATGCATACCTTATGGAGTTTAAAGTTTATCCTTATTTTTGTTCTGAAAAGTACATGATCTTTAGAACAGTTTACATTCTTCCTCATTTTTACTTATAATTGTTATTAAGTATTTTAGTTCCACGTTGCTTTAACCCCTCTCCCATTTCAAACTTGATTATTATTTTTTACTGTAAGTGCCTCGCCATCAACATACCTACTTTTGTGTGCATGTGTGTGGGAAACACTCATTATTTCTTCTTGCACCCCGTACCCTCCTTCTGAGTTCAATTTCAATTTTACTAACGTACATTTTTTTATAGCGCTTCCGAAGTGAGTGTTAAAAAAGAAACTTTTAGACAAATTAAATTTAACAGAGTGTTACCTAAAAAAAAAAAAAAAGAAAAGAAAAAAACGACAAAACAAAAAAAGCCCATGAGGTTTATGCTTTGGAAAAAGGCATGCTGTATTTCTGGTGCAGGGAGGCTTGCAGGGGCCATTCTGCAAGCTGGCAAGCACTGCTCTGTCCACAAGCCAGGAGCACGTGTTTCAAGGCGGAGATAAAAGGGAACAGGATTTTATACTGAGCAGCTAAATATACATATCTCACAAGCTATAGGAGGAGTCATGAATATTTATGAAGAGAAAACGCGAATGTGTAATTGTGCTTTCTACCTCCCATCCCTTCATGGCTGGAAACTCAATTTTAAGTTTTTTTCTGTGGTCTCCACAGCTGAGACGGTGTCTTTTTAGTTGGTGGAGCGTAGGGTTTTATTTTTGGTTCACGAGAGTTTAATGGAACCAAGAGCCATTGCCGAATTGGGCAGCCCCGGAACCAGAATAGGTTCAGGGCAACTCTAACACTGCCATCTGGTCAAAGATTTACGACAGAAAAAGGAAAGTGATGTATAGAAAACAAAAGGTGAGGTACAGAAATAGCCGATTGGCTACAGTCGGAGTTTGGCTTATTTGAACACAGTTTGAATAGTTGGCTGCCTTTGATCGGCCAAAACTCAGTAATTGGTATAGTCTGTTCATACATCCAGTTAGGCTGCAGTTCGCTATGTACCAAGAAACCTTTGGACCAAACTTAAAATATGTAAGGAGGCCGCTGTAGGCTAAACTTAATTTAACAAAGGTATGTGAGTGAAAACATTAATCTGATTTTATCTGAAAACGCCTTTCTGTTCCCTTCATTCTTAAAAATAGTTTATCTGGATATAGAATTCTAGGCCAATAGTTATTTTCCCTAAGTACTTTGAAACGATTATTCCATGGTCTTCTGGTATCTGCCTTTATTGATGAGAAGACTGAGCGATTTTTAATTCAGCTTTAATTTTCCTTTTAAAAATTACTTTTAAGTTTTTTTTTCTTTTCTTTCTTTTTGATGCATTTGCTTTTCATTGCAGCTTATCTGCATTTTGGAATTTGTGATTCTTCCATTTAAAGACTCACACCTTGGTTTGATTCTAGAAATTTTCAATTGTAAATCCTTTGATTATTGCCATTCCTCCCCTCATTTTTGTCCCTAGAGCTCCAAACACATGTTTGTCAGCTGTTAGTTCTTTTATGCTATTCTCCATGGCTCTTGATCTGTCTTTCATATTTTTCATCTCTCTATCTTGTTGGTACATTTTGGTGACTTCCCCAAATCTGTCTTCCAGTTCATGCTACAGTTTTAAAATTTTTTCCTGATCCCATGGGTAACCTAACCACAGAGTTTTAAATGTTTATTGTTTCCCCTTTCATTTCCAGAAGTCCTAATAGCTCCTTTCCAAATCCGCCCCTTCCTTTTTCATACAGATCTGTTCTTCATTATACCTTCTTTCTAAAGTAATAATTTCAAACCTACCCATTTCACACTTTCTTTCTTATCATTCCTTTATATGCAGTTCTCGGGAGCCAAATGTCTTTATTGAATTTGCTCACTCTCCCTCAGTGTGGTTCGTTTTTCTTATTTTTTGGTAGTTTTCTACTGCAAATTCATATTAATCAGGAATTATCTACTGGGGGAAGTTTTGGTGCTCAGTTGTATACTTTTCCCTTTGGAGCAATTGATATTTTTTGTTGATACCATTTTGGGGCTCCATTGACCTACAAAAGTTTTTTTTTTTTTAATGTTGAATAGTTGATTTTGTGAACAAAAATAAAACCTTAAGCCCCCAGCTGACTGAATGGACCCTCTCTTGGCCATGGGGACCCCAGAAATACCCTAAAGCTGAGTTACTGGACAAGCAAAGGGAGGTCAGGCATTCCTGGTCATGCCATTCTTGGAGATACCCTGTGTAACCCAATACCAGACCTAAGGACATACAAGACAAAGCTTAAACCACACCTGCAGGTCGTCAATTTACTTAACAGCTCATTTGAGTCTTGGGATATGCCCATTGGCTTATCTTTGATTAACAGACTTCCTCATCTTAACTTAAAACATTCCAAGCCCTTAGACAAAACTTCATTTCTTTAACCAATTACAACTGAAGAGTCTTTAAACCCACCTATAACCTGTAAGGCTCCGCTTCGAGGTGTCCTGGGTTTTTGGGCCAAACCGATGTATGCCTTCCATGTATTGAGTTATGACTTTACACGTAATCCCTGTCTCCCTGGAATGTATAAAACCAAACTGCAACCCAGCCACAGGGAGACAGCTTGCTCAAGGCTTCTTGGGCGTGGCTCTCCGGGCTGTGGTCTCACATATTAGGCTCAGAATAAACCTCTTTAAATTATTGTACAGAGTTTGGGTTCTTTTCTGTTGACAGTTTGTACTTCCTGTATTTCTCAGGAAATGTAATTTGGACTTTACATCTTCATGTGGAACTTTGCCTGAAATTTGGATATTTTATAAGTAACATTCTTTCCAAAAGCTTCCTTGGGAGGGTTGTTAGAATTAATTTCCTAAGGCTGGGACAGTCCTTGGAATGTCACACAGGTAGTTTAGTTTCAGCTCCCCACTTTTCTCAGCCCTGAACCCACATTTCCTGTCCCCATGTCGGAATTAGAACCCAAGCCACTGGGATCTATTATATAGTCTGGAAAGGAAGCCAAGGGGTCCCCATGGAGTCAGCTTGGTTTTTCATTCCATTTTTAATTTTTCTTATTGCATTCGGCAGTTGAGGATGTCACCTTTTTAGTTTTAAACTCACCTCTACCTTACATATTTTATAGTTACATTGTACCCAAAATTTCCATTTGTTTTGGCGAGGGTGGGGCCGGCCTGTGTCAGCTCAGTATGCATATTGCCAAAAGCCATCCCTGCCATATTTACTGTCTAATTTGCATACTGGTAACACATTAGTTACCCACTAATTGGAAAGAGAGCCTGGAGCTGTCACACACGTTAAAATAAAACCAACCAAACAAGAAAAGTGTTCAAGCCAGTTTGTTGGCTAAAATAATGAAGTTTACAGATTTTATAAAAGTTAAAATCCAAAATATTGAGCATCTCAGGTACTATATGGTGCGTGATATAGTCCTGAATCCAAGCCTTGGCTTGGATACTCGCTAATGGTATATCTTGGGGGCATAAGTCTCTGACACTCACCTTCCTAATCTACGAAATGAAGATAATGTCTACCTCGCGTGTTTTCAGTGAAAGGGAAAAGAGTTTATATGTGTACAGGTGCCCAGAAAGAGTGCTTTTATGTTCATATTAAATTTATATTTATTTAGCAAATGTTCCATTTATCTACTTTTATTAACTAGATTATCTCTCTCTCTCTCTCATCTCCATCTCTTCCCAAGTACACAGGGTGGTGGGTTCTCTTCTGTAGCCAGTGGCCACAGAGCACCAGCCCTGCTAGTTTCAATAGTGAACATTGACAAGACACACAGAACCACTCACTCCTTACAAATGCCCAGTGCAGAGGACGTGTCTTGTGCTGTACTTAACGTCCTCTCAGCCTACCTTATGGTCTGGGTGTTGCTGTGGTAACTAGCTGTCTGCAGGTGTAACCTTTTCTGAGCTGCACCAGGCCTCTCTTACTGAAGCTTCTCTCTCCTGGGATGTCTGCAGGAGCCACTTGGCCATTCTGATGTATGCCCTTGAGTGATTATGGAAGTGAGACGGAACCAACACCCATTGGGCAACTCTTGACCGATAGGAGTTGGGAGTTGGCATTTAAATACTACCCCTCCATCCTAGGACACACAATTCTCTACACTCTATGTGGCTGTGCTCTGGAGGTCAGCATGCCAGGATCTCGTAGGGTGCCCAGCTTAAGATCACAGCCATAGATTGTCTTTGAACCCCCCAATTTCACTCCCCAAGGCTGTGCTCTTATTCCTTGGGATTATTTCCCCAAATAAAATACCTAGACTCCTTTTTGGGAGAGCACAGGCTAAAACACCTGGCTGAATTCATCAAGAGACTAGATTTTCCACACGAGTATGTGAGAGCTCAACTCAGTATAGCTAGAATTAAGTCCTAGGGTAATTGTTTACGCTAATATGAAGACATGTGTATTGACAAGCTTGTGAAACCAAAGGCGTTTAGGTTGCAGAGATCTCTTTATAATTTATAGCATATCCTTTCCCAAAGAGGATGTGAGATAAAGAGGATTTTAGAAATCATTTAAATTTCAAAAATATACAACCAACACCACACATAAAGCCTGGCATTTGCCATGTTCAGTGCACTGGGTGACAGATCTACCCAATGATTGGAAATCTGTCACTAGGAAACCCTTAAAGAGAAAAGCCTTAAAGAAACAATCGCGTGGAATCTCAGCAAATGATATAAATTAGGAGTGTATTTTCCTCTAAGCCTTTCCTGTACTTGGAATGGCAGATGTAATTTCTACTCCCTGGCATCACTCTAATGTGGTTATGATTAGGAGATCAGTCTAACATCCAGCCAGAGCTGACCTGTGCTCATCTCTTGCTTGCAGGCGAAAGGGGAACAATTGTATCACCTGCTTGGATGACCAGTGAGTGAGTGGTCAGGGCCCTCCCCAGCTTGGCCCCTACAAAGAAACTCGTTGTAATTGCCAACATTAGAAACAGGGCATCCGGTTGGTATTTCTTCAGCAGAGAACCAGCTTCTGATGTTTTTCCTTGGCTGTGCTTTGCAGGTCAGATGCCAGATGTATAATGAATATGCAAAAGAGCCAGGACTCGGACTGTTCCAGGAGTCTCTGACAGTCTCCGGCTCTGAATGATTCCCGTATTGCTCCTGTCGTAACAGCCTGTGCTTCGGGCTGAAAGTAACACCTCTCCTCTTGTTTCAGTGCGAGGTGGGTGGAATTTACCTTTGACAAAAATTATATAGAAGAAAAGTCGGTCTATATGAGCTGGAGGGGAGGAAATAGGTTGAATGCTGACCTATTTGAATAAACACCCCAATTACAGCCCCTGATTGGATGTAAACCTGAGCAGACTGCCCAGAAAAGGACAAAGTGATGGGAGATGAAAGCTCAGAGTGGCGAGGACAGCTATAGGGAACAGACAATGCAGCTTCAGTGCTCTGAAAAGCCGTGTCACTGAAGGAGAGATCAGAGCACACGAATAGGAGCAGCATTCAAAGAAATAACAGAATAAAACAGTTCTGAGCTGGAGAAAGGCCTACATCTGCAGATCAAAAGTGCTCGCCAGGCACCAGGCAGAAAGAATGAAAACAGATCAACACCTAGAAATACTCTGGTGAAATTCTTGAACTTCAAGGACAAAGAAATAATCACCCACACAGATTCCAGAGAGAACAGACTAATGACAAAAGAATAAAAGTCAGGCTTACCTTGGCTTGTCTTTTGCAACTCTAATGAGGAGACCACATGGACAAATCATGACAGCCTTGAAGGGAAAATGAGTCATCGTACATGACTCTGCTCATGTGTGAAGGCACAAGGAAGGTATCCTCAGAGAGGCAACGACTCAGGAACAACCCCAGCCACCAACCTACACTCAGAAAGCTAAGAAAGAGGCATGCCAGCCACCCAAAACGTGAATCATGGTAAGGAATCCACAAATAACCCAACTGGGCATAAAAAAGAAGACAGCAAGCACTGAATTCATCAAAACACAGGATTAAGTTTAAATAACTGTTGTAAATGTTTTGAAAGCAGAATGCAAATGTCATCATTCGTTCTGGAAAGAGAGGATATTAAAAATAAGCTAGGTCAAAAATTTCCTTGGACAGGCAAGGTGGCTCATGCCTATAATCCTAACACTCTGGGAGGCCAAGGCAGGAGAATCGCTCGAGCTCAGGAGTTCAAGACCAGCCTGAGCAAGAGCAAGATCAAGACCCCATCTCTACTAAAAATAGAAAAATTTAGAAAAATAGCCGGGCATCATGGTGTGCACCTATAGTCCCAGCTACTTGGGAGGCTGAGACAGGAGGATCACTTGAGCCCAGGAGTTTGAGGTCACAGTGAGCTGTGATGACGCCATGGCACTCTATCCAGGGCAACAGAGCGAGATTGTGTCTCCAAAAAAAAAAAAAAAAAATTCTGATTGTGCCCATAAAAACCATGACGCAGGGATAGAGCACTAATTTCCCCAGCTAACAGCAGGTTCATTCTTGACCTCCATGGGGCAAAATGTCTGGAAGAGCGATGGATGGCGGCCCCCTGCTGTTCTCCTGCTGGTGGTGACACTCCCACTGCTTCCCTTCAGTTCTGCCTTGGTCAGTGGTCAAGGGTCTCTGGTCGCCCACATTTCCATGTAGCGAATCCCAGTGTCCTCCCTTCTCTGTTGGAGGAAGTCGGATGGAACTTACAAGGATCCTGCATGGCCGCTGGCAGGGCAAGTGTGAGTGTGTTTGTGTGAGTTCTGTGTGCAGGGAAGCAGGAGCAGTGAGGGTCCTTTTCTTCTGAATCTTGGTTCTGTCTCAGGGAAGGTCCCATCTTCATCTTCCCCTGTCATCTCCCTCCTACTCCCATGTCATGCTTCCTGTCTTCCAACCCCAGGCCTGGCTTTACGCAATCTCTGGAAGAGGAGACGCTGGTCTTATACTCCATCATCTTCCTCTGGCACTTTGAGTCTTTGTTCTCACGTCATGATAGGCGGCGGGAGGCAGGATTTCCTCAGGGGAAAGGTGAGAGAGTGGAAGGAAGGCTCTCCATAGGGGACAGCCACACTCATACTCTGAGATAATCCGAACTGTCACACTGGATTCTATAACCCTGTCACTCTGGTCTCTATAGCCTTTTATACAGTGGAATATGACACGTGTGCTACAAAGCACACAAAACAAAGATACACAACTGGATGATTTATCACAAAGCAAACAAACCTGTGTGACTACCCCGGGGGCCAAGAGACAGAACTTTGTCAGTGTCCAGAGTCTTCCTTGGGTCTCTTCCCGAGCACCACACCCTCCTCCCTAACAGAAGCACCACCCTGACTTTTATTAGCAATCGTTTATTTGCTTTTCTTCATAATTTCACATGCATTCTCAAACTTGAGCTTGATCTCGTCCTGCCTGGTTCTTGAACTTGATGTAACTGAAGTCATTGAGTATGCATTTAGTTGTGGGTCCAGCCTGTTTTGATTAATGGTATATTTGCACAGTTCATCCACGTTGTTGCACGCGGCTGAAGTCCATTTGGCTGTGTTGCGGCACGGCACTCTGTTGTGTATACCATGATTTAGTTATCTGTTTGGCCATTGATGGACACTTGGGTTGTGTCTAATGTTTGGCTATTACAAACAGTACTCTTGTGAGCACTCCGATTTCTTGGTACACACGTGCCTGCATCTCTGCTGAGTGCGTCTCCTCAATCAACTGGGAGCACATTATGTGGCTTTATTACCTTTAACTTCTGCTGCTGAGTTATTGATTTGGGGATGTGTTTTTCAGCCCTGGCACTTGTATCTTGACTTAAGAATGCTTGAGTGACACTGTTACAGGACATAAAAAGGCATCATAAATGACAACACTAGTAAATGTTGAAATAGTAGCATGATAGCCATCAAGCACACACGTGGAAGTCCTCATGTATACACACTGCAGTGTGGCTTATATTCGCTCCTCCCCATGAGTTGGTGAGGGCTGCTGTTCGCTAGCTGAAGGGCTTGTCTTGAAGCAACAGCGTGAACACAATTACCATCTTCTTGGTCCACCAGCTTTACACTTAAGTGCTTCTTGATGAAATTGTTTTTCAGTTTGACAGCCGGGTATTATTTATAGTATGCATAAAGTGAGGTTGTATTAATATTATAAAAACACTATTTTAAGATGGAAGAATTCAAAAGTACATAAAAAGCAACTTCGCTGTGTCTGTAACTGGCTACTTCCTCAGCCACACAAACACGCAGCATAAGACCAAGACTGAATCATGGTGGAAAAGCTACGAATAGATCAATAACGAATAAGGAGAAAGAGTGGCACTCAAAAGCCTCCCAACAAAGAAAAGCCCTAGACTAGATGAATTCCTGGGTGAATTTTAGCAAACATTTTAAAAAGAATTAATGCCAAAGCTTCTCAAACTCTTCCAAAAAATTGAAGAGGAAGGAATACTTTCAAACTCATTTCATAAGGCTGGATTACCCTCCTACCAAAGCCGGATAAGGCCACTGCAAGAAAAGAAAACTAGAGCCCAATATCCCTGATAAACAGAAATGCAGAAATCATCAACTAAATACTAGCAAACCAATATATAAATATAAAAAATAAATAAAAATATATCATATCTATTTATACATAAATAGATATAATATAATATTGGAAGACATATACCAAAAATATTATCAGGGCTGTTTTGGGGGGGGGGTAGAGGTGATATTATGGATAACTTTTCTTTCTTTTTGGTTTCTGTTTTTTTTTTTTTAAATTTCTGAATTAAATGTTTACTTTTCCAAACTAGAAAAAAATTTATGAAATATTATTTGTAAAAATGAAGTCATAAAAAGCAAAAAGAAGCCATGTAGAAAATGAGAGGCTATAATTTAACTAGAACTATTAAGCTACATGCTCACTGTTATTGAGTGTGAAATTCAACTCTAAACTTTTTGGTAACTGAGGTCAGATGAAAATCTGAAATAATATGTCAGTTGCATCATCTGATAGAAAGAAGCAAATCAGTTCTCTAGGGAGCACCAACTTTTATCCCAGTCATAAACTGTAAGAGGGATTTTTCTGGCCAATAGATCTTTTTCTCAGGGACATTGAATAGCTAATAGACAAGGTCCTCCACAGTAATAGTTCTTCCTTTTCCAGGCATTGACCCTCAGACTCAAAAGCCATGACGTGAAATTCCCTTTCAGAGAAAGTGTTTTGATGAGTGTCAGTTAGCTTAGTAGGTTTTCTTGCTTTCTGTTTCTTGCCTTGTGTCAAAGGTGGAACTTGGGAACATGTGAGATTGGTTGGCAGGTCCCTAAGTATGGAGGACTGTCTGATTTTCTTCAAAATATTTGCTGCTCCTCCTCTGTCGGGCCCAATCCTAGAGGGTGACATTCCACAGTAACCTCCCACCTGGAACCCCAAGTGAGAGGGGAATAGCTCCTACCTCATCCACGGGAGGCCTGGCCGCGCTGCCGATTAAGGGCAATGGAATGTGAACAGAAGTGGCAGATGCTGTGTCCCAACAGAAACTTTAAAGACCACTGCAAGGTTTGGCCACTGCTCTCTTACCTCTGCATTAGGGTCAGTATGTCCAGAGAGGGGCTGCACCTTCAATCTGGGGCCTGGAATGAATGAGGATCAGAGGAGTAACTGACCAGTGAAGAACAGGTAACTCAGCAAGGGACAAACCTGTGCTGTTAAAAGCCACTGAGCCACTGAGGGGCTGATTGTCACCACAGCATAACCCAGCAAGAGCTGATTCATACCTAAGACTGCTTTTCTTACATTGATCAACTCACAGATTGACTTCTCTAGTGGGTGCTTAAAGTGTGGATGTTATCTGTTCATTAAAACAAAATTCAGGCTGGATGCAATGGCTCATGCCTGTAATCCTAGCTCTTTGGGAGGCCTAGGTGGGAGGATCACTTGAGGTCAGGAGTTTGAGACCAGCCTGAGCAAAAGTGAGACCCCATCTCTACCCAAAATAGAAAAAATTAGCCGAATGTGGTGGTCCATGCCTTTAGTCCCAGCTACTGAGGAGGCTGAGGCAGGAGGATCACTTGAGCCCAGGAGTTTGAGGTTTCAGTGAGCTATGATGATGCCACTGCACTCTACCCAGGGTGACAGAGTAAGACATTGTCTCAAAAAAAAAAAAAAATCATATGCTTTATAATAGCAGAAGTTTTCCCCTGTATAAGCCACTAGGGGTTCATAGAAGAGCTTCGGGAAGTCCAAAAATCCCTTATGATGCAAAATTTTATGTTTGTGTACTTGATGTGCATTTGGGGAGGTGGTGAGGAGTTGGCTCATGGATTTTTCTGATTCTCAAAGAGGTGGAAGACCTGAAATAGATCAAACAATGCTGCAGCAGATACTGGACGTGCAGGCTGTGAAACTGATGTTTATTTGTGATAGCAGGCTGACTCTGTTCTTGGGAGTGACAGTGGACTGCACAAATATTTATGTTTCCTCTCAATGAAGCTCATTCCTGTTGTAGGGCCTGGACAAGTGCATTGCTGACATCTGAGAGTCCTGTGGAATGGTTTTGGCCTGGAACATTTCAGGACAGGTGTTGTCAGTCCCTTGTGTCACAAAGGAACATGACTTTTGCCAAATGTGTGATTTTTTTTTTTTGGAAGCTGGCCTTCTGGATGGAGCCCCAGAAGGGGTGGGTTGGACATTGTAGTCCTAGACAACCAAGTGAATTGGATTGTTGGATGGAGTTATTTAGGCCAATCCATTTTGCTTTGCAGAGTTGCTATGAACTGTCCTTTGGATGTCAATTTCCCAACAATTTCAGCTGCTTCTGGATGGTCCTTTGCAGACCACAGCCCTTGTAGTCTGCAGTGATAAAGCCAAACCCCACATAGAGAAGGATGCATATCCTTATTGCCCTGCTAGCAGAGCATGCATCCTGGTTACCTGACACCAAATCAGAAGTCCAAGAGAGAGCCCGGCGCTGATGCACACTCACATCCAGGTGCCATCCCTCCCCGCTGGATCCCAGTGGTGACACTGTAGTTCACACCCAGCAGAGCAACAGTGATATTGGATCTTCGTAGTATGTGCATAGTGTGAGCCAACAGTGACTTTGGTTTGTGAACAAAATGCTGACAATGGGTTAGTTTAGGGTGCTGAAATCAAACAATCTTAGTTACCTTATCATTAAGAAGAGACAGCATAGCGCTAACATCAGCGATGTAACCACTGGACCTAGGATTTGCTCCTCATGAAAAAACGGGGCTGAGTTTCCCTGTCTTATGATTTTTGGAAAGAGCACTGATGGAGGTTTTGGAAGAGGGGCCCTATAAGCTCATGGGCCTTTAATTTTGTGGAGGGAGTGCATTTCATTTATGAAGATTGGATACACTTCAACTGGGTCACACTGGGTGGCTGCCTGTGAACAATAAATTGGATGTCTGAGCAAGACATGCTTCAGATGATGAACTAAATGTTGCACAGATTTCCAAATGATAAAGTCCCTAATTTGTTAGGGGCACACAAATCGTGGGCAGCCCTGGTAGTTCTTGTTGACCCTTGAAAGGATTGTTGTTCCAGCTTTCCTTCTTCGTGAAGGGGGGCCATTGTTCAGCTACCCTCTGCCCAGTTACTCTGAGAGAGCCTGAGTCCCCTCGTCCTGCCTTAAGGTCCTATCTGGAGGAGGTGCTTTGGCCACCTGGTGTGGATTATACTTCTTCACCATCCAGACTTAAGTTTACCCCAGGGAAAAGTTGGCTGCTGGACAAGGGAAGATCATTCTAGGCTCATCAGACTCTTTCCATCAGGGTCCTAGCTTGGTAGTCTCAGAAGATTCCAACCCAATGCAATGCAATGTACAATTCACACTTACTGACGTTCTATTCTGTCTCGACATTGGGCGAGACGCTGGGGATAAGGATCAGCCTTGTTCCCTAACTCCGGGAGGAGGAAACACCCAGACATTCCTCAAACATACGTACCCATCTCCTCCACCTTCTGCTCAGCAGGTGTTCTCACTGGATATTGCAGAGAAGAAATGGAAATCATCAGATGCAACCTCCCTCACATTCCCCTCTACGACCTTGTAACCTCGTCTCTATTTCCTTCTTCCCTCTGTTCAATAGTAAGGGTGTCCCTCCTCCAGGTTTAGATTAATATCTCTAAACCAGGATCCCATCTCCCTCACTCACCTGGGGATCTTGGTCATGGGGAACCTTCTCTCACTCTCTCCTTTGCTTCCCAACACCAATTAAATGTGCCCAAGTCTCTCCCATAATAAAAAATCAGAATGTTTCCTTGACCCCATTTCAGTTTCCCACCATATTTCCTACACTTCTTTCTATTCATTGCAAATATCCTTGAAAGAATTGTCTGCTCCTTCCCTACCCTTCCTTATTCCTTTTCTCCTCAAATCACTGCACTCTGGGTTTCACCCATCACCCTAGAGAAACATCCCTAATGGCGGGTGTTGTGCCAGATCCAGTGGGCCACTCTCGGTCTTTCTTCCTGGATTTTACAGAAGTGTATGACACTGACAACTACTCCCTCTTACTTGGAACAGCCTCTTCCTGTATTTCTGATTGATGATGTGGTTATGTAGCGTGTGAAGAGCATAGGCTTTAGCCCCTCAGAGTCTGTGTTCAAATCCTGGCTCCGGCGCTTACTAGCTTGTGCCTTTGGGCAAGTTCCATACACTCTGTGCCTCTGATTCAAAGGACTGTTGTGAGGATTAAATTAGCTAAGACATAAAACACTTGGAACAATTCCTGGCACAAAGTATGTGCTAAATGATTGCTTGCTGTTATTATCTCCTTCGTATCCCTCCCTTTGGCTGCTCTCTCCTCAGATGTTGGTCTCTGGTCCTTCTATTCAGCGTGACACACTTTCCCTGGGTGATCTCCTGCTCCCCTTCAAACCGTCAATGTGCCGACCGTTCCCACAGTGCCACCCCAGCACTCTCGCCTGGGCTGCAAAGCTACACATCCAACTGCCGGCAGCTCATAGCTATTGTATATGTGTTTATAGCCACTGTATCCCAAGTTCAACTCATCGTAGTCTTTCTCAAAGCTGCTTCTCCTCTTCTGCTCACTGTGGCAGGCAATGGAAACACCAGCCCACACGTCCCAATGGATGCAGAAAGAGGTGTCCTCTCGGCCACTTCTTTTTTTCCTACTCCACATCCAATCAATTACCAAATGCTTCTTTGATCTCCTACTTATCTCTCAAGTTTATCTGCTTTCCTCCATCCCCACTGTCACTGGTCCAAGGCACCATCCCCTTCTTCCTGTAAGACAGCAGCAGCCTTTACCTGCCTGCATCACCTCCTCTCCTGTCGCTTCCTGTCTGCTCCCCACCCTAAGGCTTTGCTATAGCATGTTGACGCCTCCCACTGTTGTGAGCACGAAGGCGGAAGCCCCTGTCTTCACCTTCGAGGTTCCCCTAGAACCTTCAGGAAGGCAGACAGTGCTGTTGGCACCTTGATTTAAGCTCAGCGAGACCCATTTTGGACTTCTAATTTACAGAACTGTGAGATAGTAACCTGTGTTGTTTTAAAGCACTGAGTTTGTGCCAGTAATTTGTTACGGAAGTAATAGGAAACTAATGCAATTAGTATAATTTTGAGGGAATTTACTTTGATAGCATATTGTAAGAATCTGAAAATGTTTGTTATTTGGTAATTCCATCATTGAGAAACTATACTGAGGAAAGTTACTGGTGCTCAAAGACATTCATGGCAGTGCTAATTATAATAGCAAATAAGAGAACCTAAATGCCCAACAATATGGGACTCAAATAAATTTTGATACTTTCGTATGTTATTATACAACCTAAAAAAATCATGATTTGAGAGAATAATTAAGATAGGAAAAAACTTACTCAGGGTAAAGTGAGAAAAGTGGGATCTCAATTTTTATATAGAATAGTATATTTATTTATTAAAAACAAATCTCTACAAACAGTCATGCACTACATAATGATATTTCGGTCAATGATGGAGCACATATAATATGGTGGTCCCATAAGATTATGATACCATATTTTTACTGTACATTTTCTATGGTTAGGTATGTTTGGATACACATATACTTACCGTTGTGTTACAGTTGCCTACAGTATTCAGTACAATAATATGCTACACAGCTTTGTGGCCTGGGAGCAACGTGCTACTCCGCATAGCCTGGGCATGTAGTGGGCTACACAATCTAGGTTTGTGTAAATACACCCTGTGATGTTTGCACAATGACAGGATTGCCTGATGAAGCATTTCTCAGAATGCATTCCTGTTGTTAAGCAACACATGACTGTCCATATGATATAGCATAATGCCAATACTAGTTATCTTGGGACACCAAGACTGTGGTTATTTTTTTTGTTTGTTTCTTTTAATTTTTCTCTTTTCTAAATGATCCTATAATGAACATGCCTTATTTTTCAACAAGGAAGACATTTGAAATAAAAATCCATAAAACAAAACAAGATAAAGCAAAAATCTCCAGAGGGCCAAACAAGGATGTTTTATAAAAGGAAAAAAAAATACAGGAAGTGATAGAAGTATTTGTGTATGTGTGGACGGAGATGGCTTTGTGTCCTAAGGAGAACAGTGTCAGAACCTGGAAGCTCAGGATCAAAAGGGCTCTCAGAAATCCCCTAGTCCATGCCCAACTCCAGTCGGAATCTTTTTTCTGTGGGACCAAAGCCGAACTGGGTTTTCCTATCGGGAGCATTGGGGCTGAGAAGCCCTGTGCCCTGCCCTGCAGGACCACCAAGGGCCAGCTGGACATTGAGTTTGTACGTGGACCTGTGTAGATAAAAGAAAGGAACTGTCTTCACTGGGCAGGCTCAGTTTCCAGAAGCTTCTGCCCCTAGCTGGAGTGTGACTTCCCTGAGAAAGGATGCTTGTCTGTTTGATTCCCAGATGTGCCAAGCACGTGGTAAGTGCTCAATAAATATTTCCTGTGGAATGAGTCCGGAGAAAAGGGCTGAGGCTGGTTCAGAGCAGGAACAGGGTCGGTAGTAACTGGCTATGTAAGGATGTCCCCCAAGTCAGGTGGCCACCACGTACTCCACAGCATCCGAAGGGAAGTGGCAACCTGTTGCTCACATCCTAGGACAGGAAACAGGCCCCAGTACTTTAGGGAAACTGGTCTTGTAGGTTTAAATGAGGCAGAAACACAGTTCCTGGGAATGGGCCCAAAAGGGATGGGAGATACGAAAAGTGTCTTCGTGGCCACTTTCTTGACCTAATGGGGACCCACCAAGGTCAGGCCCCCATGACTGCAACTGGTCTGAAGACAGGCAGGCGACGCTGATCACAGGAGCTTGCTTATGTCTTAGTGGCATGTGACCCAAACTGGGAAGTTCTGGCCCGATGAACTTACGCGGGGTAGTGCTGGCATCACAATGCCAGGGCTCGGCTCTGTCTGCGGGGCCCTCTGATCTCCCTCCACCTCCTGGCTCTGCCCCTGGCTGAGTTTTGGCCTCATTCTCTTTTGCTATAGGTGGGCTTCTTCCATGCTGCAGGGAAGACGGCCCTTGGCAGTTACAGAGTCGCATCCTTCCAGTCCTGTGACTCCACAGGCCAAAGGCAGATCTCCCAGCTGTACCAGCAGAAAAACCCCGGGAAGGAACTGACCCAGCTGGGATTCCGTGTGCTGGAACTGACCCCCATGCCAGAAGGAGGGTGCCCTCCGGATGGCCAGACCGTGGTCACAGTCTCCATCTTCAGCCAGAGGTGGGATCTTGACTCTGCCATTGACAGTCCCCACCCCCAGAGCCATTTGGAACTGGGGGCAGGGGGCAGTTTCTGGAAGGAAAGGAGGTGTGAGGCAGCCTGGAACATCAGACACCTCTGACAAAACCTAACGCCCTTCCGCACCGCTCCCCTCCCCGTCACTGCGCCAGTTTCACATACGGTCGTCTCTGTCTTCCGCAGACTCCATCGCAGTTTCAATCAGGGGCCTGTTAATTAGGCCTGCTCCTCACCATGCTTCGGTGCCTTTGGTTCTGCGACTCGGGGCTGCGGGGAAGGCAGCTAAAGAGGACTAATTAAGACTCAGAGTGCTTTCAATAACGTACATGGAAAGGAACAAATTAACTGACGATGCCAAAAAGGCAGTATTGCCCCAGTGGGGATTCTGCCTATGGAGGCAGCGGTAAGGAGCGCCATAGTCACTGGGAGGAACGATGAGTTGTGAGTGACATCCAGTCCCAGTACCTCTGAGGTGTCAGAAGTAATAGCGGGGAGATGTCATAAAACGTTAAGAGACAAAACAAACTGAGGTGAAGGGAGCTCCAGGGGGGTAAGCCAAGCGGAGGAAACTGAGAAGTGGGGCAGAGAGGTGTCTGTCGCTCACGGTCGGGGGACAAGTCCCAGCAAAGATGGCCTGTTGTTGCTGACCGGTCTTTGCCAATATGCAATGAAAGAAGATTCCTTTTTTATCTGCTAGGCTTGGCTAATTCTGGGGAAGACAGCTCTGCACACTCAGGGAGGATTCGACGAGGTTCCCTGGGGTACATTTGGGACCGTGGGTCTCTAGGTGCGGGCCCACGGCCATCAGCATCTGGAACATCATCTGGGATTGTTCAGAAAAGCAAATTCTCGGGACTCCTTCCAGACCCACTGTGGGGTGGGGCCCAGCAGTCTGCGTTTTAACCAGGCTTCCAGCTGGCGATTCTGGTGCCGGCTCACATTTGAGAACCGTGGTCTTGGAATTGGGAGCCTAGAGTCTGGGTCAAGCTGTGCCAGTTAAGCTGATGTGAACTCAGATAAAATCTTAAGCCCCCAGCTCACTGAATGGACCCCCTCTTGGCCAAGGGAACCCCGGAAATAACCTAAAGCTGAGTTGCTGGCCATGAAAGGGGGGGGTCAGACATGCTGCGTCATGGCCCCTTTCCCATCTTGGAGATGTGCCTTGTGACTCACTAACAGGCCAAAGGCCATATAATGAACGCAAAGCTTAAACCACACCTGCAGGTCATCAATTTGCTTAACAGATCACTTGAGTTTGGGTATATGTCCAGTATATATCCAGAGGCTTGTCTCTGATTAACAGACTTCCTTATCTTAACTTAAAACATTCTAAGCCTTAAAAAAAACATTCCAAGCCTTTAGACAAAGCTTCATTTCTTTAACCAATTATGAATCAAAGAATCTATAAACCCACCTATAACCTGTAATGCTCCGCTCTGAGATGTCTTGCCTTTTGGGATCAAACCAATGTACGCCTTACAAGGGTTGATTTATGGCTTTATGTGTAATCCTTGTCTCCCTGAAATGCATAAAACCAAACTGTAACCCCAACTGCAGGGAGACCACCTATTCAAGGCTTCTTGGGCGTGGTGCTCATATATTAGGCTCAGAATAAGTCTCTTTAAATTATTGTACAGAGTTTAGGTTCTTTTCTGTTGACTGATCTGATCACTTAACCCCTTTGATCCCCCCCATGGGCAAAGGTAACTGTCCCTGCCCTGCTTCGGTCACCGGGTTTGTAGGCGAATACAATGAGATCACTGATACTGGCAGGAATGGTGGAGAGTGACACAAATGTGATGAATTATAATGATTATTCCAGAGACAGATGGTCCCGATTAACTGAGGATCCCAGTGTGGAGGGCAAGGGGAGATGGTGCAAAGGTAAATAAAGGGTCTGGTATGAAACTTGATTCCTGGGAAAAAATGTGGTTTTTACTTCCTAAACAAAGGGTCTTAGAAAAAGGTTTTTGTTAGCTCTCAAATGCCCTGCCCTAGACAGCTTTCTGATGAGTTAAGTGTAAAGGTATCAGAAGCATCTGGTCCTGATTTCCCTTTAAATTCATAGACACATCAAATTAAAAAAGAACTGAGGCTAGAGACACGAGCTTTGCCAAAGCCCACCCATAACCGAAATGGCTCCAGGTGCTCAGCCTGGGACACGTGGTTGGGCCATTCATCCAGGCCAAGGCCAAGTCTGCCAGGAGCCACCACACTGGAGGACGAGGCCTCCCTGCACCTGCCAGGATGGTGGCCCCAACCCTCATAGGATATTATGAGGTTACCTCCAAATCCCACCATCTTCCTTCCTTGCACATGGGGAAACTGAGTCTAGAAAGGTTCAGGTCAAAACTCAAGTACCAGCAGCTTTAGGATTTGAACTCAGGTTTTGAAGCTCCTGGCAGAACAATCTGGATGTGCACCCCGAAGGCCAGGGTCACAGGTGTCCTCTGCTTTATCTTTTTCTACTAGTCAGCTCTGGCGGGGAAGGTTCTGTGGGGGAGAAGAAGAACATCCCCTTTGACCTGGAAGGTTCGCTGAAAGATCAACTCATGATAAAGCAGATCAATGAGAGAAAGAGATTACAAATTTATCACTGTGCACACAGGGAGAATCTCAGAGTGATTCCTCAATAGCGCAATGGGGCCAGAAGTTTATATTCCCTCATTATAACAGGGAGAGGGAGATGAGGAATATGAGTAATTCTGTTTAGGGGCAATAAATGGTTACTAGGGAGGAAGAATAGATATTTGGGAGGATGAATGGATGGGGGGAAGAGATTGATTTGTAAATGATTCTCTTTGGAAATTCAATTAACCTGGGACACAGGTATCATTTTTAAAATGGGTTGGGCCAGGTGTGGTTGCATCCTTGATCCTCTTTCCTGCGATATATTGAAATAACACAGAGGGGAAGGAAAGTTGATTGTTCTTTTTGATGAGTCTGTCTGGTTTTTGCATATCGAGGGAAAGCCCCTTCCAATGCCTATTGATCTCTAAGGGCCTTTAATTCGAAATACTCTTTATACCAAGGGGTCCTATTTTGGGGTGAAATTCCCTGAACTCCTTCAGTTGTGGGCAAGTCCAACGCATCTTTTGGGCAGCATGGCCCTAGTCTAGAAGCCTATTTCACTGCTATGTTACATTCCAGAACAGTATCTCCCTACGGAGGGCATGTCCACGCCAGAAGCACAAGCCAGAAGCACAATGGGGGTCCCCGATGGGGACTTTTGCAAACCTTATGGCTTCCTCACTGGCCATTTCCTTCATGTTCACTCACTCTGGATATTAACAACAGTGGCTTTCAGGTGCATTAGGGTGGGAAAAAATTGGGGAACCTGAGCAACGAGGGCCCATGCAATGAGAGACATTAACAGCACTAAGCATCGGTTGCCTCACATCATTTTGACAATAATGTGGGATATTAAAAAGTTCAGATAAAAACTTAAAGCAAGTAGTTCATTTTCCATCCCGTACAAGACCTGACCAGCTCTCAGTCCGTGTCTAGCCCACCTCCTTCCCAACCTCTGCTGACGTCGGGTTTCTGGTGTGCTGTTCCTGCCGAGGGCCTGACAGTTTGCAGCAACTCTGCCCTAAAACAAGGTCACGGCACAGGCAAGGAGAGGGGCTGGCACTTCCAAGTTCAAGGGCTGTGCTTGAGGGATGGTGACAACCTACACAGACCTTCAGGGGGATTATCAGCGTGCGAATGAGATGACCCCTGGGGTCACCTTGAATGAGGACAGAGATTTTGTTTGCACACCCTGCCTTGGGAAGCCCTGTGGTTGTCCAGTGATTTGCCAGATCTAAATGTGCATAAGAGAGAACTTCTGGCTGCCTTTATTTGAAGGAGGTGATTAGTTTTCTGGACTAATTTCCAGTCTTCTGCAGTGACACGCAGACATATACACACGCACGGAGCAGTGTCTTAGTCAAGACTAGGCTCATCCATCAGAGCTGAGCATGTTCTTGGAGGGCTAATTGACCGTACATAAATTTCCTATTGAAAATTACAGTAAAATATGGAGAAGGGAAGAAGATAGTTTTTGTGATGAATAATTAAGCCCAAGGATGCTTCTTTAAGGGAAGGTAGGGGGACGGAGGAAGAGCTAATAGGCATACTTCCCAGTCTTTATGAGAGTAAATGCAAAGACATTGATTCAGGAATGTTCCAGACTGGCGTTCAAGGCCCTGCCCAATATTGCCTCTCTTGGTGGCTTTGTCCTCTGTGGCTCCCCTGGGTGAATCTGTGCTTCAACCAGACCAGCTCCTGTCTGTTCCTGGAACGTGCTTCCCTTCCACACCTTCGCCTGTGCTGTGCCTTGCACTGCTCTTTTCTAGCTACTTCTGTTAGTGAAGCACAACCAGCAAGGCTCTTTGCTTCAGCCGTCTTGTCCTGATGCCCTTCCTCCTTCATGCTTCTGTCGCATTCTGTGTCTATGTTTCTTATGACCTTGAATTTTGTCTTTGACTGTAGTTACGTTGTACGTCCCCCTGCACCGTGGTTTATACCACGGTGAAACCATCTATATTATAATAAAATAATGTAGAGCCAGAAGGTATATATAGTAATCAAAGTCTGATTTGTTTTGTTTTTTGAGACAGAGTCTCACTCTGTCACCCTGGCTGGAGTGCAGTGGCATCATCATAGCTCACTGCAACCTCAGATTCCTGGGCTCAAGGGATCCTCCTACCTCAGCCTCTCAGGGTGCTAAGAATACAGGCGTGAGTCACCGTACCAGGCCCCAAAGTCTGATTTTTATCAACGTATAGATTCAGCCAGAAGTAGACTAGCCACTGTTCCCTAACTTTCTTACTGGTGTAACTGGTTACTGCCTAATGGCCTTATCCCCCCTGATAGGTACAAGATTTGTGACGTCCCCACTGCTTCCACAGATAACATTGTCATTTCAAAGCCCAAGGATGTGTTCTTCTATAGATAACATTACTATTATTAATATAAAGCCCAAGTCTGATCTTTAAAGTATTTTTCAGACTCTGCATTCCTGGGGTACCCACTGATGCCAGCCGGACCTGTGGATAGACGTGGGAATGGATCCAGCAGCCTTGAGACCCCCCTACCCAGGAAATCTCCCCACTGAGAAGATAATCTCTGCCTCCCGACCCTATGAGTTCATCCCCCACCAGTCAGCAGACCCAGTTCCCCAGCCCTTTGCCCACCAGCTATCTTTAAAAACCCTTTCTCCCAAATTCTCGGGGAGATGGGGTTGAGAAATTCCTCTCATCTCCTCGCATGGCGCCTGCGGTATTAAACTCTTTCTCTGCTGTAACCCCTGCTGTCCCAGTGTATTGGCTTCCTCTCGAGCAGGGGGCTGTGAACCTGGCTGGGCCGCAACCGCTGCAGGATGGCAATGGTAAGTGGGGTTTCATTCTGCCTCACCGGGTCTGGTAAGGACTCCACGAGTGATGTCCAATTTCTGTGAACATCTACGGCACTTTATCAGTCCCGGATTAAATTCAATTGCACACCCTGGACCGAGTCCGGGCTTTTCTAGGATGATGACACATTCTTTCATTTATTCAAAAATTATTCGTGAAGTGCTGAATCTCTTCCTGGCTTTGTGCTCAGCACTGGCATGTGAATAAGGTACGTGTGTTCACTTGCTACGGCTGTTGTAGCAAAGTACCACAGCCTGGGTAGCTTGAAGGACAGAATTTATCGACTCACAGTTCTGGAGGCTGGAAGCCTGGGTGCTGGCAGGGCTGGCCCCTTCCGAAGGCTATGAGGGAAGGATCTGTTCCAGGCCTTTCTCCTTGGCACGTAGCCGGCCACCTTCTCCCTGTGTCTTCACATTGTCTTCTCTCTGCGTATCTGTTTCCTCTTTTTATAGGGACACCTGTCATGTTGATTAGCGTCCATGCTTAAGACCTCAGTTTAAATTAATTACATCTTGAGAGATCTTGCCACCAAATATGGCTAAGGTCCGAGGTACTGAGGGTTAGGACTTTAACATACGAATTTTTGAGAGTCACAGTTCAGCCTGCAGTGGTATGATTGTTGCTTTCACAGGAGGTTACAGACAAGTAATCCAGTGATTGCAATGTCACAGGACCAATAATAGTAATAGAGGAGATTAAGAAAAGTGTGGATGGAGCAACATGTGATCCAGCTGTGGGGTGGGGTGAGAAAGTGATGTTTCAGCTGAGACCTGAAGCATGAATAGAAGTGCCCCAGGAGGGTGGGAGAAGATTATTCAAGGCAGAGGGAGGAGCAAAGGCAATATCCCTGGGGGTGGGCATGTGTGTGTTGGTTAGTTATGGCCACAATGAAGCTGTGTAACAAAAATCTCAGTGGCAAACAACAATGATTGTGTGTCCTCGTTCGCGAATTGGTCTGGCTGGGGTGGTTCTGCTCTCTGTGACTTCACTGCGGGCCCAGGGGGAGGAGTATCAGCTACCTGGGAGAAACTCTTCTCACGGCCATGCGGGAGCAGAAGAGGGCACACTAGCCGCACACACACATTTCAAATCCCTCTTTGTATAGTTTTTCCCACGTGCCATTGACCAATACAAACTATGTGGCCAAGTCCCCAGTGGCGAGGGGATACTGTTCCCAAGGAGGGGGAGAGGGAGGGAATGAGTGTTGCTGAGCAGCAGTCAGATCTACAGCAATGTGGTCCTGCCGAAAGTGTGCAGTGTGGCCGGAGCAAAGAGCCCCAGCAGCGAGGGGCCCCACTCTGAAAGCAGCCATGCAGGACCCTTGGTGGGGGGCTTCTGGTTGACATTAAGAAAGCTGTGGGTGATTTGGGTTTCTCGTCCTGGATCTTCTGGCTGCTTCTTAGATTCTGTAGTGACAACAAGGCTGGCCCTGGTTGGCTGGGTGCTCATGGCAGGACTTTTCTCAGCCCCTCCCCACTCACAGCCGTTCCTTCCACATCCTACTCCCTTCTCCCATCGTCTGCTGTCTACTCCCGGTCTGTTTTACCGTGTGCTGATGGCACACAGCTTACCCTGCTGCCTCCCTCGTTTGTCTTCATGGAGGTCTCTTGGAGACCTGTGGAGGTGGGCTGGGGATGTCAGAGGCCCCGAGGGGACATGTGGCCTCCAAAAGACATCACCTGGGTAGTCCAGTAGGGAACTGCCTGCACTATCATTAGGCAAACTTACTCTCCACTTTAGGTGCTGTTCTCATAGTTTCCAGCTCCCCCCAGCTTAGGCCCTGCTTGGGTTGAATTGTGTCTGCCTCCCACTCATACATTGATGTTCTAATCCCCAGTATCTTAGGATGTGACCTTGTTTGGAGACAGAGTCTTTATAGAGATGATCAAGTTGGAATGAGGTCATTAGGGTGGGCTCTAATCCAATATGACCAGTGCCCTTTACAAATGGGAAATTTGAACACAGAGGCTTGGGCTCACACAGAGAAGATGATCTGAAGACGCAGGGAGAACACGGCCATCTGTGAGCCAAGAAGAGAGGCCTGGAGCAGATCCGTCCCTCTTATCCCTCGGAGGGAACCAGCCCTGCGGACACCTTGATGTTGGGCTTCTGGTCTCCAGAACTGTAAGACCACGGTCTCTGTTGTCAAGCCACCCGGTGTGTGGTGCTCTGTTACCACGGCCCTGGCAGGTTGGCACAGGTCCTCTCATAAACACCTTTATCTGCTTCACATCAGCAAGTGCTCCTGAGTCCCTCTGTTTCTGCTTCCAGGAAAATTAGTGTTCATTCCTGCTGTGTCACTGTCAGAGCTAAGTGAGCAGTTAGTGTGATTTCGGATATTGGCTTGCAGGCTGGAGGTACGTGTGGAGACAGCAGAATCCAGAAGGGCAGCTTAGCTGCATATTTTAGTTTCTGGGGTTTCGGAAGCTGTGGGTTATGTCGCCTCCTGTTTATAAATGACTTCCAGCCCATGCGGCAGATTTTATGTCTTAGATGCTACAGACGCTTTGGAAAAATCCTTCAGTGGCTCTCATCCTAGCCAAGAGAGGTGGTAGCGGACATGCTGGGCATCAGTACATGAAGATGACCCTGGCAGGGACCGCGGAGGCTCAGGAAGGAGCTCCGTGGGCTGCCACAAGGCCAAAATCAACTCCTGCCACCAAACCCCTGAATTCCATGCTATGATCTGCTCCCAGGTGCCCCAAAGCCCCTTGTTTTTGTCCTAGTTTTTGTTCTAGTTGAGCACACACTGTTTTCTCTCCTGGGGATGCCTCTCCTCCTTAAACTCTCAGCCTCGTGGATTCCTCTTCATCTCTTTCATCCTCACTTGACCCATTCATTGAGATTTAGCTCAAAGCTCACTACCCTCTGGCTGCCCTGCCTGTGCCCCTAGAGTGATGGTGATTTCTGTGTGTCAACTTGGCTGGGCCACAGTACCCAGATGTGTGTTCAGACATTATTCTAGATGCTTCTTGATGGTGGTTGGTTTTTCTTTTTTGGATGAGATTAACGTTTAAATCAGTGAACTCTGTATAAAGCAGATGACCCTCTGTAATGTGGGTGAGGCTCATTCCATCAGTTAAAGGCCTGAATAGAACAAAGACTGACCTTCCCCTGGCAAGAAGAAATTCTGCCGTCTCCCTACAGATTTTGGGACTGCCAGCCCCATCATTGCGTGAGCATATTCCTTAACATACATGTTTGTATGCACATACCTTACTGGCTCAGTTTCTCTGGAGAGCCCTAGGATGCCCAGACAGAGTCAGGGATTCCTTCCTTTTAGTTCCACAGCACACTTTGCATGATAGCACTTAGAGCTGCTGGAATAATTCATTTACTTGTCTTCCTTGATTACAAGGTTTGTAAGGGTGGGAGCTGCGTTGTGTTTATCTCTGTATTCCAGAACCCAGAGTGATGTTTGGAGCCTTGTCAACACCTCCTAAATACTTGCTGATGGAACGAGTGAGTTTTGACAGGAAGCATCATGGTGTTCCGGGAACCCTCCCTTCAGTGCTAATGCCCAGTCACTCCCCTGCTCTGCCATCCAGAAGGGAAGAGGAGGACTGAATGGTTATATCAGGGTTTAGACGTGGGGTAGGGCAGGAGTAGGGATGACGAGAGGACCACCAAGCTTCTTGGGGGGGGGGGTCCGTCCAAGCAGGTGGAACACGGGGATTCCCAGTGTTCAGTCTCATGAAGTGTCATGGCAGACAAGTCATGCATTCATGCATTAAATTGACCAATTGTCTACTGTGTACTGTATCCCCGCAGTGAACCAGATAGACACAATTCCTGCTGTCAAGGCTATCATAGACCGTTGGTAGACATACACGTTAAATGAGCACATCAATACATACATAATTACAAATCATAAAAGAAAATTGATTGGATAAATAAATAATGAATGGAGAGAGATGTGACTGAGAGTGGCTGGGTCAGGAAAGGCCACGCTGAGGAGGTGGTATTTAAAGCAAATATATGAAGGACGACTGTGGAGCAGGGGTTGGTCAGAGAGCTGTTGGATTAGCCCCGAAGAGCCTTCCCCCGAGCCTAAGGCTCTCCCAGGGCTTCCTCCAGCCGGAGGCATTCCCAGGTCTTGGATCTCCACCTCCCCTCACTCCCAAGACCCCTTGGACACCTCCTTACTTGCCTCAGCCTGCCCCAGGGAGTCCTGAGCAATAGTGGCACCTGTTTTAGGAATTTGTCCAAATTAGGTGTGAGCATATTTTGATGCTTTTCATTACAATGAGTAAAATCTCAAGCCACCAAGAGGCTATCCAGGCTGGCCACCTTGCAGGCTGGGAAGCAATAGCCTCGGGCAGAAGCCGAGAGGGAGGGACAATGAGAACAGGGATCTATGCTGAGGGGGGTGGCCGAATGCACATATTCAACAAGCTGCAGGAGGAGCCATGAGTATTTGTGACAGGAGAAACAGGTGCATGTGCAATTGAGCTTCATGCTACTTCATGGGATCCATGTTCAGAAAATGGTGGCATTAGCGTGATCCAAGGGTGGAGTTTCTGGCCCTCTGATGTCAAAAAGTGAAGCAGGGGACATAAAAAAACCTTTGTGCACAGCCTTCGTAGACTGGTCAGAGGCACTCCACAGTCTGTGGCTTTGCATCAGGAGGGAATGCTGGTCAGTTGTTGTGTTGAAACCACAAAAAGGGAGGAGCATTAGGTGGTTGGTTGGAATCAGTGGGGAGCAAGTCTTTCCAAAGGGCTGGCTCTGTTTAACCCTAGAGAAGAAAGCCCAGTGGCAGCTAGCAAGAGAGGGGGTGTAAGGAGGCGTCTGACCTCCCATCCTGTCATGGCTGGGAACTCTGTTATAAGGTTTCTTTTGTGTCTCCTTGGCCAAGGAGGGTCCGTTTAGTCTAGTCGGTTGAGGGCTTAGAATGTCATTTTTGTTTCTCAGTATTGAAGGATGTTAAGAGGGCTGGTCTGTGTAATTCTGCCATCTGAGTTTGTTACTTGTTTATCTGGTGGAGAAATAAACTCTTCATATCTTTAGGACAGGAGGTGGTTTTGCACATCAGAAGAAGGTGCCCTGAGTTCTCCCACAGGAACTGGGAGATAGGACAGTATCTCCCAGGATGTTTGCATTCAAAGAGATGGCTCCCAGGTCCTTGAGGAAATATTTCTTCATTGTAGGAGATTTATATCTTACAGGGCCAGAGAAAGGTTTTACAATGCAAGTTTTCTAAAGTAAGTGCTTTAGGTAAAGGGAGGTCTGTGGTTGATTAATCCTTCAGAGCAAGCACCAGTGATAGCCTTACCAGGCAAGGGTTTGCCTGTGGGACCCTTGCTACCTCCTTGTGTGTGGCAGGTCACCTGCTCCAGCCTCAGCCATCATCTTGCAGTGGGAGACCTGCTGACCAAGGAACGGGGTTGAGACACAGCTGGGGAAAATGCTAGAGATGGGCCAAGCTGGCTTCCATCAGAGGGGACTCGAGATGACCCTCTGAGGAGCAGACTCTGTAGAAATGGCTGAGATGGATTTGAAGAGACCTTGAGACCCCCCCAGTCCATGATGGCTACCAACCAGATGCTCACACAGGTAGCAGGTGGAGAACAGACTCCAGGAACATCAGAGGGTCTATGTAACTACTCCTAAGAATGAGAATCCCTCACCTGTCCCTACCTCCATGACTACGACTATTTCTCTTTTCCTCCTGTTTTACAGTAATTGCATAATAACATTTATGCTCATCAGATCTGTAACAATCACGGATTACTAATGCAAGTGCTGCTTTGTTCACTTGTGTTTTAGAGCATCAACAAGAGTCCTTACCTCCAGAAATGACAGTGACAGCACTATATTTGTAACACATTAATTTCCTTCTCAGCAAAATGTGGGTTTTTGGTTTCGCTTGACTTGAAACCCAGGTTGTTTGACGAAGTAGGAGGTTCTATACAATGTGTGAAATGTTGAAAACCACCGAAGAATTTCAAATTACTCCCTTACCGCTTGAGAAGGCTGCAGGGCTGCGGGGCGGGATCGGATCCTTGCACGGTGAGCAAAGTGAACCCTTGGTTCATGGTACGTGCACAATCAGAGTTGCTTAAACAGTAGGACTGAGCCCCCGACCCCTGATAACTAACAGTCTGGAGTAATGTCTTTGGAAAATCACAGGGAATAAAATGGCAGCCACCTCTGTGGGACTGGCTGTGCAGGAATGGGTGGCTGTGGACTGGCACGAAGGGACCTGAGCATCCAGCACCCAGGCTTGTGCTCCAGAGACCCTGAGGCCTCTCCCCTGAGACATCACGCCCCATTCCTTCCCTTTCTGACTCCTCTTCTCCAGCTGCTCCCCTTTACACACAGTAGGCTGAGGTCCAGACTGCCCCCAACCGGATATGTCCCAGGGTTTCCTTACTCCCACACCCTGGGGATCTGTTTTGAGTTTGAGGTCATATGAATGATGAAAGGACTCAGGAGGCCTTTCCACCAGGAGGGGAGGTTGCAGGTATCAGCTCAGTGATGGGGGGAGGAGAAAGGCACAGGCCCAACAGAGATGACACAAATGCAACTGCTGAAAGGTTATTTTATGGAAATATTTCCTTCCTTTTTCAAAAGCAATCAATTTGAAAGGCATTAGCTTGGAAATTCTCAAGAGCCTCATCACTTGCTACACGTCGACTTGGAGAGGTCTTTGTTGCTATGGCCAAAGGTTGTACCAGGTTGTGCCAGAGCTGGCTTTTATTGGTCACAAGAGCCTATTGTACCCCTCTTTTCCAAGTCCACAGGCAGTGAGTGATGTCACGCTGGGAGCATTGGCACTATAGAAATCTGCAAACACCAGGAATCAACCCCCGCCCAGAGCCAGTTGTTAGACAGTTACCAGCACACCATTGCTCTTAGCTGACCCCTTAACCATCTCACTCTGCTAACATGTGCTCTTCTTGTCCTCTGTAAAACCCACTGGGTGATGCCTTTACTCCTCTGACGTTCACGGCTGGTCCAATCAGGGAAACTGCACACTTACCAAGAGTCAATTACACTTGTCCCCAAACCTGTTCATGCAAATATATTTCTTACGGCAATTACAGAATTAGGTAAATATTGCAGTCCTGATGGAGTGTATGAAAGTAATAGAGTTGTCGTTTCTAGGAAAATTAAGTTGAATGCCTGGGAAAGACTTAATAAAGGCAAATTGCTTAACAACTGCTGTCAAATGGAATGCCAGCAAAGCAACTGTAAAATTTTGGGAATGATTATATAAATCTAGAAGGATTCTGGGCTTCAGTGGCTTTGAAGTGTCTTCAAGTTCTTTCTCTACTTCATGTAAATAAAACAGGAGATTTGGAAATCAGGCGGAACTCCAAGTGGTGAACATGTAGCCAAAGAATGGGTGTGTATTTATATATTTTTAAGCTAAAATATCACATCCCAAGTGTGCTTGTATCCTCTGTCTATGATTCCACACTCTCATCCACTTTTCACTGATGATGGGCCATCAGTCCCAATCTTGCTGGCTAAGAGGTTTTTATTGTAACTTGTGCTGCCCAATCATTTTAGGCACACATGGCTTTATTTTAGCTAAAGATCTGGCCATATAATCTTAGCTCTGTCATCATGAGGGTTTGTACTTGTCAATCACATGAGACTGACTATTGGTCAGGGTTTACCAGAGAAACAGAACCAATAGTGTGTGTGTGTGTGTGTGTGTGTGTGTGTGTGTGTGTGTGTGTGTGTGTGTATCTCTCTTCTCTCTCTCTCTTGATTTATTTTAAGGAATTGGCCTATATGATTCTAGGGGCTGGCAAGTCCAAAATCTGCAGGGTAGGCCAGCAGGCTTGAGACCCTGGGAAGAGTTGATGTTGCAGTTCAAGCCAGAAGACCATCTGGAGGCAGGATTCCCTCTTCCTTGGGGGGAGGGCAGGGTTTCTTTTCCTCCTAAAGCCTTCGGTTGATTGGGAGAGGCCTACCTGCATCAAGGAGGGTAATATGCTCTACTCAAGGTCTACTAGTTTTAAATGTTAATCTCATTGAAAACATACCTTCACAGCAACATCTAGACTAGTGTTTGACCAAACATTTGGGTGCCATGGCCTAGCCAGGTTGACACATTGGATTAACCATCATACTGACTTTTTAGCCTCCCCCACCCACTTCTTCCCTTATTCTTAGTTTGTTCTTTTCTTACACCCCAGCTCCTCCTCCTGCCACATCCTTGCTCATGCTGCTTCCTTCTGCACCACCCTTCCCCAGTCCTCATTGCAGGCTGACATCCTACCCATTCCCCCAACCCAGCTCTATCATCCCTTCCTTCATGAAACTTGTCCTGATGCCCCAGCCAGAATAATCTCACACTCGCCGGCATTCTCAGATCATTTTACCTGTGTCTCACTAATGATATGGATGCTCTCTTAGGGAAAGTTAGTCATTTAGACCATAGAATTGGGGATCCAGAGGGAGCCTTGAAGATCCTGCATCTACCCTCCTAATTTTGTAGATAAGATAACAGGGCCAGAGCCCTTCCATGACTGGCTCAAGGTGATGTAGACAGCTAATAACAACAGAGAGAGTAACACTGGGTTTGCGAGTGCCGCCTCCCATCCAGCAGGCAGTCTGCACTGGGCTCCATTGACTACGCTTCGCACATAGTAGGTATGCATACATATTTTTTCTTTCAGAATACACTTATTTTATTAAAACTTAGAGGCTCCATTTATTAAATAAGTTCAGATTGTAAAGAAATATATATTAATTAGAGAGAATTTGGAAAATACAAAACAGCATAAAGAAGAAAATATAAATCACCATTTGCCTGGCTATTTTGGGATAAGAATTTTTGACATTTGGGATCGTTTCCTTCAGATCGGGTTTAAAGAAAACCACACCAGTCTTTTTCTTTAAAAACAAACCGATATTATGCATAGAAAAGACGCTTGGAGGAAGAAGTGCTTTTTGATTGAGCCAAAGGAGTGAAGCATTCCAAATGGTATCTCTGATGCTCATCCAACCACCTATCTACCCAATAAATAAGAACCCGAGAGGACAAACCCTATGTCTGGCACCAGAGGTATAGAGAGGAATTACACACTGCAGGTGCCGGCCCTGGAACGTTTCAGAATCCAGTGGAAGACACAGACACGTAAACAAAGAACCACCGTGCAGGCTGACAAGGGAGCGAAGAGCTGACTAGAGCAGTATGTAATTACATGCAACGTGACATGACACGGGTTTTACAGCCTGCAACAGTGGGCTGTAGCGGTTTGTAATTTCTGGTATCAAACCCAGAGCTACGTCGCAATGACCAGGGAAACTTTCGTTAAAGGTGACTGTTCATAGAGGGGAAATAATCGGAATCTCACAAACCAGTAATTACAAAAGCTGGAGAGGTTACTATGGTATGTTTTATAACTGTAATCAAAAAAGCTACAGGGGGACTTTTAAAATGTACTTTTAATTAGCTCCATTAAAGGTTACTGTCTGAGATGAAAGATATGTCAGCCTAAAATCACACCTAATGAGATGTTTAAGGGATCTGAAATTGGGTGTTTGGCAAGTCAGGCAAACTCTGGAATCCACACCCTTCTTTTCTGTCTGGTGCTTACGTTATATGACTCAACAGTGACAGTTGGTTTTGTCATTATTGTAATAATCATACGCTATGGCCTCTTATTATTAAGAATGCTGTTTTGCATTACTGAACTACTTTCAAATATTCACAGGACTTTGGCCATCGTGCTATTAGTCTTGTTTTTATTTCAGCCTGCCAGGTTGGTTTTTGCTGAACTTGATGCCTTCCACCGCCGGAGTAGCTGCAGGGCTGTCAGAGAGAGGCTGCCGGTGTGACTGGAGTGAGGAACAGGGATGAATCAGGAGAGAAACCAGCACGTGTGGGACTGCGGACCCCCAGGGCATCCCAGGTTTCAAATGCCGCCTGGCTTCTGAGGACGACAAGAGAGTCCCTGGTCTGACCGCGCAGCCGCGAGGTGCCGGGAGTGTGTTCAAGGTCAGCCGAGGTGTCCCGAGGAGCTTGGGCTCCATCCCTGAGAACGCAGGGCTTGTTTCTGGGGAGAGGCAGTTGTGCCCGGTGAGACGGTGGCCAGCTGTGTTTCTGTGCCTTGACCGTGGGTGTGTCACTGCCTCATTCCGGGCCTCAGTTTCCTCTTCTACAAATCAGCAGGATTGGATAAGATGTTTCTGGCTCTTTCCGGCTCTAACACCCTGAGGAATCCCCCTGGGCTGGGACATGTCCTGGAAGGGGTGCTTTGTCAGAGCTGGAGGCTGGCACGTGGTGCAAGTCCCTCTGCTCCCTCTGCTCCCCAGGAGTGACCGCCACTCACTTGCACCCTGGTGGCCACCTGCGTCCTTTTCCTGCTCTCTGTCCAGGCCTCCGTGCTGCTCCTTGTCTCACACCGTTTGGGGCCTCCGGCTTTCTGCTGAGACAAAGCTGTATTCACCGAATCCTGATTCGTTTTTCTCTTCCCCGATGTGCAGAACGAGAGCATTTCCCTGCCTTCCTTGCTGGTAGGTTGGGATCACGTGACTGAGTTCTGGCCAAATGGGATTCGGGAAGAAGCCAAGTATCCCTTCTAGCCCTGACTTACAAAACCTGTGCAGCCCTCCAGCCTTCTGCCCCTGCTGTGGAGAACCTGAAGCCGTATACCGATTGGCAGGATCCGGCACTTAACCACCCCAAGGCAGAAAGAGTGGGGGAAATCCAAGAGGTCCTCCAAAAAATCAGGACAAATCTTGGTTTGCTCTCCAAGTTCTAGGTGCCACCTTTGAGCAGGCATATGGAAGGGGGATCCCATGGCATGGATTGTGTTGGAAAGGGGTAAGTTATCCACATAAGTTATCCACAAAGATGGTTGGGCAGTCCCTCAATAAGTTAAACCTAGAATTGCCATCTGACCCAGTAATTTCACTGCTAGGGATATACCCAAAAGAAGTGAAGACAGGCGTTCAGACAAAAACTTGCACACTCATGTCCACAGTGGCACTCGCCATTCATGATAGCCACAAGGTAGAAATAACCCAAATGTTCAATAGATGAATGGATAAAAAATGTGCTATATCCGTAAAATATAATACTATTCATCCCTAATGAGGAGTGACGTACTGACACATGCTACATCACGGATGCACCTTGAAAACATCACGCTGAGTGAAAGAAGCCAGACACAAAAGGCCACATATTGTGTGAGTCCTTTAATATGAAATACTAATCTGTAGAGACAGAAAGCAAATTAGTGGTTGTCAGGAGGTGGGAGTAACTATTTGAGAGGCACAGCTTTTTTTTTTTTTTTTTTTTTTTTGAGACAGAGTCTCGCTCTGTTGCCCGGGCTAGAGTGAGTGCCGTGGCGTCAGCCTAGCTCACAGCAACCTCAAACTCCCGGGCTCAAGCGATCCTCCTGCCTCAGCCTCCTGAGTAGCTGGGACTACAGGCATGCGCCACCATGCCTGGCTAATTTTTTCTATATATATTTTTAGTTGGCCAGATAATTTCTTTCTATTTTTAGTAGAGACGGGGTCTCGCTCTTGCTCAGGCTGGTCTCGAACTCCTGAGCACAAACGATCCTCCCGCCTCGGCCTCCCAGAGTGCTAGGATTACAGGTGTGAGCCACCGCGCCTGGCCAGGCACAGCTTTTTACTTGGGGTGATGGAAAAGTTCTGGAACTACATAGTCGTGAGGGTTTCACAGATGCCATTGACCTTTAAAATGATTAAAATGGTAAATTTTATGTTATATCTATTTTATCACAATAAAAAAATGAAAAAAAGTTAATCCATACAGATTATGAGCCAAGGAGGAGAGAAAAAAAA
Organism: Lemur catta; assembly: GCF_020740605.2. Classification (NCBI taxonomy): domain Eukaryota; kingdom Metazoa; phylum Chordata; class Mammalia; order Primates; family Lemuridae; genus Lemur; species Lemur catta. The sequence goes on from NC_059129.1 coordinate 29,619,158, forward strand.
GCAACAACAAAACTGTAGCTGGAAGGTGAATCAACGTCAAAAGCATGCATGGGGCTTGAAGGTCACATGAGGTGAAGAATCGCCAAAGGAGAGAATGAGAAAGGCGGAGGCAGGAGCAGGTAGGGATGTGGGAGGAGCCCATGGGGCCTGTCCAGGAACGACTCTCAGAGGGGAAGGACTAGCAGCTTGTTTTGCTCAGGTGTGTGTGTGTGGTAGGGGGTGTCTTGACTCCAAAAGCAGTGAAGTGCTCGGGGCACCATGGCTGGAGTGCATTTGAAGCCACACTTGAGGTCATGGCTTCTGAATCTACCAGGAACAGAAAGTTAGTAAAAGATTGTTCCCTTTGCAATCCTTCTTTGAATAATCCTTAAAAACGTTCTTCAAAAGATCTTATGACTGCACCTGTGGCCTGATCCACCTTCTTCTGCCTAACCTGGTCCATCCCCCTCTCTCTCACTCTGTCCTGCCTCCTGCATCTCCCACCCCTCTTCTCCATTGGTGCCATGTTCCAGCCAATGCCATCATCTAAGGAGGGGACATCTAAGCTGGGTCTTGGAGGTTAAATACAATTAGTGGAGAGGGGAATGGACTAATACATTTGGTGGAGAGGGGAACGGACCTTTCAAACAGAGCAAAGTGCAGGCTTGGGAGGGTGTGGGTTGCCTGGGAACAGAGAGTGAAATGTGAGGCTAAGACGAAGGACGTGGGTGGCAGCAGACCTGGCTGTAGAGCATGACGGACATGCAGTGAAAAGGCGTGCTATGGCACGTTCGTGTGAAAGATTCCTGTCTTTCCGCTCCCTGTTAGCTGGCATGTTCTTACAGTGCAGGGCCCAAGCCCCAGGACCCAACCCAAGGAGCAGCCAGGGCAATCGGTGCACAGCGTCTCCAAAGCGCACAACTGGCTGAAATGCTGACTCACATAGTAGCCAGGGAGTTTACTGGGCCACACCTCCTTCCAGAGGAACCCCGGTGGAAGCAGGGTGCCACCTACACAAGCCATGCCCTTGAGCACGACATTGGCTTGACTCTTTGTTTCTGACTTTTATTCTGGGCATGAGCATGATGCTACTTAGCATATCTTTTCCTCCTCTGAATTTAGGCCACAGCTCCTCCCAGGCCACTGCCTGACAATACAAGGCAGGATCCACATGGGTTGGGTTTCTGCCACCTTTACAAACCCTGGCCACCATCTATCCCCACCAGCCGTGTTCCTCCCTCAGAGGCTCTTGAATCAAAAGAGTCTCATTTTCATGTTCTTTATCAAACAAAACAGATTGATTGCCTCTGGCTGGTGACCTAGACCTTCAGAACATAAAGGCCTGTTTGCATATATTGTCTTTGGAGAAAAAGACTCACCCAGAGGGCAGCTCCTCCTTTGGATTTTTAAGTCAAAAGCTGTTTCCTCCTTTCTTATTGGACAATAGCACTTGATTGGTTGTCCCTGAGGGGGTCAGACTTGATGCACAAGAGACTTATTTCCTTGTTTCTCACTGGGATTGTGCATGCTCCCAAGGACAGCCCATGGGGTCCTCTGCTACCCCTGCGACCGAAGGAGAGATTAAAGCACAATTTTAACTGCCAGCAGGAAGGCTGCTATCCCAAGGAGTTTAGCATTTATCTTGTAACAAGTGAAAACCATTGAAGATTTTAAATGAAAAAAGTGGCATGACCAGAATTGTGAAGTGGGAAGAATTCTGATGTTCACTTAGAGCAAGGGTCAAGGGGCAGCGAACATTTACTGTCAAGAGTCAGACTGTAAATCTTTTCACCTTACCAGGTACACGGTCTTTGCCACAACCATTACGCTATGCCGTTATGGCATGAGAGCTGCCATATGTAAATGAATGGGTGTCGCTGTGTTCCCATAAAACTTTATTTATAAAAACTGGACATGGGCCGGATTTGGCATGAGGGCCATAGTCTGTGAGCCTTGGCAGAGGACGGATTGGAGAAGATAGAGCTCAGAAACGTGGAAAGTAATAAAGAAGCTATAGTAGACATCTGCTTTGTTTCCATTATTGTCCAGACTTTATTCACTTTTTCCTGGTAACAGGACCTTACTTTTCCACTAGAAAACCATTCTTGCCACCACTCTTAGTCTCTGTGCTTCAGGTGCAATTGACTCCACACTCAGTTTCAGCATAGGCACGTGATCAGGGCCTGGCCAACTAGAGTATTGCATTACCCTGGCTGTAATGATTAACACATGGGAAGTACTGACCCAGTTAGAGCTAGGGAGATAGGAGTGGAGGCACACACTTATCTCTGGCCTTGACCCTAGGAGGGTATGTCCGTGGAGCTTTGGCTGACACCTTGCCACCAAGGGAAGGTTAGGGCTGAAACCAACATAGGGGAGAAACAAGCACATCTGAGAACTAGAGAGAATTATGTTAAAATTTAGGAGCATCACCTTAATGCTTTACTTTTCCAAAGCTGTCTGGAGTAATCTTTTGGGTCTAGATGATCCTTTGCTCAAGGAAAACCATCAGCATGTTGCTTTAGTTTAGAATAGATGCAACATAAACCTTCTTTGGGAGTGGAGATGCTCGAGACAGTGTGGCTTCCTCGACCTCAACGGTTTTGTCTGATTTTAAAGGTATGTTGGTGTCATAGGTGGAGCGGCATTGCTCCATATCTCATCCTTTAGAGAATGGCTGCGTTTGTAAGTGGAGTTTGAGCTGCATGTATACTCAGATGACCTTGTTGACTTGGGGGAAGACGTGGGACTTGGGAGAAGGTGTGGGGGTGGGGTGGAGAATGGGTGGGAGAGGCTCTATCTAGATGTCGAGGACAGTTTTCATGAGGGACTGTGTGAGACTCTGGGTGGACCATGCTGCATCAGGGTCCCGATGGCCAAGTGAGGTTTGCAGTTGTTGGGGCATTTCTTCCTGGATCCAGTCTTGGGACAACGGGAGCTGGTGCCAGGGGGCCTTCTCCAGGAGGACTTCCCCAGCAGAGTCAGCAGACAGGAGAGATGTGCAGACATCCTGGTACAGGAACAAGCACAGACTCCCTCCACCCATCACGGGTCTCTCAAAAGCACTCAGGGTGCTCACAAAGGGATTCTAAGGCCCTGAATGGGCAGGTCGGGGTCTGCAGGCTTCATTATTTGGGCATTAATGGAGATGCGATCTCAATTTATAGTCACAGCTTTTGGAGATCTAAACACATCCATGAATGTGGAAGAAATCACCCCAGGGCAGGGCACATTCCATATTATAAATGTTGAATGTATGAACATGAGAAGGCGAACCTAGAGCTAAGGGGTCTCTCTCCCAAAGGTCCATCTCGGTGGCAAAACAAGTGGCAAATGTAAATCTAGCAAATGCCTGCATTCTCTGTGTCAAAGAGAACTGTCTGCCCCTGATAATTCAAAGGGAATGCAGAAAAGGGAGAACGGCCCTTTCAGATGGTAGCAGAGAGACACCTGCCCAGGGTCCCTTTTTTCCTCCCCCCAGTGGGCAGCAACAGGTCTTCAACTGCATCATGAAAGCTGAAATGTGTTGGCTCAAAGGGCTTCATAATTTGATCACATAATTACCAGGAGGGAAGGGTCATCGCTTTATGGTGATCTGCTTAGTGGGCCTCCTTTCAATTACCGTGTAGTGCCGGTCGTGATGGGAAATGGGCGCGATGCCATTCATTTGAGAGATCTTTAAAGATGAGCCTTTCTAGGCTGGTTTCCCGATAGATTTTTTTTTTTTTTTTTGGTAACATTGTCACGCCGTCTTGCGAGGCCCTAACATGCCTTTTGATTTACCTCCTTTGAGAGTAAGTGAACTTCAAAGGACACCTGGTTTTTATTTATGGTCCATTTTGGGCCTTTGGCTTTGGCTCTTTCTCCATCCAAACCAAGGGCTTCCGGTCTGCAGGGGCTGCGGGGCTCAGAGACTCCAGGTGAGGGTGCTTGGCCAGCGATGGCAGGTCCCCTCTCTCGTCTGGACCTATGGGCTCATTTCTGTCTGCCCAGGTTCCTGCACGTGGCTCCCGCAGCCTCCAGTTCAGTGGAAGAAGAAAAGACCCAGTGATGAGGGACGTCTGTTCTTCAGTCTGGGTGCTCCAGGGCTGCAGGCCCCGTGGGAACTCCCAAACATGTCCCTGGGACTTATGGGTCTGCAGAGAGAGGAGAGCAGCCTACGTTTCTACCCAGCCAGCCAGCCCCTCTCTGCTGCTGCCTGGGTGCTGTGGGGCATGGTGGCTGTGCTTTGAACCCATGTGGGTGCTCCAACCAAAGGTTACTGACTGTGTCGTGACCTGAGCTCGGTAACTCTGGGTTCTGAAATCAGCAGCCTTTTGTTCTGAGTCATTCTCCCCTGACTTCTCCCTGTCTCGGTCCTGCCCGCTCGAGGCCATGCTTGTCACTGCTGTCTGGCCGAGTCCTCCCAGCCCCAGGGGCCCTCCCTATTCACATTAGGTGCTGTGGCATTTTGGGAGCATCCCTGACCCAGAATTTCCATGATGTGAAATGTGCTCTCTGGAGCCCTGAAATGAGGGGGAGGCTGACAGGCTAACTTCTCTAAAATACCAATCTTCCCTTGTTACTGTGCCATTGAAAGTCCTTACTCGGGCTCCCGGGTGGCTGCAAGATTCAACCCAAGGCTCTTAGCCTGTCCCACGAAGCCCTCCAGACTTGGCTTTTGCCTACCTCTCTGCCACCTCCCACCCTTCCAACTCCCCCAATGCCTGTCCTTCAGCCAACCCAAATTCTTTGCAGTTTCCTGGAACCAACAGCCCCGAATGTCCTCTCCTGCCCTCTGTGTCTTCCTCAGCCTCCCTCAAGACCCAGTGCCACCTCCTTTTTCCCCACTGCCCTCCATGGCTTCTCTCCAAGCCCTGTGCCCTGTGCCCTGTGCCCTGTGCCATGCTCCAAGGCTGGGCTGCAATCATGTGTTTACAGACCTGCTCTCTACCTGACTGTGACGTCCTTGTGGGAGGAGCTTGTCTCATCCATCACTGTATCCTCCGGGCCTGGCACAATGTGTGTCCTGGCATTGGCACACGATAAATATTCATATCAAAGGAGGAAGCGAATGAAGTATAAAGCAGCCAGAGGCCCACGGGACCCAAGTCCAGGTGGGAGACATCACACGCCGGGAAAGAAATTGTCATAGGAAGATGGCACGCTGTGTTGTGGGTTGCAGAAACTAGCATTGCTCAGGGAGGGAGGGGTGTGGGCAGGAGGGTGGGGGTTATTTCCTGTGCTTTCTAAAGCTTAAGGAAACCTCAGCATCACTTATCCCAGGACGTGAAGTCCAGAGATAGAAAGACCCACATGAGGTCACTTTCAGAGTCGGCTGCAGGGTGAGAAATAACATCAAGGATCTTGGATTTCCAGTCCGGGATTTTTAAAGAAAAAAAAGTCATCAAGCTGGAATGAGCAGGCATTTCAATGTTTTCCTGTAAATAATTTAGGGGGAGGGGAATAAAACAAAACAGAATTTCTTTACTAAATATTGATGTAGTAGCTGCTACTTAGAGAAGATTGCATGTGATGGTTTCAATTAGCTTCTCTTTATCTGTCTTTAGAAGTCGGGTTTTTTTTTTTATTCTTTTAAAGAACAGGATTGTAGTGTGTTATTAACACTGACAGCTCCAGTATTCACATTGTGCTTCTGAAGGCATCGGGGGAGATACAGATCTATCAACGCAATCCTCACAACAAGCATTGTGCTGATTTCAGACGAGGCCAGCAGGAATTTCTGCCTTGGCTTTCTAACAGGAACGTTCTCATTGCTTCTCACACGGGTGTTCCAGCCATCGGTGCCACCCGTGACATGGAAGAAGGGGGCTGGAGGGTGCTGAGCGAGGGGCTGATCTCCGAAGTGGGTAGAATGAGGATTTCAGCTGGAGGAGGCTCTGCAAAGGCTGTCTCGAGATGAAAAGGAATTCCAGGGATCAGGACACCTTGGATTCACAGGGCTGCCAAGAAAAGCAAAATTGAATACATCACGTGCTTGCTACGCGGTAGGCACCACGCTCAGGGCTCAGCGCGCATTATCTTATTTCTCACAGCAATCCTGCCAGCTGAGTGTTATCCCCTGGTGTGGTCCCTGCTCCCCTCCGAACACACCCCTGCATAGTCCCTGGAACCGTGACTATGATGGATGGGATTCCCACGATTGGGTAAGCAGACTTTAAGAAAGGGAGATTATCAGGGTAGGTTGACCCTAATCACGTGAGCATGGTTTTTAAAAAACTGGGGTCTAGATGTCAGAGACAGAGGAATTCACAGATGCAAAGTGGGAGAGGGAGCCCATGGGAGGAAAATTCTCCTGCTGGGTTTTGAAGATGGAGGGGCCACGTGGCAAAAATCTGAGCGCCTCCTTTAGTAGCTGAGAGTGAGCCCTGGCTGGGAGCTGGGAGGAAGACTGGGGCCTCCGTCTTAGAGCAGCAAGGAGCTGAATTTGCCAACAACTCGAACGAGCTCAGAAGAGGACCTAGAGCTCCAGAGGAGGACGCAGCTGCCAACCCTTTGATTTTGGCTTTGTGCCACTAAGTGTGTGGTGACTTGTTACACGCCGCGACAGAAAACTAACATATTCCCATTTCATAGGTGAACAGCCGAGGCTCAGAAAGATTCCATTGCCCAGTGTTATAAAGCTGGGAGGTTGTAAGAGCTGGGATTTAAACCTAGGACATTAGACTTCTAAGTGACCCTTCTTGAACACTCCAGTGATTCTCCATGCAGCACGTAGGGGGCTTGTTGACATGAGAGTTGGTGGGTGTGGTAGCCGCCTCCCCTCTCCAAGGTTTTGAAGTGTAGTCAGAAACCCCTGAAACAGATGGGGGTGAGTGTATTGCTTTTCTCATTCGGACAAACAGGAAAGACGGGGCTGCAGGAAACGGCACTACGGAAAAGGAAGGGCCTCTATGCCAACACGGTGCTTGCACAGTGGCTATGAAAGGGACAGCCCTAACCAGCTGGCCACGGAGAGATGTGTTGGAAAACAGGCTGGGTATGCACCTAGGCCAGCAGTTCTCAAGCCTGAAACACATTAGAACCGAATGACTTAGAATGACTTGGAGAGCTTGTAAAAAAACAACTCTGATGCTCAGACCACATCCCACACCAACTTACCCCAAGTCTCTTGCAGTGGTGCCAAGGGCAGCAATACTGTTTAAATTCCCCAGGTGAGTCCGATATGCAGCCAAGGATAAGAATGACTGACCTCTAAGGTCAGCCTGGGGACATGGGGGCAGACGATAGTGGAGGGGCATGGGAGTTTCAGCAGTTGAGATGAGCGGAGTTCTTTAGAACTTTTGTTGTACCGTCTCATCTGTGGCTCTGAATGCCTGGTTAGTCTTACTGGCGTTGTTTCCCAAACCTTCAATCATTGTGGTCACTTTGTTGCTTGAGATGAATTGTGCTTGAAATTCTGCGTGTGGCCAGAGCAATGACTCCAAATGCCCACAGCACTCCCAATGTGGGACTGTCACGCCCCTGTTCTAGGTAGAGCAGAGTGGTTCAGGGACTTAGAGAACAAAGGTTCTCACACTTGAGCACATCACAGTCACCTGGAAAGCTTGTCAAATAAAACACAGACTCCCCGCCCCACCCCTACAGCTTCTGAGCAGTCAGGTCTGGGTGGAGACCAAGGGTTTGCATTTCTAACAAGTTCCCAAGTGGTGCCGCTGCCGCTCTTGGGGCCACACTTTGAGAACTGCTGTTTGGAGCTGTGCCACCTGGGTTTGGTCACCTACTAGCATGAGACCTTGCAAAACTCCCTTAACCACTTCGTGCTTCAGTTTTATGTTCCGATGACTGAGTGCAACTGCAGCACCCACAGCACATTGTGTTTGCGTGGATTAGGCAAGATGACCTTGCAGGGTGCCCAGCACGGTGCCTGGCACAAATAAACTCTTGATAAATGTTACCTGCTACTTTAGTCGGGGTTCTTCTGGTGGCAAGCTTCTGAGATTCACTCACAGTGGTTTGAGAAGAATATAAAGGAAAAGAATAAATGTATTAGCTTACTTAACAAGCCGGGGACTGAATTTGCCTTAGGCGTGTGTAGATCCTTTGACTCTGTGGCTGGCACCAGGCAACTCCTGTCTCCATCTTTCTGCGTCTTCCAGGTGAGCTTTATTTTCAGGTAGGCTCTCCCCCCTGTTGACAGAGGTGGCCCTAGCTGGTCTTTGCAGCTACAACCCAAGGCTATTCCTAAGCATGAATTCAATGGTATGCCGCATTCACTCTGCCTTTGTGAAGTCAGTTTTTTAAAATCAAATGTGGGAGTTAACGTCTATTCGTACTCAATTGCATCATGGTATGATTTATTTACATTTCCAATCTATTCAGACCTTTCAAGTTTTAGTGTGCTGATGTCATTCTGGATATGCAAATTTTACTGATGCGAAGTTCACTGATGCAAGCACGAAATAGTTAAAAGCTTCATGGCAGGTTTACAGGAAGATTTCCTCTTGCCCAACTCATTAACAATAGTGATGACAGCCATCGTCCAGTGCCTTCCTCCAATTGAGACACAGAGCGTTTTCCTCATTAGCTGGTCTGGTAGCGTAGTTGAAAGGCAACCGCAGGAAATCTAACATGACTTGTCTTTAAGGAGCAACTGCTTGTTCCCAGGGCTTGCTGTTTCTTTTTTTAAAGTCCCCACAAACCACCATTTTAACAGAATTATTTTCTAGAATTTCTCCTGGGATCTATCTATGTTATGCTCGGTTTTCTAGAGTTTGGAGACTCTACTTTCTAGCTTTTGAAAATGAGGATTGCATGTGCCTATCTGCCGGCACCTGAGGCTTCTCCTGTTACTATTCAGATTTGCAACAATGACAGGTGACACGTGGTACGTTTGCTGTGTGTTTCACACTGGGCTAAGTCATTCCTACTTACCACCTTACTGGATCCTCCACTATTGTCCTTTTCTAAGAACAATAGAAAAAATTTTTTATGGGAAAATTTGAGCAGTGGGTAAGTTGAGTAACAGTCCCACTAATCGAGTAACATGCCCATTTCAGGAATGAGCAAATGGCCAAAGCATCGAATGTTACAGAGGTTTAATAGGTTGAGAGCTGATGAGATCGTTTGGATTTTGCAGGGTATCTTTGGTGACCTCTAAGAGAGCCTTTCAGTGGAGTGTTTTTCTAGAAGGCATGTCACAGGGAGTTTGGAAGTGGGTAGAAATTAAAGAGAAAGACATAGATAACATATATGAAATATTTTGTAATGAGTGAGGGAGGGTGAATGGCTGAGAACCAGGTCTCACAAGATCATAATGGCGCTGAAAAATTCCTATTGCCTGGTGACGTCATAGCCATCGTGACGTCATAGCCATTGTGACGTCATAGCAAAACACATTACTCATGTGTTTGTGGTGATGCTGGTATAAACGAACCCACTGCGCTGCCAGTCGTATGAAAGTTTAGCTCATATGATTATGTACAGTACATAATACTTCATAATAAATGGCTATGTTACTGGTTTTTATATTTGCTATACTATACTTTTGTCATCATTTTAGAGTGTACTCCTTTTACTTTAAAAAATAGTTAACTGTGAAACAGCCCCAGGCAGGTCCTTCAGGAAGTATCCAGAAGAAGATACTGTTGTCATAGGTGACCACAACTCCATGTGCTTTATTGCCCCTGAAGACCTTCCTGTGGGACAAATGTGGAGGTGAAAGACAGAGACATTGATGATCCTGACCCTATGTAGGCCTAGCCTCATGTGTGTGTTTGTGTCTTAGTTTTTCACAAAAAAATTTAAAAAGAAAAAAAATTTAAAAAGAAAAAAAATTTAAAAAGAAAAAAAATTAAGTTTTGAAAATAGAAAAAAGCTTACAGAATCAGGACATCATGAAAGAAAATATTTTTGTCCAGCCGTACAATGTGTTTGTGTTTTAAGCTGTTATTACAAAAGAGTCAAAAAGCTAAAAAATTTAAAACTTTCTAAAGTAAAAAGTTACAATAAGCTGTTTCATTTATTATTGAAGAAAGAATTTTTTAATAAATTTAGTGTAGCCTAAGTGTACAGTGTTTATAAAGTCTACAGTAGTGTACAGTGACGTCCCAGGCCTTCACATTCACCCACCACTTGCTCACTGGCTCACCCAGAGCAGCTTCTACTCCTGCAGTCTTCATTCGTCATTGGACCACTGCATGGGGAGTTTGCCTTAGGACAGCCACACGCCAAGGTGAACTTGGAGGAAGGACCATGAGTGGCTGGGCAACCACATACTTTATCATTCAAACTGGAACCCTTCGGAGCTAAAAGGGGGTGGTGATACTAATTATGCTGAGACCAGGTATAAGGCAAGACAATTCTGGGCCAACTGGGATGACTGAGGAGCCAATGACAGGGCCCTTTATGTTGGATGCATCCTGCCTTTTCAAAGATGTGTCTTAGGAGAGAGTTTTTAGGAGGAAAGAAGTATGGAAGAGCGACGACGATTGGGCAGCAAGTTGAGGAGGTGAAGAGGGGTGAGCTAAGAATAGTGTCTACCGCCTGCGTTGCCAGGCAGCATGTGACCATAGCAGCAGTGGGTGATGGTGGTTGCTCCAGGGTTGGGCTTTGGGGTGAAGATCCAACTTCAGCCCCTGCTGGGAGGACAGGAGCTGTGATGCTGTTGGTAAGGGACCCAGTAAGCTGGCAAAAGGAGGCCATGCAGGTCCCAGGGAAGGGAGATGGGGGGAGATGGGGAAGGGACAGATGACTCAGAGGTGACACGATCTGCCATTTCTCACACGAAATTCCTTTCTTGCTTCTGTTTCTCGTACAAGTAACATTACTGTATGTCACTCCGTAATGCTTTGTATATAATAAAACTTCAATTAACTAATTGCTCTGGGGAATGGGGGGTGTTGTGGTTAATTGAATTATCTGATTAACTGAAAGTTAATTAGCCAGAAACCCTTTGTAATTCCAAGTCATGCTGCGAATACGCCAACATATCTGAGTTCCCTTTCCTGTCAAGGTTAGGGAGGGAAGGAGTCAAGGCAGAAGGGAAATGAAAACAGCTTTTATGGAGGGTGTAAGGTGTGCTTGGTACTTTACGTAAATACTATCGTCTGGTTCAATCCTTGTAACTGTCAAGCTAACATTACTCTCCCATTTTATAGATGAGGAAATTGAGAAGTATCTTAACCATTACTGAATATTGCTTTGCTCATCCTGAACATGAAAGAGTCTCAGAGGCATCTTGGGGACATGAAAGCTAGAAGTAAGTCAAGTGGGGGTTTTGGATCATGGCAGCCCCCCTTATAAATCCTGGTTCTGACTCCCACTAGCTGTGTGACCCAGATGAAGCGGACAGGGTGGCATCTCAAGGTGACTAAATGCAAGTACCCTGGGTAAATCAAACTGGGTTCAAATTCATACCCCACCTTTTTCTGGGTGGTGCGATTTTCAGCCAACAGCAGACCCTTTTTGTATCTCAGCTTCTTCATCTGCAAAATGTACCACTGCTTACCTGGCAGGGGTGGGTTATGCATGAAGTGTAGCTTGATGACGACCAACGTGGCCCATGGTCATTTTAGGAGAGCAGAGACATGGCAGAGACCTCTGTGTTGACAGGATCCCTGACATTTCCCTTTATATACTAGATCTTGATTGCAATCTTACTTTCTTATTCTTTGTTTTTTTTTTTTTCTCCTCAAATTATGATGTGAAAAACCTGTTCTATCAGTTGCATATTTGCTAATTTGGGGTTTACTCTGGTTTTCTCACATTTGCACCACAAACAGAAGGGGCAAAAACTCAGGGGGACCCACAGGCATTGTTACCCACTAAATCAAGTGTGAGTTTGGCTAAGTCTCCAGCCTCTGCTGCCATCATATTTTCAGGGAGTGAAAAGACCAGTTCTTTTTGCTCAGAATGCTAGATTTATATTGCTTTCACTTAGCAAGTTAATAATTGATAAGTTGGGGTATATTAACATTGAACAAAAGAGCCCAGTGGTGCAAGGGGTCCTGGGAAGGCTGCCTAAATCAATATACACTCATGAATTTTGAGTGCAAAAGGTTGAGTTGAGAAAGAACACAGATTTAGACCCCCATTAATATTTGAAGCACACTCCACACACGAGAGGCTCGCCATAGCCCAAATGTTAACTGAAGGGGCTTCAGAGAAATGGCTTCCAAACAAATTTGAAAGCAAGAGACTTTCCCCTCCAAAGATTTCACATGAAAAAATCAATCATCTTTGTTGTTTCTGCTGTCAGAAACCATCTATTAAAAATCTAATTAGAGTATTTTTTTTTTTTTTTACCATTTAAACATACTCATGCAACACTTGTCTGACTTAATGTTTGTAATGGCTAGAAATGAAAAGGCCTCGCCCTCTACGGTCAACCCAGACATGGTAAAATATTCCAGCCACTCCCGCAAGCTCCATCCTCTGCACGCAGGAGCTGGCCTTAAAATTTGATTAATCTAAACATTTTGTAAGGTGTCAAAAGAGGTTTCTTGCCTGATGCCTCATGGTCACCCAAACTGCCAGCCCCATCGAGGCCAAAATAACACCATCATTCATGATTGCTTTTGAAATGCCTCCTGCTCGGCCCCCAGTTTGAGCTATCAATGCTGGATATTTTAAACCAAGTGAGAAAATGCTTCCAATTTTAATGATTCATTGCACCCAGCGTCCTGCGGCAAAGTCATCTATAATGTCTAGTACTGGCACACTGCTGTGGCCACTGAAGAGGTTCCATGTTAGATGGTCACTGCTAAGGCCACTGACGGTGTTCTGTACCTGAGGCCACATGTGTACTGATATTCTAATCACCTGTCAAAGAAACAATTCTCTGTGGGTGAAGGGCTCACTTTTCAGAAGACTTTAAATAGACTCTCACAATTGCGAGAGGCCTGAGTGATCATTTGGTCCAGCCTCCAGCTTCCAACACGAAATAGCAATTCTTCCAGCCAGACTCAGGCTCCATTTGCATACTCCTGGTGCTGGTGGGCTCACCCGCTTGCGAAGCAGCCCATTCCTTCCCAAGATACCTCTGACTCTTGGAAGGAAGTTTCTTGTATTGAGCTAGAACCTGCCTCCCCATGGTTAAGGCCCAAGAACATCGCTCCTGGGCCTCACAGATGCAGCTCTCTGAGCACTGTCTGACACCTAATCCGATTGCCAATGCTGCTCTTCCCCATGAAGCAGCTAATTTGGAGGATAATTCAGAGCATGTGCTCATTATTGGGTCTTAGAGGCTAAAAGAAAAATTTGGCCCCTCCACAGTACAGATGGTATTTGTTCCTTTCCCTGGAATTCTCATGCTTATGTCTTAATTAATGAATTAATGAAATTTTTCAGTCGAGTGGGCCTAAGGAGCACTTATTTTTGAAAACTCCCCTTCTGCCCATCCACATGGTTTCTCTGTTTCCCCTCCAATACCCTAATTAACAAGCAAAGGAAGGTCAAAGCTACAGCTTTTAGACTTGCTGAAAACGACTGAGATTCTTAAAGGCAAGTTGCATTTAAAGAGAAAAAACACCTGTCCCGCCATCTAAGAGGCTCGGGTAAGGAAAGTTAGCTGCACAGTATGGTTTGTCCCCTGTGGGGACGATCACCATGGCTTGGGCCTTTCCAATCCCCGTTTATAGTTAACCAGCTGTTGTTTTTCCCAGGGGTGGCAGGGGGTGGGGGGGTGGGGGGGGAGGAGAGAAGTTGCTATGGAGAAAGAGCACAACCTATTGAGTCAAGCAGATCTGAGTTTTATTCATGGCTCTACCAATTTCTAGCTGTGACAACTCAGGCAAGTGGCTAAAGCCTTTTGAACCCCAGTTTCCTCTGCTGTACAATTGGGATAAACATTCCTAGCTCTTGGGGTTATTATAAAGCTAAAATGAGATGATGGACTCAAGGGACTTAGGCTGGTGGATTTGTTCACAGAGCACCCTAAATCGCAGAAGCTAAAATAACAAAGTGTTTGTTATTTCTCACCGGTGTGTGTGTGAGCTGAGAATTCTGCTAGTTCGGGCCAGGCTTGGCTGATCTTGGCCGGGCTCACGCAGGCTCTCGTGCTGAGCTGCTGGCTGGGCTGAGGCTTGGCCGTCTAGCACGGCCTCGTTTGCATGTCTGGCAGTTGGCTGGTGGGCAGCTGGAGTTCTTGGACCACACGTCTCTCAGACATCAGCAGGCTAGCTTGGGTGCATTCACATGGCAGGGACCCAAAAGAGTGGCAGAAGCATGCACAGCTTTTGAAACTGGCACCGGCCCCTTCTACCACATTCTATTGGCCAAAGCAAGTCATTCATGGAATGGAAGAATGGATTTTAACCTCTTGATAGGAGTTGCTGCAAAGCCACATTCCAGTGAATGGCCACTTTTGCAATGCATCTGCCCTGCACAGTACCAGGTGCAAACACTCCAAAGACCACAGCTGGCAAGGACAGATTTCACAGGTGCTAGACTGCAAGGACTGATCTTGTCTGTAGCCTCTTGGTGGAAGCACTTACAAGTTGCCCATTAGGAATCCCATATCGTAATCATTTTAGTGTTAACATTAGCAATACCACGCGTTTATACTTCTACTAGAATCCACGAAGGAGGGGCATCTGGATCAAGCTGTTTGTGGCAGAAGCTGGACAAGTTTCTAGGTCATTCTGAGGACAGAATGGAGAGAGGTTCCGGTCAACTGGTTTCGGCCCTTGCAGAGGAAACAACTGCCAGGAAAGCCCGGGGTTCAGGACCATGCTGTTCTTGACACGGGGAGGAGCCCACTCTGATGGCCATTGTCTTGTTCGTCTCAGCAAGGGGCAGGGCGTACTTTGCTGAGCCCAACTGTGCCCCTAGCCTGGTGTTATGCTCCTCACCTTCAATTGCTGCCTTGACCCTGCGATTTCTCCATTATTATCCCATTTTACTGTTGCTGACACTGAGGCTCTGGAAGCTAGGGTGACTTACAAATAGCAAAGCGAGAGCTGAACCCAGGGAAATGTAGCTTGAAAGACTGGGCTTCTTCCTTTACAACTTGCTGCCCTTAAATACAGCAGCAGCAAGAACAGGAAGACGGAGGAAGAACTGTCATCTTTAGTGAGTGCCTGCCACGTATCAGGCATGTCATCAGCTTTCCTCCTGATTGCCCTGCTACTCTTAGCCTCATTTTACAGATGAGGAAACACAGGCTCAGAGAGGGTATGTGGCCTTCCCATGGTTGCACAGCCAGGAAAGGGTAGAGCTGAGATTAAAGCTCTTGTCTGTCCGATTCTTCACTACCACTCTATTGCAAGGCCATCCTTACAGTAAGAAGGAAAAGCAGAGGCTCTCTAAGGACCCCACCCCCTATAGATGATGGGCTAATCCCCCTCTCAGGAAAGAACCCCTGTAAGAGTCCACCAGTGCCCGGGACCTGGCAGGTGCTCTGGGGGGTGGGAATTGGCTGCCACGTGGTGCTGCTGTCCATGGGGGCTCCTGGGCCACCTGGGCCCATCCCAGTTGCCCAGGATGAGGGCAGGGAAGGCTGGATGAAACAGGTGACACTGCATCTTTCATCTAGGAGCACTCAGAATGGGACACCAGGGACCCCCTGCAAAACTGCCCTTGGCTCTGCAACACCCTCTGTGTACCCTGGACGTTGTGGCACCTGGCAGCTCTCCGAGGCAGAGGCTGGGTGGGGTGGCAGGCACCCCAGGAAGCTCAGGAGAGGCTGCAGGAGGAAGAAGGGATTAATTCTGGAGAGTCAGTCGCATGAGTCCCTGTGACAGCAAGAAGGCGAGACTGGCTGTCTCAGGTCCCACCTGCTTAACCCCAGACCCTGCACCACTCACCACGAGCGCCTTCTACCTCCTGCGGCGTTCCCAGGTGGTCGCCCTGCCCTGGCGGATGCCAGCCGCTTCCCTCCCTGCCTGCCCCCTTGGCTGCCTCTGCCTCTGTGTGACCACTGCTGCTGTCGGCATCCCCGTCCTGAGCCCGAGGTGTTCTACACCCACACCTCTGTCTGTCTTTGGGGGACTGATGCCACTCTGGGGGTCTGAAAGCAGAGCTTTGGCAGCCCCAGGTGGTGGTCTCACCCCTGGGGGTCTGCTGCCCTGGGCCTCTGGCTGGGGGCACTTCTTTCCTGGTTCTGGAGGCTGGGGAGGTCCCCCAGAGCGAGGGCCCCTGTCCGCGTGGGAAGGCAGGGCCCCCGTGATTCGGGCCCCTTTCCCTGTTCCTGGGGGCTTTTCTTACACCCCCCCCCTGCTGTGGAGCTTCTGAGGGCTCCACCCGCTCCAGTGCCTCACACCTGTCTCTCCCGCTGGCCCGAACACCCTAAGCATAGCTTCTCTGTGCGCACAACTGTCAGCCTGGCATCCAACTCCCAGGGAATGGGATAGGGTCTGTTTCCCAGGGGCACCCCCTCCACCCTGTCCCTCCCCTGGACCCACTCAGCATTTAGTTTCCCCCTGGGATCCCTCAGTTCACACTCCGCTTGTGACAGCTGGCTACAGTGACACTGCAAGAGGATGTGGAAGAAAGACGTCACGGGGCCCCAATAGTGAACAGTTAGCATGGCGCAGTCAGGGACGGCTTTTCAGAGAAGCGGAGGCTGGGGTGGGCCAGGACAGGGCATGGGCTCTGCAGGAAGGTTCAGAGAAGGGCCCTGGGCAGAGAAGGCCAGAGGCATGAACCTGCCTGTGTGTGCGTGCAAGTGCGTGTGTGGGTGAGTGTGTGTGCATAGGTATGTCCATGTATGTGCATGAGGGTGTGCTTGTGCATGTGCACGAGTGTGTGCTTGTGCATGTGCACATGCATATGTATGTGCATGTGTGAATGGGTGTGTGTGTGCATGTGAGTGTGTGTGCATAGGTATGTCCATATTTGTGCATGAGTGTGTGCTAGTGCATGTGCACATGCATATGTATGTGTGTGTGAATGTGTGTGTGCATAGGTATGTCCATGTGTGTGCATGAATGTGTGCTAGTGCATGTGCACATGCATATGTATGTGTGTGTGAATGTGTGTGTGCATGTGAGTGTGTGTGCATAGGTATGTCCATGCGTGTGCATGAGTGTGTGCTAGTGCATGTGCACATGCATATGTATGTGTGTGTGAATGTGTGTGTGCATAGGTATGTCCATGCGTGTGCATGAGTGTGTACTAGTGCATGTGCACATGCATATGTATGTGTGTGTGCATGTGAGTGTGTGTGCATAGGTATGTCCATGCGTGTGCATGAGTGTGTACTAGTGCATGTGCACATGCATATGTATGTGTGTGTGAATGTGTGTGTGCATGTGAGTGTGTGTGCATAGGTATGTCCATGCGTGTGAATGTGTGTGTGCATGTGAGTGTGTGTGCATAGGTATGTCCATGCGTGTGCATGAGTGTGTACTAGTGCATGTGCACATGCGTATGTGTGTGCATGTGTGAATGGGTGTGTGTGTGTGTGTGTGTGTGTGTATCAGCAATGAGAAGCCAGGTTGCTAGGCAGCCGGTAGCCCAATCTTTGAGTGCCAGCGTGTGCCGCCTTGAGTGGCAGCAGGGAGCCGCAGGAGAAGCTAAGTGAGCAGCCGCCTGGCTCTGCATCGGAGCCCCAGGCTGGCCATGCTGCTACTCTGCACCCACAGCGCGGCCGCCTCCCAGTGCAAGGCCAGGCATCGAAAACACCTGCGGGCAACTCTTCTGTCCCCTGCCTGACACCAGCGCAACCAACAGCAAGACCTGAAAGTCAACCTCTGAGTTGCCCTTGGGAACCAGGGCCTCCTCTCCACACCTGTCCTGGGCAGCAGTCTCTCTGCCTCCAGCCGTTCCTGCCCTGATCCCCCTCCACTGGCTCTGCTGCCCGGTGGGCTGCTCTCAGTGCAACTCCCCTGCCTACGACCTTTAAATGCCGAAGGAGACTCCACATTCCTGCGTGCGGCATTTTCTTCCTCCCTCTTTGGCCTTCCGGGTCTCACTGCCCCCCCCCCCCAACTCCCCCTTGCGAGGTAAGATCCGATCCTAGCCCCAGCCAGCCACCTCCTTCCAGAATATCTTTGATTGTCTGTCTACGTCTTTACAACTGTTTTTCCTTCTTTCTTTGCAGTTTGAAACGCTCTTTATCACCTTGTAAAATCCTGTTATCAGCTCACAAGTCACTTCCTCTCTGCAGCCTTGCCAGCCCCCAGCCCCGGCAGGCAGAGCTGGTTTCTCCATCGACAGCACCTTCCCTCCTGGACTGTCACTCCCGAGGGCAGGGCCGCACCGCCTGGTGCACCCACAGGGCCTGCTCTGGCACAGGGGCAGCTCATCATGGCACTTGGGTGGTGGTGGCAGGGAGGAGGGACCCACTAGCCCAGGCAGGGCCTCCTTTGATGTGCCATCCACCCCCTGCCCAGTGATTTTCAGACACCCTTAGGGGTGGCTCTTGCTCTCTGCCAGGCTTCCATTCACATTCCCATGCTGGGTTTGCTTCACTCATTATTTTCACGATCTTGAAGGGCTGCTTGGGACATATAAATCCAGCTTCCCGACTTCTCGCTAACCACAGGCAGTTTCTCTGGGGCTGTCTTCTTTCCTCTCTCAAGTTTCTCTCTGAAGCTTATTGCATTTCAAGACCACATTATACTTCCAGCTGGTGTTTTTCAAGTGCAGTGCGTTCTCCGCCGGTGCCCGGCTGCGAGAAGCCACACACCTGGGTGGCCCCCGGGGAAAGCAGCCCTGGGAACGGTGACCCAAGGCAGCGTGCGCCGGTGGGTGAGGCTGGCACCCACTGCCGAGAGAACCGGCAGGCTACGGAGCCCGCCGTGCCCATTTCCTATGCCTGCCATGGGGTAAAGACCGTGCCCACCTCCGTCTTTACAGTGGAATAGCCAATGCATGTAGTGTGTTCGGTGTCTGGAAGGGAGTGAGTGCTCCCAGCTAGCTGTTGTTGCGAGTTCTGTGGTTACTGCCTTTCATTGTGTTGTTGGCTTGTAGCATTTCAGAGCTGGATGGGGCTGGAGACAAGGTGAGTTCAAGTCCTTAAGTCTGTCATGGATGAAACTGACATTCTCAGAGGGGAAGGGTTTTACAAAGTCACAAGGCCAGTGTGGGAGAACTGGGACGGTCCGGAGCATGCTGGGGTCCAGGCCAGAGCTCCTTCTTTACACAGAGCGCTGGGTTTTGGACATTGGGCACTCAGAGAGGAACGCAGGCAGCAGCTGCACTGCCACCGGGAGGTGGGTGGCAGCTGTATGTGGCCCTGACCTGTCAGCGCTGGGCTGCACAGCTGCTGCCACCTGTTCCCTTGAGATGCCCTCAGTGCAGAGGGACTAGAAGAGTCTGGACCCCAGAGTTTCTCTCGGCTCCTTTCTGTGTCTTTGCTCTCCTTGGGTGAGCATCAGCTAACCATTAACTGAGTTCAGGGAATTTTAGGCTAAAACTCTCCTTTTGGAAGGCCAGGAAATGGGAGCTCAGGCAAGTTATGTGTCTTGCTGAAAGTCACATAGCTATTGAATCCAGAATCCCGCCCGGCAGACTGGCTCTCCCTCTTCACCTCTCAGCCTCACTGCCCGTCTGAGTTTGGCACTGGTCGCCAGACAGGCTGAGCTAACCCTTGCGTGCTTTGGCCACTGGGGAGAAGTCAGCCCTGACCCCTTCTTGGCAAAAGACAATGCTGTTTGCTCAGGGTTTGGTGGCTGGTTTGAAATACTTCTCAAGGGATGGGACAGACAGAGCTAGAAAGGATGTCATAGCCCAGGCAGGTGACCTGTGGTTTAGTAGGCCACAACTTCAGTGGCAAACCAGAGTTTTGGATAGAGGTGGGACCCACAAGCCAGTTATCTGGGGAGGCCCAACTCAGTGGGGTGGGAGCAGGAGAAGAGATGGATAGGCATGAACCCCTCCAATACCCAGAGAGACGCATCAACAGGGAGATGTGCACACCTGACCAGAAGGTGAGGCTGTTGCTGTGATGTCCTCCATCCTCTGCTAGGATGGGCTTCAGGCTTAGGTGGGCTTGTGGGTTATGGCCATGGTGACTCCTGGAGGCATGGTGGGAAGGCAGGGTCTCATATGGGGGATCTATACCTTCAAATACAGGCTATTTGCAAACTTCTACGTCTGGGTAGTGTCTCACTGCCCATCTGGGTTTGGCACTCGTTGCCACACAAGCTGAACTAACCCTCGTATGCTTTGGGCACTGGGCAAGGTCCACATTTGTGATTTCATCTTAGACACTGCTCCTGGGTGAGGTTGGGGAACATTCATGGGCTTTACCACTAAGCGTATCTTGGGCTTAGAGCTGGTGCCGTGGCTGCCATTTTCTTACGGAGCCTTGGAGAGGAAGCCAGGAAGGATCAGGGCCAGGCTCCGAGCTCAGTGGTTCTTGGGCATTGCTGCTGCTGCTGCCCAACTCTATGCTGTTTTGTAGATTTTTAGATTTCTCAATTCAACCATGAAGAGTCAATCAATGTTCCCTAATGTTCCCTAGCCTAGGGAGGCTAGACAAGTATTTGTTCCCTTTTTATAGATGAGGAGATTAAGAAGGAGGGAAATTATGCAGCTGGCTCATTGGCCAACAAAGGACAAGAATTTGGTGTCCTGACTCTCAATTCAGAACTTTTCCAGTTACACAACTTTATTTTCTGGTGGGGGTCCTCCAGTCTTGCCCTCCCTCATGCATCTCTGCAGCAAGAATGTTCTTTGAGGTGACGTCTCAACTCTGTGGTGACCCACAAGGTTCTCTCTGCTCCTAGTCAACCTGCGCTCAGTCACCCTCCACCACACTGACCACTCATAGATTGATTTCATTTAGTCCAGACGCCTTTTGGCCTTCAGCCCTTTGCTCGTCCCTGATCTCCTTTATCCGGCTAACTCCTATTTTTCCTCCTGGCATCAGCCAGGTTCAGTGTCTCCTCCTTGGAGCTGTCATCCTGAATTCCTGGGGCTGTGCCTATGGCTGCCCTTCCCGTGGAGGTTCTGTTGGAGTGGGAGCCATGGCCCCGGATCTGGCTCCATAACAAGGTTACATTCAAGGACAACCAGAAATAGGGAAGAACTCATCAGACTATGCCAGCATCTCGGGCTTGAACCAGACCAACAGTAGGGATGGAGGACAGGCAGGAGGAGCTACATCCCTCCTTCCTGGGACCTTGGGATCCCTGGGAGTCAGGTGAAGTGGAGGAAGTCGTTCCATGAAGGGTTGGAGTGTAACAGCATAATTCTGCAACGTCACCATCCCGGCAAGCTCACGGTCTCAGCCAGACATGCTCAGACACCCTTAAGTAATGTCTTTTAAAGGCTTTGTGCACTTTCAAGTGGTGTTTTATTTAATTTCAACAAAGTTGTAGTTGCAATTAGATCTGTCCAGATAATTAACTCCAATTTACTAGTTGGCAACTAGTAATTAATTACTAAAGTCTCCCGAGTGAGCATTGGAAAGGAAAGTTGCTCTTCCTAGAATGGAGGCTTTGTTCTGGAGGCTTGGGAACAGGGCCACCTCTGGGTACTTACTTCCCCTCGGACTCAGTATGGCTCTGGCTCTTATACAAGGTTGCTGGTGATTTTGGGCAAACCCCTCAATCTGTTCCACCCTCAGTTTTCTCTCCTGGGAAAAGGGGAGTGGTCCTTCACTTAGCTCATAAGAACCAATTATCAGGGGAAACAAGATTCCTGGGTTGGGATACAACCCCTTCTCATCCCACAGCGTTGTGTAGTTGTTCCTGGGTGAGGTTGAAGAGTGCTCACCTACTTTGCCACCATTTTCTCATGGACCCTTCAAGAGGAAGCCAGGCAGAGGCAGGGCCAGGCTCCGAGCTCAGCCTTTCTTGGCTGTTGTTACTGCTGCCCAACTGTGCATTGTTTTGTAAATTTTTGGATTTCTGAACTCAGCCTGAATTTCTCAATTTTCCCTAAACCTACTATCAAAGATATGGACACTTTTTCTGTTTCAGAAGTCTACACATCTAGTTGCAGTTTTGCTTCACACTTTGAGTGAGGACTCATTGTTTTTCTTTGATCTAGATTGGCAAATCTCAACCGTTGAAGAATCTTAAAATCAGTTAGCCCCACCATGAATATTTGAAGAAATACTGATTGTCACTGTTGTTGGGTGGTGAAAAGGTTGGCCTTTTCAATAACTGAGTCAATTGGATATCTTTATGAAAAAACATGAATCTTGACCTGTGTCTCACACAATATTCCAAATCAATTCCAGCTGGATCATACACCTAACTAAGAAAGAAGAAACACGTAGCTTCTGGAAGGTAATATAGAGCATCTTTATGGCTTTAGGGCAGGAAAAATTATATAGGACTCTAAAAGAACTTACTGTAAAGAATAAGATGTATAAATTGGAGTTCACTAAAATTATGAAGTCCTGTTCATTGAGAGACATGAACTAAGGAAGTGAAAAGGCAAACCACACAGTGGGGAAAGATCTATGCAATACACAGATCCCAAAGGACACCTATAATAAATTTTTAAAGAACTACAAATCTCTACAAAAAACACTGACATTCCAAATTAAAAGTTGGGTAAGAGAGGCATTGGACAAAAGAGTGTATCCAAATGCCATGAGTATATTAAAAAGTGCTCAACCTCATGAGTCATCAGAATAATGCAAATAAAACCCAAAATGTGGTACCACTATACACGGACATTTATTGATGAGGATGTGGAACAACTAGACTATCATACACGGCTGGTGGGAAAGTAATTGGTTCAGCTCCTTTGGAAAACTATTTCCATTCTACTCAAGATGGAGCAATATATAAGCTGTGACCTAGCAATTTCAGTTCTGATATATATACATCCAAGAAAAATGTATGTGGCCACCAAACAACACGTGCAATGATGCTCCTAACAGCATTATTTATGATAGCCCCAAACTGGGTACAACCTGAAGATTCATCATCAGAATGGATGAATGGCAGTCTATAGAATTCAGCACCATGTAGCAATTGTTGCTGTACACCATGACTTGGATGAATATCACAGACATATGCTGAGCAAAAACAAGTCAGACAAAAAATAAAAAAGAAAATGTACCGTATGATTCCATTTATACAAAGGGTAGCAGCAGGCAGTTTCATGGTGACAGAAGTCAGAAGTGTGGTTACCTTAGGGTGGGGATTAAGTATTGAGAAAATGCAAGAGGTAGTGTTCTGTATCTTGTTTTGGGCAGTGCTCTCACAGGTATGTTTACTTTCTGAAACTTTCCATTGAGTGGTACATTGAAGATTTGTGTAGTTCGTTGTAGCATGCTAGTCTTCAATATAAAAGTTTACTATAAAAACAAATATTGGCCCCCAGGCCTCACCTTGGACTAACTGAATGAGAATGTGGATGACATGCTGGGGTTTGAGGATGGGACGTTTGTGGTCTCCTGGTGATTCTTATTTGTAGCCAGAGTCAAGATTCACCATCCTAGACCAAGAGCCAACATCTTTCATAGAGTCACTTTGCCCCATGAGTATCTGGTCTGAGACCTTATTTAGTGGTTGGTCACCTAAATGAAGGAGCATCATTGATTTGAACACTCCAGTCCAACACTTAGGAGATCCAGGCTTTGACCTGGTGGTCCTCTTACATGACGGTGCTGTCACTGGTGCCTACCTGCCTGGTTCACTATTTAGACAATGACTGAATGGTGCTTAGTCTTCCTAAATGTCTTACCTGAGGTTCCAAGTAGGGACCAGCTCTCCAGGAGAGCAAGGATTTGAATCTAGGCTCCTGAATATTCTGAACCAAAAGATAATAGGTCCAAAGCTGTATTCAAAGTAAGAAATTAAAAATATTTGGGTAGATAACTTATAGGAGGGAAACAATGGAGGAGAAAGCAATCAAACTTACCTTTCTAACTTATACCTGATGCAAGACCTTCCTTTTCTGGGGGGAGGGAGGAATAGAGGGATTTTGGATTTACATTATAATCATTATTGCTTTTTTTGTTTCTCACCTCAAGTAAGGTCTCAGATCAAGCCTGTCTCATAACAGTAATTCACCGGAGGATGTGTTTTGTCTTGCTCCGACACTCTTCTACCACTGTTCTTGATCTACAGCCCTGTAGGAGAACTCCAGACTGGGGAATCTTCCTCAGAAAGGTGTTATGAGTTGAGATTAGTTAGGCAAGTGGCAGAGTGAATGCATAAGCAGTGATTTTGCATAATGAGGCGTGTGAAATCCCACTGGAGGTTGTTAAAACAGCAGACAGACTGCGGTAAACAAGGGAGGAAGGTAGGCTTTGAAAACAGATGGCTTTGAAAACCTGGCAAAGCCCTGTTTCAGACTTTTAAAAATTGGTTTCGTTAGTGCAAGCTATTTTTTAAAATTCTACATGCATATTTTAAAGTTCTGTTTTAATGATAAAGTTCCGTGGGTAATTGAACATCAGTTTACATCCTGCTGTAAACAGGCTCACAGCCAGATGTGATGGACAGCTTGCACCGAGGCCCGGACTGTTCTTGTACATTTGGATTCAAATACATTATTTGCATTTCAGGTTGGGGAAGATTTTCTGGCTTCCACGCTGGATGGGTGCATGGCTATGGCCTGCCCCTCCTTGCTAAGGAGAACACCTCCACCCACACCAGGGCTGTGCGGGAGGCTCCCTCCCACATCTGCCCTCCTTTTCTCCAGGAAATGGGCCTGGCCCCTACTCAGCTTTCCTGCCTCATCTCCTGACCTCATCCTCTTATCTCTCATGCCAAGCCCAGCCCTTTCTGAACATGGCGTTATTTCTGGAGTCACCCCGCCTTAGTGCTGGCTGAACCCTTTGTCTGAAGTGCCATTATTTTGATAGATCCTAAATCAGTCACCATCAGAGTCCCATTTCTGGGTAATTTGACAGAGGATGGATCACTCCCAGCCTATGTTGATATAATTGTCTTACCTCTGAATTCAAGGCAGCCTCACTGCCTTTTGTGTATTTATTTCTATTCAATAGTAGACATTTTTTTATTGGTCACATATACTAAAAACTTCTTCCACAGAACCAATTCACTAGATTAAAAATGCTTTCTTCCTAATAATAATGGTCACGATGACAAGAGGACAGACTTAACATAGCACTCCCTGTGCTCCAAGCATGCTCTGAACTCTACTTCCATTAAGTCATTTGCGCCTCACAACAACTCTATGCAGTGATAAGCCCATTTTATACATGGGGAACTGAGGAATGGCATGGTTAAGTACTTGCCCATGTTCAGACAGCTAATCAGAGCTCAGACTTGAGAGAATCCAGCCGCCATCCTTGGTTTTAACCACTGTGCTTTACTGCCTCTCACCTCTGGGAAACTTGCTAACTCGTATTGTAATAATCTCTCACAGCTATTAGGCTACTGTCTGCTGTACCGTGCACCAATGCTCTCAACTGAGTTGCATGCTCACTGAGAGTCAGTTGTATTTATGCCAGTTGCACGTATCGTGAACACATACTTCAATTATTATATAAGCAGATGCAGTATGAGTGCAAAAAGAAAGGAAGTTTGTATATGAAAACTGAATTGAGTATCTGGGAAAGTCTCAATACAGGCCAAGTTGCTAAAAATATTGGCCTCTAATTAGGACAGTTATAACAGCTATGAAAGCTGAAAAGAGAGGTGTAGATACTGTCTCAGACTGCTTCTGAAGTGTGCTGAAGAACGTCTAACTGGAAATCCCAGATGGTGCGCTATGGGTAGGCTGACCACGTTGGTTTTTGCTGTGGCTCTGCTAGATTAACAGCGTCCATCCCATACTCTGAAGTGTCTTACTCTTCATTATAAAGTAAATGGTCACCTTGAGTATGAGTGTAGTTGAAGGCAAGACGAAAGAGACACAATCCTAACCAGTAGACTCTTTTCAAAGAAAAATCCTCGACTATTCATTAAAAACCCTGCTGTTAGAAAGCTAATGCCGGCTTCTGACGGTGAGGCGTGGAAACTACCCGGTCCACCGAGGATCTGAGCTTCAGGGAAGACACGTTTGAGGAGGGTGCTCACATGCGGAAGGGGATTGTTTAGGACGTTCCCCGCTGGTGTGAGACAGGGAAGGAGACTCCTAAACTTCTCACACGTGGGAGAAAATGATCTTTCTGCACTCGAAGCAGCTTCGGGATCGAAGTAGCCTGTCCTGGGCTCCAGCTGCCAGTGTCCACTCTTTGTTAAACTGGATTCCAGGAATGGCCACTAGAGCAAACATAAATTGGGCTTAGCGTAAATCCTAGCTTTGGTTCAGGTTTAATGAATAACACACTGGTATTCATTATGTTTTGGTTTGAACAGAGTGCTATAGACTGAATGTGTCCCCCCTTCCCCCCTGCCCCCGCCGCAATTCATATGTTAAATCCAAATACCCAATGTGATGGTGTTTGGAGGTGGGGTCTTTGGGAGATAATGAGGTCATGAGAGTGGAACCCTCTTGAGTGGGATCAGTTCCCTTTATAAAAGAGGCCCTAGAGAGCTGCCTTGCTCCTGTGACCACGTGAGGACACAGCTAGAAGGTGCCAGCTATGAACCAGGACGTGGGGCCCTCACCATATGCCAAATCTGCAGCACCTTGATCTTGAACTTCCCGGCCTCCAGGACTGTGAGAAATAAATTTCTGTTGCTTATAAATCACCTAGTCTATGGTATTTTTGTTATAGCAGCCCAAGTGGACTAAGACACAGGGCAGTTATTATTATTATTTTAATTCTTTGGTTTGAATCACTATTGAACCATTCAATAAATCCAGCACCTGCCGGAAACCTGGGATTTGTCACACGTGTTCATGTTGCTGCCCTTTTTGGTGTGCTTTATTTCTGAAAAGCAGTCATTTGCTCAAATCCCCTCTTTCTGTTGAGAAATACGATTCTTAAAGATGAACGTTTGCTGAGTTTGCATATTTTCCAGGAGTGGTGTTAAGTGATTTAAGTCCATCATCTCATTTAGTTATCAGCAGAATCTAGGAGTTGAGGGTTTTTGTCTCCAATTTGCCAGTGAGCTGAAGCTCAGAGATGTGAAATGACTTGCCCAAGGTCACATCTTTAGGAGGTAGAAGCCATGATTAGATTCAAGTCTTTCTACTTTCAAATCTGGTGCTCCTGATTTTTCCATTATATTTCTTCCCTATTGAGCTATATGACCATGAAAAAATGCCATTGGTCAATAATACAACAACATTGCTCTAATTATGCTGCCAGCCAGACCTACGTGTCTTCCTCAACATCCCAACACACTGTGTGCTTCTGCACAGCTGGCACTGTGACCCGGCTCTCTGAGCACAGTCCACGTCCTCCTTCCCTGACCACACTGCAAGCTCCTTGAGCATGGACTACCGTGGCCGTCTTCAGCACTCCCATGCAAAGTGGAGTCATGAGGATCGGAGCTTATTCCTCTCTGTACGGGCACCGGGGGCCTTTGGATGAATGTGCTCATCTGGGAGACTGGGCCATTGTGGGACAATAAGATGAAATGGAGGAGGGCAGTTTTGATCTTCCATAGCAAGAAGCCATCACCAACACCTGCTCTCTGGACACTGTTGTAGGTCTCTGCCCTGAGACGTTTGGTTCCCTGGGTTTATGGCCCAGGGTCCCATTTCATGTGTCCTTAGCTTTCAACATCTGAAGCCAGAGCTAGATTCACACTGGTCTGGGACAGGGATTTGGGATGTGTTCTCTGCCCCAGCCCCTCCCCTGCATCTCGATCCTCACCAGCCACCCTGAGATAGAGACATCTTTCTGAGTCCAAAACCCATTTCCTTTCTTCCCTTGTGTTTGTCATGCTCTGATTTTCCAGCTGAGTTAATATTAAACGCTCTTGTTGTAGGACGTTTTTCTGTGGAACCCCAGAATCTCAACGCCAAAGTCCAGCACAGGAACCCCAGTGACCTGCTGACTGGGAATCGCCTCGAACAGAACCTCAGGTCCCAGTCACAAGACCCCAGGCCAGCTTTCCCATGCAATAGCGACATTGTGAGTTTCAGTGTCTGGCCTCATAATTTATCCTTGGAAGGAGCCTCAGATCAGCTTGCTTTCAATAAATAGATTTAGAACAAAACGCTCCTGTGTAATTATGTTTACTAATAGTATTAACTCACTGCCCGTGGGCAAAACACAAAAATCCCTCTGTTGTACCAAAGGAAACCCGGTGAGCGGAGCTTCTGGGCAAACATAATGCATGGGGTGGATAAAACCCTGGGAGAATGGGAGCCCTTCAAGGGGTGATTTGGGGGAAGGATTAAGGAGAGCTCTGGGACACTTTCCAGCTCTCAACTCCCAGAACTCTGTCGTTACGTTTTTCTGACACAGGTTTGTATGCCTGTTGTACCTGCACTGGCATCCATTCCGATCTGGGCAGTGTGTGTTCTGTTTGGTGGGTGATATTCTGAATATTTTCCCATTAATTTTTAAAATAAGTAAATTTTTTTTGTAGCTATTGCCCTTGTATAAATCACTCAGAGAACCTCGTCTTCCAAAAATAGGTGAATTGACTTTAAGATTCCACTCAAGTGCATTTTGCAGACTTACATTACAGAACTAGCAACGCTATACTGTCCTAGTTGCAGCTCATGTTCCTGTTCTCCCGCTGGTGTCGGTTCTGTCCGGGTAGGATCACTATGGTCCCCAAGATCTTCAACTCTTTCAAGTTTACTAGACTTTTTGAAGCTGCCCCTAATCTCAATAACCCAAAGAGCACCCTCTGCCTGTGTCCTGAACACTTGTAACAGTCCTCGGAATGCTCTTATCTAATTTGTTGTGAGCTCACTAAGGACAAGGTCTCATTTCTCCGTATGCCACAAAGCCAGACTCATCATGGGTCACCCATGACTTGGGGACGGACTTATTTCAGAGGCACAGAGCCAGCAGCTTGAAGGCAAGGTTTGTTTGGGGTGTTTATTTTCAGAATCACACTGTTAGTGTTGGCAGCATGGTCTCACAATGGCCTGTCTTATTCCAATTTTTTAAAATTTTCATTTACCTCTTGCCACGTGAGGCATCACTTAAGAGAGAAATTCTCTTACTCTCATTGCAGACTCTCGGTTCTGAACTCCTCACCCCTGCACAGCTCATCACCCTCAGGTTTTCCCCCCTCCTCTATTCTCCTGACATCTGATTTTGAAGCTCAAACCATCATTTTTGGACTTCCCCTTTGCCTAAGGCTGTATGCTGAGTGCCAGATTTATGGCCAAGACCTTGAACTCTCCATAGACCTCCCTCCAGCCAGGGTGCTTCAGTCTACGCAAGGTAAACCCTTCTTCCAGCTCAATCTAGTTCCTGGATCTTCCACCTCTTCTTCCCAGACCTACCATGTGGGTGGCCCTCCCACCGGGCTAACCCAGATCTCGGGACATGACCTGGACATTGAGAACACATTTGCAAATGTTCACTGTGGTAATGTCTTTGAGTGTGGGTCAAAGGAGGACGCAGCACAGAGGCCCCTGACCCTACCCACTAAGAACCTTGGAATCAAACAGCAGCCACAGGTCGTCTGTGTGTTGGATGTGTCCTAAGCAGCACTCGGGGCCTCTCAGATGAGCTGCCGCTTGCTTGGAAGGGGTGACATTTACGTCGCCTTTTCCTGCTACCTTCGACTCACCCTGCGATCTAAAGGAAGTCATGCAGAGCGGTGCTCTGTCGGTGGCTGGGCTAAGGCATGTCAGTGGAGACAAAGGGATAGATAAAAATGTCATCACTATCATTTGGAGACCCTCGGTGTTGACTTAGGATGGCAACCGTGGGCAAAGATTTTTTTTTCTTATAGTAGGTAAAAATGTACTTAAAAGACACACACAGAAACCTCTTTATTGAAGTATAATATACACAAAGTACACATAATTATAAGTGTATAGCTCTCTATATTTTCACAATGGAGCATACCTGCTTAATCAGCACCCAGGTCAAGAAAAAGAACAGCACAAGCTCTGCAGAGGCTGCCCGTCACCCACCGTCTGTCATTACCCTTGTTTCCAGGGTGACCGTATCCTGATTGTAGCGACACTGATACTTTTGCCTGTTAGTGCTTTATACAAACAGAACCATACTGTATGCACTCTCATACTGTCTTTCACTCGACATTATGTTTGTGAGATCCACCCATGTTGTTGAAAGTAAGTGTAAATAATCCATTTTTTAACCACTTAAAACAGTGGAATTTTTAAAACTCTGGGAAATATAATCACTTAATTTTTTTTTTTTTTGAGACAGAGTCTCGCTCTGTTGCCCAGGCTAGAGTGAGTGCTGTAGCGTCAGCCTAGCTCACAGCAACCTCAAACTCCCAGGCTTAAGCGATCCTACTGCCTCAGCCTCCCGAGTAGCTGGGACTACAGGCATGCGCCACCATGCCCGGCTAATTTTTTTTTTATATATATATATATTTTTAGTTGGCCAGATAATTTCTTTCTATTTTTAGTAGAGACGGGGTCTCGCTCTTGCCCAGGCTGGTCTCGAACTCCTGACCTCGAGCGATCCGCCCGCCTTGGCCTCCCAAAGTGCTAGGATTACAGGTGTGAGCCACTGTGCCCGGCCTGAGCCACCGCGCCCGGCCATAATCACTTAATTTTTATTGATTACTGGCACCCGGTGGAAAACACTCTTCAGTGCTTATATGCACTTTAATACCTGAAAGCTGCCATTTTCTTGGTTGCATAAATCTGTTGTTAGGAAACTTAAGAAAGACACTTGGGGCTTCTCAGTTGTTCTGTATTGGTTAAGGTATAGCAGGGAATCAACCACGACATGCAAACTGGAGGTTCCTGACACAGACCTGTGCCTCCTGGATGCACTCATTTACACTCGGGGGTGGGGTGGGGGGCTCCCCAGTCTTGGTTTCCACAAGCCTCCACTTTGATGGAAAGTGTCACCAACGCCTGCTCAGTGGTTTGCACTTTGGAGGCACTTTTGCTTACATGATGTCATTCCCCCTCTCAGTTGCTCAACGAGAAAGCCTTGGTCATGCCAAGGGACAGAGAGGAGGACCCAAACTCTGAGGGATTAAGTGGCTTGCCCAGATTGTACAAATAGTACCAAAATTTAGTAAAGAACATACCTCCTTACCCAGCACCCAGGTGAAGCTTCCTCATCTTGTCTACCCAGAGATGACACCTCTGAGCACCCCTGTAACGGATTGTTGATAAAACCCAGTAACTCCGAGTAGGAAGCTTGAATGGTCTACGGAACAATCGGCTGATGACATCCTGGGCACAGGTCGTCATCTGGGCCCACGGCCAGCGTGAGCTGGCTGCTGTCATGCGGGAGTTCTCCCAGTTCCCAGAGTCACAATGCTCACCTTGGAGCTGTCCAGTGGGTCTTGAGCTGTGAAATCCTCACACACAGGGCTCACCACGTCTGCATCTCTGGCCCAGTGGAGGCCATGGAGGGGACCCACGAAGGGGGCAGAGGAGAGACAGGCGCTTGGTGATCTGGCCTCAGACGTGAGAAGTGGGACAAGGCAGCAGCAGGACCAATTTTTGTGGCAATTGGGAACCAGATAATCCCAGAGTGAACAAGAGTTGTTGGTTCTTCTATCGTCCCAGCCTGGGGCTATTAGGAAGAGTGTGGTGTTGGCTACACAATCCCCAAGACCTAAGGATTTCCGTTGTAATAATTCTTTAATTGTTTCTTCCCGTCTTTAACTCAAACTTGGTCTCCTGCCCAGACTGCTGTAACAGCCTTGTCTGGGGCTCTCTGCGTCCCGTCTTCCTCCTTAGGTTTGTCTGCCCCGTCGCCCTTCCCGGCCTCTGCGCGCAGCCCTGGCACGTAAGTACCGCCTGCCGCTCCCGGTTACCTGCTGCTTGGCCGAATGACTGATCCCCCCGTGAAGCTGCAGCTCCGTGGTCACTCTTCCCGGAGACACTTCCTGCTTCCCACGGGGAGCCGGGCCCCTCTCCTCTGGCTCTGCGGTAACAGTTCTCACCTCGTGCCAGTTCACCCACCAGTTTCTCCCCCTAGATTATACGATCCTTAAATCATGGGATCTAGCAGGGTTGGGAGACCTAGTTCGGTGACTGTTTCTCGGCCCAGCGGCGCAAAGACCCATTCTGCAGGCTTGAGGCAGAAGAGCTGAGAGGCGCCTTGGGGGTGGAGAACAGACCTGAGGCCAACTGAACACCTGCGCCCCAGAGATCGTTCTGGGCAGGATCCATGAATCCGGGAGGCCTCCCCGCACCTGGCGTCAAACAACTCCATCTGGGGGCATGTGCGAGCCCCGCATACCGTTAGGGGATTTTTTTCTATCTCCGGGGTTAACGAATCCAGTTCCCGTAAAGGGAGCCGGGGTCCAGCGCGCACCAGGCAGAGGGAGAGCCGAAGGGCGCGGGGGAAGGATGCGCCTTTTGAGCTGGTTAAACAGCCGACAGCTGCACCGACTTAATTGGGTTTTATTCTATTTGATCTTGGATAAAGAGGATTTTTGAGAGTCCATTTTCTCCTTCTTAAGTGTTCCTGCTAAAAAAAAATTAAAAAGAAAAAAAGATCCTACCGTCTGCCGGGTTCCCGGGTCCCTGCTAGCCAAGCTGGGTCCACGCGGGGGCAGTAGCGCGCCACCGACCTGCGGCCCGCGCCCGCGGGAGCCGGTGTGCCAAGCTGCAGCATTCACCGGGAGTTTCAACTCTCATTAGATGCTTCCCATTTCATATATACTGGTGGGAAATATCACTTAAGACAAAGCTGGAAATAAATTAAGCAGGGAACCACATAAAGAGGTTTATGTTTGCTTTTCTGCCATAGTCTGTGAATTTTCATACTTTGAATATTTTCAGGCTGGATCACAAACCCCCAGTTTCAATCTGATGGTGCCGTAGGGTTGTTCCCGTCAACATGAGGGTGTTCCCAGGAATTCCAGGTCAAGACGGACAATCTCCACGTGTCAGCAAATGGCTTCTGAATGCCTAGAATGTGCCAGGCGCTGGACCGTGGGTGGTCACATGTGGCACTCAGTTTGACACTCCAGAAAGGTTGCATCGTCATCCCACCAGAAGAGGAGTCAGGCTTAAGGGGGATCAGGCTAATTGCCCAAGGTCACGCCGCTCAAGGACATAAAGGAACTTTCTCTTCTGTTCTGTAAACGCAGGAAGGATGCTGCTTGTCTTGTTTACTAAGGTGTGTTCTTAACACCCAGGGCAGTGCTAAGTCATGTGGCTGACACTTACCAAATATTTGTTGAGTAAGGAAGTGGCTGAAGAGTTTGTTGGCTCCCAGCACAGTTTCCTCTGTACTGTACTGCACTGTGCTTTCGGGGGTGGGGGGAGGCTGCAGTGCTTCGGGTGTTCCTGATGGATGCTCTACTGCTGCAGCAGCCTGGCACCCGGGGGGCAAGCCCCTTCCTCTAGCAATCCTGCAGACCCACAGTCTAGAAGCAGAAGGCTGGGCAGAGATACCAGCACACCTTAATGTGGGATATCTTGCTGAACAAGTTCCCTGTGCGGCAAAAGAAAGAAAATAACACCACACCATATGGATTAGGGGTGTCAGGTTTCATCCTGCATCAGCAGGTGTAGAAATGGGAGATCAGAAACTAGGAGTTTCCCCTGTGGGGAGGGAAGCGTTTGGATTCCAGTCATTGCAAACTACAGAAACACCCAGGGATGGGCAAAAAGAGGCTGTAACCCAAGGGGACATTCCTGTGTCAGGCAGAGCCTCACATGGGGGATTACTGAAGAGCAGATGATCTAACTGAGAATGGGGGGCTCGCAGTGGCCGCTGGCTCCCACATACAGCTCCAGCCCGCTCAGCCCTCTGCCCAAGTTATGAAAACTTGGCGAAGGAGGAGGGAATTGTTGGGGCGGAGAGTGGCTGGAGGCCTGCTGAGCTCCGCCCTGTGCAGGGAGGGAGGAACCCTGGAGTCTGGGGACAGCTCAGAGAGGGAGGATTGTGAGTGGGGTTCCAGGACTGGACGAACTTTGTGGGTGTAAATCTCACGTGTGTGTCGTCCCCATCTCCTGAGTGTGGTCCCACGGTAAAAGGCACTGCGCTCTTTAGCAGGAGGTGGGTCAGTGTTCTTGTCTTGGGGGAGCCGGGCAGACTGTGTCCCGTGCTGCAGGCAGGCCTGGGACGGACGGGCCAGGAGGAGACAGGGATGGACGTAGATATGTGGGTGGAGCCAGAACCGAGAAGAAAGGGACTGAATCCTTGTCACCTTCAGCAGGAAGGGAGAGGCTCGGCTTTCCAGCCTGGGTCGGACAACGGGCTGCACAGAGTTCCTTGATTTCCTTATGGGTGTGCGTGGTGCTGCAGCCCCGAGGTGGGTTCACAGATGTCTGGGTGTCTGTCAACAGTCAATAGATGCATCTGGAGCCTTACAAAGCTGCAGGTTTCTGGGCCCCTTAGTAGGTGGAGCCAGACTGGCTTCTTTTATTTGCAAAAAAAAAAAAAAAAATAGACATTCACTTAAATTTCTTCAAAAGTAGATTGTGGAGGAGATACTGTTAAAATCCATGGGAACCAGCCCTGGTCCCGGAACAGTGGGGGACGGCTACACCCTCCGTCTTCATTTTTCTAATCCCTTCTGTTGTTGCAGCCTGTGTTGACTCATCGTTCCTGCTCCCCAAGACTTTTGCTATGCACGATGTTGTGGTGCCAGGGCCCTGTTTCTACCTTGTCGCATCCTTTGGCTTTTCCCCCAGTGTGCCTCGGTTTAGCCTCTGTGCGTTTCCAACAGTGAAAGTCTCACAGCTTCAGCTTGTCTATGGAGATCAGGCCCTGCCACACGATACTTGACTTGGTGATCCTTGATCAGGTGCCACTTCTGGTCCCATCAGCAGTGCGGGGAGGGCGGAGGCCGTATCACGCTCTGTCTCAGTCCATCTTTCTAGGTCAGGCCCCTTTCCATCGTGGTAGGCTGTGCTGACTCACAATCCTACCCCACAAACTCACGCTCACACAATCCTGCTCTTAGTCTTCCCAGGAGACGATACCAAATGTCTCCTGCACAGGTTTTGAACATGCTCTGAAATGACTGTGGGTAACTTGGCCTGTGGCGATCCTGAACATGACACGGTTGTAAAGACCTTCTCTGGAAATACGATAAAAGAGAAAAGGTAAGGTTCAGGCCTCCATCTAGCTTTCGCCTGGACCAGGAAGTATAGACATTGGCCACCAGATGCAAGGCGTGAGTTGCCAGCAGTGGGCGCTTGTTGGGTGGAGACTGGCACGATGCCCGTCTCCCCTAAGGCGTCTCCTCGCACGTGGTTGCTCGATCTGCAAAGCTTAGACTCAGCCTCAACTTGTCCCAGTCTCTCACTCTCCTGAGCTACCTTGGTGATTCCAAGTTTTTTCAAAAATTTCACTGTGATGGTTAGTTTTATGTGTTGACTTGGTCACACACGGGGTGCCCAGATATCTGATCAAACATTACTCTGGGTGTGTCTGTGAGGGTGGTTCTGGAGGCGATTGGCATTTGAATGGGTGGACTGAGTAAAGCAGCTGGGCCCTTTATAATGGGGGGGGGGCCCTACGCATTCAGCTGGAGGCCTAAATAAAACAAAAGGCTGATCATGCCGTGGATAAGTGGGAACTCCTTTTGCCTGATTGCTTGAGCTGGAACATTGGTGTTGTCTTTGGACTCGAACTGAAACATCAGTTCTTCTGGTGTCCTGAGCCTGCCAGCATTCGAACTGGAACTGACACCTCCACTCCCCTGGGTCCCCAGCTTGCTGACTGCAGGTCTCGGTACTTCTCAGCCTCTACAGTTATCTGAGCCAATTGCATATAGTGAATCTCTTTATGTCTGTATCTGTTTCCCCTTGGTTCTGTGTCTTTGGAGAATGTTGACTAACACACCCACTTTCGGAATGCTTCTGGAATCTGTGCTTTCTCTCTCATCCCCATAACCGTATCCACTGTCCTCACTGGAGCCAAGCTGCTTTGTCTAAAGTGGGGTGGAAAACTCAGCTCTCCACCTGCTGTCCTCCCTACCACGCCCGTCTCTCTGAAACGGCTGAAGGGGCTTTGCCTTCATCAAATGTGGTTTCACGTTACTGACCTTGTAGGTCAAGACCAGCCCTGTAGCCCAGTATCTCTTCAGCACGTCTTCTGCTGTGCATGCTCTGTGTTGGGAAGACAAATGTTCTTCTCTGAACTCACCATGCTCTTCCCTCGTGCACATGCTAGTCCCCGTTTCTGGAAGGCTCTCCCCTATCCACACCAGGCTCCATCCAGAGAACTCTTTCCCACCCTTCAAGATGGGCTCAAATCTCACCTTGTTTGTGAAACCCACTCTCACTGCAGGTGGAGCTTGTCACCCCTCCTCTGACTCTCACGTATTGTCATCATTAGTGTGTTCTGCCTCCCATCTTCCTCTCTCTACTGCAAGTTCCTGGAAAGCCAGAGGTCTGCTTCTCCAGTGCCTGGAAGAGCACCTGACACATAGTAAGCGCTCACTACAATGTGTGGAATGAATGAACAATGAATACGCTGTGTGTGCTTGAGTATAACTAGGTTTTCAAAATATTGGTCAGTGAGACAACCACAGATCCCTTAATCCTAAAGGTTTATCCAGATTATTTGACCTAATTCTTTAATACCACATCATCAGATAATTCTGTGTGAGCAGACCACTGTAATGTCAGCAAATATAGTGCTGAATTTCACCTCCACTGCAGTGTGGAGAGCTTGGAGTCCTTTAATGAATGCACACAGAGAGAGATGTCAGAAGATTAGCATTTCTTGTAATGAGAAGGAGAGAAGCATTCATCAAAATTGCTCAAGTGCTATCGGTGGAGCATCTCCAAGCAGAGACCTTCAGTGAATGGCAGTGAGAGATGGCAGATTTCATAGGCTGGTCATGGGGAGGCTTGTTAATTTCACAGTTTATAAAAGATTAATGGTAAAGGAAATAAGATACAGCTACAGCTATCTAATTGCAGAAAATTCTTTGTCTAAAATACAACCCAGAGGAAAATAGAAAGGGAAATGTAACATTTTCTTTGGAAATGGGGCCTGACTTCTACATTTCACTTCAGAAGTGAGGGGAATCCCTAACCAGGGGCACTTTCACCCCGAATCTGGGATGTGGGTCAGCAAACCACTGAGTCCCCATTTTACTGGGAGCCCAGGGGGATCCCGCCCTTGAGATAGCTCTGAATCAGGAAGGTACAAGTAGATCCCAGTTCCCTGAAATCCGAGGGATGCATTGGTGTTGTTTTTATTGACAGCTCCCAGCCCTGGGTCTCCGAGGCAGATACCAACCCTTTGCTTTCCCATTAGAATTGATCGATGACTTCCTGGGTGACGCAGAGAATTCCAGCCCCCTTGTGTTATGGGCTGAATTCCGTCCCCCTCTCAAAAGGATATGTTGGTGTCTTAAACCCCAGTGCCACCAAATATGACCTCTTGGGAGACAGGGTCTCTATAAAGGTAATCAAGTCAAAACAAGGTCATTAGGGTAGTTGTAATCCAGTATGACTGGTGTCCTTATAAACATGGGAAATGTGGACACAGAGACGGACACCCACACGGGAGAGCATCATGAGAACATGAAAACAAAGATCCGGGTGATGCATTTCCAGCCCAGGAGGGCCAGGCCACCAGCACCCCACCAGCAGCTAGGAGAGCGGCCTGGAACAGATCCCCCCTCACAGCCTTTGAAGGAACCCACCCTGCTGACACCCTAGAAGGGACCCAGAAGTCCTAGGAACCACGTCCATCTCTGTCCCGTAGAACTTGTGCATGCAGGGTCCTGCCTACCCTCTCCCCTTAATGCAGAGGAATATGGTGATCTGAGTCCACAGACTAAAGGGGGCGGAACCTCAACCCGGATTAGGACCGGGGAATGCCTCTTAAGGAGTGCTGAGGATTGGAACTTGTGTGCTCTGGGCCCTGCATGGATGGGACAGGGCTGCCGTCCTCTGTGCCCTGTGGTGGCCTCACTGTGCACACTGGGAGAGTGCGTCACAGACCTCTGGTGCCTACTTCTCATCCTCTTGTCCTCCCGTCCAGTTTTAGCCACAGCTGCTGTTGAAAGTCCCTAGGTGGGCTTCTACCCACCTCAGTCTGCAAGCAGCTTTCCTCAAACGCCCACAATGACCTTCCATTTTCTGCCCCTACTGTTTCTCTGACACTCCTGTCACTGGTAGGAGCTCACCCATCAAACACATATGCCAAGCTTGGAAGTCGAGGCTCACTCATCCCATGGCTCTGGGAGCCAGTGAATACGTATTTGCAGGTTGATCTTGGGTGGAAAATTCTTTTTCTTTCTTTTTTAAAAAATTGTATAAATTTATGGGGTACAAGTGTAATTCTGTTGCATGGATATATTGCATAGTGGTGAAGTCAGGGCTTTGAGTGTATCCATCACTGCAGTAATGTACGTTGTGCCTTTTAAGTCATTTTTCATCCTCCACCACCCTCCCCACTTCCAAGTCTCCACTGTCCATCATTCCACACTCTACTTCCACGTGCACTCATTACTTAGCTCCCACTTACAAGTGAGAACCTCCGGTATTTGTCTTTGTGTGTCTGAGTTGTTTCAATAAGAGAATGGCCTCCGGTTTGGGGTAGATGATTCTGAGACCCCCTGAGGGCTCCCGAGAGCAGTGAACTCAATTGTGCGCCCAGTATGGGTTTATCCTTCCCTCACTGTTCCTAGCCTGTCACTGTGGCTCCCTGAGATTTTCTTGGAAAAAAGCTCCCTAAACCACAGACTCTGGTTTGGGGAATCCAAGCCAAGATAGGAAGTGTTACGAGGCCCCCACTGTGGCCTCATATCCAAGCCACGTCTCAAGTTCAATGTTGCCTTACATTTTGGAATGATTGAACACTTTTAAAAACCTGATTGTTTGCTACCATTTGCAATTCCTTAAACCTCTTCCCCATGGGTTAGAGTCTGGTGGAGATAGGGGGTGAGTCTGCTCTCCACACAATCTCTGACAGATACTAGGTCTGAGGAAACTCAGTGACCAAAACCACACACCTAAAGGCGGCACCCCCCAAAGAATCCAAACTCAATGATATCTGTCTTGGTTGGAGCATTTATGTCATACTTTATTTATCAACCCAAAGGTGTATTCAATTGCATTAAAACACCACATTGGACTTGACACACTATATCTTGACATGCCAATATACAGAAATATTTCCTTTCCTGTTTGTTCTGTGGAAGATGGAGTCACGGTGTCATGCTATCCAGGAAAGGTGCTTTGGGATCCATATGGCGAATGTGTGAGTTCGTTTTTTTCGTTTTTTTTTTTTAAATCCTCTTTTGTAATTAATTGGAGTAAGAAATGATCTTTTACCCCATTATTGTCTGTCATATGCCTCTTGCCAATTAGAACGGTTGCGCTTCATGGCTTAATTTAGTATCAGTTGTGAAACTTGAAGAAATGTTGGACCAGCTCTGAATACTAATGCAATTTCGTTTCTCCGGGGGCATGGAGCCTTCTGACATACTGGACTCTCTCTACTTGGTAGAAAGTTTTAGGGTGTTCAACTCCAATAAAGCTTAGCTCACATATATAATATAATCGTCCGTTTTATGCTGGAAAATAATCCTCATTCTTACATTAGCTCACTTCTCATCAAGGGGAAGAGAACAATCTGCCAGACAATCCGCGAGAGATCAAAATTCCAGACCAGCACTAAAGCCCTCTGGCTGTTTCCCAGAAATCATCCTCCCTGAGGTTCCCTCTGCAGGGAACTAATACATTGGAGAAACTCATCAGGCGAGGAAGGACTCCTCGAGATGGAGCCCTTAGAGCAGTGCCTGCTACACAGTAGGGGTTCAGTACATCCCTCTGGGGATGTTGGGGGAGTTACACCCCATAGCCAGCAGGCCGGGCGTCTCTGTGTGACGCTGAGAAGTGCCGATGCTTGTGTGGCTGAGAGCTTGCTCAGAGTTGGGCGATGGGATCCTCCCACCTGTCTGCATCCCGAGGAGACTCTGGGAATCTTGGTTCTCTCATGGGAGTCTCGAGGCTCCCAGGATGCTTGGGAGGAGCTGAGGACACCTGATAGTTCATGGCCATGTGGCTTGCTCAGCAGACAAATGCCCCCCTCAGCAAGGCACCCCCCACTTCTCGGAGCAGGAGATGCTAGCCTTCCAGAAAGGCCCCTCCGTGGGGTGGAGGGGAGCCTGGCTCTCTCTCTGATCAGCAAGCTGTTCCTCGCCCACTGGGACTTCCTGAAATGCATACGCGGAGCTCGAGCTCAACGTGGTGGGTGAGTCTGCCCCTGTCTCTCAAGCTGTGTCCTTGCCAGCGTCAGCGGTCCTTGCCAGGCCTGGATGCAGGAGTCTGCACTTTTGCCTGTTTCTTTGCATGAGTTCCTGATAAACAAACATCCTTAGTCTATACTGAATCCACTTACCAAAAACTGGCAGCAGCTTCCGAGACCCCTGCGGGTGGCACCACATGCACCTTCACTCTCGCTCTCCATTTGTCACTGTGGTTCTGTCCCCAGCCACCCTGCCTGCTGCTCCTCGGGCTCTCCCACAATCCTTTCTCCCACAAGGATTTATTCACTCGTTTGTTTGTTCATCAAACACTTATGGCCCACAGGGCTTTGTGGGGCCTGGGACGAGTCAGACAAACGTCATGCCCTTGAGAGGTTCACAGTCCTGGGAATGAGAAAGATGCACAAACTGGAAATTATGGTTAGCGTCGTTCGAGGTACACAAGGGGGACACCCAGGAGTCACGGGAGCAGAGAAGAGGCTCCAGCCAGGGGTTCAGGGAAGGTCCCCGACAGAAATGAGATTTTAAGGGTGGAGGTGTGCAGGGGTGAACTAGTTGAAACGGTGGGGCGAGGGGAGAGTTCCAGGAGCATTTCACACATGGGAGCTGCAAGGCTGGGGAGACAAGCACATTAAGATCCGGAGGCTTGGACTCTAGGAAAAGAGCCTGCACTACCAGGAGAACTTGGACTGGACTTCAGGAGCAATTTTCTCTTCCGGTCTTTGGTCTCTGGAGGCGGAGGCGGGATTAGAGGGGCCGAGGTGGGTGTGGGTCGGAAGGGCCAGTGAGGGTGGGAACAGAAACCAAGGTGCAAGCTTGAAGCAGATCAGGGAGAAGGGCGTTGAGAGAAGGTATTGACTGTTTTGAACGGTCAGATCGGTGGGGACTTGGAGATCAATTGGATGTGGCTTGGGGTCGGGGAAGGCAGTAGCAGAATCTTTGGTGTCTCTGAACTTGTGTTAGCGTTTGAACCTTAGCAGGCCACAATGACTGCACATCGGGCACTTTCACGGACTCCCTCTCTGCATTTGGTGACCATCCTGCTCCCACCCCGGTATCTGTGAAGCTGCCACTCCAGCCCTTCCCTTGGCAAGGCTGCCTGCTCCGTAGGCCTGTCTCACACCTTCTCCCAGGACCCACCAGCACGACAGTGTCCTTTCCCTTAGACTCTGGGGCTCACCTCCCACACACATATTGATCCTTGGCATGATTAATATTGCTGTTTATATTAACAATGAATTTTGTCACCAAAAAATAATTAGCACAAGAAGCCTGCATATTATTAGGGGCCTCATTAATTTCACCAAATTTATTTAAATGACAGCAGGATGTCAATAATGATGACTAATTAATAAATACATCTGAATACCTTAAAGCACATTGAAAAAGTAGCAGCTGTAAGTCTGGAGTGGGGAGGGGGTGGTTTCTAGATAGCAGAGGTGCTGTCCCCTCCTCTCTTAAATGGGGGAGCCCGAAGGTGACAGCCCCAAAGACTGATGTGCTAGTAGATGCTCTAGCCAAGTTAGGTGAAGGGCTGACTCCAGTCAATGTGGAGTTGGAAGTGACATCCCAGGGCTATCACTGGCCTGAGATCCCATGTCACCATGAGATGTCCCCTCCCGCTCTGAGACTTCAGTGGAGGCAGTGTGGATTGGGGTGAAGAACAAGAGCTTTGGAAATCAGACGCACCTGGTTTTGAATCCTGGGGTCTCCCCTGATATCTAAGTGACTTTG
The DNA here is from genome assembly GCF_020740605.2 of Lemur catta. Lineage (NCBI taxonomy): Eukaryota > Metazoa > Chordata > Mammalia > Primates > Lemuridae > Lemur > Lemur catta. Next base: position 29,660,854 of record NC_059129.1, read on the forward strand.
GACAACCCACAGAATAAGTAGGGGATGCAAGACTCACCTGCTAGAAATGCTGGGAATTTGAAATGAGATGCCCTGCTGGAAGGGCTGGGTTGCCTGCACTATAGAAGGTGCTCAGGAAGTGCCCTCCCCCGAAAAGGAAACAAGTGTCCCCATTGCTTACTCTGCTCAGCAGGGACACCCCCATGTGAGCTCCTAAGAAGCACCTGAGTCTTCACGGTTCTCTGCATGTTGAAGCCACAGTTAAGAAGCCCTGGGAACCTGTAATCACCTATTAGAGGCGATTTTATTCCTTTAACCTCTTCCCAGCTCCCTGCTCGGGAACGGCGGAATGCTTAGGGAGCTAATGTAATCAGGGCGCTTAGGCGAGTCCACGCTTCTCACAGAACAATTTGTTCCGAGCACACAGCCCTGAGCCAGGGCGGAGGGGAGCGAGCGGAAGCTCCGTGGATGAAGGAGCAGAGGCTCTGGGAGCGTCCCCTCCTTTGAGGGGCGGGAGGGATGGAAAGCCTGAGCCGCCCTGAGGAAATGCTAACATCGCTTTCTGCTCTCTCTCTAGTCAGGCTTATGTACTTTGCTTTGTTTTGTTTTGTTGCAGGGGAAATTGTTCTTTCAGATATTTTAACTGATTGCTTGGGAAGCCACTGTGCAGTGTTTTGCCAAGACTGAGAAACCCTCAGGGGCTTGTTTGGGAGCAAGTGAGAGCCCGATTCCACCCTCCCTGGTCGGGAACCCCTGCAGTGCTGTTGGAAATTGAGAGCACCCTACTTTAAAGATGGGTAAATTGAGACTCTGGCATCCATCTCACTGGGCATGCCCCAGATCAGTAAGGGGCCGGGGGCACTAGGAAGACCCCGATGGTACCTGGCGGGGCCAGAGGATGCTGACACATGCATCTATTGTAGCCACTCATTGCTGTTTCCACATCTGCCCTCCCCCTGCCAGAGGGGAAGCGGTCCTGGCCATGAGCAAAGAGCATGTCTTGCTCATTCTGGAACTCTGCTGCCTAAACGCAAGCCTCGGCACTTGGCAGGGACCCAGTCACCATGTGCTGATTGAATGGGGCAATGATGACCACTGGAGCCCCCAGATCCTGACGTGTGCTCCGAATAAGAGCGCAGAGGCAAGCCACACGAAAGGAGGTGCTAGGCCGACATGGCACCCCCGGCGGGTGTGGGCACTGGGGCACTTGTTCCCACTGAGCGTCTCTGCCGGGCCGCCCTGTGCCGAGCTCTGACCACGTGCAGCCTCGCCCACCCTCCCGGCAGGCACGTGGGGAAGGCAGGGTGATCACTGCTTTCGACAAAGGAAACTGCAACTCCGACAGGTTTGCCAACTTGCTGAAGGCTACGTGGGGAGTCAAAAATGAAGGCAGAGTGTAGTCCCCAAATCCCGTGGTCTGTTAACTGTACTATACATGGAAATGGAACAGAATGATAATCTTAAGAAAAGGAGCCACAGGACAAGGGAGGCAGTTTGGGGACCTCACAGGGAAAGGTCTTTCTCTCTGGGGAATGGTGGGGCAGTGTTTTCCTGGTCGGAAGGCGTGGTCAGAATGAGGATCAGAGTGGGTGCATGCCGCACCTGATGTGGATCATGGGAAGGGAAAGAATCGCTAATGTCTAGCAGGAAATACTGGGCTGAGATGTCAGGTCAGGGCCGAAACGGCCTGAAGATGAAGATGGGTTTAGGGGCAGGGCTGCAGCAAAGCCACCAGGTGTGATCCGGGCGGTCCCTAAGCCAGCAAGGTGGGGACTCCAGGGCAGGGAATGGACGGAAGATGGAAGAACAAATAGATGGGCACTGTGGGGTGGGCGCAGGGCTGGGCCTGGGCCATCTGGGCAGCTCTGGGACCTCGTTGTCTGCACCAAGGTCCCCTGTCCTAAAGACACTCCCTGTCTTGTGCCCGTCGTGAGCAGCCATGTTCAGAGGAAACACTCCAAGTAGAGTCTGGGAGAAGCAGAAGAATATACTTGATGCAGACATGAGGCCAACCCAAGTTTCTCTTGAGCCAGGTAGGTGAGTGTTCCTTACTTCCTAGCAAAGGTTACCACCTGGAGCCCAGAAAGAGCTCTCATAATGGTCTCCATCCACAAAGCCAACAGGAGTCTTGCTATTGCTGTGGATGGTGGCATTTCCCGGGAGACTGTCCATTTCTGGGTTGATGCTGCTGCTACTAGGCACGTCCAAAGCTGCCTTGACGGGCCAGAGCAGCCAGCTGTTCTATGCCAAGTGGGGAGAACGTCATCCTTCTTGACTTTGGGTCCCACGTTTAGACCTGAGAACTTAGTAGCTATAGGATTGAGCTGTTGGTGCTTTTCTGAGTCCCTCATGAAACCACATCTTAGCCTTCTGTTTGCATCCTCTCTCTCTCTCTCTGTCTCTCTCGCCATAGCGCCCAGACATGAGCCCATGAATCTGGGCAGGAAGAACAGGTAACACGCTGCGTATAGCCTCCTCCCCCTTGCTCCTACATACTGCCCCAGGCACCTCAGCCATGTGCAAGCCTTCTACATATGCAAATCTGCATGAGGAGGTAGCTGCATTCCACCATCCCTGAAATCTCATCACCTGCACCCAGACATGGCCCTGTCTGAGAGTCCTTTGGGCACAGGTAGATCTTCGCTTATGCTTGGGATGAACTAAGGTGGAGATGGAATTTTACACTGGCATATCAAAGGCAGGGCAATGGAAGGGTCCACCTTGGAGGAAAGCAATATGGAAATTCATTGTCCATCGATAATTAAAAAATAACGGAAACATTGGCTCGAAGTTGGTCAGCCTTTTATTATCACCTTGCACCAACAATTCTAATAATGTCAGTGATAAATGCTTCTCCTCCAAAATCTTCTGTTGGTCTGAATTCTAGGCAATTGTTTCAATAATTTCTGAGCTTTAATAAAGTGATTGATATACAATACACGTGTAAGCTGCAAGTTAGCATACTGTTATTATTACTCATCTTTTGGTAAAGATTACCTTCTACATGGAGGGCACATCAGAGAGCTCCTAGCGTTGTAGTTGCTCTTAACACACACGGACTCAGCTACACACATTGCTTCTGAGGGTAAGTTCCTAATGGTTTGGAATCATTTAAACTTGCTTCAGGTAAAATCCATATTGCCAAACTACATATTCTGGTATTTAAACATGGATTGGTTAAATTGTTTAAAACATGAATTTTTTAACTTGTTTGAATCTAATGATTTAAAATAAAAGATGCTACGGGGATTGTAAAGATAAAGAAACAGAACTTGAGTTATATCGGGTCTCTTATTCCATGTACAAATGAGTCTGAATTTACCCCTCTGTTATCAAAAATACTTTAATATAATTAAAACATATCAATATATTTTTCTTTTCCCCTTTTCACACTGTAATATTTAATACTTTTTACTGTATGAGGACATATAAAAAGTTCAAGAAAAGAGAATTTTCACTGTCTACATTTCTTTTCTCAACATTATTAGTACTCTTAATATTTATTTTATCTCTTGAATTTTGCTGAAAATAATTTTGATGCATAGAGGAGGGGACTGGTGAAGAATGGCTGCTTTGGGTCTCAACATGTGATATGGACTGAGCTGTGCCCACCCCCATTTATATACTGAATCCCTAATGTGACTGTATTTGGAGACAGATAATTAAAGTTAAATGAGACCATGAGGGTGGGGCCCTCATCCAATAGGACTGGCGGCCTTGTAAGAAGAGTGGGAGGTGTCAGAGAAGCACATGTACAGAGAAAAGGCCACGTGGAAGCCACCTGCAAGCCAGGCCAAGGAGAGAGGCCTCAGGAGCAATCAAACCTGCCAGCACCAAAGCTCTGGGAAAATTAATTTCTGTTGTTTAAATCCCCCAGTCTGCAATATTATGTTATGACAGCCTGAGCTGATTAGGACAATATTCTCGGAGCCTTCCAAGATAGCTGCAAACCCTGGCACCTCCAGGTGTGCAGGAAGCTGGCAGAGGTGGGCGGTGGGAGAAGGTCAGCCTCCAGGGAGCACCTGGGGGCCTTCATCCCATGGCCACACTTGGCCTCATGTAGCCCTGCCAGCTCCTCTAAAGGAGACCCTGGGGCTCCTTTAGACTGTTGACATTGGACCTGGGTCTAGATTAGCGTTTCTGCAGGTCAATGAGGACAAGGAGCTGCAGGGGAGAACAGTGTGAGCTGAGGGTGCCAGGAGGAAGATCACGGGCTCATTCAGAGAAGCACGAAGAGCCCTGGCTCTCAAGGTGAGTTCAAGGACCCCTGCAGGTCTCCAAGACCCTTTCTGGGACACACGAGGGCCTCCCTTTCCCACCTACATATCTGTGTGAGGCTGGATTTTCTATATATAATTTAACCAAAATAACATTTTGCAGCAGATTGAAGGAAGAGGCAGATTTGGAAATCCAGCTGTCTTCCATTAAGCCAGACACTAGAGATTTGCAAAAATATAAAACAATGCTACTCCTCTCACTAGCTTTTTGTTTGGAAAATAGAGTTGGTTTTTTTATTTTAAATATGTTATTTACATTATCATGCAATGGGCTTATTGTTAGTGAGTTAATAAATATTTTTAAAATGTCTCATTTTTAATCTATAATGCAGTATACATTGACGTTAACCCACATAAATGAAAGCATTTGGAGGGCTCTCAATAATCTTTAAAAATGTAAAGGGACAAAAAAAATTTAAGAACTTCCCCGCTAAAATATGGACTATGTGAAGTTCTATAAGGTAGGCCAGGGACACGTTGCATAGCGCGTTGGATGCCAAGGTGATTTTGTACTTATTTTTGTGGGCAGAAAGGGGCCATGGAATGCTCGCATGCAAGGACGTGATATGAAGGGAGTTCAGTCCTATTTCAGGGCAAAGTCAACCTGGCGGAGGGCATGGGCAGAGAAAAGCCAGTGTCCTTCTGCAGGAATCTAAAGTCGGGAGGGGGAAGTTCACTCAGTCTGAGAATACAGGGCAGGACAGGGAGGGACCAGGACCTCTCAGGAGACACACGGCGGCACCGTTTAGCCAGCATGTGGCTCTAAGCTAAAATGGTTTTGGAGTTTTCTCAGGGTGTCCTGGGGAAGTGGATTCCCTGAGGAGTCAATATCTGGTGAGTGACTTGGTTTAAGGATAAACCCTTGGGAAAGGGAAGCTCATGGGAACCGGGAAGGCTCCAGGCCTGGGCAGTAACCGGGGCATCAGGAACAGGGAAGGGAAAGAGGGGAATGTGTGTCACGGGCCTTCTGTGGCCCAACCCAGGGACCCCCACAGCAGCCCTGTCAGGTTACACCAAGGGGGCAGAGCGATGGAGCACCTTGTCCAAAATCACCTGCTCATTGAATGGCCCAGAGAAGATTCGAGTCCCCACTTCTCTGTTGCCAAAGCTGAGATCCCCCCTTGCTGTGGCACCTTGCTGCTCCCTTAAGGGAGGCTGACAGAGGAGTAACCCGGAGCCAGGAGCAAAGCTGGCATCTCCTTGAGCTCCAGATGTATGTGCAGCTGCCTGCTCCACTTTTCGTGTGAATGTCAAATCCATCTCCAGCTCAGCTTGTCTGAAGGGAGGCCTGGAGCACCCCGTACCCCCACCTCCACGCTGGTCACTCACTCCGTCCTCCCATCTCAGCAGATGTCACCACCATCCCCCCAACTGCTCAAAGCCAGACCCATCCGTCCCCACACCCAAGGAGCAGGCGGGTCGTGCAGGGTCTGTTCCTTTGCAGTCTCCCACTTGGCTGCGTCACGCTGGTCTGAATCCCGTCACCTCCCAGGTAGTTTACCATAGTGGCCGCCTAATTGCCTTCCCTGTCTCCAATCTTGTTCCTCTCCCACCCATTATTCACACAGAATGAGCCTCACAGAGTATAAATTAGACTGTGTCGCCACTCTTGTTGAAAACCATGTGGCTTCTCACTGCACTTGCAGCGAGATTTCACCCTGCTCGCCCAGCCAGGGGGCCTGTGGGGTCCCCTCAGGGGTCAGTCTCCCTCCAGTCCCTGCTCACGTGCTCCAGCCACTTGTGCCTCTTTTGTGCACCTAGAACATGCTGTCCTCTTTCCCACATACACATATTTAAATTTATGGTTTTCTTTGCCCTAGAAAGTTCTTACCATCATTATTTTATTTATTTATTTATTTTTGCATAGCTTAGACCTCAGCCCAAATGCTCCTTCCTCACAGTGGCATCCTCTGACCTCCATGCTAAAGAAGGCCCACGCCCTCTCATTCCACCCTATTTATTGTCTTTCCCATTTTCACTGTCTGGAATTATTTATTTCTGTGCACATTGTCTATCTTCCACCCCAACTAGAATGTATGTGCTGCTCCTTGATAGTGAGGACTTGTCACAGCTCCAGTGGCTTGCATGATGCCTGGCACATAGCAGGGGCTTGAAAAGTATTTGTGAAAGGAATGGTTGAAGAAAAGAATGAAGCAAAGATGACCAGCTAGTCGTGAGTCACCCAGGGAGATGTGGACGGGTTCTGGGACACAGAAGAGGGCGTTGCAGGTGTTTGGGGGCAATTTGGGGAGCTGGGCTCTGGGGCTGTTCTGCCAGGAGCAGGGGGCTGAAGGCTGCTGCTGAGTTCCTCCTGGGCACGTTTCAGGGGCCTGGGGACGTGGAGAGAGTGGAGTCTGCTGCGTGGTCCCCAGTGGCTCTGCTCCAAGCACTGGAAGGCTGTGACAGCAGACCAAGGGCCATCTGCACCGCTTTCCTGGAGCTCCTGTGTTTCGTGTCCACTCTGGTGGCCAACTTGGCAGCAGTTTCCCTTCTTCCTACATTCTGTTTCCTACCTGAGAGGCACCCCTAGATTTCTGGCGTCACGAACAGGAGAAAAAGACCTCCCGGCAAAGATTCCCTTGGATCAGATGTCAGCTCTGTCTCCTCCTCCGAGGTTCTGACAGATATTTCCCCCAATGCCCCTTCAGCCCCCCTGGCAGTTTTGTTGTAGCAACCAAAACCCCTTAAAGGACATGAGGCTGACCAAAGGGATCACTTCTTCCAAGGGAAGAAGCATCAAGCAAGTCTTTCCCAGATCCTTTGAGTTTGGAAACCTTGGAGAGACGAAGGTCAACCTTCTGGATGTCCTTCTCAATAAATTTGAAAGGAAAAATAATGGTGCCATGGATTACCACGTATCCGTGTGGTATGGCGGCAACTGAATTTAACAAAGATCACGGAAGGATGGTGTGATCCCCCAGAGGGGCTCAAGCTATTCCTTGTCCCAGTGCATTCATCCTGCAGAGCTGGTCTGCCCGGCCAGGTGTGAGGACCCTTGCCACCACTCACAGGTAAGCTCTGGTTCTTGGGAAGGCAGAGCAGAGGGCAGCATCCAAGGGCTTATGTCCCCATCGGTGGCTTTGCTCTGCCTCTGTTCTTGCTTGTCCTTTAGAGTCCGCAAAGAGCCCAGTTAATGAGCAGCAAACCTGTCTTCCCCAGCCTGAGCCCATGTTTCCTTCTGCCCGTGGCGATTTCACCTGCTGTGCTCCCTTCACTGGGGCTCAGGTAGAAACTGGAGCAAGCCGGCAAAGTTTAATTGGGCCCCAAATGTGATTAACCAAGACTCTCTGGCATATGCTGTGCCGGTGTTTAGCATGCCACAAATTCTAGAGTTACCCAGTGGGTCCTAAAACCCATTCTGCTTTTAATGTTCCTTGCCTAGTTTACTCAAGTTGGAATTTAAATCAAAGGGTAAAATCTACATTGGGGATAACTTCATCGTTTATCTTAATATAACGGCTAATAAATGTCATGTTTTAAAGGAGCTTTTTAAAAACAATGGTTTTAACAATGTTATATACTTTTAAGGGAATCTGGCAAGCAGTTGACTGAATCTGGTACACTGTAATTTTAGGCATTATAAAAACAGAGCAGCAAGAATGGGAGATAAAGGCTCAAAGGTATTGAACCAGAGCCAAAGCAGACATTGGGACGTTGGCAGAAACAAAGAGGAAGCATCCCACACCCTCCCACTCAGCTCCCGATACGACATCTTGACAACAGGGTGTCCTTTCCAGCCTCTTTTAAATCAGAAAGGAGTATAAGGCAGGCTCAGGGGACCCTCATGCAATCAAAATTTATTGTGTAGCACTTGAGACAAAACCCTTTTCGATTCCATCTTGGCCACGTGGTAGTGAGGCAGACTTCAGTGGCTGGTTTAGGAGAATTGGCGTGTGAAGGGATCAGTGGCCTTGGTCTCATGCCTTGCCTGTGCCTCTGACGTGTCCTGCAGCTTTAGGTCATCCCTCAGCCTCACCGGGCTTTGTGGTTTTCATTTGTGCCGTGAGTGACTTGGACAGGACAGTCTCTATGACACTGGCTCTGTGATTTTATTCCCAGTGTTTTGTATGGCTTGGAGTCAACGGACTGATTTGTTGAGCACCTACTATGGACTTAGCTCCACACTAGATTCTGCCGTCAGTTCTAGTCCACAGATAGGACTGAGTGGCATTGGCCTAGGTGCTGTGGGTGCAATGAGAGATGGAAGATGGTCCCTTCCCTCTAAAAGTACGTTGTCCTATTTGAAAAAGTTAGAGAAGAGGAGGAAGAAGAAAGAAGAATGAGGAGGAGGAGGAGGAATAAGAAATGGAAATTAAGGACTTCTGCTTCCGGGTAGGATGGAACAGCCAGTGACAAACAAGAGTCCTGCAGAAACAAGTAGCAAAGCCAGGTGAGATACAGAAACCGTCTGTTTCAAGGCAGCAGAGACCTGCTTCTAGCTGGGAACTAGAGGAGTTAGAATGGTAAGGGCAGAAGGCTGGAGTTGAGGAGCTGAACATTTCAACTCATGTTCTATATATCTATGTGTACGTGTGTGTGTGCATGTGTGTACACATATATACATATATAAATTTTCATCTTTTAAAATACTATACGAATGACATTATACTTGCTTCTTTGCTCAACGTTATAATTTGAAATGTGCAGATATAGTTGGCTAATTTTCATGGATGTGTACTGTTCTACTTTCTAGCGAATTTTTCAAAGTATAAATTGTATTAAAAAAGCATATAAATTATAAGAGTACAGCCTGAAAAATTATCACAGTGAACGCATGCATGTAGCTCGCACCAAATCAAGAAACAGAACATGACCACGACTCAGAAGACCCATTGCACTCTCTCTCCTGTTAACCCCGTCTCCCAAGGGTCACCATAATCCTGTTTTACAGCCCCATAGGTTAGTGTTTGAGCTTTATATAAATGGGATCATAAAGTAGGTACTCTTGTGAGCCTTGCTTCTTTGGTTCAATATTACATTTGTGAGATTTAATCAATTACTGTGTTGTAATTTGTTCATTCTCATTGTTCTATAGTATTCCACTGCATGAATATAACACAATTTATTTATCAGTTCTAGTATAGATGGACATTTGGCTTGTTTCCAGGGTTTTGTTATTACCAATTGTATTCCTGTGAACATTCTTGAACATACCTTTTGGTGGATTTGTGTACACTTTTTTTTTAGGCATATTTCTGGGTCATAAGGTATTCTTAAATTTAGATTGAGTAGATGCTGCTAAAATTTCACCAGTTTGCACTCCCATCCGCAGTGTGAGAGTTCCAGTTGCTCTACTTTCTTGCCAATACTTGGCATTGTCGATCATTTCATCAGTTTAGCCATTCTGGTCCATCTGTAGCAGTGTTTTCTTGTGTCTTTTATTTGTACTTCCCTTATGACAAGTAAAGTTAAGTCACTTTTTAAATATTTATTGACCATTTGGATATTTTACTTTGTGAAATCTGTTCATGTCTTTTGCACATTGTACTACTGACATGTCTAACATTTTGTTGTTGATTTTAGGGGTTTTTTTGGTTTGTTTTCTTTTTGTACATATTCTAAATGAGTCCTTTTTGAGATATCTTCTGTATGGCTTGTCTTTTCCTTCTTTCAGTGGATTAGTGTCTGTAGATGAACAGAAGTTTTTAATTTTAATGTAGTTCAATTGCTCATTTTTTTCTCCTCTTGTGATAAGCACAGTTTTGTTTATTGTTTTAAAAAAATCTTGTCTATACCAAAGTTGCAAAAATATTCTCCTCTATTTGCTTCTAAAATATTTATGTTTAATCTTTCACTTATAGATCTACAATCCAGCTGGAAGTAAGTACATGTGTATGTATGTGTGCGTGCACACATACAATATAAGGTAGAGGTCAATTTTTGTTTTTAACTAATTGGATTTCCAATTAGCTCAGAAACACTTATAGGAAATATCATCCTTTCTCTACTCATTGTGTATACATGATTATAAATTATGTCACTTGTGTAAATGTGGGTATGTTTCTGGACTATTATTTTGTGCTACTATCCTTGTGCTACTTAACCTTGTTTAGCAACATTTTCATTAAGTACTGAAGCCTTACAATAAGTATTTATTTGTAATAGTGAAAGTCTTCAAGATTGCCTTGGCTTTTCTTGGCCCTTTGTATTTACATATAAATTTTAAAATAAGCTGTCAATTTTACACACACACACACACACACACACACACACACACACACACACACACACATGCACGCCAGCCTGCTGTTACTTTATCTGGGCTTGCATTGAGTCTGTAGGTCAATTTGGAGAGAATGACATCTTCACAATAGTGAGTTTCCAATCCATAGACATGGTATACCTCTCTATTAAGTCTTTGAAAATTCCTCTCACTATTTCATTGTGGGTAAATATGACCTAGAAACCAAAGCGCCCCAGATGGATTGAATGCAAGACCACTACTGGCTGTTCATTGCCTTTATTTTTAATATTTAGATAATAATATTCTCTCCAGGAGAATGCAGCCTTATGGACATATGAATTCACATGAAGACACGTGTGCTCTGAACAGAGGTATCTTTGAATTAAAAAGAAGCATCCCTTGCTACAGGTGAGGCTGAGCATGGCTGTCAGCTTCCACTCACCCCCTCAGCCATGTGCCCTTACATAGGGTACACAAGCACACGTGTGTATGGCAGTCCTGGGCAAGACAGTTGTATGTGCCTGTTAGCTCTAGCCCATAATTTTTGTTAAGAGAATATCAATAGTAGTACTCAAAGCACCTTGCCGACATACAGTGGTCATGTGGTTTTTTGGGACAGGCCTGGCTGCAGATGGTGGACACCACTTCTGTTAGCCTTTCCCAAAGCACGGCGAGGGCAGATTTTGATTCCTAAAATTCTAAATGTACTGAGAAGCTGGGTTAGAGCCTCCAGCTTCTTTGTTTGCAAGGTCTCATTAGTTAAGGACATGGGAACTTCTGTGGCCTGAAACCCCCTTCTTAAACCCCAGCCCAGCTGACTTGATTGATATTCCACCACCATGGTGCTCACCCCTTCTGCTTCCTTTCTTGTTGGCATGATTTTGCCCAGGATAATTTGGAATGTCAATGGCTTCACTGGGAAACTTAAGGACTTCCCAAATTGGCTCCTCTAAGACTTATCCTTTCTCATCCCATCCCTTGTTCTTTCCTCCTTTTACCACCTCAATCTTCCCTCGAGGCTCCAAACCCTTTGACACGTCCCCTTTCAAGTCCCCGACTCCTCCATCCTCCTGTTCACCCTACCAGGCCTTTCCTGTTCCTCTCTGGCCCCTCAACTCTCTACAGTCACAGGCACTTTAGACCCCTACCCCCACTGAGGGCTCTCAGAGGACTCAGGGGCCCCCCAAAGCAAGTGCATATCAGGGCAAATGAAAATCTTAAAAGCTTCCTCCACAAGTATTGGTAAAAACTTTAATCTTCATGTTGAGCTATATCCTGTTCCATCCATCAGAAACACAATTTGGATAGACTAGGAAGTGGGGCAAAGACAAAAGCCAGCTATTTTATATAAACTAGTGCATTCTGTATTGCTGCGTTTGCCCAACTCATGGCTAAAAATTTAGGATGAGAACTGTAAGGTCTCTATTTGTGTCTGTCCATATGTTTATGCATGTGTATGTGTCCCTTTGCTAGGTATATGTGATATTTTTCTACCTGTAGGTGTTACGACCTCATTTTATTGTTTTTCCCTCTGTAAGAACCTTATGTCAAAATAAGGTCACATTTTGAGGTATTGGAAGTTTGGACTTCAGTATAACTTTTTTCTGGAGGGGAGACAATTTAACCAACAGTAGCGTCCCACCTCTTGACACATTCTGCCTTGGCCATCGTGTCCACTTTCCTGTAGTTGGTCACATGGTTAGGTGTCAAATGAGCTCATGTTCTCAGCTTTGCTCATCTCTGGACAAAGCTTTGGTGATTGTATTAACCACCTCGCGTTCTCCTTAGATCCTGGCCCCAGCTTGTCTGGGCAAGGCTTTCTAGACCCTGTTGGCCTCTGTAGTGGGGCTGACTTGTCATCTACGGCCTGGTGGGAGTCACAAAGGTAATATTGCAAACAGCTTGTTACCACACATAGCATTTCATGTATCCTATGTAAGCACACAGGCTCATCTTAATAGGTGCATGAAATTGCTCTTCCCTGCAACTGAGGGTACAGAGCATTTCTGTTTTCCTCTGTAGTGAAATGTTGAGAAGTACATGAGGCATAGGATGGGGGTACACTCTACTGGGCATAGGAAGTCAGAGACATTCCGCAATGCCCAGCCAGTGCCAGGAAATGTCACATATGGAAAAATGGAAAAAGGGGTGGACATTTTTTCTCAGTCACACAGCACTGAGAGTGGACAACTTTGGAAAGATTTTTTTTCGCCAGAAATTTGTTTTCTCTTTACAATCAGCATATACCTTCTCATCTTTTCAATTATCCTCCCCAAATATCTAGCATTCAAAAATGTATACAGAACACTTAATCTCTAAAAGACCAAGATCTCCTGCAACCAGGCACTGGCCATCGAGCTCTTGGTTTCTGTTTTCCAAGACTGAGAATGACTATGCAAAGAGGCAGGTGGAGGCTGCGGGGATGGGGCTGGAGCCAAGAAGCAGGACTTTGGGACTCTTCCAAAGCCAGTGTCTATTTTCAGAAGGGAACAAAACATTCACCAAAAAAGCATGTATCATCCGGCTGATTCTACACGACATCCTGGGTGAATCAGACGTGTTCCAGCTTCTCTGCTAAATGCTAGCTCAGAAGAGGTGAGAGTCTTAGGGGCTCACAAATGCATCTTCTCTGTCTGTCCAGTCTACACAACCTCAGTGACTTTTAATTTTTTTTTTTTTATAAATAAGAGAAGTCACCAGAGTTGATTGGGTCAAAAGATGTCAATTTTTCATCCTGTCCAGAGGCAAGTAAAGGCCCAGGAACAGGACATGACGTCAGAATTCAGGAGCTGGGCAAGCCAAGCCGCAGAGAAAGAGGAGATTCATGATGTAGGAAAGAAGAAGACGGGTCCACACTGTGGAAAAGGATAAGGCTGAATGCTTTGCTCACTGGGTGCTGGCCGCATGGTAGAGGGGACAGAGAGGAAACCTTTGCAGCTCACCTGTTTCTGCTACGAGGAGCCAGTCCCCAGGAAGGGAGGCCCAGCTGGAACATCCATTTGTAGGCAAGTCAAGGTGGCCGTCATTTTGCTCACAATTCATCTTATCAGGGAAAGGACAAAAGGATGCTGCATCTTCTGCAAGACAGAGATGTGGATGAAGAACTGTGGAAAAGTTAGAGTAAATTTCCCTGGCATTGCTCCATGACATGTCCAAGCAGTATTTCATGCTGGCACAAGCACTCCAGGTTTGGTAGTGTCCCCCCTCGAGCCCAGGAATGATGATGTAAGTTTCCTTAACCTCCCGACACGACCTCACTTGTGCTTGTCTTCATTCCTCACTTTATTGCATTCACTTGCTTGTAGACGTCCCTGGCCATTTACGGCCAGACCCTCACCTGACCCCTTCATCTTCAGGGTTCATTTTCAACTCTGGCCTCTCTATGGGCTGGGCTTTCATCTCTAATCTTTGGCCTTCAGTTTTCAGCAAGTCTGAGGCTACACCGCGGCTTGGCCCTGCACCTGCCGTCATGTGTGTGCAGTCCTAGGGCAGCCCCCACGCCGCCCTACCCTGCCCAGTCTGTCCTGTCTGACCTCAGAAAGATGTGACCACAGAGAAGAGCAGAGCGGAGAGACAGAAGGACCCCAGGCTCTTCATTAAGTTATTAAGCCACTGGTCATCCTTTTGAATTTATTTGTGAGTGTGATAGTCAATTTCCTTATTGTTTAAGGCAGTTGACTCAGGCCTGTCCTTTACGTGCTGCCAAAGACATGGTGACTGATTCACAGGGAGGAGGAGTGGGTCACGCGAACGCACACGTGTCAGGTCATCAGCTCTTCCAGCCCCGGCTGCTCAGCCCGCAGTGCGCTGCGTCTGTGGACCTGTTTGGGAAGGTGGTGAGGACGGCAGGGAAGGAGAACGGGGAGGGCAAGTTCAGGGCCATCAGCCTTTTAGTTTCTCATTTTGGGGAGTTATCCGTAGGTCATAGGCCAATAGCCCAGGACAAGCTGCCTGGAAGACACACTCCACACTGGGATGAGCAGAGGCAGCGAGGAAGTGAGAGAAGTGTCAATCGCATTTTGCCACAGTCAGTTCACCCTCTACTTATCTCTAAGGCCTGTATCCCCCACTGAGCACCGACATGTACTCGGGTGAGGGCAACGTCTCCGCTTTATCTCATTTCCCACGTACTTTATTCTCAACCGTCCAGCATTCCCATGCACCACAAAATAAAAGCAAAAGCATGTCAGGGAATTATCTGCCTCCAGAAGCACCTGCGTGGACATCGGTTGTGGGTCTCTTCAAACCACCCTGCAGGGACTCCTAGACCTGGAAGACAGAGCTTTTCCCCTGATCTTAGCTGTTGAGTCACCTGGGAAATGCTCATTATTGATGAGATATTAGACGTTGAATAAAAGGCCTACTGACTGTTTCTCATGGGTTTCCTTTTGAGCCGGCCCAGCCCTCTGTGCTCAGCTTTTGTCCTTGGCCCCAGGCCCCAGGGACCTGCCCTGGTCTCCTCACCCATAGCAGTCATGGAACCTGTTCACTCCCAGGGCTTCCTTCCCTTCCTTCTTCCCCAGGAAAGAGGCTCCTTAGTTCTGCACCTACTTACTGACTCTGAAGGTGGCATAAAAGCCTTTCTGGTTACGCCAGAGTGTTAAGACTTATCGTCATGGGAAAACACACAAGGACAACAGAACAATTCCACGAGAAGACTTCA
This sequence comes from Lemur catta, assembly GCF_020740605.2. Classification (NCBI taxonomy): domain Eukaryota; kingdom Metazoa; phylum Chordata; class Mammalia; order Primates; family Lemuridae; genus Lemur; species Lemur catta. Next base: position 29,675,957 of record NC_059129.1, read on the forward strand.
CAATGCTGAGAAAGTTGTGACAAAGGGTCCCTGGGTCTACCATTGATGACTCTGGCTGGGGCTACACAGCCCACACCGGACTTTATCTGGGAGGCTGTTGGGTTTTTACTTCTGTCTTCTGGGCGATGCTGGTTAGATCTATGCTGCCAGCAGGGTCACTTTTTCTCACTAAAAGAGGCAATCAGGGCTGAACAACAGTGGCTTTGTTGCTTTTTAAAAGGGATAACATTTGCATCTCTGTTGCCGCCTCAGCTCACTAGACCTGTTTTTTGCAGGATTTCTTAGCCTATGGCATCGTTCTATTCAACACTAATTTTGGCAAGATGTTCATTTTGTGTGTGTATATGCTGCACCAACAAAACAAAACAAATAAACAAATAAAATCCCATATGGAAGGGGAGTGTATCAATTTCCTGGGGCTGCTGTTGTTAAAGAAAAAATTATTCTGACACTTGTTAAAATGATAAGGAAGGCTTTATTCAAGACTGTTGCAGTAGAGATCAGGCTCAATGCTGAATACAGCAAGGACAAGTGGGGATTTCTAGTCAAGGAGCAGAGTGACAGGGTGAGAGGATGGAAAAGTACTAAGAGGAGACATCAGGGGTGGGGGATTTTTGCTAAACCAACAGGATTTAAAGTCAGGCCAAGAATTTATATATACACCAAAGATGGAGGATGAAGAACTTGATCAGGTATCAAGGGTAGGAGATTCTCGTTAACTTGAATTAGCAGGATTCTCACTAAGACTGGGACATGCAGGCTGGGCCAGGCAGGATGGACATGAAGGGCAAGGTCAAGGCTTGGCCAAGAGGATGGCTCAGAGGAGCCTAACTGAAGCCTGGCCAAGGAGGGAGTCTTTGTTGTCCCTCTTCTTGTTTAAGGTAAGAACTAACATTCTTTTTTCCTCTAAACAATGTAAGTTCATTTCTCATTCAGTCATCTTTTGTTCATTAAGGACAAGCTGACCCATCTTTTGGGACTCGGTGGTAGCAGATATCTCCTGGATACCATGAGCCACCAGGCATTTAATGATGGGGAGTTTTTCGGTCAGATGGTCCGCAGTCATTGTCATTTCCTGGAGCAGAGCGTAGAAGAGGCAGGAGTTCAGGGCACTTCCCGGGCAGCCCACACGACAGTAGCTCCAGGCATGGAGGTGGCCCACACATGGTCTGTTGCAATGATGGGTCCTTGAAGTTTCCAGTTCAAGGCATTGATCTTCAGCTCTCAGAGCTTCTTTAGATGTTGGGAGAAAAGTCAACTATAAGGCAACCTGGAGTTCCCGTAAGGATCTGGGCAGTCAGATTTTAGTTACCAGCGATGATGCCAAGTCAGGAGATCGGAGAAAAATTGGAAACATCAATCTGAAAAGTTGTAGCCAGATATTAAAGGAAACTAGATGGATTGAGAATTTGGTATGGACTTGTCAAATATGCAAGATGGTGGGATCCAACTTTTAGTAGATAAGAAAACCTCAGAGACAATGAACAGGGCCGGAACCTGATAACCCACAAAGAGGTGCCGTAGTTTTCCACTGAAACATACAATTTCTCTCTACAGTTGCCCTCCTCCACCCACTTTTTGATCAAAGATAACCAAAGTAAGGGTATCCTCATTAGCAATATAAATCTGATCTCATTAGATTTGGCCTAATTATTTACATTAGTGTAGCAAGAATAATAATTGACCACATAGACCTTTTTAAGTTTGCCTTGCTGGAACTTTTTATAAAGAATCTTAGATTAGACTTTTAAAAGCTCTCAAGGCTGGAAAGGTAAACCAAGAACTCACCACTAGACTTCACTCAAAGTACCTACAGATTTAGGTGAGTTCTTTTCTTTTTAAGCCTGAGCTTCCTAGGCCTGCCAGGAAGTGACTTTCATTACTCACCGATAAGCCTGGAAACATAGTAAGCCAGATGCCAGGCCTGTTTTCCCAAAGGGGCTCTGTAAACACTGGCTCCATAAAGTCAACCTTAATTCCTTAAAATTGTCTGATCAGCCAGGTGCAGTGGCTCATGCCTGTAATCCTAGCACTTTGGGAGGCCGAGGAAGGAGGATCTCTTGAGATCAGGAGTTTGAGATCAGCCTGAGCAAGAGCAAGACCCCGGCTCTACAAAAAAATAGAAAAAATTAGCTGAGTGTAGTGCTACATGCCTGTAGTCTCAGCTACTCAGGAAGGATCTCTTGAGCCCAGGAGTTCGAGGCTGCAATGAGCTATGATAGTGCCACTGCAGGCTCAAAAACAAACAAACAAATAAAAATTGTCTGGTCACATCTGATTCTGTGCGCATCATTCTCAAATATAACAGTGCAGTCAAAGTCTTGGTTATACAACCAATGTGTCCAATCATCCTGTTGCAAGGAGAATGGATTTTTATTGGATTTGTGTAAATATTACATTGCCATGAAAGTAAAAATTCTCAATAAGAGTGTCTAAATTTTGGAAGCATCAGACAGGGAGAAAAAGATAAATGATTCATTTCTGCTTCAAAAGTATAATCTACTACATTGTTGTAAGTTTGAGATAGCTTTAAGAGAACAGGGAAAGGGTTTTCTTATATTAAAAAGAATTAAGGAACTAGCCGTGTTCCAAACAAAAGCGATTAAAAAATCACAGTCATTCTTCATCAGTTCCTTCAGTCCCATGTAGTTAATTCTAATTCGGTTTGATCTTGGGTTAGCCGTTTTATGAACCCATTGGCTTCTCACCAGAGTCCTAGAAATCTGCACTCGGTTCAGCGGTTTGTCACAAAGGTGTTCACACGACGCCATTAGAAGCCAAAGCACCTGGCGTGGTCCTTTCCGCAGGTCTCTGAGAGCGCTGTCTGCTGTTGAAGAGGAAGCACTTTGGCCTGTAGCTGATTGAAAATGCTTTTGGAGAAGAATAAAAGTTAAAAAAAACCCACTATCTGTGAATAACAAAAGACTTAAAATGGCTATTGTTAAAGATATGATGAGAGTTCGTTACAAACATGACACAAATGACAAGAAAATTTGGTAGTTTCTATGACATGCGATATTTTAAAATAATAACTGGGTTTGTGACTCATTATATTGTTGTTGTCCACTACCAGGCAAAGCAGTATGAGAACATATTATGGACAGTGAGGGCATTGACAAATTTCTAGGAACTTTATAAAATTCTGGAATACTTACATTAATAATATTTACCCACACAAATAGAACACAGGGAATGTTTAGCGTGTCTTCTCATTTGACAGTGCTTTTCATGCAATTGAGCGCATCAAGTAAACCTAATTATTTTTTAACATTTGTCTTTCTGCGAGGTAAGAAAACAAATCTTTCGAGATTTTCCAGGGCCCTCTGGGAAATCTCAAAGTCAGTTTGCGATCAAGAAGATTTAATTCAGGATTTGTTTTGAGGAAGGCAAAATTGACAAAAATGTCAAAAGGTTTGAACGCTTGACTAAATAGGTCATGGTGAGAGGATATTTAGCTACCTATTTCACTGAAGTAACAACAAAAGATTTTAGAAGTAACTATAGGAGGTAATGGGATTGTGAAAAACCTTAGCCTTTTAAAAGCCAGAAGACTCTGTTCTCTTAAATAATCAAGGACATGACGAAGTCTGCGTAAAGCACAGGAAATTATTTTGATAATACACAGAGTTGTTGTTCTCTAGGTGGGTTAACCGAGAGGTCAAGAAAAACTTACAACCTGTGACTAAGAGCAGACCAATAGTGCAAGAAAACTGTCATTTTAAGAAAGAGAAAGAAAATCAAAATTTAGTTTTGTATCAATATTGATGTTAAAGCTCATTTGTGAAAAATATTTAAAAATAAATCCATCCGGCCGGGCGCGGTGGCTCACGCCTGTAATCCTAGCTCTGGGAGGCCGAGGCGGGTGGATCGCTCGAGGTCAGGAGTTCGAGACCAGCCTGAGCAAGAGTGAGACCCCGTCTCTACTAAAAATATAAAGAAATGATCTGGCCAACTAAAAATATATATACAAAAAAATTAGCCGGGCATGGTGGCTCATGCCTGTAGTCCCAGCTACTCGGGAGGCTGAGGCAGTAGGATCGCTTAAGCCCAGGAGTCTGAGGTTGCTGTGAGCTAGGCTGATGCCACGGCACTCACTCTAGCCCGGGCAACAAAGTGAGACTCTGTCTCAAAAAAAAAAAAAATAAATAAAAAAAATAAAAAAAATAAATCCATCCAATCTCAGCCAGCTTTGAGCATATGAGGTAAGATTCCCTTTACAAGATTTTCTGCAAAACTTCTACAACTTTCGCTATCCTCTAAGGTTGCAAGTTACCAAAAAGATTTGGAAATTGACTTTAGGCAGATATTATAAATCATAATTATTATTAAAAAGTCCATTCATAGAACTTTTATTCCACATATATCAACGTATCAACCTAATACACGTGATGGTTCAGAAGACACATCTGCCTTATTAAACCAAAAATATTAAACGTCTTGTTTACCAGACTTACCCAAATTATGTGAACGTGAAAAGAATTTGGGTTAGTTTCCATATACCTGAGAGTTTTAGGAATATTTAATATATGTAAGTACTTATTTGACTCTACTCTGATAGACTGGTGTCCTTATGAAACAGGAAGGTGGTGTGAAGACAGTGAGGTGACCACGTGTTTGTGCTCGGCAGCGGCACGCCGAAGGATGGCAGCAGTTGCTGGCAAATGCCAGAAGCTACAAGAGGCAAAGAAGTTTCTGCCCTAGAACCACCAGAAGGAGAGTTGCCCAGCCAAAACCTTGATTTTGGACTTCCAGCCTCCAGAAGTGTGAGACAACGCATTTCTGTTGCATTAAGTCGTCCGGGTCGTGGTAGTTGGTTGCAGCAGCCCAAGGAAACCGACAGGGATGCCAGGCTGAGGGGCAGAGCAGTGCGGGATGGATGCGGGAAGGAGCTGCTGGAGCAGGCGGAGGAGGAGTAATTGAGGCAGTGGCAGGAAACCCAGGATGCATCAGTCACAGAGACCCCACCACGGGGAGTGTGGTACAAAACAGTGGCGATAAATTTCTGCAAAAGAGTGAAAGAAGTTAGGGAGGGAGATTTGGAATCTAACAGTTAAAGAGGGCATTTGTGGAAGAGAAATTGGGAGGGGAGGTGTGGAAGCCGGGATTGCCTGAGCGGGGTCCTCAGGCCAGCCCTCCCTCCCCTATGACACACCAAGTCATTCACATCTAACTCCCGCAAAGCTAAAACGCACATCATGGGCGCAATGTACCTGTGAGAACAGCACTGATTTATGTCTTGCTCCTGAGCCCTCTTCTTTAATTAAGGATATGGAAATAAAACATTTCTTCTAAAGAAAAAATAAGGTGTTTTATAGCAGCTTGGGGAACAGAAGTGTTTATTAAAAAGAAGAACAATGAGAAATAGAGAATAAATGCAACGAAATTACTCTCAACAAAACAAAGCTCTCCCATACACATAAGAAAAAATGCTCAACTTTACTTATAATCAGAGGAATAGAAAGTAGCAATATACTTTTTTTCTTCCGCTGATTTGGCAAAGATTTTTACGTATACATGGTAATACCCATGATAGTGAGAAATCCACGTGACTGAGTAGTTCAAAACAGTGATGGGAGTACAAATTGTCCCAACCTTTCTAGATGATGGCTTTATAGTATATTTTCAAAACCTTAAAAATATGCATAAATACTGATCCAGAATTCCATTTCTAGTTTTTTGCTCTAAGAAAACAATTAAAGCAATATGCAAAAATTTTATTATGACTATGCATTTCAGAATTGTTTATGTTACCAAGAATGAAAACAAATGAATATTCAATAATACAGAACTGACTAAATATGTTATAATATATTATACAATTAGACAATGTAAAGTCATTAAAATAGTGACTTAGGGTACATTACTAGATAATGAAGATATTCAGAATATATTAAGACTAAAAAAGTATTGAAACAATTTTTATAGAGAAAATCAATAAAAAAGTTTTAGAAACCCAAAAGAAAACGATACAAAATAATTAACGGTAGTTAATTTGGTAGAGTGGGATAAATGATGATTTTAAAATTTTGTTCACTTTGCTTCTTTGGTTTTTCTTATTTTCCTAAAGTGAGCATGCTTCGATTATATATTTCAGATGAATAAATATTGTAAATAAGAACTGGGTCGATTCAAGATTGAGTTTGAGAGTGAAAGGTTTGATTCACTGAAGACTGAGCAAAGAATAAGCATGAAGAACCCTCTTTCTCACCCATTGTTTGTTTTTTGCTTCATTTTGGAAAATTGCCCTAGCTGTATATTCATTTCATTTCACCTATTCTCTCTCTCTTTTTTTTTTTTCCTGAGATGGAGTCTTGCTCTGTCACCTGGGCTAGAGTGCTGTGGCATCAGCCTAGCTCACAGCAACCTCAAACTCCTGGGCTCAAGTGATCCTCCTGCCTCAGCCTCCCGAGTAGCTGGGACTACAGGCATGCGCCACCATGCCCGGCTAATTTTTATTTATTTATTTTTGTAGAGATGGGGTCTCACCGTATTGCCCAGGCTGGTCACAAACTCCTAACCTCAAATGATCCTTTCCTCCTCAGCCTCCCAAAGTGCCAGAATTACGGGTGTGAGCCACCGTGCCCAGCTGGAATCTGGGGTTTAGTAAGCGCTCCAGGTGATTTAGCTGCGTGCTAAAGTGTGAGAACCATCTTCAACTGCGTTACAGTTTCAAATGTCCTCTGGAGTACGGGAGAGGGCGAGGCTGGGGTGTGTGGTAAAAAGAACAAACTGTGCTGATTATTCTGTCTCCAGATTCCTTCTGTGCCTGTTTCTACCCACCTCTGTGGCCCAAAAGGCTGATCTCTCTGGCTGGCATCACCTGGTTCCCCCGGGGTGCTGGGGGGCACGGGAGGCACGGGCAGGGCCTGGGCAAGGGGGAGGGTGGACAGGGGTTGATGCCTTCTGTGTCCTCCCCGCTCTGTTGTCCTTCTCGGGGTCTCTTCTGTGACAGACTCACGCTGCTGCCCCACCTCCCATAACTCTTTCCTCCCCGTGAATCATCAGGCCCCCGCGTGACACCTCAGCACCCTCTGTGGGTTCCCTAGTGCTGTCCACACCTTGTGACCATCTCTTTAGTTAAAAGTCTCTTCAAAAGCCCGGCTGAGTTTCCCATCCATTCCTGCCGGCATCCTGATGAACACGGGGATTGCGATGTAACTCTACCAGTGTTGCCTCGGATTTGGGGCAACTTAAATCAACTTGTTAATTTATTCAGCAAATACTTACTGAGTACTTATTAATACAATGTGCTAGGTATTGAGAATACATACACTCAAACAAACAACAAACAGAGACCCTGTCGTCGTGCAGCCTGCCATCCGTTGGGAAGGGTGGGGACACGGTCACTGTTAACGTTAGTTTCTAGATCTGTAGAACGTGGACAGTGTTGTGTACAGGTATGGAAAGACCCCAGTAGGTGCTGGACCCAAACCGGCGCTTCACGAACATGTGTGCTTTCTGGGGTTGATTGTTTTTTTTTTTTGTTTTTGTTTTAATTTTTTTTAAGAAGATTTTCTTATGCTTTTTTTTTTTTTTTTTTTTTTTTACTGCTTTGTCATCTGGGGGAATCAAGAACTGAATCCAATTTGGCAGGATTTTGCTGCTTAGTTTACACATGTATACAAAGAATGTAGGCTTTTGACTTTTGAGTTGGCATAGTAGTCTGACGGAGGAAAGTATGTAAATGTGCACATCTCTGGATTAATCCCATGGCTTCCCTTTTCCCGTGTTGTCATGGACTCTCTATGTACCTGATCAGCATGATTGATCTAGAAAGAAAAGAGGGAGAAAGAGTGTCGGACATGGGTGGGAACTTAGGGATGATTCGGGAGTGGGGAGCCTGGGGCCTGGTGAGGGAATGACATGCCCATTGTTACAGACAGACAGTGGCCAAACTTGGAAGGAAGCTTTGTTCTCTGTCTCTTGCCCACGTTCTCCCTGTCAACGTACGACCCCTGTGACTGCTTTCAGGTGGTCAGACTATGAATGTGCATTTGACAATGGCCTTGATCTCAGTGCAGGAAACAGCACTTGGTGGAGAACGGACCATGCATGTTCCTGCCCTGCTTCCCCTCAGCCCCAAGAGTTCTCGCGTTTCCTCCGCTCAATAATCCAGGGGCTGGGGACACTTTGTGATTCAGTTCATTAGTTTGTGGTAGCTCAAAGCTGTAACATAAATCTCCAAAGGGACCTTCGCATCTCTGCTTTATTAAAATGAAACCTTCCCCTGGCATTTCTCTCGGGCACTTCTCCAGGTGTGGATGAGAGGGACAAAGAGAAAGGGGAGAGGGCTTGGGGCTTAAATGCCAGCAATCCAATTAAAGGAATGTTTAACCTTTGTAAATAAAGGCTCAGCTAAGCCTGCTTCTCAGGTGGGGGAGGAAAATTAACTGATTTAGTATGAAGCCCCATACTGGGAGGAGAGGACTGGTGTTTCTAACACCCTTCCTGGCAGAGGGGGCTCAGCCTGCTGTTAAAAATTATTCTCTCTGGAAGGCCAACTGGCAGCACATGCAGGAAAACAGGCAGCACAATGAGGCACCTCCTCAGGTGCCCTCCCTGGGGAAGGGGTGTTGACCTGAGCCTTTGGTTCAAAAGAGCCATTGGTGGGTCCTGTCCAGCTGCTTGGCTTCCATGAAGAACATGAGAAATCAAATTTACTGTAGGACAGCAAACCGTGGGAAAATGAGCAGAAAACAGAGTTGCAGGTTTATTAAACTCTGGGATGGGGAAGACATCGGTGGGTTAGGAGCAGGCTAAGAAACCACAAAGGAGATCCCGAAGATTCTACGTATATGCAAATAAAAATATTTAAAGGCAAATAAATGGACTTGCCACCACGATGACATAACCTGCTGTGATTACTTGCAATTAACTCATTCATTTAACGTTTATTGGGCTGGTTGCTAGTGACACAGAGATCAAAGGCTCAACACCCTGGGTGCCACCCCTCAGCGGAGATAGAATTCATCATCCTTGTTGCTGCCTGTGTATTCACCTATGATCTTGCTAGGATGAGGGGCCTTCTCTATCCACATTTGCACATGCTGATAAGAAATGCACAACGACATCGTTGGGTAAGTAGACAAAGTGCAAAAGTTGGCAATTTGCAAAAGAGGAAACGTATTTGGTTAGAAAATAGTATATAAAAATTCTCCATCTTGTTAACAATGATTGAAGTGCAAATTAAAATGAGTTAATTTTATACTATTATATTAGCTAACGTGTATTTTTTTAATGGTAATACCCAAAGCTAGCCCAGTCGTAGAGAAATAAGTTTGTAATGTAAGGTCTTTGGGTAGTATTTTGGCAATATCGCCCAAGGGTCTTTAAAATGTTCATATTATTTGATGGTAATTGTACTTCTAGGAACTTATGTAAAAGAAATAAAATAATCAGATCTGCAGATAATGATTTATATATAAGAATATTCATAGCACATATATTCTCCTGGAAAAAAAGCAATTTTAATGTCCAAGGAGAGAAACTTGGACAATTAAATTAATCACATCTGTATAATAGCTCAGTTTTTAATTTTGATCAATACTCATGATACCATGACTTTGAGAAATACTTAATGACAGCAAATATACTCAAGATATAATGGTAGATAAAAAATTGGATATAAACTCTATGTGGGTGGTATGATCTCAATTTGGTGAGGAAAAATCAATAAACAAACATTTTATTTATCTACTCAAAAGTATTTATTTATTTATTTATTTTCATATTTAATGAAACATTTTAATTGTTATTATTATGTTTACATTATGTTTTTCAGATACACTATTACCTTGATTTTTGTCTATTTGATCTGTCAAATTCTAAGAAAGATCTTCATTATGAATGTAATAATAATAAAAAAAAGAAATACAAGAAAAGTATTTATTAGATTTATTCTAAAATTCCTCTAACTCTAATAATATATTGATTTTAGATATAATATATAATATAGTTATTCCAAATAAAATATTTTTAAAGAATGTATGGATCAGTTAAACACACATCTGAATTTTAGAAATATTAGCATAGGAACAGAACGATGTATATTTTGGGGTAGAAGAACGAGGCGTCACGTGGCCTAGGAAAGGAGAAGGAGGGTATTGCTCAGAATGTTGGTTCCTGCGGGTGGGGGCAGGTGTGCTCTGCCCAACGGAGGTGAAATTTGTGGGTTTTTTCCTCTTTCTAGAGTGAGATGTCAGCAAATGGCCTTTACCTCCTGTTGCTGCATAGGATGCCGTGGGCACTTTGGCTTTGGTTTAGGATTCTCCTTTAGAAAGATTCCCTCTGACTTACTGAAGGGGCGTCCTCCTGAGGAACAGGGGGGAAAAACCGCTGGGAACAGAGAGTTTAATCCAGCACTTTGGTTTTGCGAGTTGAGAAGGAAAGCGGTGGAACCACCAGTGCGAGCCCCTGGGGGTAAGAGGGACATTGGTTCTGGGTCTGCGGAACCAACCCGCTCCACCCGGTACCCTGGGCTTGTGGGCACCCTGAGAGTGGTGGTGTGTGGGAGCCAGAGGAGTGGGCACTGGAGTCCGTGACTGTGGGCACCCACATTCAGGGCCCTTGGCCGAGGTCTGCCAGAGAGGGTGGGGTCTTTCTTCCTGGTGAGGTTGTTGGCAGCTTCAGCAGCAGGTGGTGCAATTGAGACCCTCCCAATCATCGACCATCTTCTGCTCGGCACCGGGCAGGGCGTCACGTGCCTGCAAAGACAGTAGTAGCTGAGACCCCGGCGTAAATCCCTCCTGAGCACAGAGTTCCAATCGTCCCATTTGGCACTGTTTGAGTTCCCCGCATGTTTGGACAATTCAGGGAGAAGAAGATGACACGAGATGTCCTGCTAGTAAGTCATGAAGAGGCTCAGTTACATTAATCAGGAAAATAAAAACAGTGAGACCACCCTTATACCTTGGATGCTTGTGAAACCATTACATCCATTATTCTACCATAAGCGTATGTTTTCTAAAGTGCAAACAGCATAAACCTTGAACATCCCCTCGTCTCTAAGGTTAAACGACATGTGTGGCTGTCCCATGGAAGATGAGCAACAGAGCTGGGATTTAAACCCACCTGGCCACCCAGGTAACCCAGGTGGGTGTGCGGGTCCTTCGGAGACAGGTGCAGTGCTCCGTTCTCCCGCGGGCCCGCCCTCTAATTAGCTCAGAGCCTGAGTGGCACATCAGCCCCTCCCCGCACGCTCCCTGCAGCTTCACCCCTGGCCTCGGTGGGCACATCGGCAACCTCTGGCTTGCTTGGCAGGCCTGTCAGACGCCTCCTTGTACCTGGAGATCCAGAGCCAGAGTGTTTCTGACATCGCTGCGCTATCCACGAGCTTCCGATGGCTTTGAGCGGAGAAATCTTAATCCCAAAGCAACAGACACCCTTCCGTACCCCAGGCACTGAATAAATCAGTGGCGATCGCAAACTCCATAATTCTAACAGAGCCACCGCTGATGGCTGTGGCAATTTGCTCCCTTGTGGGGAAGCGACCAGCTGTAATTGATGAGGAAACTGACAGCTCTTTGTCTTCCTCCACTACATTTGTCATGTGGCAGCTGGCTTGCTCTTTATCTACTGCTTGTGACTCTGACACTCACTCCCCTCTCTCTCTTTCCTTGGGCACTTGTGGAGCAGATGTATCTCCTCCTCTCCCTAAAGACAAGATCTATAAAGCCATAACATGTTTTTAATGCAATTCAGCTTTTTGAAAAATGCATAATTGGAGAGTTCCAAAATAATTAGTTTATTATAGTGGGCCTGTAAAATGAACTTGCATCTCATTTACGAGCCATTAGATCCCATGTTCTGTGGGGCTGATTGCTATTAATGCCACCAGCATATAATTTAGCATACTTTATTAAAATGTGTCACCAATGAGCCTCTCTGGCTCCCGGCCCCCATGTCTGGGGTGGGGCTCGGTTGCAGCACTGAGGATTCTTCTGGTGAACGGGCCTCCAGCTTTTGCTACAATTGTCCTCTCCCCACATCACACAGTTCGAGAGTCACATTGGGAGGCCCCCATCCATGAGAGCAGGTGACATCCATTTCATTGCTTTCAGGAGCAGTTATGCAAAAGAAATAGCTAAGCACTGGCACGAGGAGGAAGAAAGAAGAGGAAAAAAAAAATCTAGAACACAAAACGAGTGGCACAGCCCATGGATGTTCGGCCCTTGTTCTGAGAGGTAAGAATACTTAACACCTCTGTAGGCACACACTTGGATTGTTTTCAGATGTTATAATGAAAATCAAAATATTTATTGTGTATCTTCTACACACCTTGTGCATGTGCCTGTGTGGAGCACAGAGGGGATGAAACGAGAACAAGGCATAATTTCTTACTTGAGGAGCTTGATGGTTTGGTGGGGAAAAGGGAAAGAAATTGATGGAACTTTGTGCAATACAAGAGACTAATAATAATGGCTCTGTAGCAAAAGCCTATAAAAGGAATTGATTGGGGTGTACTGCAGGCCTGGGGTGCTGGAGGGCTGTACTCAGGATGGGGCAAAACACCTGGGGCCGGGGAGCAGAGGAGACAGCTCCTCAGCACCCCCTGCACCCTGCAGACGGGTGCCCTGGGGGAGGGTGGGGAAAAGCTGTCCCCAGGTGGGTGCTGGAGGGGGCCGTGGGCTGTAGCAGGGCATGTGTGCTGGAGCCCAGCACGTGCGTGGTCTGCACGCCCCAGCCACAGCCCAGAGATGCTGAGCAGTGCCATGAAACCGTTTCCCTTTCTCCTTGTGGGGATGTCATCAGGGGACGGCAGGGAGGTGGCACGGGTGTCTTCAGGCACACAGAACGAGATGATAACTCTGCCTTCATTCCTTGAAGGCTTGTCACTGAAGAATGAGAGGGTTTTATTCCCCTTTTTCCTCTTACGAGGGCACATTGGGCTTTGTAATTGGTTGGTCTGGGTTTACTCCAGAGACAAGATAAGAGGCTTCTGTTTTTTGAGAAGCAAAAGTCATAGAAGAAAATAGCTAGATTGTCCTAGGGAGGAAGTCTAAACAGTGGAGGGCCCTGAACTTGGGGGCCAGGGTGATTTCTGAGGCCAGCAAAGGAAATAGGGGTGGTGGTTTCTCACTTTGAGTAACCCCATGGTCTGCTCTCACATGACACCCCAAGATGGGTGAGACCCTTGAGAGGGGTGGCACAGGGACCCTTGGGGCCTGAATCCTAAACACCATGGTCTTGGGAGCTCCCAAGAAGGACCTATGAAGGCCAACGTGGTGAGCCCTCCTTGGAATGCATGGATGGGTTGAACCTCCCCTCCCAGGGCCCTATGGGAGAGGAGGGGCCTGTTGAGAGCTGATATCTGGATCTGAGCAATCTTGCCAAAGGTCTTTAAAGCCTAACTGAATTTTATTAGGAAGTGAAAATAACCTAACAGCTTCTGCTCCTGAGCATTGCGGAGTAGATTCTGTGATGTAGACTGAGCAAGCCTTGGAAGGAAAACTGCCTCATCAGAATCTAGGGGGAGGTTGCATTTTACAAGGTTCACCGTGAAAACCTATTTAGCTCATGACACATACCTATGACATTTAATTTCGTGGAATTAAAAAGTTTTAAATTTCCCCAAGTGATTTTTTATAGCCTCCTTACTTCTAATTAATAACAGCTGTTTTGTAAAAAAGCAATTCCTTGAGTAATATGGTGTGTTGAAAGGATGCTAAAAAGGAGAATAAGAATAGAATGAGGAGGAGGAGGAAGACGAGGAGGGAAAGAGGTAGAAAAAGGGAAAGGAGAAGAAGGAGAGAGGGCAACTGAATGTCTCTGGCTGTGTCACTGGTTAGCACTGTAATTTGGGGTACAAATAATTTCAGAGCCCCCACTTTCAGTGTCTATGATATAAAATAATGGCATTGTAGTAAATTTTTACTTCCAATGAAATCTTACGCAGAAGCCCAGTATATGAAATAGACAACAGTGGAGCTAGATGGGTGGAAGAGGTGTGTGTGTGCGTGTGTGTGTGTGTGTGTGTGTGTTTGTGTGCACGTGCGAGTGCAAAGACATTAACTTTATTCTGGGGCCAGATGGAGCAGCTCTGTGTGCCCAGGGACTCTCTGTCTGCACGCACTTGGCAGTGCATGGACGCTGTCTAGAAGGCATTTGGGAGAGTGAGGAGAGCAGACAGAGGAACTTGGTGCCGAGCCCCGGCTCAGCGGGGTACTGCATGAGGATTAGGGATCACCCAGCTGGCCCAGAGTCAAAGCGTGGGAGTGACAGAAACAAAGTCCATGCTCCACGCTGACATCAGCTGTGAAGTCCCACCAGATGAGATCCAGAGTACCTGCCGTATGTTTGACTGGTCTGCCAATGCCCCTTCCCGGAGGGGAGGAAAGGCAAGAAGAGAAAACTGCCACTCTGGGCTTGACTCCAACCAACAGAGTACACTTGGTTGGCGCAATGGAAGTGACTGGAGTCCTGAGGATAAATGAGTTTGTGGCAACCAAGCTGGGGAAGGCTGTCTTCAGGGAGCGGCGCCATGTCTGCTCTCCCGGGCAGGCAGCAAAAGGCTCAGAAAAGCAACCGGCACCATTCCAGGAGGTGGAGCAGCTCAGCAAGTCCCCCCTGCACTGAGCACACCATTTTATGAGGCCCTGGAGAGGAGAGAAGGGGAGAATTCACAAGAAAACTGTGAGCTGAGCTCAGGTATGAACACTGCACATCCGAAAGGGGCAATGAGGACGTGTGGCCCGGGACAGATCTGCAGGAGAAGCATCAGCAGAGCTAAAGCCCTGCACACTGAGAGCTGCCAGCACAGCGGAGAAAAATGCAGCAGGGGTTTTCTGATGATAATCAGAGCACATGAAGAGTCAAGTCCATGCAGGGGCCCTGCCTGCTCTGATGGGGAGATGAAGACAGATGGCTGACACGGCGACCTCTGTTTGATTTCTGTCTCCTCCATCTAGAAGAATGAATTTTGGACTGAAAACAGGATCTCGGGCATTGCCAAGGAATAACTCGAGGCCCATCGCGGAGGTAAGGCCAGACTCTGTGTGTGCAAGGCAATCACGACCGGGAGATGGCAGGAGGTCAAGGTCGGTCTCTGTGATCCTGGAGGAGTCCCCGACACTCTCTGTGCCTCCTTCCCTTCCTGTGAGATGGAGATAATGATTTACATCAGCGGTTCTCAGTCTTCCCTAGACGTCGCATCAGCAGCACACGGGAACTCAGCACAAATGCAAATTCTCAGGCCCCTCCCGTGATCCCCAGAATCAGGAAACCTGAGGGCAGCACCCGGGAAGGTGTGTGGACAGGCCCTTCAGGGCTTCAGATGCCCACGCCGGTTTGAGAACCTTGGTCTTCATCCCGTGGTTGTTAGGATGCTTAAACGAGGAACGGCACGGGAAACACCCTTGCAACCTGCAAAACCATCTTGAACCTGTTTGCTTTCTGTGCATGAGTTCAAATATCCTGGCTTAGATGAATCGCATCCCCCTAAATCCTGATGAAGCTGCAGATGAGATCACCAAAGCCCCGCAGCTGGCAGAGCACTTTCAGAGGAGGGAAAGTCGGTCGGATCTTTTCTGGGCTACCCAGATGGCAGGGCTGCGGGAGGAGGCTCCAAGGAGCAGTTGGAGCAACCAGAATAGTTCTCTTCCTCTCCAACAGTCTTCCCCCAAGCACCTTCCTCCCCTCATTTCGGCAGTGTAATAAATATAATTGAAATGCACAGAGCTCCTACATGCGGGGAAGCATAAATTATTCCTCTAGCACTGGAGCGCTAATTTGTAACATAGATTAAATTTGGCTTTGGACCGGGGAAGGATGGCACCTTTAAGATTTAGCCACGTCATTTAGGGGACTCACTCACTGTGCACATTAGGACAGATGAGAACGTGTCAGTATTAATACCGGGCATTTCCCTGTTGTCACATGTTGTTAGAGGAACAATTATTTCACGTCTGAGTAAGAACCTTACTCGGAGGCTGAAGTTAATGCAGCATGCGGAGCTGTGCGGGGACGGGGCTCGGACGTCTTGTGAACACAGGCAGCGGCCCGTTACGGCGCTGGTGGACATATTTCTTCCACTTCATCTGCTTCGCTGTAGATGAGATGATGAGTGTTTTGCTTAGAAGAGGCTTCGGCCCGTCTGGACTCGGAGCAACGTGACACAGACTCACAGTTCAAAGGTTAAAAGAGAATTGATCTGTGAGCTCTCACCAATCCCTTGCTCTGCTCTCTGAAGGATAAATCCCCTTTTCAGATAAATCCAGATTGCTTTTTCAATAGATTGGCTTTCGGCCTCCCTCACGGAGCGGTACTTTGACATAACCCGGCCAGTCTCCCTGTAGCTAGGAAGAAATCATTTCTAACATCTGAGGTTAATTCGCTAAATGAAGCGTTGGATTTTCTTTCTCTGGAAGCAAGAAAAATTGTTTGCATGAGGTCAGAAGAGGCAAGACGAGCTCAGAGCATGTTCCCTGGGGCTCCGCCCCGACAAGAACCTCTATTAGATGTTTATTGCAGGGCTAAATGAACAAAAAATTAGAAAAAAATAAATCCCCTTTATTTCTGATTGCCTTTTACATTTTGAGTGATGGTGAGCTATGTAGAATGGGTGGGATTAGCCCCATTTGGCAAATGAGTAGACTGAGGCCTGGATAGGTAGATATAGCGTGCCACTCACCACACGTCGAGTTACACCGTACAAGGAGGGCCACGGTCTCTTTCACTGTGCTGTGGTCCCTTCTCATTCAGTAGCTCTGAGTCCACGTGCTTGCAGAAGGGAAAGGGAAAAGAGACTCAAGATGAGACGGATCACATTGTCCCTGCAGGAGGAATCCCAGCCGCTGGGACAAGGTGTCACACCTGTCTCCAGGCCTCAAGTTCCCTACCATCGTCGTGTGCCTTAGCAACATTGTACCTGGGTAAGTTCTCTGGGAAGGTTCTCCCAGAAGGAAGGACCAATTGATTGGATGGAACTTGTCATCCTGCATTATGGCTTGGTGCGAGGTTAGGTCCCTGAGGGTGGGAGAAAAAAGCTGAGAGAGAGAGAACGTCACAGGTTGGGCATATGCAGGGGTCCCCGGGCTGAGGGGCCACAGTGAGCATTCTGGCCTAGCAGAAATCTGAAGACCCTTGACATACAGAGGTGTCTAATCTGTACGCAACTGGGTTGCTCCTAGGAGTCAGAAGGGTCTCATCAGGAAATTCCTGGGAAGAAGGGTTTGATGGAGAAGGAGGCCAAGAAGGGGACAGGTGACTGACCTCAAGAACACAAGAGAAGAGAAACGCCTTTGGGCTCATAACAACCAACAAATGCAAGTTCAAGAAATTAGAGGATGAAAATCCATCAGACCTGTCTGTGTCAGCAATATCTTGAGATTCCTCATCTGTTTCCTTTAACCTTTCATAAAAAAATTAAATATATATGTATATATATATAAATGCTATTGGTTGAATTGTGTCCCTCCTAAAATTCCTGTGTTGACGTGCTTACCCCTAATATCTGAGAATGTGACCTTATTTGGAAATAGGGTCTTTGCAGAGGTTATCAAGTTAAAATGAGATCATTAGGGTGAGTCCTAATCCAATAGGACTGGTGACCTTATGTTAGGTAGACAGCTGGGGACCTCCGGCCCCTCCTGGGGACAAGGCAGGTGACTACCACACCTGAGGGAGGAGGGAACACCCCACGAATCTGCCAGTCAGACCTTACTGCGCCAACTGCAAAAGAATGCTGAGGACTCTCTAGCTCACGGGTCAAGTTGCAGAGGTACAATAGAGTCTGGAAAGTGACCTAGAACAACTGGCTTTCAGAGAGGCTCATGGGAGATCCACATGCATAATAAGACTCAGGTCATTTAACTCCCAACTGTCCAATCAAAGTGGCTCCACGGTGATGTCTGAGCCACAAGGAAGGTCCCATCCAGACATACCCAGACCATACCCAACGCCTTTTTGTCACAATAAGCGTTCCATTCATTGTGGCAGATATATCTTGCTCTTGCTCTGTAAATCTATATCTTGCTTTGCTCTACAATCCTGTCTCTCTCTCCTCAATAAACCGCATTTTCATGCTTACCTTGCTTTCCCTGTGTCTGGTCATTCTTTGGCCAAGAGCACACCAAAACCGACATTTCAGACTACAGCCTGACACTTCTACAAAGGGGGAGTTTGGACCCAGGCGCTCACCGAGAAAGACAGTGTGAAGAGACACAGGGAGGAGACAGCATCTGCAAGCCAAGGCGCGAGACCTTGGAAGGACCCAGCCCTGCCCACACTGTGACCTTGAACTTCTGGCCTCCAGAACTGTGAGACGATAAATTTCTGTCGTTCAAACCACTCCATCTGCTCCCCTGGAGCAGGACTGGATTTGGTTATGGAAGCCCTAGAAAACTAACACATGTCAAAATAAAAATGGCTGTTGGGGCACGGATGAGTCTTGGACACGTTATGCGAACTGCAAGAAGCTGGCACAAAAGGTCACATATTGTATGTGTCCATCTACACGAAGTATCTGGGACATGCAAATCCACAGAGAGGGAGGGAATGGAGTGTGACTGCTGAATAGATAGGAGGTCTCTGCTGATTTAAGAGGGCAGGAAACTGCTTGAATTGTGCAGACAGTTCTCGATGTACGATTTTCGATGTTAAGATGGCATGAATATGATATGAATGCAGTGGAAGCCACATTTTGAATTTTGATTCAAAATTATTTATAATAATTTTATTATAAGATAGGCTTTGTGTTAGGTGATTTTTCCCAGCTTTAGGCTCAAGTAAGTGTTCTGAGCGGGTCTAAGGTAGGCTCGGCTAAGCTATGATGATCAGTAGGTTAGATGTATTAAATGCATGTTTGACTCAGGATATTTTCGATTCACGATGGACTTATTCAGAGGCAGCCCCGCTGGAAGTTGAGGAGCAGCTATAATTGTGCTGAACCTCACATAAGGACCCACCTGCCCTGACGCCTTCCTCACTGTCTGGGTGAATCTCTGCAGCAGATGCCTGTGTCTTGGGCTGCCTTGACATTTTTGGAGAACCTTTCCTACCTTGGGGGATTTCCAAGCTTTGGAGTCTTGCCTGCTCAAGAGAGAAGCCAGGAATTCTTTTCCAGGCTCCCTTGCAACTAGGGCACAGTGATACAGATTAGATGTGACTGTCAGAGAACAATTTAGAAGACAGTGACACAAGGAAGGAGGTCTTCTGCAGCATTTATTCCTGGTGAGGGTGGGAAAGGTGTCCAGCACTCAGGAGCCCGGGGTTGGGGTCCCGCGCCCCACCATGGACCAGTGCTCTCTGTGCCGCAGGATGTGTTCTGGAACTCAACACAGCCTGTGCTCCTGGCTGTGGGGCTCCGGCCTGTCTTCTGTGATCCCTCGTGGTGAGTCTCAGGCTGCCTTTTGTTCTGGACAAAGTGGGGTTTGCCAGTTAGAACCTTGACGGAGACAGCCCACCCACCCAATGCTGGACAACCCGCTTCACTTGAAGGCAGGGTCACACCAAGCATGGCAGCATCTGGGGGCTCCCGCCTGGCCCCTGAGTGGTCTGTTGTTTGGCCATTTGTAGGAGAAGTGGCCTCTCATCCGTTGGTGAGAACACCCCTATGCTCCACACAGACAACCAGCCCGTTGCCTTTCTCCTACATTTTTTCCCAACTCTCCTCCTGCTTTCAGACTCCACGTAGATGTTCCTTTCAAGGCTGGAAAGAATTGATTCCCCTGGAACAGGAATGGTAAATACATTCCATTTGTTCCACAAAATGTCACATTAATCTAGCAGAGAGTGTGATTCTGCCAAACTTGGTCTCAGGGTCCTGCTCACCCCTCTACTCCTGGCATCAACCTCTAAGGGTTTGGAGTCAGTGCAAAATTTGCTGTCTCTGCCCTCCCACTTTCCCTCAAACTCGAGCAGATCCTGGTGGGGAGGGAGAGAGACCTTTATGGTGTCGCAGTGACAAGTCGAATGGAGTGGAACCCCCATCCACCCTTTGGAGCACTACTGCAGAGTTTCTCACCATTCTTATTTTAGCAGTGACAACACAGAATCTTACATAAACTGAATTTGTAAAATTCACATAGTTAGGGCATTTCAAAGAAATCATGTGTTCCATGGGATCTATAGTCCTTATCAGGGGAGAGAAGCAGGGAGGAGGGGGAGCCAGCCAAGGTGGGGGTTTGCCTGGTACTGGGAGCTCCTTGCAGAAGCCAGACCTGGACAGGTCCAGGAGGCCAGCACGGGAGGGCACAGCTGGGAAAGGCCCAACAGATGACCCAGGACTTGTGATCTTGAGACCCCACGGGCTGGTTGGACTCTCTGCCCTCTCCTCTGCTCCAGCCTTTGTGAGAGACAAGGAAGCCTTGGCCTTGTTTTCTCTGGCATGGAGAGACCTCAGGGGGCATCAGCCAGGGTTCCCCAGCCCGGGCGCTGTCAGCATTGGGGCAGGACAACCCTCCATTACCTGTTGCTGAACAGTAAGTACCCTTGGCTCATTCAATGCCCTTAGAGCTCCTTTTTCCTTCCCCAAAGTTAAAGGAGCAATTCAAACCCTCTTCACACATTTGCAGATGTCCCTGTTGGAGGCTAACTCATGGTGAGGACATTGAGTGGGTGAAGCGAAGAGATGTGTCCAAACTCACACATGCAGAGGCAAGGGTGGAATGAGGTCCCGACACTCTTAATCCAGAACTCCTTCCATAGAACACTTCATGTGCATGTGTGCATGTGTGTACACACACCTGTGTGGGTACGGGGACAGGTATGTACACATGACCCAACACACAGTGTCAGACTGAGAAACCCAAGCACTTTGCAAGAAGCCAGACTCCCTCTGTGCTTGCAAAAGAATGAAAGTCACACCCTGTATCATAAAACTAAGAATCTCACAGACACCTGAGCTCTCTCTCTCCCAGGGTGATTTTCCCTTCTTTATGTAAATTTAGTTTAAATGGCAGCTAGGGAAATTTTTATTGGAAAATGGCTTTGTTCTCATCTTTGTATCCACAGCAGTGGCAGCTGTTTTCAATCAGGACACACATACTCAAGGTCAGGGACATCGAAGTAGCAGGTACCAGCCCCCTCCACCCCTGTCCAAGCTTTGGAGAATGACAGGAGTATGTAGCAAGCAGAGGCTGAGCCCTATGGTGGAACTCCATAGGATCATCTGTTTGGAATTTCCTCTTGGGAAATAGCCACTCTCTCCCCTCCCTAAAGGAGCTGCCAGGTTCTGTCATGACATTGTTCATCCCCCGACACACACACACACACACACACACACACACACACACAGACATATGCACGCTCACACACAGACACAGTCTGTTCATCTGGGGCTGAGCACTTCACCCAAACACATGATTTCCCTCCCTGAAATACTTGAATGTGTGATGCCTTTACCACAAGAACACCTCGATAGTAGTGAAAACTTTAACAGTTTGCGATTGTTGGTCAACCATGTGTATGTTCCAACCATGTGTAGAAGTGCAGGTGGCAGGGAGCATGAAGAAATCAAAATGCAGAGAAAAGCAAGGACGAGGGAGAGCCCAGTCTCTGGTTCTAGGGAATTCTCATACCCATTTCCATCCTGCCCATTTCATCCAACCATTTGTTGGATCATGTGGGCCAATAAATTCCTTCCTTTGCCTAAGCCAGTTCACACTGGGTTTCCCTCACTTGCAATCAAGTTCTCCCTAAACAAGCCATGAGTCTGCAGGGTGCACACCTCTGTCTCCCTGGTTTCCCCCAGGGGGGGCTGACAATGAGGGCCCTTTAGGCCAAGCCTGGAGAGGGTAAGAGGGTCATGCAATGTTTCTACCTGAAGGGCCGTAGCAACCCTCCAACAGGCTCTGGGAATCTCCTGCACAGCGCTCACTGGCATGTAGGAACTCCGCTGTTAACCTTTCCCCTTCAGCCTAAAGCTACTCCCAAAATTTGGGGACCTTTCCCACTCCAGCCTTGAATGAGGGGCTCTGCACTCTTGTCTCAGCCCACTCATACTCACAGGCTGACGGGCTCACCATACACGCTCCTTTCTGAACGAACTTCTCTCTGAGACTCTGAAAATCCTACACAAGCCAAACACCTTCAATTTGTGAAGGTGCCTGGACAGCTCTTTTAGAGGACGCTGCCTTGCTCTCCCCTCCAAGTGTTTGTCCCACCCTCCTTCGTTCCTTGGATTTACCTGCTAAATAGTTACGGAGCTCTGGGCTTGGCCCTGGGGTGGACGCAGCGATGGCTGAGTTGTTTCCCTGCTGTGGACAGTGTGGCCCGAGTCAAGGTGCAATGGCTTAGGAAGTCAGACACATATGAGATAGAATACTCTGAATGTGCATTCTATGAATTTTGATGACTTGAGCAAGGCACTGTCTGTCTTAGAGCCTCAGTTTTCTCATCTGTGAAATGTCTACCTCACAGTTACATTTCAAGGATTCAATTAAACCCTGCATGCCAGCATGGCACAAGCTTATGGACACCTAGTATGTCATCCATCCACCATATTTATTACCTCCTGAGTTTTAACTTTCTCATCTACAAACCATGGGTGATATTACCTGGCTCATCGTCTCATGATGGGATTTACATGAGGCACTGCAGGCAAACACTCAGAGCAGTGCTGAGAACATTCTCAGGTGTGCAATATGCGCTCCTTCCTTTTAACCATAAGGCTGAGACCTTCCAGCTGTTTTGCTTTCCAAAACCCTGGCATTTTGGTTGGTCCCTTTGGCCATATAGTGTGCATGTCCCAAATGGTGTCTCCTCCTTCCTCTTCTTTCTCTCTCTCTTCCAAAAACATTCTTGATAATCCCATTGCATGTGGGAAAAGACTGACTAGTTTTTCAATAAATAATCCCTTTAGAAAAGCCCCAGAAAACTGTCCTCGCAGAGGTGCTTAGATTGATTTAAGCGCTGATCTTGAGTGAGAACTACCATGTTAAATGTAGTGAGGCCTCCCCTGGAGACATTCAGTATTTAATGTATCCTGAACACCCTTCTGGTACCACTAAAGATTTTAACTTTACCGCCAGATGAGCAGGAAATGTCAGGGATGGCGTGAAGAGAACATCCCAAGAAAGATTGTTTCTTTTTTTTTTGCCACCAAGATTTGCTAAGTCCGGCTAGCCCTGGGCTTAGTTCTGCAGAGGGCAGAGGTAGCATTTCTAAAGGTGGGCTTCTCACTGGATACAGCTAATGTGTCAGCGCCATGCTTGTCCCTTGATTCGTGAGTGCAAATGATTTCAAGACAACGTAGCTTTGACATAAACTCCCCAATGAAAAGTACTGGATATTTTCCAAAGTGGCAAATTCCCTCCTGGCTTAGCAAAGGGATGATAATGAGTTATTGCTAATATGGCCATAAAGCTGTTATTTGCATAAGTCAAATGAAGCTAATATGTAGATAAAATAAAACTTTAAAATGAAATATTGCTAAAATAAAATGGTTATTGAACTTAGACACATTACTGAGAAAGTAAGTTTGGCAACTGATTGGAATAGATCATTTTAATTAGTCTTGTTGCATCAAAATCAATATTGAACATTGCATGGCATATCAGAAGTGTATCCATCTCCTCCTTCTGTTAATATTTGGATCTTTTCTGGCATGACTCCTAGGGCCTCTCTCGTGGGGTCAGTCCTGGTGGACCAGGAGGGAGGGTGTGGGTCAGATCAGTCTTTGCTCTTGTAGAGGGCAGCTTATCAGTCCTAAAATTCAGGAGGGCCATACTTGATCTTCTCAAAATGATCTCTCCAGAGATGTGTTGCTAAACCTGAGTGCTAACCTTATTCTGCACCAACCTCAGCCTGGGGACAGAAGTTGAGAACCCCAGTTGGGGACTGAGGAATAATTCTATTAGTGTTATATACCATCTGTGATGGTTAATGCTATGTTTCAACTTGGCTAGACTACGCTACTCAGATATTTGGACAAGCACATCTGGATGTTTCTGTGAAGGTGTTTTTTTTTTTTTTTTAAATAAGATTATTATAACATTTAAATCAACAGACTTTGAGCAAAACAGATTGCCCTCCATAATGTGGTCAGGTCTTGTTCAATCAGCTGAAGGCCTTCAGATAAAGATTGATTTGCCCTGAGGAAGAGGGAACTCATTCTACCAGCGGAATGCTTTCGGACTCAGACTGCAACACCAACTCTTCCGTGAGTCTCCAGCCTGCCAGTCTACTCTGCAGGTTTCAAACCTGCCAGCCTCTACAATTTCGTGGGCCAATTCCTTAAAATCTTTCTCTCTCTCTCTCTTCCCCTCTATACAGGTATGTATGTGTGTGTCTGTGTGAATGAATGAATGAATGAGAGAGAACCTCCTATTGGCTCTGTTTCTCTGGAGACCCTGAACTAGTACACTACTTGAAATTTAGGGGCCTTGCTTGTCCCATCTGACTGTCTTAGGGGAGGTCCATGAGGTGCCACCTCCTGAGGCCACCAGCTGGGAGACCCTGAGACGTTTTTTAGTCACAAGAGAGAGGCCAATGGCACCTGGGTCAAAGGCATCCTTTGTCTTGCATAGGAAGAGAACGGATTGCTCTCAACTTATAATGGACACTCTAGGTTCTTCCCTGGAATGTGACCGGGTCCCCTTAGGTCATATGTCTCCCCTGGCATTGCCCAGAAAACACCATGCACCAAATGGCTTAGACTAGGGGTTGGCAAACCACATCTTGTGGGACAAAATCCAGCTTGCCATCTGTTCATGTGTGGCCAAGGAGCGAAAAATGGCTTTTACATTTCAAATGGTTGAGCAAAATAAAAAGAATAATAATATTTTATGAAATGTTAAATTATATCAAATTCAAATTTCAGTGTTCATAAATACATTTTATTGAAACTCAGCCACACCCCTTGGTTTATGTGTCATCTGTGGCTGTGTTTTTTTTTCCATTTTTTTTATTCTTATTTCAGCATATTGTGGGGGTACAAAAGTTTAGGTTATGTATATTGCCCCTGCCCCCCCCAACCCCCGCCCCGAGTCAGAGCTTCAAGCGTGTCCATCCCCTAGACAGTGCACATCGCACTCATTATGTATGTATACACCCATCCCCTCCCCCACCCACATCTGCCCAGTACCCGATCAGTGTTATTCCTGAATGTGCTCTTAGGTGATGATCAGTGAAACCAATTTGATGGTGAGTACATGGGGTGCCTATTTTTCCATTCTTGGGATACTTCACTTACTAGAATGGGTTTGTGGCTCTGTTTTTTGATACAATGGCAGAGTTGAGTAGTTGCAACAGTGTCTTAGTCCATTTTGTGCTGCTGTAACAGAATAACACACTGGGTAATTTATCATGAACAGAAAGTTATTGGCTCATGGTTCTGGAGGCTGAGAATTCTAAGATTGAGGGGCCAACGTCTTGCAAGGAGGACCTTCTTCGTGCATTATTTCATGGTGGAGGGACAAAGTGAGGGTAAAAGAGAGAGAGCAAAAGATCAAACTCACAGCCTCAAACCCTTTTATAATTGGCATTAATTCATTCATGAGGGTGGAGCCTTCATGACCTAAACACCTCCCATTAGGCCCCACCTCCCAACACTATTGCATTGGGGATTAAGTTTCCAACACATGCTTTGTGGAGGTCCCAAACCTATGGTAAGTTGTGCAATTATTTCATTATATGTTACAATGTGATAATAGTAGAAATAAAATGCACAATAAATGTAATGTACTTGAATCATCCCCAAACCATCCTCTCCCTTCCCCCACTGGCCCATGGAAAAATTGTCTTCCATGAAAATGGTCTCTGATGTCAAAAAGGTTGGGGACTGCTGTTTTAGGGGACACATTGAAACCATAGCAAACAGAGACTATATGGCCCACAAACCTAAAATATTTACTATCTGGTCCTCTACAAAAAAATGTTTGTCTATCCTTGGCTTAGACTTATTGCTGTCTGTGAATGCCAAGAGCTAGGATTGAGGGCTGTGTGGATGAGGGGTACTATTTTAATAGGATCAGGATTTTATTAGAAAGGAAGAAAGGGCAAATTGACACAGTGTAGGAAATCAGTGGTGTTCCCTACACATGAACAAGTCATCTGACTTCTCGGAGACTCAGTTTTCACATCTGCAGATGTGAGGTATAGCAAAATACATTTGTGGGTAATTGTTGAGAATTAAGGAGAAGGCATGTAGGCATGACTGATGGACAGATTCATGGAATGGATGGATGGGTGGATGAATGGATGTATAGGTGGATGGGCGAATAGATGGGCAGATGGATGGGTGGATGGATGGGTGGACAGATGGATGGGTAGATGGGTGGATGGATGGATGGGTGGATGGATGGATGGAGGGATGGATGAATAGATGGGCAGATGGATGAATGGATGGATGGGTGGATGGGTAGATAGATGGATGGATGAATGGGTGGATGAGTGGTGAATGGATGGATGGGTGGATGTGTAGATGGATAGAGGGGTGGAGGGGTGGATGAAAAGGGAGTGGGCAAGGGTGATGCTAGGGAGGTGAGCTGGCCCATATCATGCCAAATAATGCTAGCTTTATTCTGCATCCATGTGGGAACCTACTAAATGCTTTAAGCAGGGAATGACAAGGTGACATTTGCATTTGAGAAAGATAACATGGCATTTTGTGGCTGGCTAGAGCAGAAAGGTCATTTGGTCAGAGAGCAAAAGAAATGAAATGCCTCCTGGAAGGAAATAGAGAAACAGACTGGGAAAATCATCCAGCTGCTCTCCCTTTAGCCTTTCCTCCCTGAGAGGGGAGAGACCAGGAAGAGACAGCTATAGAGGATGAGCTATGGGACAATATTAGTGAGGCACACTCAGAATAACCATATTAAATGACTACTGAGAGCTGTGTGTTATACCTTCATCCCTGGGCTAGGAAGGTATGACTTGAGCTTGGGAGATCGTGGTACACAGGAGACCTCAGGAGGGAACATGGAGAACTCCAGCTCAGAGTCCACAGGTTCTAGTCCTGACACCACCAATAACTTGCTGTGTGACCTGGGGCAAATGGATCCCCCTTTCTGTGTTATCATCTGTGAAACAGCTGAGAAAGAGAACTCTTTCCAATGAGACAATTTTACTGAAAACATTAATGTATTAGCAGGGACTTTGGGAGACCTGAGGTTGAAACAATTGGGGATCCCTCTATAAGGAAACAAATACACAATTTGATGCACAAGTAAAAATTTATTTAGAAGCAGACAAGAAATCCAACTAATTATCAAATATGTAAAAGCCAACAAATACTATATACATCACAAAATCCAGAAAAATACCAAATATAATTAATGAATTGCTTGACGAAACTCTTATGATTTTTCTTACGTTTTTTGACTGCATACTTTTTGATCACCTCTTCCTATGACAGTACTTGTATTACAGTTTCTAAAGAGAAGATGGATAATTCAGCCTTTCAGATTGAAACTTGTTTTTAATGATTGATAATTGGATCGCAGGAAACACGTGTCTCCTTCCACAGCTGTACTTGTTTATAATCTTGCTGTGGGTCTGTAACCTACAAATGCAGGAATTCTGATATCTTCTCTTTGGCTTGGCTCCCATCAGAAAAGAAACACAAATGTGGAATGCGTTTGTAATTCTACACACTGTATCATTGCACAAATTCCTAGAGTATGAGGATTTGCATTTCTGACCATGTATCAATGAGAACTAAAGTCTCTGCTTGCACTGTTACTTGTCTGGGGTAAGACAAACCTTGTGCCCATTTATTTCACACTGGGTTTCTGTCCCATTGCCCACATTCTTATGATGTTGTGTCAGCCTCCAGCTGAGCTGACTGTGGGCAGTGGGAATATTCCTAAAAGCCAGGATGGTTAGAACAATTGACCACAAACCATGTATATATCTCCCATTAACCCTAAGCCAGCTCTGGAATGGTGGCTGACACCTATAATGCCAGCATTTTGGGAGGCTGAGGCAGGAGGATCACTTGAGCCTAGGGGCTCCAGACTAGTCTGGGCAACATAGCCAGATCCTGTCTTTAAAAAAATAGAAAAATTAGCTGGGCATTGTGGCATGTACCTGTAGTCCCAGCTACTTGGGAGGCTGAGGCAGGAGGATCACTTGAGCCCAGGAGTTGGAGGCTGCAGGAAGCTATGATGATGCCACCACACTCTAGCCCAGGCAACAGAGTGAGACCTTGTCTCAAAAAAAAAAAAGAAAGAAAGAAAGAAAAGGAAAAAGAAAAAGAAAAGTTGCAATGCGAACTCCTAGGCTGCGGCCAATGGTCTCCTTTTATTGTTTGTTTACGGTGCCATCACTGGTCTTGGTCTTTGGTATATCTTCCTAGGTTTGAACCAGCTCAATCTATCCTACATGTGTCTGGAAGGGTATATAGGAATAGCTCCTTGTGAGAAATGAAGTAGCCTCACTATCACGCAGGGATAAAAACATGGGGTCCAGATTATGGTGAAATATGCTTATGTGCTTTTCCCATTAGGTTCTCTTTCAAGCCATCAGCTTGGGTGGGCAGACTACCAGCTCTATGAGGGCCATGATTTTGTCTGTTTTCTTCTCTGATGAACCCCAATGTCTTGAGAGCTCTGTGTAGCACAAAACAGCTAACAAACAGTTGTTGAATTAAGCTAACTGAGTATCTCGCAGTCTCTCCCATCTCCCATCTCCCTTCATTTCTCTCCCATCTCCCGTCTCCCTTCATTTCTCTCCCCCACTCACCTTGCTTGGTCTTTCCTACTCATTGCCCTTCCTTCAGGTTCTGCACCAGCCCAGCATGTGCCACAAGGTCCAAGATTATGATCAGGGCTCCTGGCCCACTCTGGAGGGCCAAGGTCCATCCTCTGACCTTCCCAGGAGAAGGCCTGAGTCTTTCAGAAATCTTTACAAGATCTGCAAACATCGTCCGTGCTAATACTGCCCAACTCTTGATAGCATAACGTGTAAAGGTTACTGTGCTAATAAAATGCCTCTTTTATGCTCTTTTACCAATGGCCTCTTTTAAACAAAGGTGAAGATATAAAGTACAGGAAAAGCCAAAAGGGACAGAAGAATCTTGTTCCACCAGACGTGTTTAATAAACATTTGGGAGAGTTCATTTTGGGTTCACCTGACATCTTGCATCCGTAGAAGCCCCCCAGTGTCTCTTCACTCCAAGAGTGGGAACCCTGATGATTTTTTCTTTCTTATTGTCCCTGAGCTTTCAAAGAGGATGCACTGCAGGTGGGTGCAGAGAGGATGAGCTGGCTTCTTGAGCTACCTATCTTGACCAAGTCACCAATGCTCACATTGGCTAGGAGACTTACAGCTTGGCCTGATATAGCTGGGAGCCAGTAGTATTTTTTGGGGGTGGGGGCAAGTTTCCTCTCATATGGATGGGAGAGGAAGAAGCAGGATCTAATCTGCTTAGCTCCTTATGTGGGTAGGAGGCCTAAGGTTTGGAGTCATCATGGGTAGGAGGTCCAGAATGGCTTTTAGGGAGATAAATCCTTTGGAAACTTCAGGATAAGAAACAGGCGCCACTCCGGTGTCCAGAACCCTGCGTTACTCGCCCACTTGGGTTATATCGATCTTGCCCTTCTCCCAGGTGGAGGTTGCCATTAGAGCTAACTGAAAGCAATCCAGACTTTAGTAAATATATATCATTTAGATCCTTTTACTTGATGGCTTCAGGTTCAGTACAACGGGTCCCAATTGCACTATGGTCAACTCTGTACAATTCCATACTCCTCAGCCTAGCATTAAGGTCCCTCTGTGACACAACTCTGATTTTCTAGTCTTACCTCTCAATGTCGACGCACCCGACTCCTCCATTCTCCCCAAATGGTGTGATCATTGCTCTTCACATCCGCTCTTTTGCCAGTTGGATCTTTCTCTCCTCCTCTGCCCATCAAAATTCTGCTCTCATTCTAGCCCAGCTCTTGCTCCATCCCTCCTAGGAAATCTTTCTTGACCTCCTCAGTGCAGATAAATCTATTCTTTATTTCAAAAGCTATGGCTGTAAGAGGCCCAGTGAAAGTTTTTAGGGTGAGGGAACTTTTCTGTATTGATTGTGGTGGTTGTTATACAACTACATACAATTGTCAAAATTTATCCAACTGCAGGATTCCAGTGGATGAATTTTTAAACAGGTAAATTACACCTCCGCAAAGCTGTGAAAATAACTGTGATAATGATGTCGCCCACAGCTGCACCCACTCCTTTGACAATGAACACACTTGCTGCGTGTTGAGACCTCTTCTTCCTTCCAGTTACAGCTGTGAAGCCAAGAGACGGAGACAAGGGCAGTGAGTATTTGGGCAACAAAACTGAAGAATGTTCTGGGAAAAGAATTAAACTGAACCACCGGGGTCCTAACACTCACAGATGAAGCTGGGAAATGGAGGACTGGAAGGTGGGTTAGAAAACAGAAAACAAATTACAGAGAGAATCTGCAAGGTGCTGAAAGAGTATTTGACCCAAGGGAATGAACCTGTTTTGATGGCTGAGACCTAACACCGGTAGGGCCTGTGGTCGGAGGGGAAGCTGGTGCCATGTGTGAGTGTGGTGCGTGCTTCTAGATCCTTCCTGTTCTAGCAGCCCTGGCAATGTGGTCCACGTTCAGCCAGATGGCTTCTCTAGCCAACATGCACAGGCTGGAGGACAAGAACAGCACACTAGCCTCTCCTGTGTCCTCCACACTGCGTTTGAAAGGTGCCACCAGGAAAATGGTAGGTAACTCATGAAGCAATGAACAGCCTGATATATATAATAAATCAACACTATTGTAAAATAATTCTAAATCCGATTAAATGTGTGAGTGTCCACTGAGAAACACTGTACTGATTTACTGAAAGTTTCATTTGAGAGTGCTTTGTATGAAAAAATGTTCAACATCTCTAATCATCAGGGAAATGCAAATCAAAACCACAATGAGATATCACTTAACTCCAATGAGAATGGCCTGTAACAAAAAGTCCCAAAACAATACATGTTGGCATGGATGTGGAGAGACAGGAACACTCATACACTGCTGGTGGGGCTGTAAACTAGTGCAACCCCTGTGGAAAGCAATATGGAGATACCTTAAACAGATTCAAGTAGACCTACCATTCGATCCAGCAATCCCATTATTGGGCATCTACCCAGAAGAACAAAAGTCATTCTATAAAAAAGACACCTGCACCCCAATGTTTATAGCAGCACAATTCACAATTGCAAAGATGTGGAAACAACCCAAATGCCCATCAATTCATGAATGGATTAGTAAAATGTGATATATGTATACCATGGAGTATTACTCAGCTATAAGAAATAACGGTGATATGGCATCTCTTTTGTTCTCCTGGACAGAGTTGGAACCCATTCTATTAAGTGAAGTATCCCAAGGATGGAAAAATAGGCACCACATGTACTCACCAGCAAATTGGTTTCCCTGATCATCACCTAAGTGCACATTTGGGAATAACACCAATTGGGTATCGGACAGAGGTGGGCGGTGGGGGGAGGGGATGGGTATATACCTACATGATGAGTGCGATGGGCACTGTCTGGGGAATGGACACTCTTGAAGCTCAGACTTGGGGGGATGGGGGGAACATGGGCAATATATATATAACCTGAACTTTTGTACCCCCATAATAAGCTGAAATTAAAAAAAATAGGGCATGTTTTCCTTTTGGTTATGAAAGAAAAAGGAAGGAAAGAAAAAAAGGAGAATTAAAGAATTACTTAAGGGTTTTCACACTGTCTATGTGCAAGTTTTCTAATCCCAATTGGGTGGTAACCTTGGGTGTTAGTTATCATTTTTCTGGGGTTGTCATGACACTTTTAAAATATGACCAAAACAAAAATGAGTGCTAATTAACATATAGCATTGTGTTTTATATTCTCAGAGTGTTTTCTTCTTTAAAAATTAGAAATTAATTCTGTCAAAGTAATGCATGTATCTAGTTTTTAGAAACCAAATAGTACTAAAGGCCTTGCAATGAGACAGCAGCCCAGCCTGGGGCTGCAGCCCCCTATCTTACTCTCTGGAGGCGATCACTGTCTACTCTTGTACCTATTTCTTCTAGTATTTATCTCCGTATTTCTAAATAAGATGTGTAACAGGACATTAAATAGATTTTTGCTTTGGTGTCAGAACTGTAGCTGTAGCCTCAAAGCTGAAAATAGTAGGTGCTAAGAATTCCAGCCGTCTAAAGGGAATTGACAAGAGGACAAGAGTCATCTAAAATCTTTCCAAAGTGTGGCAGAAATAATAAGAACAGATACACAAATACAGTGCTTACCATGTCCCAGGTCCTATTCTAAATGCCATAGATTTATTTACTCACTTAACTCTCGCAGTGACCCTAGCAAGTCCCTCTAGTTTACAGGTGAGGTTACCAAGGAGTTGAGAGTTTACGTAACTCTGCCCAAGGGCAGAAACGGGTTTCATTTGGGGTCATCTGACTCTGAAGAATTACTGGATATTGCCTCTCAGTGGCTTTGCTGCCCAGACCCACCCCTTCTTCTCCAGCCCATATGAGCAGAACACCGAAAACTCTAGAAAGATACTGAGAATCACAAGCTGAGGGGGAGAAACTGGTGTTTCCCTCTTTGACTTTTACTCGCACCCTCTCCATTGCAACTTGGAACCAAGAAAGGGGGAAGAGGCTTTCAAGCAGAGATGAGGGATGCTTGCAGGAGGGGAGACTGGCCTTTCATCTGCTGGTGGAGGTCTGCTTTGATGCCTGTTCCACTGGGGGAGAAAGCGTGAGGCGGGAGGAGGCGCATGGCTGGGGGCAGGGTTTCTGTAGATCAGAGGCACTGGGGAAGGTAGCCACGCCGGTGCCATCTCGTTGGCACTGCTGGGAGGACCAACAGCAGTGAGAGGCCAGGGTGTTGGGTTGGGTGGGGTCACAAGAAGTAAACCTGATGGTCGAAGGTTCTGGAGGACCCTTCAAAAAACTCACACAACTGCCGTACGAGCAAATAAGCACCGAGGTTCTAGCCGTATAGTCGAGACCTAAGGCTAGCCAGTGTTAGCCAGGAGGGGACGATAGTACAGTAATATCCTGGAAACAACGAGATGTTCATGCCTTTCCTCTGGTCTCCGCTTCCAGCCAAAATGCAGGCGGTGAACTGCCAGCAGGTCTCCTCCTTGCTCTGAGTTCCTGGGCGGAGGCGCAGCTGGAGATGGGAAAGGAGGAGGGTGTTCCTGGGACCTAAGACTGAAGTCTTAAAATTGAAGGAAGTTGGACCGGACATTTCACACTTTTCTTAAAGTAGCCAGAAAGCTGTAGGATCTGGTGAAGAGGTGATTAAGCAAAGGGGAAATGAAATTCAATGTAGCACCGGGAAGGTAGAGATCAGAGGAGAAAATGCAATGGTCTCATGTTGACACCCTCACTCTTAGGCTGTGCACCGCATATGGGAGCAGACCGTGCATGAGCTGAATACATAGTTTTTGCTGCTTCTTGTTGATTTATCCATTTAAATGTTTATCTATTGTCTTTTTGGTGTGAGAAATAACGAATTAGCTCCTTTTCATGCCTCCTCCCTACACACAAACCTTTCCTCCCTTATTTTGCCAACACAGCTATGTGTTTAGAAAAATCAATCAGAAAAATTTATATGATTATGGCTGTCTAAATATTGTTCACCAGTGGGCTATCCGTTTACTATGGTTACATTTCTTCTCTTGGAAATGTGGGGGAGGAAATAAATACTTTATCTTTCACTTACATTGTTCTCTATGTACATATCTTGGAATTTTACCATCAGACCTGTCAGTTTCCTATATATGGTTATTTTCTCCCCAAATGCTCATACATGTGAAGTCTTCTTTAAATTATTTTTTCCCCCTAAAGGTAGCCCTCCTGAAAGTTTAATCTGCAGTGCTTGTTCTTTGAATCTGCTGCACAGCTGTGATCCTGAAACTTCCACTGGCCAATTTCCTGGATTGGATTTAGTTTTCCTTGATACCATGTCTCTTTCTTTCTTTTTCTCTTTCTTCCCCTCCCTCCCTGCCTTCCTTCCTTCCTTCCTTTCTTCCTTCCCTCCTTCCTTCCTTCCTTTTTTCCTTCTTCTTTTTCATTATGTCTGAAAATGTTTTTATTATAGTTTCATATTTTTTGCTCACATAGTTGGGTAAAATATTCTACATTTGTCTTAATTTGAATACTTCACACCCAAAGCTGAAAATGAAACAAGAACATGCATTTAGGTAGACATTGGGGATGTTCCGGGGAACAGGCGTGAGGACCGGGGGAGTGCAGAAGGGCTAAGAGGGAAAAACAACATGAAGACGGGCTGTGGAGTCGGCCACTGCTGCAGGTGATGGTGAAGGTTATGTGGAGGACAAAAGGGAGATGGCTTTGTCCGTCAGCTCCCATCTTCTGCTGGTTAAATGTGGCCTCATAGATGTAACTCCTCGTTGTGTCCTGGTGATACACATGTGAGTATGTGTTTTTCACAAGCATCCCGTGCTGGATCATCAGAGGAGCTCCAAGACAGGGAGCGGGAAGTACGTGGTATGGACTTGGGGTGAGGTGCTATCCAGCTGTGCTGTGCAGAACTGGCGGAAGTCCACTGCTCAGAACCCGCTGTCACAGTAGCAACAGGAGTGACAGATAGGACTGAAGAGGGGTTTGGCAGTGGTGTGCAAGAGGTGTCACATACAGCCTACCTTGCACCGTTCAGATCTATTCAAGGCCTTCATTAAGTCCAGTTCATCACGTAGTCCTCTTCAAGGTGACAGCCAGTCGTAAGCTCTGAAAGACTTAGTACAAGTATACGACTGGGACGGCCTATAGGCCCCGCTGCTGTATGTGATAAAGATCATAGTTAACATTTATTGTTTCCTGCCTACTTCATCCGTTCTAGGTTTCCCTTTCCATTAACCAAAATTTCAGTTGTAGAAGTGCTGCGAGCAGGTCAGGAGATAGGGGCTTCGGGGACCAACATTTACTTTGCAAACTTTCATGTAATTTCTTGCTTTTAGTCTCCCACTTCGATCCATGCTCTCCACCCTATCCCATGCCCCTGAATTTGAAGTTACTCTAGTTTGGTTCTTCCAGAGAATAAAGTTCCTGTTTTCTGTTGAGAGACGTAGTTATTTGCCTGCACTAAGTCTGGGAAGGTACTTACTCTGTGCGCTGACTTCCAACCAGCTCACGATTGTTAACCCCACATCTGGGAGCTGCCTTCTCTTACACCTGGTGCTGCACTCACCCAGGGCTCTGAAGAATGTTGAATCGACTCATTTTCCCTTTGCATTCCCTTCTGTAGGCTCCTGACTTGTAGTTTATTCCGTCTTGCTATTTCAGTTATTACCTCTCCATCTTATGCCAGTTTTACAGAAATCTGTTGACTCCTCTGTCTGCCCATCTTTCCTCT
The DNA here is from genome assembly GCF_020740605.2 of Lemur catta. Lineage (NCBI taxonomy): Eukaryota > Metazoa > Chordata > Mammalia > Primates > Lemuridae > Lemur > Lemur catta. The sequence continues at coordinate 29,711,216 of NC_059129.1, forward strand.
AGATTCTCTTTGTCCTTGACGTTTTTTTTTTCCTTTTGATTTTTTTTATTGTGGAAAAATATATATTAAATGTGGAAAAAATATATATATTTACATTTTAAATGTAAATTTAGCATCATTAATTACATTTATGATAATGTGCAACCATCACCTATTTCCAAAATGTTTTCATCACCTCAGACAAAAACTCTGTTCTCGTTAAGCAAGGACTCCCCAAGAATTTGCCCATGCCCATAAATTTGTCTCTACGAATTTGTCTATTCTAGATGTTGCATATAAGGGAATCACACAATATTTATTATTTTGTATCTGTTTTATTTCACATAGCATAATGTTTTCAAATTTTTTACCACTGTTGATTTAAAGTCTATTTTAGCTGATATGAGAATAGCTACACCTGCTGGTTTCTGGTTTCCATTTGTGTGAAATATTTTTTTTTCCATCCCTATACCTTGAGTCTGTGTGAGTCCTTGTGGGTTAGATGTGTTTCTTGGAGACAACAAATATTTGGGTTGTGTTTTTTTCATCCATTCAGCCAGTTTATGTTTTTTAAGTGGGACATTCAGACCATTCACGTTGCTTTTCGGTTCATCATGCTGGATGATTCCTTGTGTTGTTTTCCCTCTTGTTCTACTGTTTTATTAATATAAAAGCTGTGAGCTTTAAGTTTTGAGTATTTTTACTCTGGTGGATATTTATTGTGCTGTTCTATGTACAATGCACTTTTGAGCATTTCCTGTAGGGCTGGTCTACTAGTGACAAATTCTGTTAGTGTTTGCTTGTCTGGAAAAGTCTTTAATTCTCTGTCATTTATGAAACATAGTTTTGCAGGATACAAAATTCTTGGCTGACAGTTGTTCTGTTTGAGAAGACTAAAAATGGGGCCCCGATCCCTTCTGGTATGTAAGGTCTCTGCTTAGAAATCTGCTATTAGCCTTATGGGTTTTCCTTTATAGGTTAGTTGTTGCAAGCAGCTTGTAGAATTTTCTCCTTCACTTTGACTTTGGCCAGCTTGATGACTAAGTGTCTTGACGATGTCCTATTTGCTATGAATCTTCCTGATGTTCAATGTCCATCTTGTACCAGGATATCTAAATCTCTGGTGATACCCAGGAAGTTCTCCTCAATAATTCCCTCAAATAGGTTTTCCATGCTTTTTGCTTTTTCTTCTTTTCCCTCCAGGATATCTATAATTCACACACTGGCTCATTTCACATAGTCCCAAATTTCTCTGAGTGATTGTTCATTATTCTTTATTCTTTTTTCTGCATCTTTTACTGACTGGGTTAGTTCAAGCTCTGATATTTCTTCTGCTTGGTCTAGCCTGTTATCAAAGCTTTCTGCTGTATTTTGTAATTCCCTAAATGACTCATTCATTTCTTTAAATTCTCTTATATCCTTTCTTAGGTTGTCTATCACTTTAGTGAGTTATTCTTTTTTAAAATTTTTATGTCCTGAAATATTTTTGGCTTCTTTGTGTCAGTTTTCAGCTTTTTCTTCTGTCTCATTCATCTTATTTGCCACCCATATTCTGAATTCCATGTCTGGCATTTCAACAATTTCCTTTTGGTTGGAGTCCATTGCTGTGGGTCTGTTGTGATCCTTTGGGGATGTGAGACTAGCTTTTTTCTTCATGTTGCCAGAATTCTTTTGCTGGTTTCTTCTCATCTGGAACCTCTTCTTTCAGCTCAGGGCGAAGAGGTTTGTGGCACACCTATTCTCCTTTGCTGGGAACACTTGTACTTAGTGAGAAGAAGGGAAGGTCCCTAGATAGCATTTTTATGTTCTACTCTGGAGGACTGACCCAGCGGGAGAAGGGCAGATGCACTGAGAGCATCTTGTAATGTAGCTATCTTCCTGCAGTGTCCCATTCCCCTGTGGTTGTCACAGTCCAAGCTGGTGCTGGGGGATCTTAGTAATGGAGTGATGGGTTGGTTCCCAAGCTGCTGTTGGAAGCTTGGGCAGGGGGTTGGGGGAGTCCCTCTCCAAAGAGGTGAGTGGCATGTGAGTTTGCTCTGCTCAGGTCTTCCTGTGACAGTGGCAGTGGTGGCTGGGTGAAGCTATTTATGGGGTGACCCAGATGTCAGTGTTGTGGGCATTCACTCTGCTCAGTTCCAGAGGCAGTGGTGGCATGCAGGGGGGGTGTCTTCTGGTGAATGAGTCTACAGCAACATGTGTGGGGCAGTGCCACAGTGGCTGTGCAGCACAGGGTGCAGTTGCAGTCACCAATGTGCAAGGTGTGCTGCGCTGCTGGGCTCATGGTGCATGGGGCCACTGGCATGCATGGGTGCAGAGCCACAGTGGCTGGGTGGGTCGCTGAATCTTCGTGGGTACCTGGGTACATCATGCGACTATAGCTGGCAGCAGGGTGGGTTGTGGGACCTTGGTGGTGGCTGCGTGCTTCATGAGAGTGGATTGCAGGACCTTCGTGGGTGTCTGGGTGCATCGCGGGATGGCAGTCAGTGGTCAGATGGGTCATATGACCTTGGTGTGTGTCTGAGTGTGTTGTGGGACTGAGGTGTGTGTCTGCATGGTTTGTGGGAACTTGGCGGGTGCCTGTGTGGGTCACTGGACCTTGGTGGGCACCTGGATGGGTGGGGATGGGTCTCGGCCACTGCATGAGTAGGTTGTGGGGCATCGGCTGGCTTCGGGGTAGCTCGTCAGGCCACAGTAGCTGGGCTACCTGTGGTTGGTGGGGCCAGGGAGACGCGTGGCAGCCCCCTGGGGACTCATGATGGCTGTGCTTTCCCTCCAAGCAAGTCCAACTGTGGCAGCTGCTGTGATGCTACTCAGGTGGCAGCAGCGACACTATTGAGAAGGTAGCAGCAGATCCTGAGGGGTGGTGGGCACCTGCTCTGCTTGGATCCCTGGGAGGCGGCCGGTGGGGAGGCTTGGGGGTGTTGCACAGTACCCAGTCACAGTGTGCAAGAGAATGTCCCCGCCCCACTCCCTCCCTGGGCTCTCAGGGGTACTGGGGAGGTAGCTGCAGATTGGTGTTCTGGCGCTGACATTGCAGAATGGCATCTGTTGCAGCAGCCTGGGATAGGAAGCTGGCAGGATCCCACGGTGCCTGCTCTCTGCTGCAACGCTGCTTACAGTCTCCATGCGGCTCCCTGGTAAGTTTGCAGGCCTGCGGTGGTGGGGGAGCCCCCTTGTGTCCCCTCAGTGTCCGCTGGGGAGTGTGGAGCCTCAGGAATTCCTCCCATGACCCTTCCGCACGTGTGGACGCTTCCCTCAGGCACCTTCCAATCTTGCCAAGTGGATCACCTCGCCTCTCTCCCTGCCACTTTGGGTGTCTCTGATCGCTTTCTGATGATTCACAATGCTCTCTCAGAGAGGGTCCATCCTCGGGTGAACCTCGACCCACAACCTTTGATCCTTTCCTTGAGAGCGGCCAGTGCAGGCTGCTTCTAGTCTGCCACCTTCCCCACCCCTCGTAATTTTCTTTCCTTGTTTTTTTTTTTTTTTTTTTTTTTAATTTCCTGATTTTGAGGGTAATGCTGGCCTCATAGAATGAGTTAGGAAGTTTTCCCTCCTCTTCAATTTTTGGAAGAGTTTAAGAAGGATTGGTGTTAATGCTTCTCTAAATATTTGGTAGAATTCACCGGTGAAGCCATCTGGTTGTGAACATTTCTTTTCTGGGAGGTCTTTGACTCCTAATTCAATCTCTGCTCGTTATAGCCTACTGAGATTCTCCATCTTTCCATGAGTCAGTTTAGATAATTTGTGTGTTTCTAGGAACTTTTCCATTTCATCTAGGTTATCCAATTTGTTGGTGTACAGTTGTTCACAGTATTCTTCCATAACCCTTCCTTCTATAAGGTCTGGAGTAATAGCCCCTCTTTCATGTCTAATTTTAGTTAAGCTCTCTCTTTCTCTTTCTCTTTCTTTCTCTCTGTCTCTGTCTCTCTCTGTCAGTCTTGCTAAAGGTTTGTCAATTTTGTTGATCTTTTGAAGGAACCAACTTTTGGTTTATTGATTCTCTCTACTGTCTTTCTATTCTCTATTTTATCTCTTCTCTAATCTTTTCTTATTTCCTTCCTTCTGCTAACTTTCAGTTTATTTTGTGCTTCTTTTTCTAGTTCCTTCAGTTGAAAAGTTAGCTTATTGATTTAAGATCTTTCTTCTTTTTCCATGTAGCATTTACAATTATAAATTTCCTTCTGAACACTGCCTTTGCTGCATCCCATAAATTTTGGTATATTATGTTTTTTTCATTTTCATTCATTTCTAATTATTTTCTAATATCCCTTGCCATTTCTTCTTTGATCCATTGACTGAGAGAGTGTATTGTTTAATTTCCACATATTTGTGAATTTTCCTTTATGTTCTGTTACTGATTTCTAGCTTCATTCCATTGTGATCAGAGAAGACACTTTGTATGATTTCAATCTTTTTAAATTTACTGGGACTTGTTTATGGCCTCACATATGGTCTATGCTGGAGAATGTTCCATCCATACGCAGTTGAGAAGAATGTGCATCCTGCAGTTGGTGGGTGGGGTGTTTTGTAGATGTCTGTTAGGTCTAGTTGGTTTACGGTGGTGTTCAGGTCCCCTTTTGTCTAGGGCAGTCTATTCACTGTTGAAAGCAGAGTATTAAAGTCCCGTGTATTAGTGTGGTATCCTTCGGTTTTACAGCTTTGATTTCCTTTATTTTTATTTTAGAAAGATTAAAAAGAAAAATATTCCAGATCAATTAATTATGTTTAATTAGAACCCCTGTAGTATTCGATTCTAGAAGAAATACAGGAAATTAATATTTTTAACTCTCTACCATATAGAAAGAACTTTATTAGTTTCTTTCACAATGATCTCATCTAAATCTTTACAAGACTGTTTGAAGTAAGTGCTACGTACACTATCTTACAGAGAAACTCAGAGTGAAGTTGCTTAAGAAACGTGCCCAAGATTACGCAGCCAGTAAATGGCAGAACCCAAATTCAAACCCTGACCCATCTCACTCTGAAGTGATGCTCTTTGCACAACATTGTGCCCCCTAAAGTGCGTTGGCTTCCATTTCACCTCGTGGAAGCCACAAGCATCCTTTGATTGGACAAGTCTGATGTTTTTACTGTTACTTCTTGACACATGAGGATGCTGAGGCCAAAGGAGTTCAATAACATTCTCACACCTATGCAGTAGTTAATTGGTACAATCAGAGCTACCGCTGAACTTCCTAAATCTAAATCCCGTGGTTTTCCTCTAACAATAATCCTACATTTGAGGACAACCAAAGTAGTGATGTTCAATTTTTAAAAATTGTATGAAAATTCAAAGACAGAGTAACTCTCTTATCCAAAATAAAGAGCCAAATGTATATCATATAAAATAGAATGGTATATACATTATTTTTTCTTTTCCAAAATGGCTGTGTGTTTAGGAAGAGGATTTATGTAGCAGAAGCACTGGAAACCTGTGGAGCTCTAATACAGTAAGATCAGAGATCATCCCCTGAAGACGTCCCTCCTCCCCGCCTGCCCCCACTCCCCACCAATCAGTGATTTCAGACCTAGCAGAGCATCTGGCAGCTGCCCTGGCAGAGCTCTGTACTAGCTGTAGGCAGTCGAAACTGATTTGGGGGTAGCCCTGCTCAGCAAGCAGGGCGGCCGCCATCCCTGCCCTTCTCACACTTTATATTGTCACTCCTAATGGGCAAATGATCAGCTCATACCTTCCCTGTCTCTTCTGATTAGAATCGCTGCCCTTCACATTGGGAATCAGACTCTGTGTCTGAATCAGACCTGACCTGGGCAGAAGTTGATCGGCAGTCTTGGCTCCGCCAGGAGGCTGGAAGCCTGGAATTATTCTTCCTGCCTGTTGTTACCTATTCTTACTGTCCTGCTGGCACCACCTGATGCTAGCCTGGCTCCGTTGTCTTATTCAGAAATAAATGCAGGTTCTGCCTTTTTGCATTTAACCTTCAGTTCACTCCGAGCTGTGCCTGCCTGGCCTCAGACAGCCCCCTCCTTCTGGTTTCCAGATCCCAGCTGGGTCCCCCTGTGACACGGTTGTCCATAGCTGCCTTTGGGACTTTATGGCAGGTCAACCAGCCTGCTGGTTTGAACCCTTCTGTGTAGACCCTGCCTGAGCCATCCTGAAGCTCACCAATACATATGTGCTGTGTATCATATGATCCAGCCAGAATCGGCCTTAGATCTGGGCAGGAGGGCTTCTGTCTTGGCTTCCATACTCAGGGGCCTGCTTTTCAGCCATGCTCTCCCCCTGGGGGAAGAAGACCACCAGTCAAAGTGACATGCTCACCTGGAGTCTATACCTTCCCTTCTAGACTGTACTCCAGATGACTGAGAAGCAAGAATTCTTTGCCTCGACAGTCATGGTCCTGCTTCTAGGACCTGTGCAGGCCTCTACCTGGGCTGCTGCCACTGCATGCACAGCCTAGGCTCGAAGCTTAGCCTAAGGGAGCTGTCTGCACGCAGAGTGGAAAGAGTTTGGGCTTGTGTAAATGTGCAAGGTCCTCTGCAAAGCAGGATACAACCGAGAACAGGGAGAGAGGAGTCAGGGGGCTGGAGGTGAAGGCTCCACAATGCCACATTCAGCACCGAACCTAGGGAAACCCAAGAATTCTCAACTCTAACTTGGGCTTTTCAGGTTATTACGAAAGTCCATTTGTCAAGGAAGATGGATGGAATATATTTTATCAGTCTGTTAGCTTGACTTACAACTTGTTAATATTTTGGGGTGTGGTATGCAGGCCTCCATGTGTACTCTTACCCTGGACTGCACAGAAGTTAGAGACAGGCGTTCAAGCTATGATTGTGCCACTGTACCCCAGAGTGAGATCTCATCTCCTAAAAAATAAAAAAAATAAATAAAAAAAAAGAAGTTAGAGGTGCGCCTGGGCTCAGCCCTTGACTTATCGGGTTCCAACTTCCTCACTACCACTTGCTCATGTTCTTGAGATGCCATATGTCTCATACTCAGGTTGAGCCAAAGGGGGATATAAATAGCACTTCAGGAGGTAGAGAGAAGCCAAGTATGTTCAGAGAATTTAGAATATTCTAATAAAAATAACAGGGGCTTTAGAAACCGACAAACCTATATTCAAATCCCAGCTCAGCTAGCAAGTAATTTGACTTCTCCAAGCTCTAATTTCCTCCTTTGACACACGGGGGAAATATTCTGCACCACGAGGTTGGGAAGCATTAAACAAAATGTGTGAGTCAAGTGCTTTGCGCAGGGCCTGGCTCCCAATCAACTCATCAGCTAATTTTGGAAGGTTTCGTGCTCCTAGGACAGGCTCCACCACCTATAACTTGTGGCCTTTTCTAGCACATTGCGTGGAAAAGACATTTGCCACTGGAACCTGACATCCATTCCAAGAGTGAGCCTTCCTAGACCGCCCTGCCTAGTCTTTGACACCCCCCTTCACTTCCATTTCCCAGCCTGAGTCTTCGGAGTAGCTTTGAGATCTCGCTTTTCCAGCCGTGGGGGCTGCTTCCATCTTGCATCACCACGGTTTGGAATAGATTGTCTTTATGGCTTGGCCCGTGTGCCCCCGGTATGAGCTTTCCCCATAGGTAAGTTCTGGAATGTGTGCTCCACTGCACCAGGTTGACCTTCCTCCCTCCCAGACTGTGGCTGTCACAGCAGGTCTGGGTGTGGCACTCTCTGTGGTTCAGTTAGGGCCATGAATGATACTGAAGGTAGAGACCGGGGTGATTGCCGAAGGCTGGGAAACCAGAAAGGAGAGATAAAGTCTTGTGGTGGAACAAAAAGTAAGAAACTCCAGGCCCAGCAAACTGCCAGGCAAGCTAGTGTGTAATTCCTGCAAGTCTTTATTATAATTTTGTTTTCTATAGATTTCTTGGCAAAGATGAATTTTTAAAATTCTACCTTGTGTTAGTTCAACTAAAACAGAATACAATTTAGCATGCGTATAGAGGTTCACAGCCAAACTCTCAGAGGGAACCTGGCTGAGCACATGTACAGGATATATAAAGAGGTGAACATTTGGAAGTAGAGAATCTGGAATGACTGGAATTACTGTGACCTTCCCACTAAGAAACTATCTCCCAGACTATGGTCTAACAAATGGCACCATTGGTCCAGCTGCCCCAGGGGAAGCCTGGACCCATCCAGGCCTTTGTCTTCCCCATGTCTTCCCCAATCATTCAATCCTGTACTTCCACCTCCTGATATTCTTCAGCTCCATCTGTTTCTCCTCCTCTCCACTGCCATGATCTTTTGTCACCCTCCTTGCTGTTCCTGGTACCTCCCGTCCAGAGAGAACTTGGAAACTCTGGTTCCAAGGTACAAAGTGCCCACGTGCATGGCGGTCTCCAGCGGCGTGCTCAGAAGGATGGATCGAAGGGCTGGAGAGAAGCTAGAAAGGCCATGTTCAGGGATGGGTCAGAGCACGGCAGTCAGAGAATGAATGGTCAGACATTCTAGGTGCACCCAACGGCGTGGGGAAAGAGTGCGATGGGCTGTGCGTGTGAATTAGAAGAAATTCATTGACTCCAAAATGGCCGGACCTTCCAGAAGTCCTACAATCACACTTGAGAGATCACGTCTTTTAGTTCAGGTAGCCAGGCACCTGGGTAGCCTAATCACCCAGAGAGTGTAGGGAGTTATGTGTGGAATTCTGGCAGGGATGAGGAGTGCAGGGCCAGAGGAGAAGGATGGAAAACCAACTCCAAGACAAATTACAGAGCTGCCCAGCACTATGGACGACTGGTGCTTGATCCCTGGGCCCAGGGCCGTGGCATCTTGTACCTGTATAAATAAACTCCACCCTGAGCACAATTCTCCCCCAATCTCCTAGTTTGAGCTTCTTATCTATTTCCTGCCTGGGTAGTATCAACTGGATTGGGCAGGGCACTTAAGAAGTGCTGGTCATTAGCCTTTCAGGAGTCTAAAATCTAGAGCAGGGAGTCAAGTCAGGGTGGATGAGAGAGATCGTGGGAACAATATGACCTGCTGGGGCAAATGGGTTCCAGGAACTAGGGGAAAACTGTGGGATCCGGGTCCCAGAGGGTTGGTGCTCAGAGTCAGAAATCAGACCTTTTAAGGCAGCTGATGAAATGAATTTATGAACTGTTGATGGGGGAAGAGAAGCATTTACCTCTGCATCCTGGTCCCCATGGGTCACCCCACACTTCAGGGCTTGTGTGGATACAGAGTTGGGGGGACTTCTGTGGGAGGCCCATGCTGCGTCCTCAGATGGGTCTAGGGCAAGGAGCTGCCATTGCACCTGCCGAAGGCTGGAGGAAGCCTGCTCAGAGTGGCTTGCCGGAGCAGCTGCGGGAGTCAGAGATGGGGCAGAGAGAACCTGCAACCTAAGAGAGGTCCAGGGTTTTCGGCGAGTCCTGGTGGCCTCAGGTTCAATGGGGCCAGTCAGTCCCAGACCCATGTCACCTCCTGGGCTGGTGTGGGACTGAGTGTTGTCTTCCCTCCACTGAGGCCTCCTCCCTTCTCTGTCTTGCTCTGTCTGTGCCCAGGGTGGCAGCAACTCGCTTCCTCACTCCCTGGCTTCAGACTGGCCTCAGCCCATGGAGCAGGAGGCAGAGTGAGGTTGGGGGTTATTCCCCAACTCCCTCCCTCCACGAAACGCTGCAGCCCAGTGAGTCCACCCTCTTGGAGCTCTGCTAAGCCCTCTCCCCCTCTTGTCCCTGCAGGTCATAGTTTTGTCAACGGCTGCTTTTATTAGACTCTCCTGCAATGACCCTCTTTAAATGTGCTGTCTAGATGTAGGGCCTGTGTGGGATTGATTGGGTTTCCCAGTCAGGGTCAGTCCCAGAGGGGAGTTGATATGGAATCCGGGAGGCAGAGATGGACGCAGACGAGCTGAGGAGGTTGCAGCCTGGTGTCAGATGGGCACCAGAGGCTCAGTTCCCTTCAGAGATGTAGACCTGGACTGGGGAGCAGCAGACCACGTCCAGATTGGACCCCCTTTGCTAAAGAGGCAGATGCTTCTAACACACTGCCTGGCTGGGCCCCATGGCTCCGGGCGACCTTCTGGATAGGGCTGCAGGAGGAGGCACACGGCCACGGGGTTTTGTGGTTACAACCCGGTGCCCAGGGACTGACTTGTCACAGAGCACAGGGAAACCACAGAGTGCGAGTAGACAGATGCGCATTGAGCAAACACTTACATTCTCGTTTATCCTTTGTACCTACCCTTGAGGGTGCTTTTGTCATCCCTGTTTTATAGATAAGGGACATGAAGCTTAAAGCACATCAGTAAATACCCGCAGATCACACAGACAGGAACTTGTGCAGAAGGATTCTCACTCATGCTCCTTCCACTGGGCTAGCCGGTCCTTGCGGAAGCACACCAGGGGGTTCTCTGTGGAGTTTTAGGGTAAGGACATCTGGTAGGCAGCTATTGGCCGACCTTCTAGCTTGGTGGCACATTACATGTGACACGTACAGCAGCTCTCTCCTTCCTGAGCTAGGAGGGCCTCGCTTACTGCGGGCTGTGCGGATAACCCTGTCGCTTGTTGTCCCCCACCCGCCCCTACACCCACTCCCAGCCAAGTCTCCACTAATGTTGATCTGAAGGGTAATTTTCTTGTCAACCGTATAATTAATGGGCCGCACACTACAGTGGTCCTCTGTTACTCTGCTTCTCGCAGATATATTTCAAAATGAATAGCTGTTTAACCAGCCACTCGGCAGACGTCTTACCCTTAGGTGTTTCTGTCTGTCAGCATTTTCGCACATGGAGGCTGAAGGAGGCAGAATCAATTTGGGTGTCTGCTCCGGCTAAGTGAAAGCAGCCACGAATTAGAGATTCCTGGAATATCAGAACTTGTCGCCTATTAGCGCCGAGCGGCGTGTGGGTTGCCCTTGCCGGCTCCTTGGCCCCACGCTCCGGCTCTCCCGCATTGTCTGCCACTTTTAATAAAGCGGGAAGAGGTCTTTTGTGGTGGCTTTAAGATAATGCCTTGTGCGGCGTGCATGTCTGATCTTTCTCGGCAATCCGAGCGTTTATTTGGCTGTTCCCTGCACAAAGGCTCAAAACGGTAGTTTTACAGGAGAATTTCAAAACTCCTGACAGCCCTGGGAACGTGAGAACGAAGAGGGTACGCGTTTATTCAAAAACGGGATTCTGACACACATCAGCGGGGTGCTTCGGAGGGGCCTTTTATGGGAAGGGAGTTTTCCCGGAAGCTTATTAGTGCAGGGATTAGAAAACGGACTTGGAAGACATTAAATGATTGGAACCAGCAACTGCAATTGACCTGGCCTCTTGCTCTGCCCAGCACTGGTGGTGGAGGGAGAGATAATTGTAGAAACATTGCTGGTGCCCCGTCCCTGTCCCCTCGGCTGCTTGTGGAGGTCACCTGCAGAGGTCCTGTACCTGCCGATGGCCTCCCACATTACTGATGGTGCTCTCCAGTCACAAGACTGTGCTCGGCTCTTAAACTTGGGGACAAGCTGGATGCACCAAGAAGTAACTCCCCAGCAGTGACCCTCAACCTAGGAGTGACAGAAGTTGGTGAGTAAACACTCCAGCTTCTTCACCCTTCGGTGGGAAAACCATAAGGTTAATCCCCACGCTTTTCCAAAAGGCCCCAGGGGGGATTGAGCCCTGGTTTTCCATGACAGTATGACACTGGTGGACAGCCCCATTTTGCCCGTGTCAAAACAGAGGCTCCAAAAGGAGAATGGTCTTTCTTCTCCACTTCACTCACACAGAGCAGGTGGGTCCACCTCACCCTGCTGGGCTACTTTCACTCTGGCCATTGCTGCCATGAGCCCTTGTTAAGTTTGGTGGCCCATGGAAACCAGGTGACAAATGGAGTCCTGGCCCAAGTCTGTTCCACAGAGGGCCCATGGGGTTTACAGACCTCACCCTGTGGGCATTTTCCTGGTCTCTAAGTGCATAATTTGGATGGATACAGAGATGACTCACATTGGTTTTCTGACCTATGTAGTAAAATCCTTTATGCAAGGAGGGGCCAAATGAAAGCCCAAAGCAACTGTATTTCAAGAGGAACTGAAGCTACAAGTCCACTGTCAAGGAGTTAAATGGTGCAAGTGTAGTGATGCCGGTCATATCCCATCATCTTGTCAATGAAATCACCTGGATTATGATGGATGGTGGTGAGATGTTATAACCTTCACCAGGTAATAGCCCTAATTATAATTGCTATGCTAGATGTGGTATGTTTACTAGAATAGACCAACACAGCATCTGCCACTTGGTAGGTTGTACTCAATCTAGCAAATATATTCTTTTCCATCCCTATTGTTAAGGAAGAGCAAACACAGCTGACTTTTACACAGCAAGAACAGTAATACACATACCACTCACACTATGTTAACTCACTCACTGTCTGTGAAAACAGTCCACAGGGACCTTGGTCATTTTGACCTTCCACACACCATCATGGAGATCCATTGTATCAACGACATCGTGCTAGTTGGATCTGTTAAGCAGGAAAGTGTCAACAATTCTGGATGCACAAGTATAATATATGTTGCCAAAAGATGGAAGATATATCCTACAAACATTCAGTGTTCTTCCACATTAGCAAAATACTTACGGATGCAGTGATCTGGGGCACAAGGAGATAAGTTAATGCACCATGTGGCCCCTGCCATTAAGAAAGGGGCACTATGCTTGGTGCCTCTGGGGAACTTGGAGACAGCATATTCTGTATTGGAAACCACTGCTCTGACCCATTTGTAGTATAACTCAAAAGGCTACAGGTTTGGGTGAGGCCAAGACGAAAGATGAGCTCTGTAGCAGACAGAAGCCATAGTGAATGGGATCCTGCTGCTAAGGCCATATGTCCCAGCAGATTCTATAGCACTAGAGGGACCCATAAATCCCAGTAGAGGAATCATAGTGCATACCCCGAGGATTCTGAAGCATTCGGAAACAAGGCCACATTTGCCGTGGCAGAGAACTGTTTGCTGTTTGAAATTCACCTCCTGGCGTGTTATTGTGCCTTAGTAGAGACTGAACAACCATGAGACATCAAGTGACTATCAGAACACAATTGCCCGTCATTATCTACAAATTATGAAATACACTTGAGCCGTAAGGTTGGGTAGCACAGCAACAATTTACTGTATGACAGAAAAGATACATTTAGAATTGGATCTGAACAAGACCAGAAGGTGCAAGTAAGAAACATGAACTGATGGCCTGGACTTCCATTTTAGGTGCCTCTCCTTGAACTTATGGCATCATAGATGTTCCATCCAATCAACTGACAGAGAATGGATTTAATATGTTAATATTATGTATAATATATAATTATATTATGTATATGGATATGTATGCATATGTAAATATGATGTATATTACAATTGGTATATAATATAATTATAATATTTAATATGTTTCTGCACGTGGAAATGGACTGGTGCTGCCCACACTGGAGTGAGTACTTCTGTGGTTTGTATATGGTTTGTCTGGCCTTGTCAAGTCTCATGTTCAAATTTGATCCCCAGTGTTTGGAGGGGTGACCTGGTGCGAGGTGTTTGGATCATTGGGACGGGGTTCCTCATGAATGGCTTGGTGGTGTTCTCGAAGGAGTGAGTGAGTTCTCACTTTAGTTCCCATGAGAACTGGTTGTTGGAAAGAGCCTGGCACCTCCTCCCTCTCTCTCTTCCTCTCTGTCACTGCGTGATCTCTGCACACACCTGCTCCCACTCACGTCTGCCACTAGTGGAAGCAGCCTGAGGCCCTCCCCAGATGCAGATGCAGGCGCCATGCTTCTCGTACAGCCTGCAGAACCATGAGCCAAATAAACCTCTTTTCTTTATAAATTACCCAGCCTTGGAAATTCCTCTACAGCAACACAAATGGAATAATGCAAGTCTCCCAAAAGAACAAAGGTAAAGAGGCTGCTTCCAGTGGGTAGAATTATGAGCAGTGCACTTTGTAACTACACTGGTACTCCTGGCAGAGGTGGGTGGCTCGTGTGAGTGGTCAGAGACATAAAAGGGCAAGACTGAAAGGTAGAGGAAAGGAAGTGTAAAGCAGAGGTGGGTGCAAGCCAGCTGGAATGGACACAGGCTGTGCTAATCTTTGTGTCTCTTTTTAATGCTCACCAGAGAATGTCTTTCCCAAAGCAGTTGTTTAGTGACCAGATGGATAGAATGACTCAGAGATGATGGACATTAGTCATTTTCTCTCTTGGACTACTTTGGTGCTTGTACAATGGGCTAAAATGCTGGTTCTGCACGGGCCCAAGATTGATCTGGTCATTGCCATTGCAGAATACCTAGTTTGCTGGCAGCAGTGGTTGACTCTGAGCATTCATTATATTAGTAGTGTCATCCGTGAGAAGATCTGCCAGCTATTTGACGGCAAGTTGATTAAACCGATCTTCTTCCACCCTGGGGATGGTAGCTTTTTGTGCTTACTTGAATTGCTACCTATCTCAGGCCTGGTCTGTCCTCCCTGCCCAGAGTGCCTTTGCTAGTACCACCCTGCAGGGGCTAGGGTGCCTGATTCACTGACACAGATTTACCTACCACATTGCTTCACATCAAGGGACTCATGGCCAAGGAGTATGACAAAGAGTGCGTGAGTGTGGGACCCACTGGTCCCATCATCGATCATATCACCCTGAAGCAGCCGCTCTCATACAATAAAGAAATGACCCATTAGAGTCGTGGTGGAGGTGCCAGCTCGGGGAAGAATATCCTGTGGAATTGGGACACTTGTCCTTCAGGACACAGCTCCGTACATTGAACCATTGGCCAGCGTGTGATGCTGTGTCCCCATAGACTACATGGGTGCAGGAACCAAGTGGAAGTCATTCTGGTTGCTCTCACGATCACTCCTAATGACAAACTTAAAATATTTATTATTCTTATTCCTGAAACCTTAGGCCCTGCTGAAAGAGAAGTCCTGATTTCCAAGGAGGAAATTCTTCCACTGAGAGTCACAGTAAGAATGCCATAGATCTCGGAACTACAGCTATCACCTGCTATGTTGGGCTCTTTGTGGGTGTGGACCGGTAGACATAGAAAAAAGTTACCATTTTAGAAGAGATACTTTCCTGATCGCCATGAGGAAATAGGGATATGGCTACACACTGGGGACAGGAAGTAATCAGTAAGGTTCCCTTGGTGCTTCTGTGGCCAGGGGTAGCTGGAAACGGGCACCTGCAGCAAACACAGCTTGGGAAGAGCAAAGCAAATAAGGGCACAGACCCCTAGCACAGAAATATCCGGGTCACCCCGTTTAGTAAGTCCTGTAGACTTGCTGGAGTGCTGGCCAAAGTGAAGAGGATCTAAAAGAGTGGGAGATTAGAGAGACGAGTAGCCATTCCACCCTCAAGACAGGTGCAGTAGCAGGGATTTTGGGTTAGTCCCTCACTCCACTGTATTAGGTATTTTACAGAGATTGCTGCCAGCTGCCCACCACCTTGAAAAGGTCTGAGGCAGACTGAACTTCACAGGGAACTTGAACAGATCATAGTAATGCAAGTTGTGGACTCTACTGGGCATCCCATGTGCCTCACTTATATCCCCTCAGCTCATCTATTGTTGGATTTGCCAATGTGTAAACTGACAACACCTTGACTCAGTGTGCTATATGGGTCTTGCTTTTGGATCAAAGGCTTCCTTGATGCTGCAGCGTGGGGACGATGCAGGAATCTTGCGGACACCTACGCGTGCACATTCTGGAAGTACAGGAGCATTAACACCCTGTGGGGCAGTCCTCGACCAACGAGGAAGTGGACCAGTGAAGTAATGCTTTTCTCTTCTGACTCTCAGATGAACAGTCCTGAAGTTCATGAGCCCCAGCTTTTCTTAGCAGTGACTGGCTTGATTATTCACGCTTGTGTAGACTTTCCTTCTGTATCAGACAGCTTTTGCTGTATGACAAACCATTCCAAATCTTGGCTGCTTAAGTTAACAATCATTTATTTGGCCCATAAATCTGTGGGTAAGATGGGCAGTTCTGCAAACCTGTGCCAGGCTTGGCTATCTCAGTTGGGCTTTCTCATGCATCTGTGGACAGGTGCTGGGTTGGATGGGCACAGGGTGGGCTTTGGCAGCCTCTGCTGGGATGTCATTGTGGTCTCTGCTTCTCCACCAGGGTAGCCTGGGCTTCTTCACACGGAGGTGGCAGAGTCCCAAGAGAACAAAAGGAAGTGTTTAAAGCCTGTTGATGCCTTGGCCGGAACTGGCCCAGTGTCACTTCTGACACATTTTACTGATCAAAACAAATCACAAAGTTAGCCCAGATTCTAACCCTGGGGTTGGGAGGCAGAAATACACTCCCTCTCTTGATGGAAGGAGCCACAGGTGACCTTGCAGAAGAGCTTACATATGGTGCAGGGAGTAATGGTGACCATTTCTGCAAATATTCTGCCACATTTCTGTGATTGTTAGTTTCATGTGTCAACTTGGCCAGGCTATAGTACCCAGTCATTTAATCAAACACTAATCTAGGTGTTGCTGTGAAGGTATTTTATAGATGTGCTTAACATCTATAATCATTGATTTTAAGTAAGGGAGATGACTCTTGGTAATGTGGATTGGCCTCATCCCATCTTTTGAAAGTCATAAGAGCAAAAACTGAGATTTCCCAAAGAAAAAGAAATTCTGCCTCAAGACTGCAGCATCGACTCCCCCTTGAGTTTCTAGCCGCTGGCCTGCCCTAGGGATCGCAGACTTGCCGGTTCCTGCAATTGCATGAGCCAGTTCTTTCAGATAAATCTCTTGAGAGATAAATAGGCAGGTGGGTAGGCAGGAAGATAGATAGAGACAGACAGAGAGAGAGAGAGAGAGAGAGAGAGACAGAGACAGAGAGAGACAGAGAGGAAGGAGAGATATTCTGTTTCTCTGGAGAACCTTGGCTGATACAAATTCCTCCTTTGTTTCACATTTTCAAGATCTCCACCCCTGTTCCCTGGGATCACTTTCCAAAATAAACTGTCCACAATAAGCTCTTGTCTCGGGTTCTGCTTTCTTGAAAGGAGCCAGCCTATGACAGTAGATATTTGGAAAAAAATATTCATTTTTACATTGTTTCAGTAAAATTCTGTGATGAGCCATTTGTCATGTCACAATAAGGATTTGTTATCGACAGAGAAGTTAAAACATATTGAAACTGAACCTGAATGATGTGTATGTACTTGAAGTTTTATTGGGAGCTTAAAAATGCAAATGGAAGGAAGGTGTCAGGGCCATATGTTGGGAACAGAGTCACTCACATTTGGAACCACAGGGGATGATGTGGATCTTTCAGGTGACTTGGATTCTCAGCTACATGGAAGGCTGGTGGGTAGGACTGACAGCAGCAAATTCTGCTGAATGTCCTCGACATACTTGTCCTCCCCAGCGGAATCCAGAATCTGACAGATTATCGTTTATCGTCACCTCCCAAGCTCCTACCCTGGTACCGGCCACCATCGTTTCTCACCTGCACTGTCACCGCCTCCAACCTGATCTCTGCGTCCATCCTCAGGCCATTTCGGCCTATTCTTGCCCCAGAAGTCAGAGGGATGCTGGTAAAACACTAAGGCAGATCGTGCAATTCCCCAGCTCACAATCCTGCCCTAGTTCCCGTTTCTCAAGGTAAAAACTAGCTATGATAGTCTTTAAGGCCGACAAGATCTGGCTCCAGTTCACCTCTCTGAGCCACTTGGCTCACTCGCTGCAGCCTCTCCGGCCTCTTTGCTGTTCCCCAAGTGCTCTAGACATGCTCATGTCTTGAGACCCCACTGCTAGGAGCAGTGAGTGCTCTTCCCCTGCATGTCCCCCGGCCCGCTCCACATGGCCGCCACATTCAGGTCTCTGAGGGGACCATCATGCTGTAGTATAGCTCGCAGCACGTTAGAGCTCAGTTGGCTAAACACACAGCTCTCAAGTTGGGGAAACAGAGAGGAACAGAGAAGTTGAATGACTTCCCCAGGGTCTCACAGCAGATAGGAGGCTGGCAGAAGACACCCTGTGTCACACACTCTCCTTTTGTTTAGAGAAAGAGCGTTTGGCAACCAATGAGCCAGAGAACATTTTCGTCCTTGTTTCCAGGCATAACATGGTTTTCTGTTAGATTTGCGATGTGTAGAGTGACGGATGTGCATTTAATCCCACGTGGTGTGGGACGTGGGGCTGGAAACCTCGGCACCCCCATGTCAACCTCGCAAACACTGGAGCACAGCAGTCGCTGTCCCCACGTGAAATGGCTGGGGAGAGAAACCCATCCCAGCCTTGTGTTTTGTAACTGTCTTGTATTCAATATTCCCTGGCAGGTGCGGAGAATGACTCATTCTCTCTACTCCTCTGAAAATGTCCCTTTCATGTTTCATAAACAACAGCTTTGCTGTGCCATTGTCTCTGTTAGTTATTTTCATAATTCATAATTATCTTAGTTCTTAAAATGTAGACGTACATTTAAAAGCATGATCCAATCGTGCTTGATTGCTGCCACATTGTGTTCAAAGTAATTACCATTCATTTGGCTTTTGAGGCTGTTGAATGAATTTTCCACATGAGATTCCTTAATTTGTACATATTTTATTGCTATAAAATAGGTATTGGCAAGCTGCCTAAACTGTAGCGAAGGCCTTTAATTCCTATCACTATGTGATAAAACAAATTGAGTGCAAACTGAGAGGCTTAAGATAGAACACTTGAAACGGATTCGACTCCTTTTTCTGAACCAAGTTTCCCCAGGTGTGAGACACAGGTAAGATTAAGGTAGCTTAGTTCAGGCTGAGAGCTCAGGATTGTTTGAGCATTTGTATAAAACTGATAATGTCCCTCCGTGATCTATTATTCCTCTGAGAGAGAATGTTCGGAGAAGAATGTTATTAACATTTTTCATGCGTGGTAAGAGAAATCAAGTACACGTGAAACAGAGCCTGGGTAGAGCTCTGGGCCAGCTGTTCTGAGACCTGGGGCCAGCAGGGGCTCTGCCAAGCTGTGTGGCCTTTGGAAGGCCTTCTGCGTCTCTGAACCCAATTTGCTCACTTGCGAATTTAAGTGGTTGGGAGAAGTGATTCCTAAATTTAATCTGTAATTTTTCTTTCTGAGGTTATAAGCATCTTAGATGTATTTGGGACCTTTTTTCTGAGGCTTTCTCTAGGGTTTTAAAAATCACATCTATGCTGTTTCTGATGCCCACATTCTAAAAACTGTAAGTGAAATGACAGGAGATTAACTTGTAGAAAGGATTCAAGTGTTTAGTAGATGACTTTCAAGGTCTTTCCTAATCCAGAAATTCTTTAATTCCATGTGGTCAATGGATGTTCCTGGGTTCTTCAGTTGGATTTCTTACCACCCTCCAACACGAGTTTATCCCCCAACCTCTGGGCCCACATGGACGTGTGCACCTGCTCATGTACTTACCATCCTTGCAATGCCTCCCAGCTTCTCTCTGATTTCCAAGAGCTTAACCTTTTACCCAGATTTAGGGTAATTGGCATGACTTCTATGGAGCAATTTCCAGTGCCCCAACCCACACTGACCAATGTCTTTGGTCACTTTTGCACTTAGTTCCACAGTATATTATATAGTTTTCTGATGTTTAATAGGTATTTCTTTTCTTTGTACAACTAATTGCATATTCTTCAAGAAAAGAGTTGGTGTCATCTTCTTCCTTTTGTGGTCTCACCATGGTGAGAAGTGGAGCTGGTATTTAATAGATAGTCATTGATTGATAGCTGCAATACGAAGTTTTTCACTCATTTATTTATCAAACATTTAATTGGCGTATTTCTTCACTCCCTCTGGATCCTAGGGATTGACTATTCTGGTCTCTTCCATTGAAAGCACCATTTTTCTCCTTGGCATTCCCTCCCACAAAGTTCACTAGCGCAGCACACAATTCCTCTACCAGATTGTTTCTGAAGTAAGCACATGACCCTGCTTAATATTTCTTTTGGGTTTTCACCGTTAGTGGTAAAGGAAAACTAGGTTTTTTTTTAAGAAAAAATTCAAGATAATCTCAAAATTGCATTTGCAAAAGACATAATATTGCCCAGATATAGTTGTCCCTAGTACTCACGCAAATGTGAAAGGAACAGTTTCCTCTCTTTTTAGTGAATTGATCAGGTTTCTCAGTTGCAGTCAGCTGAATCTACTCTGGCAACTTTGAGTAGAAAAGAGTTAAATAAAGGATATTAAATAGCTTACAGAGACATTGGCAGTTGAAGCAATAAACTATGAGTCGAGCTTCTAGGAGTAACTTCCAGAAGTGCACCACAGAGCTGGCCTGCTGGGGGAGCTGTTGCCTAGCTGGGCCCTATACCCCACAGTCTCTACTGTGGTGAGAAGTTGCTGATTTAGTGAGCCAGTGCTGCCACTTCCAGCCCCTAGACCTATCACGCCAAGATCATGAAGTTGTAAGTCACCACTGGCCCCAAAGGGCCAAATGTCTCCACCATCATGCTCACCAGACAAGCCAAATGTTCCATGCTTAGCCTCCTTGTTACAATGTTCATGTCCTCCTCATATATCTTATGTGAACATCCACTTAGTAAAACCTGAATTTCATACCTAGCTGCAAGAGAGTCTGGAAAATACAGTTTTTACTTTAGAGTGTTTAGAGCTCGGGAAGGCCTTCTAAGGGCCAGAGTGGGTATTGGGTGAGCCAATCTGAATTGGTGGCCATACACAGTGATTTTTCTCTTTTTTTTTTTTTAAGGCAATTGACTGCATCCTAACTATCCTTCCAGACCAAAGATCATTCTTCATGGTAGATTTTCCCAAAGATAATCCTTCTCTTTAATGTTCCTAAATGCTGTACATCACATCCCCAGTAACAAGCCAGATTCTCCGTCCGTCTTTGCCCAGCTCCAGATATAATCACAAAAGTCCATGCAAATCTTTCTAGTATTTGTTTGCAGCTTCATCTCATAAGAGTATTAGCCTTCCTGGTGCTCTATTCATAGTTTGATGTCTTTCTTTTCTTTTTATCATTTTGGTAAATGCCCTTTTAAACTCAGAGCTCCTGTTACTCTTAACCTGTATAGTCATGCTAACTACATAGGTACCTCTTCATTTCTTTCTCATAGGAGTTAACAGGATTTTGATCATTCATTTATTCTTCCAGCAAATATGTGTATATTTTGTGAGTCACCCTGAAGTGAATAGTAGAGTCATCATAGGTGTTAAATACTGGAATACACCAGTGAATAAGATAGAATTATTCTCTGTCCTCAGGGAGCTTTCAGTACAGTAGAGGCAACAGGCAACTTTAAGTAAGCACTGTTACTATGATCAGTGCTGTGGAAGGAACGATACGGGAATGTAGAATTACAGGCAATACGGGGGTGTTCTTTTGGGGAGGATGTCATTCAAGATGAGGGTCTGAAGGTGGGAAGAAGCCAGCCATGCAAAGGTAGGGGTGTGCCCAACCACCAGAGAGCTCAGCATTTGCAAAGGCCTAAGGTGGGAGGGAGGTGGGTGTGTTGGCAGAAAGTAGAGACGGCTGGGTGGATGGAGCAAGTAGGTGGGGCAGAAAGCTCTGCTTTCAAATAAGTTAAATGTACATCAGGCACCTGAAGAGAGAAAATCCTTTATTTCCTCCATTTTGTGAGCTGGACTTTACTGAATTCCTGTAATAATTTTGGTTCATTCTTTCATTTCATTATCTTCAGTGTTTCTTCCTGCTTGCTTCTGTGGATTTTCACCCTGGTAGGTGTTTCTGATTTGATTGTGTCTTTAAAGAAGTCATTCCATTCCATTGATGTCATTCAACCTGGAATGTTATCTCAACAAGCCTGTGATAGCCATAAGGTATCAGTTACCTGTCTTGGTCTGTTTGGGCTGCTATTACAAAAATATCACAAATAGGTCAGCTTGAAAACAGCAGACTGGTGGTTTTCTCATGGTTCCAGAGGCTGGAGAATCCAAGATCAAGATCAAGGCGCCAGTGAGGGCCCACTTCCTCCTAGATGGTGCTGTCTTAGCTGTGTCCTGCGGTGGTGGGAGGAACAAGGCAGCTCTCTGGGGCCTCTTTCATACAGCCATTAATCCCATTTATTAGGGTTCCACTCTCAAAACCTAATCATCCCCCAAAGGCTCTACCTCTTAATACTACCACGTTGGGGACTAGGTTTCAACCTACGAATTTTGGTGGGATATAAACTTTCAGGCCGAAGTATTACCATTTAGCATTATAACCTTAAATTCACTTTGCTCATTGCCATGCTTTAGATGTTGGTTTGGAAAAATGCAATGTCTCCAGAAAGTTCTTTCATAGCACAATATCTTGCAGCTATTGCTCTCTGTAAAACAATGCCCCTCACACTTACACTTCTGCTGACACATAGAGGTCCATGAAGCAACGGTATGTGCCTGATGTACACACAGATTTTGATGACACATCCTCAAACATATGAAGAAAATATTACCTCAGATTTTGTTTCGTGGTGATATCCATAAATGCACATCTAAGCAGTAATTAATGAAGTTAATTAAAGATATAAAAATTATTTTAATGGTAAAACACATATGACTAATCTAAGTTTTAAAATATCATAATTTGTTTTTCACCACAAGTTGCAATTTTTCTAGACTTATACTTCCTTGTTGAAAATGTGATAGAGTGTATTGGAAAGAAACAAAAGAAGACTGTATTTTGGCAATATTTTATTGCTAAATTATGAGATTGAATGATATTTAGTGCCTAATTCATATATATTTATTATCGCAGACTGTGTTTGCTTTGCGAATGGCTGCCTTTGATTTGGTAATCGTTGCTGTCCTGTCGTTCCTAATGGAAACGCCTATGGCATCAATCTCACTTCCATGCAACGTACAGGTGGATGCTCCACGCAAAGGTTCTTCATCTATCCTCATCCTTGTCTTTATTAAAATTTATTCCCAACTAGAGTGAACAAGAAAGGAAAATACATACCTATGAAATCACAGCTCGCTGGCATGGTAATAATTTGCGATGGCCACAACTGCGATGTGGGCATGGGCACAGGGATTGTGATCACAAGAGGTGGTGGCAGAGACCGCTGGGGGTCGGGGGTGTGAGCAAACCCAGAGTGTCAGCTGTAAGCCCCTCTGTTGCCCACTTGGGTATCAGAAGAAATTCAAGGGCCTGGGCGTATCTTCCTATGAATCTGCTCTGATGTATAAACTATTCTTAAATCTCAGCAGTTATGTACACTCAGTAAGAATTTGCTTGTTAAATACCACACAAGCACTAATAGTCGAGACACACTGCAATCGGCTTTTACATACAGCTGAACCCCTTCCAGGGCACAGATGTGTTGGCATCTACGTTCTTCCTGACTCCTGTTACTTGCCGATCCTCTTTTCTTATTCAATACCTTAGAAAGGAAAGCAAATGGCCATGGACATGCCAACATGGATTTTGACAATGAGTGGGAAGAGCTCGAGCCCTGACCTCTGTAAACTGCTGATCTTAGCAAAACAAAATGCTGAAAAAGCATTTCCTATAGCACTTAAATGGAATTCAATACTAATACATCAGAGGTCGGAAGTATCGCTGGCCTTATCCCAACTGTAAATAACTCATTGGTAATTATTTACTTAGTGTCTGTTAATGTACTTGTAAATAACGTGATGACAAGGGGTGTCTGTTGTGCTCACCATTTTTAACTTGTTCTGCAAAAACTCAAACATACACAGAAGTAGAAAGAATTGCAATAAACTCCAAGTACCCACCACCCCGCTTCCACAATCCTTCATTTATGTTCAGTCTTTTTCATCTATACTGCCCTATCACAGATACAGAATAAATCTTTCAGAATGTCTGGGTACAATACAAGAGTTTTAAAAAACACATAATCATAATGCCCATATTACATTTCAAAAAGTTAACCTTGTTCTTCCACATTATCAAGTATCCATTCAATTAATTAAAACATTTCCCTAATTGTCCCATAAATATTTTTTTAAAGAGCTGGCTTGTTAAATAGGATCCACTCAAGGTCCACGCGTTGCATTTGATTGATATGTCTCTTAAGTGTTTTTTAATCTACAGGCCCCTTCTTCCTCGCTTTTAAAAATATTTTGCTTTGCAATTTAGTTTTTGAACAAATCAAGTCATTTGCCGGCTCTAGCTTCCAACATTCTGGATTTTGCAGATTGCATTGCTGTGATGATAAACTTGTTCCTCTGCAGCCTGAATGTCTTGTAAACTTTAGCTATGCCTGAGGCTCAGTGTGATGCAGCTGGAGTGTGGGGCAAGAATAAGTCAGAGCGGATGGCGCCACCATTTCGTCTCCCTCCTCTAGCACAGGGCTGGACGTTGGGGGGTGATTTGTAAGTATGTGTTGAATGAACGCATACATGCATGGTCTCTCACCCCTGTTGTGTTCCACCTTCCAATATGCTGTTCCACCTTCTCAGGGTATGGGGTACCAGGTGAATAGAGCCCAGGGGTCTGCAAATGGTTCCCAGAGCACAGATAGCAATGATGATGAGGTCAGAGAAGCAGGGCAAGGATGCCCTGGAATCCCAGCCAGGGAATTTTGATTGCATTTTTAAGGGAATGAAAAAGCCTTTAAATGAGTTGAAATTTTAGGAAAATTACTATGGCAGTGGTTTAGAAGTAGGGTTAGAAGAAGACGGGACTTCTGTTGGAGCCCTGAATCAAATTTGGCAGGAGCTAGAGGGATATAGAGATGAGCGTGCATGTCAGGCACATTTGAAAATAGAATCACCACTGCACACCTATTAGAGTGGCCAAATTCCAACACACTGACAACACCAAATGCTGGCAAGGATATGGAGCAGCAGGAATGCAAAATGCTACAGCCACTTTGAGAGACAGTTTAGCAGTTTCTTACAAAACTACACACACTCTTACCTTATGATGCAGCGATCAGGCTCCTTGGTATTTCCCTAAAGGAACTGAAAACTTAAGTTCATGCGGAAACCTGTGTGCAGATGTTTACAGCAGCTTTAATCATAATTGCTCAAACTTGGAAGCAACCAAGGTGCCCCCTTCAGTAGGTGAATGAGTAAACAAACCACGGTGTATCCAGACAATGGAATATTACTCAGTGCTAGAAAGAAATGAGCTATCAAACTATGAAAAGGCACGGAGGAAACTTAAATGCATATTACTAAGTGAACGAAGCCAACCCAAAAAGGCTACATACTATATGACTCCAGCTATATGACATTCTGGGAAAGGCAAAGCTATGGAGACAGGAATATAATCAGGGGTTGCTAGGGGTTAGCGGGAGGGAGGTTTAAACAGACAGACTACAGATAATTCCTAGGGTGGTGAAAATAACTCCATATGATACTATAATGGTAGACACATGTCATTATACATTTACCCAAACCCATGGCACGTATAACACCAAGAATGAACCCTAATGTAAACTGAGGACTTTAGGTGACAATGATGTGTCCATGCAAGGTCCTCTATTATGCAAATGGGCATCCTGTGGTGGGGGTGTTGATAGTGGGGGAGGTTGTGCATGTGTGGAGGAGGGGCATAAGGGAAGTCCCTGTAAATTCTGCTCAATTTGCTCAGTTTTGCTGCGAACCTAAAACTCTTCTAAAAAATAAAATCTTATTTAATAAAAAAGTAGAATCAACTGTCACCTGTAATGGTTGAGATGTGAGGAAGGCAGGACAAAGCCTGAGGTGAAGTGGCCCCAAGTTGCTCGTGCAGGTATTCATTTCCTGCCACTTGTCACCCCTATCATCTATGTCTATTGTACAAGCACAGATACTTTGGCAAATACCAGAAAATTACTGACTATTATCTTAATATGTGAGCTTTTCCAAAGCACAGGATAGATTGTAAATCACGGAGCAAATTGAGAGAAAAACTAAAACAACCCACCCTTGATGGGTGAGTGCCGTGCTGTCACTTTACACATTAGGACACTAGGCGTGCAGTAGGATTTTCCGTATGTTAATAATACACGTAGCACCCGGATTGGGGTTAGAATGACTGTTGTTGGAACTGCAATGGGGTTAGCACAGAATCCTGTGGCTGGGCACTGCCTGGGCCCTGGCTGGCCGTTCTTCCTGTTTGGGGACTGTCCTGGGGTTAGTAAGTCTAGCTCTGTGGGACTTAAATTTGTTACTTAACTTTCTTGAAGGGGAGGGAGAGCCCCCGGCCAAGTCCATTGTCCCGCAGGGAAGCCTTTGGAGAGTTGCCTTTCTGACCTGTGAAATGGCCTTGGTGATGGCTGCTCTCCCGACCACAGAGGACTTCTGAGAGGATGAAGTATGACAAAGCGTGGGAAGTCCCATCAAACCCACAGTGAGACTGTAAGTGGTTGGCTCAGGCTCGGAGGGTCCCGGACCTCTGCTTCTGGCCCAGACTTTGTCACTGAGGAGGTGAGTGTCTGCACAGATACCTCCATGGGGAGACCACTTAGGTGCCGGGCCTCTTTCTCATCTGTCCAACGAGGTGCCTGGAACCGACGACCTCCCCTGTCCTCAGTGATGCTGTAAGCCCCAAATTCCAAAGGATTATTGTTGTTTCACTTTCAGTACCAAATTCTCTCCTAATCTGCTACTCTAAGCATTTTTGTTCTCTAAGGTAGACACGCGCTATAACACAGTTCCCTGCTGCACAGACTAAACTGCAGCCGCAGTCGGATCACATCTTCCTCCGGGACCGTCCTCACACTGTGGTCAGCAAGCAGCCTCCTTGCAACCAAATTACCAGCAGTCCAGGTGGCTCAGAATCCTGGAACCAGGACAGTGGGGTGAACAGTTGCAAATGGGCAGCAATCTGCACTATTGAAAAAATAGATTTAAACATTTTTTGGAAGTAATTTTAGACGCACAGGAAGTTGCAAAGATGGTACGAAGAGGTCCCATGTACCATTCACTAGGTTCCTCCAGGGGTGCTAGCTTACTAATTATACTAATTATTAAATAATTATTTAATTTTAAATAATTTAAATAATTATTGAATAATTACATAATGATAGTACAATATTCAAACCAAAAATTTGACACTGGTACAACGCATGTGTATAGGTCTATGTCATGTTTTTTGCACATGTGCAGATTTGCGTAACCAGCACTGCAGTCCAGATACATGGGATGGTTAATTTTATGTGTCAGCTTGGCTGGCCACCGTGCCCAGACATTTGGTCAGACATTATTCTAGATGTTTCTGTGAGGATGTTTTTGAATGAGATTAACATTTAAATCAGTGGACTTTGAGTAAAGCAGACTACCCCTGCCCCCGTGGGAGTGGGCCTCATTTAGTCAGCAGAAGATCAGAATAGAACTAAAGGCTGATCTCCCCCAAGCAAGAGGAAATTCTGCCAGCAGACAGCCTTCGGACTTGAACTACGGCTCAGCTCTTCCCTGGGCTGCTCCTGGCAGCTTCCCCTGCGGGTTCTGAACTCGCCAGCCTCCAATGGTGTGAGCCTCCTTCTTAAGTAAATCTGTTCAGATAGATAGATGGATGGATGGATGGATAGATCTCCTATGTTCTGTTGGTCAGGAGACTGACTGCTGCGGTACAGAACTGAGGAATCTGTGTTTTGACCAGCAGTGGAGGTGATGGTCAAGCAGGCTGATGTTTGGGCAGCACTGTCCTGGCCCCAAGGTCACCACTGCCAGCTGCACGACACATGAATGGAAGGCCCTGATGGTCAGTGCGACATGACCCGGCAGTCCCTCTGAAGGGTGCAGAGGAAGTTCGTCCTAGTTGCCCCAAGTATTAGGGAACTTTCTGTCCCCTGCCAGCTCCATTGCTTGGAGTCTAAGCCATGCTTCTCACACCTTCACAGGTGCGGCCAGGAGGGGATCTGAGAGTTTGGGTCTCTAACGTGTTTCTAGGTGAGGCTAGCGTTTCTGGTCCGTGGAACACATTTCTAGGAATCAGATGAACCCGAACTGGGCCCCTGGGTCTCACTTTCGCTGGCTCTGGGATTCTGCTGAGCCTAAGGTGCCTCATTTACAAACTGAGGGTGAGAAGTCCTGGTTTGCAGGAGCGCTGTGAGAGTCGGTGACGTTATGCCACGCAGCGCCCAGCACGGGTCTGCTACACTGTTGTCACTCACGACTTACTTCTCTTCTCCTTCCCATTCCCAGACGGCCATGATCTTTCCATGGGAGAGTAACAAAATTTAGTTTGAACATACACAGAAAGAACAGGACTTTCAGACTGCCTTCCCAGTTTACAGCTTATGTTCTTCCGGTTTCTTCTTCCTGAACTTATCAAGAGGTGAGGTGGACCTTGTCCAGTCCACATTGATTTTGGTTGGGCCATCATCATTTTTGCTTTGGAAACCGTGTTTTATCATTTTTCCCCTAGTCCAAACTGACCTTTGATATATAACTGCTTGAAAAATGAGTGTTCTTAGGGAATCATTCCCTAAAAAGGGCAGCTTCACCTCGTTCTCCATTGTCTTAGAGACTGGGGTCCCAGAGCCCATCTGGGAATAATCCTTGCGAGTGTGCACTTTTCTCCTGGGGAGAAAGGTCTCGGAATGCAATTTATTGTAAAACACACAGTGGTTACAGAGCCACCACAGTCAATGATACTCCTTTTATTACCACTCAGATGAGAACAGAAAATGACATTGGAAAGCAGTGAACTCACCAGAAGGGCAGAGAAAGTCATTAAATTCAACATGCATCATATTTCATAATCAGAACCCTGCAGTCAGCGCTGACACCACCAAATGAGTTTGTTGCAGTCATGATAATGTAAAACCCACTGCATCTGCTCCCCCTGGCTCTTTCTTTCTGGACCCTAGCTAGGGCCAGGCCATTAATCACTGGAGGCAGGGGACGGTGCAGACCAGTGCACTCTGGATTGCGTAAATTGAAAATACATCAGTATTAGTAGGAAACACCGTCTCTAGTTTATCTCTGTTTGGGGCAGTGGCTTCTGAAGAGCTGGGATGTTATCACGGTTAAACCACCTAATTAGAGCCCTTCTAATGGCTTACGTGGGAAGGATTAGGAAGAAGCCCTTTCTTCAGGGAGTGAAGGCTGCACTCAGAGGTTGCGAGAGTGCTGATGGAGCCTCCTAGTCGACATCCCAAATGGCACGTGGGAGTGGATGGGAGCCCACGTGCACTCTGATGGCCACCAGGGTACTTGTACAGGTGTTAGCCTTGTCGTAGGATTGTCTTTTGATTCTTTGTTCTGTGCCGTAGTGTGTATATTTGTCTTAATTTTAAAATAGTGTTTTGAAAAGACCCTACATCAACTAATATTAACAATCCAAGGAAATGTGGCAAGAATATCCTAAGACTTCTTGAGCCCAGCCACACGGTAGCATAGCTCTGGGTATGTCCTTAAGAAGTACATGTCTACAGGATAAAAGCTTTTGTTCAATTGAATCATACAAGAACCTTCAGGATCTAACTCTTTTTTGTCCTCACGTCTTAGCGCACAAACCCAGCAATCCCTACTTCCATCACACTGAGTCTCTAGATGGTCTCCTCTTCCCCACACCCAATCTCTCTTGCCCTTTAAATGAGAGCTGCCCGTTTCTCCGTGCTATTACGGAACATATCCCAGTGAATTAGCGATTACTGGTTTATTCCTTTCTCTCTGATTATTATAAGGTCACACAGTTTTTAAGTGGCAGGGCCAGCATTCCAAACCAAGTAATCCTAATCCCTCAGAGAGTGCTCTCACTTACAATTCAAGAGGTGCTTTGAATGGTTGGGAAGATGCCAGAGATGTTGCAGTTAATATACAAAATCAAAGTCCTCGATGTGAAATGCAATAACCAAAATTAGATCATTAGTGAAATGGTAAAAGGCTGAACTGATGTGGCAGGAAATCAAATTAGCTAAATAAAAGTCACAATCAAGAAAAAAGAAAGCATATTTAAAAAATGGACAGAAAAAGAATGCAAAGTGATGGGCAAAGGAGACAGAGTATGGAATGCCAACCTGCTGTAGAAGGAATTGTAAAAAGAGAAAACAAAGGAAATGGTGCAGAATTAATAATCAAAGTTTTAAGCAAAGAGTACTCCAACGCTAAAAAAATATTAAAAAATGTTGACACAACTCCAGGTAAAACTCATAAGCCAACAGCATCACCAAGATACAGCTTTTTAATTCCTCTTTTAATTCAAAAAAGTGATTGAAGCTTATTGGGGTGTAATTCAGGGGTGTTTGAAGATGAAACGCTTACTCTCTTAATCAATGCTGAGCTGCCAAATCACCTGTTCCTGTCCCTTAAGGGTATCTCAGGCAGATCCAATAACTTTTTAGTCACTTGTGATTGCTAAACATCTAAACATTCAATCTACTTGAAAACTTCAATCTCAAAATTGATTTTACTCTAATATTTCATTCTAAACTCTCATCACAGTGCCTTAACTAGCTCAGAGTGGGGAAGGGCAGGGATGTGGTCTAGCTCTGAGACAAGTCACCCGCTTCTCTCCCTTTGTGATCAAGGTCCTCTGGTTTGCTGGGGAAAGAAAACAGGAACTGAGGAAATAATTGCTGTATTTCAGTGGTTCCCCAGGCCTTTTTCTGGCTTTTCTGGTTCCAACTGCCTATTGCTCTGCTGACGTAGGCATTGGTCTCTTCGTAGATGCAGTCTGAGCTTTTCCTGAGGCCAAGTTCAATTTCACCTCAACCCATCCTTCACCGTAGACTTCCAAGTGGGCTTCTTTCTTCGCCCTCCAACCATCTGGGCACCCAACCTCTGACAAATCACGTGTTGTTTTGTTGCCCTAGCAGCTACGTGGGTGTCCTGCTGTTTCTGCTCCTCCTCTGACCACAGGGCTCCCTGGTGAGGAGCTGCGGGATCCAAGAACGTCTTCTGAATCCTCCAAAGATGGGAGAACCAGAGTGTGGGCGACTCACTCCATCTATACATCCTGTTCTTCTAGGCACACTACCCTATAGTTTTCTTTTGCCCTGCTGGTGCATTGAGCCTCCTGCCTTGAGAAATCTCTGGAAGAGGAGTGTCTGTGGTTCACATAGACTCTCAGACTCTAGGGATTCATGACAAATGCTCCAACAACTGCTCTCCATACTTTGCTTTGTTCTAAGGAGAGCACCTGAGTGACCATGTGGATCCTTCAGCTCAACACACAGCTGGGGCAGGAGACACAAATGTCTCATTCTGGCAGGCACCTGGCATCTCAGTAAGTTTGCCTATTGGAGTCCTCCAGGGGAGAGAAGAAAAAGCCTCCAGGCATAACTATTGACCCCCTCACGGCTCCAACAACTCTCCTCCTCCTCTCCTCAGTATCCTCCTTATTCAGACTTGTACCTGAGCAGATTCTGAGATGATTGGGGTGGGGAGCTGGTACTTGGGTGCAGTTCTCTTTAGAATATGGAAATACTAAAGCTATTTTGACTTTAACTTTGAGCTCTAGTTGTTCAATCCAGGCCAACAGAAAAAAATCCCACCCAATATAGTGTTACACTCATAAAATATGTTAAATATTACATAAGGGTAAGAACACCCTATTATAATTTTTAAAAATATGAAATAATTCCTCACATGCATTTCTGAAGCTTACATTTTGCATTTTAGCAAGCAATTTTGAAACTATTTCTAGAACAACTTTTAACAAATTTTTCCTATGTGTGCAGAAAAAACCCAGCCCTTCTTATATCAGGGTGGGACCGTGAGACTAAGTTCATGCCAGGGGAATATGGGCACAAGTGATGGATGTCACCTCCAGCCTGGCCATATAACGTCTCATAACGTCTTCCACACTCTCCCTGCATCCTCACAGTGGAAGCAAAGAACTTTAAGATGGCAGAGCCACAACTTGAAGAGAGGCTGGGCCCTTGAATTCAAAACTTTGAAGAGAGTCACCAGGGCTGTGATCTAGAAATAAGCTTGACATATTTACTATTCTTCTATGGGTCAACTCTGGAATCATTTCCAATTCTTGAGTATTTCATACAATTCATACAATGATACAATGAACACCTTTGTGTGTACAAGAGTATATTTCTGTGTAGAAACAGGATTGCTAGAACAAAAGTTAGGTACAATTTTCACTTTGATAGTGGCAAAATCGCTCCCTCCAACATTATCGGGACATAAACATTTACAGTGTATGGTGGTACCTCACTCCTTGGACCTCACTGACATTTTTTCCTGTGAATTGCCTGTTCATAAGCTCTGCCCCTTTTTATACTGGGTGCTATGTAATTTTTTTTCCTTACAAATTTTTAGTATCTTTATATATTATTTACTTATCTAAGAAATATTTATTGAGTATCTAGTATGTGCCAGGAACTACCCTAGGCACTGAGTAACTGTGGATGAAAGCACACGTGGTTTCTGAAGAAGAGAAACAAGCTGAGATCTTAGGGTTGGATGAGAGTTGACCAGAGAAGGCTAGAAGGCAGGTATGAGCCAGGTGGTTTCAGCAGCCAGGCTTGCAGAGAGTTACATTTTTTGTAACAATATTAGGTGCCCTGAGGTCTTTCTTTCTCTGGCCTCTTGATTCTGTTTTAGTTGGGTATGATAAGAATGACCCTTGTATGATCAACTTTTATAAAACTATATTAAAGAAATGCAATGTCATGAATGTTAATCATTGGTGTATTATATGCTATATTGTTTTATATATACGTATGTTTTCATCCGCAGTTCTTGGCTCATAACTCCTGTAGCCCTTGTTACAGTCTTTTATTATAACGTTGGGTGTGTTAGGCCTCAGGAGCAGCCTCAGCAAACAGAATTTCTCTGACCTTCTCCTGCCCTCCTTTCAGTTGCCCCAAGGCAGGACTATAATCCTTCTCCCATTTGACTTTGTGATTGTGGGTCGTACAACCCTCTTTCCAGAGAGGCTCCTGCCCCATGCCATGAAGGCTAATCACATTTGGGACATGGTTGTCCATAACAACTCAAGAAGACTGGCTCAGAGAGCTCCCAGATGGCTTGAACACGTGGAGGTTCCTGGAGGGTGGAGCACCAGAGCAGGCATGGAAGCTCTGGAATCTTTTCTCCCATACCTTGCCCTACACATCTCTTCATGTGTACCCTTTATAATATTCTTTATAATGAACTGATAAATGTAAGTAGGTGTTTCCCTGAGTTCTGTAAGCTGCTCTAACTAATTAATCAAACCCAAAGAGGGGGTTATGGGAACCTCAACTTGAAGCCGGTTGGTCAGAAGTTCTGGAGGCCAGGACTTGAGATTGGTGTGTGTGTTTAGGGGGCAGTTTTGGGGACTGAGCCCTCACCCTGTGGGATCTGACACTATCTCCAGATAGATAGTGTCAGAACTGAGTTAGAGGAAACCTAGCTGGTGGGTCTGCTGCTTGGTATGTGTGGGGGGAAAGCCTACATTTGGTCACAGAAGTCTTCTGTGTTGTTGATTGTTGTGTTGGTGCAGAGTTTTGAGAAATGCACAGTTTGAGAGTTTTTCCAAAGGATATGCCTTAGTGACATTTTTTCCAAATCTTTTCCTTGAGCTTTCTTTGGGGTGTCTTTCTCAGGAATTTTCAACTCTTATGTAGGAAAACATGTCAGTTTTTTCGTTTGTGATATTTGATTTTCATATCGGTTTCTGGAGGTATTATCTATACTGAGAACACAGAGCGATATTATATTACCTTTTTAGGTTTATAATATTTATATTTTTAATCTACCTAGACTATATTTGTGTATGTATGTGATTTGTGGGGGAGTTTTGATGTTATTTTTTTTAATGGTCCCAAATAATTTTTTGAACAATCTTTTTTTTCACTGTTGATCTATATCATTTGTCAAACATTGCTTCATCCCTCCATGCACGTGGGCCTGTTTGTGAGCTCCTAGCCTAGGCCACTGGTCTATTTGTTCTTAAGCCACCACCCCCTACTTAATTACTGTAGCTTTTAGGATGTGTTGGTACCTGGAAGGGGAATTTTCTCCTTGATTATTCTCCATTTCCGGTCTTTTCTTCACTTTTCCAGATTAATTTTTGAGCTAACTTGTTTCCAAACATTAATGTAAGTTTCCAAACATTACCTTGTTGGAAAGTTCACTAAAATTGCATTGAATTTCTGATAACCAACGGCCTACACCAATAATGCTTCCCAGAACTCAAGAAAAGCAACAAGCCAGAAGTTTTTTTAAAGATTATTCTTTATTTCCTAAAGTTAATAAAGAAAACCTGCCAAACTGTTTAAATTCTTGGAGAACAGTTTTCCAAGCAGGGGGAGGGGAAAGAGATAAGGCTCCATTCCACAGTCAATCCCCAAAGTCACTGGGCTGACATCCGAAGTATTCTCAAGCGACCAGGGCATGACCCAGACCGCTGTATGCAGTCAAGCTGTCATTCACACCTGAAGCCTGCTCAAAGACATTCTTAGATCTACACACTGCCAGTTTTTTTTCCAGAGAGAGCCCTTCCTGCTGAAAGGCCTGGAGGGCATGATTCGGAACACCATCCACTAGACAGAAGTGAGAATTCTTGAAAAGTGATATTACTTTTGAAAAGGACATATGACAGCAAGTAAAACCGAGTAACCATTTGAGAGACGTCACTCAGAACACCAAGGGTGTGTGTGTGTGTGTTGAAGGAAGTGCCTGTGTGTTCACACAGAGGGGAGTGGGCTGCCCAGTTGAGCTGCTTGCTGCAATTAATAGAACAAAGCGGAAGGCCCAATGACTATAAAGCCAGCTGACTTTTTCCTCTTCTTTTCTTCAGGAGAGAATGCTCTAGTTAGGCTGATAACAATATGAAGTTAAGCTGGGTGCCGTGGCTCACACCTGTAATCCTAGCACTTTGGGAGGCAGAGGCAGGAGGATCACTTGAGGCCAGGAGTTCAAGGCCAGCCTGGGCAACATAGTGAGATCCCTGTCTCTACAGAAATGTAAAAGTTAGCTGGCTGCAGTGGCACAACCCTGTAGTCCCAGCTACTTGGGAGGATGAGGCAGAAGGATCTCTTGAGCCAGGAGTTCTAGGCTGCAATGAGCTATGATCACACTATTATACTCCAACCTGGGCAACAGAGTGAGACCTTGTCTCAAAAACAAAATTTCCTCTCTGTAAATTAGTAAATTGCCATTCTGGTTTTATACCTCAATCTCTGAGTTTGGTTATATGTTGACATCCCTCTTCAAAATTTTAACATAATATTAATAATTTCTATTCAACTGCGGGGGCAGGTGTTAGGGTGGGAACTCAGTTCAGGATGAGAAAGAATTCTCGATACAAAGATTAGAATAGTTTTAGAGAAATAAATTTTATTTGATTTCCCAAAAGTGAAAGGACTTGACACAAGAGAAAGGAGAAATGTTAGCAGAGAGTGGTTTTTATGGAGAAAAGGGGAAAAGAAAAAAGAGTGATTGCTACCAGGTGGTAGCAGAAGCCAGCTGTGAAACAGTTGTGTCTGTTTTTCCTTTTTTTTCCTTCTCTGTGAGGCTGGTTTATGGGGGTCCTTGGAACTGGTCTGGCGAGAGCTGGGGTCCGCGCTCCTTCCATCTTCTCAGTTCTTTCTAAGTGCTGGAAAACAAACTCTCAAATAAAACAATGTACGCCATGGGTGGTTAATTCAACACAGGGGCCAGCTGTGCTGTGATCTTTCCCTTCAAAGGAGCAACTATGTACTGTGAGTTTATTCCTCTTTCTTTCCAATAGATAGTTTATTTTTCTCTGTTATTTATTGGCAAGGCCATCCTATCAGTAGGGGCCTGCAAATCATGGTAGAAAAATGTATGATCACATAAATAGATGTCCTTTTAGAAAAAGGAGGGTATTTGAAAGAGAATCTCAATGAACCCATGGAAGCCTTTATAAAAACTTTTTCATTACTAAGATAAAATAGTAAATATTGACCCATAAATAAGAATAGTGTAATAACATTTTTACCAATGTGTAGTAACAAAGAGGTGCTGCATTATTACTTTCTTACTTCTCTAAAGGCCTTACAGGATGTTCTCTCTGTACCATTTCAACGATTTTCCTAAAATTCATTTATTGAGCCTACAGATACAAATCAGGCTTTCGAATAAAATAGTGCAGGGAACACAAAACAATCATTAGGCAAATTATATTTACATCACTAAATACTTTTTCCTTTCCATAACTGACTAAGGGAAAATGCTCAGAAAGCAGGACTCGCCATGGTGCCCAGGCCATGCCAGCAAGAAGGACCCCTGGTAAATGACAACAGTGACAGAAACTTCAGCCACAGTAGTCCCTCTCCCAAGAGCCAGGCCTGTGCTATGAAGCACTCACATGTGTTATCTGCTTTGATCCTCAATAAGGAGCATTAATGCCTTTTATAGCTTAGGAAACTAAGGCTCAGAGACACTGAACAACTTGCTCAAGATCACAACAGGTAGAAGTTAAATTTTATTGGTTCATGTATTCATTCGACACATTTATTAAGCACATACTATGCACCACTTAGGATTCATCAGTGAGCAGAACAAATACGTGCTGTCTTTCTGAAGCTTACATCCCAGCTGTGTCACAGCAGGAGTGGGTCACGAGAGAGACACAAACCAATGAACTATTAAATTAAGGTTAGCTTAAAGCTGCCTGCTTACATATTTTAAGTTTGGCCTAAAGGTGTCTCTGTACTTAGTGAACTGTAACCTAACTGGGTGTGTGAATAGACTGTCACCTGCTCTTGTACCAATCACCAAGTTTTGGCCAGTCACAGGCGGCCGACTGTTCAAACTGTGTTCAAACAGGCAGACGGCCAAGCTATGGCCAATCTGGCTGTTTCTATACCTCACTTGTTTTCTGTACTCAGTTTCCTTTTTCTGTCCATAAAATCTCCCCAGGCATGTGGCAACACCAGAATCTCTGAACCTATTCGGTTTGGGGGTCAGGCAATGGGGTGCTCATTCTTTGCTCAATTAAATTCTGTTACATTTAATTTGTCTAAAGTTTTTCTTTTAACTAAACCAAATAAACATAAAAATAAGTGATCTGAGTACAGGTTGAGTATCCCAAATTTGAAAATTCAAAATCCAAAATGCTCCAAAATCTGAAACTTTTTGAGGGCCAGCATGACACTCAAAGGAAATGCCCATTGGAGTATTTCGGATTTCCTGTGTTTGGATTTGGATTTGGGATGCTGAACGGACAATGCAAAATATTCTGAAATCTGAAAAAAATTCTAAATCCAAAACATTCCAGTCTCAAGCATTTTGGAGAAGGGGTGCTCAGCCTGTACTATGTTAGAATATTTTTTCCACCACCCATACCTTATCCAAACTCAAAAGAAGGCAGTCATTTTTCTCTTTCATGTTGGGAAACTAATTAGCAACAATCAATCTACAGAATATTTGCAAAGACGTTCACCTGAACTCACGTGCGACACTAAAACAAACAAAACACTCACAGCCCTCCCTCCACACGAAAACAACAAAACCTAAACAACAAAAAATCAAAACCAAAAAAATAACAGGTGCTGGCCTAATTAAGGGCCTACGCTACAGGCCAGGTGTCTAATTCTCACTGGCCCCTATGACTGCAATGCTCGTGTGGAGGAGCCGGATTGGACTGCAGGCCCGGCGTTTGAAGTGTGCGGTAGGCCAGAAGAGTGGGCAAGAGATGGCATGTTTTCACGTCGAGAGCAGGAGAACTGGGAGCTGGGAGCAAAGATCCCTCACTAGATGTGCAACCCTGGGCAAGTTCCTTAGCCATCTGAGCCCACTGTGTTCTCATCTGTAAAGCAGAGTAAAATAACCACCTTGCATGGTGATCGTGAGGGTCAGAGATAACAACAGGGCCCGCATGTGTTAGGTGCTCCAGTGGAAGCTACTGTCATCCCTGCCCTGGGCTGTGGGTCCTGCTGATGCAGCTCAGGGACAGAGCCAGCCTGGCTTGGTCCAGGCTGGGCACATTCGCCCCCACCCTGTGCTGCCAACCCACCCACTATGTTTCTGCCATTCTTCCATTTCGGTGCTTGCAATCCAGGTACTAACGTGGGATGTGTCTGTTTACCTTTTAAACCATCACTCTTCATACCTACTTCCCTCAACTTGCCCATGGATAATATCATGGGGCAATGCCATAGATTTTCTAGTAACTTCTATGTGTTTCAGCCTTACTCTCAGATATCTAAGAGGTCCAGTCTGCTCTTAATAAAAACATCAACATTTCCTACTTCAAATCTTCATGAATTGAATGTCATTCAAATTGTCCCCTTTCCCACCAGCTCAGGACAGATCTGGGCTCGGAAGGGGGCAGTGGGCAAGTGAGGCGGGAGCTGCTCTTCCACGGCTTCTCCCCTCTTTCTCTCGTTTGTCTCCACTTTGCGGCTGAGCACAGCTCCTCCAGGGTTGGAGAAGGGGAGTGTATTAGCGTCCTGTGGCTGCTGTAACAAATGACCACAAACTCAGTGGCTTAAACAACAGAAGTGTATTCTCTCCCCATTCTGGAGTCCAGAAATCTGAGATCAGGATGGTTAGGCTGCTGTCGGTCAAAGTGTCAGCAGGACTGTGCTCCTGCCAGTGCCTTGGGGGAGAATCTGTTCCTGGTATCCTCCAGCTTCTGTGGCTGCAGGAGTTCCTTGGCTTGTGGCTGCATCACTCAATCTCTGCTCTGTGGTCACACTGGTCACACTCCCTCTGCCTCTTCTGTGTGTAATGGCCCCTCTGCTCTCTTCTTATAAGGACACGTGTGATTGCAATTAGAGCCCACCTGGCTTAATCTGGGACAAGCTCCTCATCTGAAAGATTCCTAATTTAATCACATCTGCAAAGACTCTTTTCTGGCATAAGGTAACGTTCACAGTTTCCAGGGATGAGATGCAGCTATCTTTTGAGAGGTGGGAGGCATCTTTCCTGCTAACATGGTGGTGGGAGGAGAAAGGACAATCCTGGTGATTCTGTTGTGGTGTTTTCCAGAGAGTAAATGCCCATGATCCAGTTCTTCCTTGGAGGGATCAGGGTCCTTACTTGAGGACCTCTAGCACAGGACCCTCATCTGATGCAGGCCATGTTCTCTGGCGCACCGTGTGTGTTTCTCCAACTCCTGTTTTCATGATGCACTAACACAGCCTCTCTCTGCCGTGGCTGTGCTTCCTCCACCAGGAAGACCTCCAGGATACTCATCTGCAGAGTATTTGCAGAGTGGGGCTCAGTATGGATATGCCTTAAGGTTCCCCAGGTGTTTCTAATCTGCACCCATGATTGACAGACATTGGATTCAACAATTAAGAGGTCATGATCTTGCATAGAGGTCTTCAGACAGCAATGGAGGAAGGAGTCTGAGTCTGGGGTGTTTGGGACTAGGGGAGTGAGATGGAGGCCTGGCACGTAGAGGGCTCTGTCGAGGGATGAGCTGGGAGGTACACACGTGTCATTTTCTGTTGTGGATGTTGTCAGGCTTCTCAGCAGTTATTCACTCCCTCCTCTGAGTGCCCACACATCGCTAGTGCTATACTCAACATTTTATTTCAGTTAGTTTTGGTATCTACAGAGATATCTGTCTATCTATCTGTCTGTCTATCTATCTATCTATCTATCTATCTATCTATCTATCTATCTATCTATCTATCATCTATCAATCATCTATCTACCTCTCCTATTGATTCTGTTTCTTTGGAAAACCCTTACTAATACAAGTGAATCCATATATTGAGACAAAAAGGATTTGTCCATACCCCCAAAATAATCTTGTGAAGATTTATTTGTTTTCTGTTCTCCTCACTTAAGAAAGTACAAGTTACCCTTCTGCCTTATCAAGTCTAACAAACTCACTGAGCTCCTAGAATGTGTGTGACATTGGTCTTGACATAGAGTGGGCATGGAGTTAGGATGGAGGACAAAGGGAAGGGAAGGATAAAGATAAAATAAGCATAAGTCACCATTCTCAAAGAGCTAGGGGGAAAAATTTGTTCTGTTTTCAAATACCTCTGTGGCAGATTGTATTTTCCAAAAATAGCAGCAACAGTATTTCCTTTCTCACATGTTCCTCTGTAATGTGACTGCCATTTTCTCAACCACAAGTGGAGTCTCATTCTCCTTCCTATGACTGCGTTGGCTGTTGTTATTTGCTTGGCCAGGGAAATGCAGATGTTGTGACACTCTGGGGCTTCCGAGGCCAGGTTAAAAGAAGCCTTGTGCATTCTGCCTGGGTCTCTTGGAAAGCTTGACCCTGGGATACTCCCCTTGGGAACCCAGCTGCAGCGCCAGCAGAAGCCCAGGCCGTATGGAGAGGCCATGTGCAAGCACATTGGCCAGTGGCCCCAGCTGAACTCCCAGCCAACAGCCAGCATCAACTTCCAGGCACACGTGTGCGCAGTGTTGGGTGGATGTCTGTCCTGGCTGAGCCTTCAGATGACTACAGCCCCAATCTGAGAATCCCTGGCTGAGCCCAATCTACCGACAGAACCGTAACAATACAATACATTGTTTTACGCCACTATATTTTGGAGTGGATTTTTAGACAGGGATAGAGAATCAGAGCAATGCATAAGTCAGGCAGAGCATGGCAAGTGCACAATGATTTGAAAGTTTATGAGGACCTTAATTAGAACATGGAATGAGTTCCCAGGATGTCAGGGCTGGGAGTCAGCCCCTCTGTCTTATTGTACCAAACAGAGCCTGACCCGGAGAAGTGAACGGCCAAGTTCAAAGAGGCAAATTGTGGCAGCACCTGAGCAGCAGTTCAGAGCTTGTATACTGTGGACAGAGGGAGGGGAGCCAACGGCAGCCATCCGTTCCCCAAATTTAGGCCACATCTCCTTTAACCCTTCTGACAAGCAGTTACCTCCCACCATCTGTCCCCCACCACCTGTCCCTTCCCCTCCAAGTCCTTTCTGTGAGTGTCTCAGTTCAGGCCTTTGTCATTTCTTACACAGACTATTGCAGTAGCGTCCTAATCTGTCTGCCTAATTCTAACTCGCATTTCTTCCAACTCAACTTTCAATTCAACAGGCAGCTACAGTGATGGCTCTAAAATGGGAATCAGGTCACATTCCCTCCTGATAACCCTTTGTCAAAGGCCTTGTAGGAAAGTGGTCAAATCTCCAAAGTTAGCACACAGAGCCTTCCGTGGCCTGGCACCCGCCTCCTCTCCAGCCATAGCTGGTCACCCGGCCCCACGTCTCTTCCGTCACACACATTTCCCTTATAGGAATGTCCTCATTATCTTCTAATCTTCCCTCAAAACTCCTCTCAATCATTTCCTTCCCCAAGAAACTTGGTTTTATATTTGTTTTCAAAATAAACATCTTTACTTTCTGGCATGTTTTTCTCCTTTAAAATAAAGCCAGAAGAGAAATTGATTAATTCTGTAACTGAATTCAAAAAATATTATGCAGTTTATCTGAAAGATGGTTCCCCAAATGTACAGTTATATGGTTGGAATGCACTTGAATGAAAAATACCTGCAATTCTGATGTTAACAGCATCGTATTTCTTTGACGGGAGCAGGAGGGTTTGGTGGCGGTTTCTGCCCTGCTGTGTGTGAAAGTGCTCACACTTTGCACCCTTTGGTGCAGGGTCACTATGAAAGAAACAGCTTAGTAAGAAAAGGCAACACCAATTAGTTCTTCCTCACTTCTCAAGGTCTGAAATAAAGCTAATTAGATTTATTCACAATTCTAAGAATCAGCCCACAACAGTGATTCCCAAAGGGCATTCCAGGGAACACCAGCTCTAAGAGTAATAAGTATCACGTGAAAAGGATTCTGCAATATAATTTGAGGAAGCACAGAGTTACACAAAATGAAATGATTTTTTTCCCCCTGAAGAAAATCTCAGAGGCTTTACTCTGCTAATATGGGCTGACTGTCTCCTACAAGGGATTATAGTATTCAGAGTATCTAGATTTATTTGACCACAAATCCTTTCTGTTGAAGACCATCTTGCACCTCTCGTGGTCTGTGGAATGCATGGGGGCAAAGCGTATTGTCTACTGAGATGGCAGAGACCGCTCCAGACGCATGTGACTAGAAGCCCAGCCTTAAGGAAAAATATCTTTAGCTTCCATAAGTGAGGAGGAAACATACACCCCCTTCATTACCTTTTGCCACAAATTCTGTCTCCTCAGATAGCTGCAGTGGCTGAAATCCTCCCAACGGCTGGATATAACTTACTGTGCACTGTGCCTTTCTTGGAGTCAAGATCCATCACCCCAAGGCTGTATTTGTGGGGAGGTGCTTACATGCTCTTGGTCTCTTTTGCCAGTTTTGCTGGAGGGTTGACAAGGGAAAGGAAGACGAGTGTGTGTAGGTGCTTGGTGTGCAGATGTGAGCATGGTCAGGGGACTGGGAGGGGTGTGGGCAGATGGATGATTGGACACAGCTCAGAGTGCATGCCAAAACCACATCTGAAATGTCTGACTTAGATACACAGGCTGACCAGAAAGGCCCAGAAAATTCTAAGGTCAAACACTTGGAGTAAAACTTTAAAACAAAAGGAGGGAAGTACTTCTCCCTTTTAATGCTGTCTCAACCCTACCCTTGACTTGGCCTATAAAGGAGAAGTTTTAGCAGGAGAAAAAAAATACATCCGATCATACTATATAGTAGGTACATGCATTTTCTCTTTTACTTAAGATACAAAAATAGTAGAATGCCTAGGTAAAAAGATTTGAACTAAGATGCTTTCCCCATGCATTTGACATTGGAATATGTAGTTATTAGGCTCCTGGGAAATTGCTCAGCACACTTAGGGGACCAATGTCAAGACAGAGGAATCTGGCGGTTGCATTAAGTAGGGGCTATCCCACACTGAGGGTTTTACACTTTGACATTTTTAACTCACACAATAAAGCCAAAGCAGCCATCACAGAACGGTGTAACATAAGCATAGGATGCAGGCTTTGCCCTTAATCTTGAGAGCACACATGTATTCCTGTCAGTTTATGAGATTACCTTGGCCAGGAAAATACTGCAAATAAGGGCCCTACTCATTCAGGGAAGACGTTCATTTTAGGAAACCTTGAATGTTTATTAATAGGAACACTTCTTTATATTCAGATAGTGTTTTGTAGCTTATAAAGTGCTTTCAACATGTCATTATCTCATTTCCTTCCGACCACAACACCAAGAGGCTTCAGGAAATCACTCAGTATACATTATTACCTTCATTATAGCATTCTGAGAAACAGAAGGGCCTTACAGATATTTATTATTGCATAACAAATATTTGTTGATGGTCATAACGTGGGTGAGCTCTGTACCGGGCTCTTGGTACTTCACAGCCCAGAAGGTGCACACACGTTTAGGGGAGTGAAGCAGAAAATAAACACATAATCATGTAAAATATAATTTTTACATAGTGATAAGAAATATGAAGGCAATAAAATGGTGTAATGGCTGGAGAAAGATGAGAGTGAATTGGGGAAACTTTAAATGGGTGGGTCAGTGAAGACCTCTCCAGAGACAGCTGAAGCCAAAATAATGAGAGAGAACTACCCGTGCACTGGGTGGTCACTGGAGGGAGTCTTTGTGAAGGGACATCTTCGTTAGACAAGAGCATGTTTGCAGGCTGATCACGTGCACCACGGTGGTAGCAGCAGAGGTGATGGGAAGTGGTCAGGTTCTGAATAAATTTTGAAAGTAGATGTGGCAAGATTTACTGATGTGGGGTGTGAGAAAGAGATGATGTCATGGTTTTTGGCCTGAGCCTCAGAAGATGAAATTGTCACTTACTGAAATACGGGGAAGCAGGAGTTTGGCTTGAGATGTCAGTTAGAGACCTAAATGGAGATATTGAAAATGTGGCTATATGTGAGTAGGTTTCCAGGGAGAGGTCCAGGATGCAGACGGAAATTATATATCGACATGCAGATAGTATATAAACCGTGAGGCTGGATAAAACCACCCAGGGAAGAAGAAAAGAGGTCCAAGGACAGAGCCCTGAGCCCTCCAAGGTTTTGAGGCTGCAAATGGAAAAGTTGTTTCAAGGAGTGTGTGATCAATTCTGACAAATGCTGCTGTCAAGTCAGAAGATGACTGAGAATTGGGCCAGGCATTCAGCAGTGTGGAGGTCAAGGACTATGTTGACAGAAGTAGTATCTGTGGAATGGTGGAAATGAATATATGGTGGGCATGTGGGGTTTGGGATGAAAAAACCAGAGACTGTGAGGAGAGATACCTCTTTCCAGGAGTTTTGTGTAAAAGGAGCACTAACACATTTGTTCCTCCAATAACTATTGGGTGAGGAATGGGTGGTGAATCACCTTTTGGCCAGATTTCAGGCAGCAGAGAAAGCCCTGGGTAGATTCCTTCTATGACAATGCTGGTTGGCCTTATAAGGAAGTCATAGGGAGATGAGGTTACATTATAAACTAAGGAGTATAAACAGGATTTGGGGAACAACAAGGGCTGTTGAGGCATTCAAGAAGTAGCAGCAGAGGGAAGCCAGCATCCCCCAGCCAAGGGATAAAGGAAGGAAGCCCAGGGAAAGGTGGAGGCAGGGCTGTTTCGGCCAGGGTCCAGGCAGGACTACCCTCTGCAAATATTCTGAAGGGTATTTAATGAAGCAATAATTTATAGAGTAGTGTGGAGGGTTAGGAGAACCACTAAGGGGTGCTAAGTCATGCTAGGATTAACTTCTTCATTGGGTTGGCGCCCAATACCCCATGAAGAGAATTTCTAGAAAACTAAGCTGGAACCTGTGATTTTGGATCAAGGTCCAAGTGGGTTCTCTCCAAGCCCCTTTGTCCTTATTCTAACTCTGAGGCTGTGGACACACTCCACGGAGTGAGGGAGTAGGGGATCAGAATGCCCTCTATTGAGGACAGCTTGGAGTTTGGAAAGGCATACCTTTGTAGTAACCTGGAATCTGGCTTCATGGGGAAATGAGAGACCAGAGAAAGGGAAACTGAGGCAGAAGAAACAGGAAAAGTTGATGACTGCACTTGCACAAGGTGGGCTAGGGGGCAGGGGAAAGCCCAGGCATAATTTTTATGTCTCTTATATTTTAAACATAGCAACTTTGCCTGGCAAACAGGACCCAACTAGGGTTCTGGAACTTGGCCTAGGGCTTAGGGTTGAATAGGATTTCCTTATTTACTTAAATTTATATAACATGTTAACATTTTAAAGAGGCTTCACTTCAATGATTGTATTTGATGGCTCCCGTGACTCTGTACAGCATCAGAGAGGGACCTGTCATTCCACTTCCCATATAAAGATTCATTCAT
Source organism: Lemur catta (assembly GCF_020740605.2). NCBI lineage: Eukaryota > Metazoa > Chordata > Mammalia > Primates > Lemuridae > Lemur > Lemur catta. The sequence goes on from NC_059129.1 coordinate 29,756,128, forward strand.
GCACCAACAGATATTCACTGAGCACCCATGAAGGGCCTGACACTGTTTTAGGTTCTGTCAATACAGTAAGAAACAAACAAACAAACAAACAAAACTTACTACCATGAATGGATAAATAAAATGATCCACATATATGATGTCTACAAATGACACACTTTATATTCAAAGACACAGATAGACATAAAGTAAAAGGATGGAGAAGACATAGCATATGAATGGTAGTTGAAAAGGGCTGGCATGGCTGTTCTAATCTCATGCAAAATAGACTTTAAGACAAAAACTTCTACTAGAGAAAAAGAAGGACATTTTATAATGATAAGAGGACGAATCCTTCAAGAAAATCTGGCAATTATAAATATTTATGCACCCTATAACAGAGTACCAAAATACATGAAGCAAACACTGAGAGAATTTATGAGAAAAATAGATAGCTCAACAATAAGAGTTGGAGATGTGCATATCTACTTCCCATAATGGATAGAACAATTGGGTAGACAATTAAAGAAATAGGAAATTTGAACAGCGCTGTAAACCAACCAGAACTTTACCTAACAACACCAGAATATACATTCTTCTCAAGTACCTGTGGAACATTCTCAGAATAGACCATATATTAGGACATAAAACAAGTCTAAGTGATTTTAAAATGTTTGAATTCATGCAAAGTATGTTTTCCAATCACATAGAATAAAACCAGAAATCAATAAAAGAAGGAAATTTAGGAAGTTACAAATATGTGGAAATTAAACAGTACTTAACCAATGGGTCAAAGAAGAAATCACAAGGAAAATTAGAAAATATTTTGAGATGAGTAAAAATGAAATCACACCATGCCAAAACTTGCGGCTTTCACCCAAGCAGGGGCTAGAGTTAAATTTATAGTGGTAAATGCTTATATTAAAGAAGAAGAAAGATCTTGAATCAATGACTTAACTTTCAACCTCAATAAACCAGAAAGAGAAGAAAAAACTAAACCCAAATCAAGGAGAATGAAGGAAATAATGAAGTGTAGAGCAGAAGTAAATTAACTAAAGATTAGAAAAACAGTAAAAGAAAACAAAAAATTCAAAAATTGGTTCTTTGAAAAGATTAACAAAGTTGACAAACATTTAGCTAGACTGACAAAAAAGATAGAAAACTCAAATTACTAAAATCTGAAATGAAAAGGGGACATCACTACCAACTTTACAGAGCCTTACTGTGTGCTAACAAATTAGATGACCTAGATGAAAAGGAGGTCTCCCTGGAGGACTCCCACTTCCTGATTTCAAAATATTACAAAGTTACAGTAGTAGGAGAATGCAGTTCTGGCATAAGAATAGAAATATAGGTGAATGGAATAGAACTGAGAGTTCAGAAATAAACCTGTATGTCTGTGGTCAACTGAGTTTTGACAAGTGCCAAGGCAATTAAATAGGAGAAAAAATAGTCTTTTCAACAAATGGTGCTGGAGAAATTGGATACCCACTGGCAAAACAATGAAGTTGGACCCCTACTTCATGCCATTTATAAAAATTAAATAAAAATGGAACATAGACTTAATATAAGAGATTAAAATATAAAACTCTCAAAGGAAACATAAGTAAATTTTTGTGACCTTGAGTTAGGCAATGGTTTATGTATTATACCAAAAACACAAGTGACAAAAGAAAAAAATAGATAAATAGATGTCATCAAAATTAAAACATTTATGTTTCAAGGGACATTATCAACAAAGTGAAAGACAACCATATAATAGAGAAAAATAATTGTAAATTATATATTTAATAAGGGACTTGTATCCAGAATGCATAAAGAATTCTTACAACTTCACAATGAATGACAAATAACCCGGTTAAAATGTGGGCAGAGGAGTAGAATAGGTATTTCTCCAAAGAAGGTATACAAATGGCTACTAATCACATGAAAAGATGCTCATCACTAATCATCAGGAAAACGCACATCAGAACCACAGTGGGATAGCACTTCACACCTGCTGGGATGGCTATACAGTTTTAAAAAGAGGCCAATAAGTGTTGGCAAAGATGCAAAGAAACTGGAACTCTTGCATGTCACTGGTGGGAGTGTAAACTTGTGCAGCCATTGTGCAAAAGGGTTCGGCAGTTCCTCAAAAAGCTAAACATAGAATTTCCACATGACCTAGCAATGCCACTCCTAGGTGTATACCCAAGAGAAATGAACACACACGTCCATATAAAGACTTGTTTGCGAATGTTCATGGTGGCAGTTTTCATAATAGCTCAAAAGTGGAAACAACACAACCGTCCCTCCACTGTTGAATTGACAAGCAAAACGTGTGTGGTCTGTTCATACGGTGGGATGTTATTTAGCCATAGAAAGATGAAACACTGATGCACGCTACGACATGGGTGAGCCTGGAAACCATTATGCTAAGTGAAAGAAGCCAGACAGAAAAGACCGTTTATTACATAATTACATTTGTAGGAAATACTCAGAATAGGCAGATTCATAGAGACGGAAAGGAGATTAGTGGTGGCTGGAGGAGAGTGGAAGGGAGGATGACTGCTAATGAGCCTGATGTTTCTTTTAGAATGATGAAATTACTCCAGAATTAGGTAGTGGTGGGCTGCTGGCTTGGTGCTGGAAGGTGCAGGGAGGGTGGTGCACCCAGAGATGGCATGGAAGCCCCCTGCCCCTTTCCCCACACCTTGCCCCATGCATCCCTTCCATTTAGCTGTTTCTAAATTTCATCATTTATAATAAACCAAAATTTGCTTATGAACCCTTGGGGAGAGCACTGCAAGGGTTCAGAGGACACTTCGAAAGACCCAGAGCCTCGTTCATGACTACTGTTAAACTCAATGGAGGGATAAACGTTGGAGGCATCTCATGTTTTCTGGGGTGATTCTAGGGGCCCAACCTTTCATTGGAAAGCTTGACATCCTCTCAAACGCGATCTGACAGACTGCCCCAATTGTCCTGGGTCCTGCATGGAATTGTGGAGCAGGTCTCCAGCCATACAACCAACACGCAACATACAGGAGGAGTGAACCACTGTCGTAAGCCACTGAGATTTGGGGGTTGTTGCTACAACAGAACGTGGCGAAAGTTGATAAGTAGCCCAGGGAAAGAGTCTCAATCCATTTCAAGGCTTAGAGCAGTTGCCGGTCCACAATAAGGGCGCAATAGTGATTATTATTGCAAATGTACTCTGACTTTCAACACAGCTTCCTAATTTGCACTCGCTTGTCTTAAATGAAAGGCCTCATCATCCTCTGACTCTTCAAAGCCTTCTGTCCTAGACATTCCCTGGCAAAGGGTGGGAAGATTTCCAGTCCTAGCTGCGCCCTGCGACCACAATCACAGGACTTGCTTTTCCTGGGGCTATATTTTTTCATCGATAATTGTTAAGGTTCTTTCCAGCTCCAAGATGCTTCTGAGTCTGTGGACAAGCAGCTGCTGGAATCTTCCATCAACAAACAAGCTTTAGCTCCAGCAGTCGCAAAGCTGGGTGCTTTGACCTCAGCTCCTCTGTCCTGTTCTGCCTTCCCACGGTTTATGTCGGGCTTTAGCCATTGTTCGTTTTCAAAGCAATGGTAAAGTTTATGGGCTCCTACAGCACGGCACTGTGTTTTTATTTTTGCTTTTCTAAAATTAAGTTGGGTCACAAAACTCTTAGAGAGAAAAAAAGATGGTTTCTTAGAAAATGAAAATGATGCTTTGCAGGGGTTATAAAAAATCTTTGGCTAACCAAGTATTTCTTTTACTTAAAGGATTAAACAGAAAAACAGGGTAATATCAGAGAAGAAAGCTGAACTTCCGTGGTGGGCAGAGCTCTGGCCTGAGAACTAAAGTCCTGGGTTCCAGCCCTGTTTTTGCAATTAGTCAGGTGACCTTGGACAATCGCTCAGTTTCTCTGGGTTTCAATGTCCCTGTATGTAACAACAAAGGATTTCCAAATTTCAATCAATCGATGGATCAGGTTAGATAGTGGTGATGGTAGCATGACTCTGTTACTGTACTAAAAGCCATTGAATTGTACTGGGAGAGGGTAAATATTATGGTATGTGACTTACACTTCAATAAAGTTAATACAAAATAAATCATTGCCTTCCAAGAGCTTGCAGTCATGGGGGCATGGAAGAAAGTATCCAAAATAAGTCAGTAAATTCTACAGCATATTAGATGGTGATCAGTGCTTTGGAGGAGAAAAATCAAGCCAGGAATGGGGATGTGAATGACAATTAGGTGGGAGTAGTTCATTGAGAATGAGAGATGGGTTTTGACCTGAGAGCTGAAGTGGCGCAGAACATTTCACCCCAAAATAGGACTCCTTGGTATAAAGAGTATTTTGAATTAATGGCCGTTAGAGATCAACAGGCATGGAAGGGGCTTTCCCTCTATCTGCATAAACCAGTTGGGCCCATCAAAAGAACCACTGAGTTCCCTTCCCTTCCCTGTTATCTCACTGTGTCAGAGGAAAGAAGATCAGGAATGCAACAACACTTGGCCCAAATCATTTAAAATATACCTTTCCTCTCAGATTAATTTAATTTGCAAAGAGAATCATTTACAAGTCAATCTGTTTCCCCCATCCATTCATCCTCCCTAGCAACCATTTATTGCCCCTAAACAGAATTACCTATATTACCCATCTCCCCCTCCCCTCCAAAAGGAAGGTATATAAATTCCTGGACCCCACTGAGATATTAGGTCATCACTCTGTGATTCTCCCCGTTCTCTCCCTCTTTTTCTTACTCATCTTCCTTGATTGTGAGTTGATCTTTCGGTGAACTTTCAGGGGAAAGGGGAAGTTTCCCTCTCCCCCCACAGCTGATCTGATGGGGACTCTCTGGCTGCAGAAGAGACTTGACTGAAGAGGGGGAGCAGTAGAACAGGGAGGGCAGACAGGAGACGATTGCAGTCATCCAAGCTCAGAGGTGAAGTGACTGACCCAGAACTTCCAGAAGGAGCGTGGGGCAGTTAGTCTCCAGCAACCGCCCCCCCCACCCCGGTACACACCTCCTGGGAGGGTCACACTCTTGTGTAGTCTCCTCCCACGTTGAATTGATGCTTGCCCCTGACTCACTTTAGTCCACAATAGAAGACAGGTGGAAGTGATGTTCTGTCATATCTGAGTGCAGGCAGCTTCCATTTCTGCAGTTCAGGGAAGCTTTGAACCACCATGTTGAACCTGAATTGTCCTGTGTGGGGGACCCTGAAGCCCCCTGGAGAGAAGGAGCTTTCCTAGTCCAGCTTTTGGATGATTCCAGGCACAGTGATTCCAGGCACAGTAGCCACCACACAAAAGACCACAAGCCACAGGAGCAGAAGAACCTCCTAGATAATCCACGTACTAGAAAGATAATAAGTGACCATTATTGCTTTAAGCCTCTAAGTTTTTTTTTTTTGCAGCAATAGATAATTGAAACAGAAATGTAATCACATAATCTCAAATAATTGACTTTACTAATATGGCTAATAAATTGGCCTTGCAGGTATCACCTACAGTCATGCAGAAGGCCCCTTATCTTGTGATATGGGAATTGAGACTTGCAGTGCTTTTACTCGGTAATTTTCCCAGATTTGTGATTCCAGAATGACTATAAACATTATTTGCCCCTTATGCATTGTTTAAAAAACTGGTTCCACTAACATGATTTATGGGCAGACTTCCTTTTTCATCTTGTATACCATATTTCCTGCCTTATGCTTGGTGTTCATTAAACAGATGCTCTGTTCTATATAAAGGGTAAAATGAACCAAGCTTAAAAGCCATTTTAAAGGGGCTTATTATGTTATGATGTGTTGTTTTAAAATCATGGACACTTGGGCACGGAGTTTGTAATGCTGAAAAACAAACCAAAGACTCCTGGGAAAAAATGGTACATTAAACACATGCGTGTAATTTAGCTCCATCTTGAAACTCCACTTAATCTACATTTTATAGACTGAATTGTGTCCCCCGCCAAATTCATATGCTGAAGTCCTAACCCCCAGTACCTTAGAATGTAACTGTATTTGGAGGTGCCTATAAGAGACGATTAAGTTAAAATGAAGCCTTTAGGATAGGTCCTGGTATCCTTAAATAAAAAAATCTGGACACACAAAGAGATACCAGGGGTGAGTGCACACAAAACAAAGACCATATGAGCACACAGAGAGAACGTGGGCATCTGCAAGCCAAGGAGAGAGGCCCTAGAATCAAATCAACCCTGCCATCACCTTGATAGTGAACTTGTAGCCTTCAGAACTATGAGATAATTAATTTATATTGTTTAATCCTCGCAGTCTGTGGTATTTTGTTATGACAGCTATAGCAAAACCAATATATTACAGAAAAGGAATTTTTAAAGTCCTCATTTTGGTTTTCTATTGTGTGACAAGCTATCCAAAAATTTAGAAACTTACTTTTATTTTGCTAATGATTTGTGGTCAGGAAATCAGGAAGAACTTGGCTGAGCAGCTTGATGTCTTCCATATGCGTCAGCTGGAGTTACATGACTGGACCTAGAGACCCCTTTCCGAAGACAACGCCCTCACATGGCTGCCAACATGCTGCTGAATGTCATCTGGAAGTTTAGCCTGGTAGGTTGGTGAGGGCCTTAGAGTTACCTCCACATGGGCCTCCTCAAGGCTGCTTAGGCTTCCTCATAGTATGGCGGCTGGATTCCAAGAGTGAGTGTTCCAAGAGAGAGGAAGTAGAACTGTAAGCCACCAGCCTCTTAAGGCGTGACGGTAGAAAGTGGTAAATGGTCACTTATGCTGTATTTTATTTGTCAAGCAACCACTAAGGCCAGTTCAGACACAGGGAAAAGGGATCAAACTCCACCTCACAATTGGAGGAATAGCAAAGAATCGTGGCTAGCTTTGATCCACTGTGGACATAATCCCACAAATCTGGGGAAAACAGAGGAAGAGAAAACAAAAATGAAATTTTGGAAGGTGACCCAGAAATAAACTCATTTAGAAGACCTGAGAAAGCTAAATATTAAATAGGTAAGAGGAAAGAGTGGAGTTAACTCAATATACTGCTTAATAACTTCAAAATGCTCAGAAATGGAGCCCCCAGGTGCTTCTGAAACTGGAGGTAAAAGTGCAAGACTGAAATAAGGGTGGGTTGTAAGCTGTGGAAGGGACATTGATTCCCACACTCCATCTAAGCTGCTGAACATCTACCTTAACACTCTGCCCTCCAAACAGCAAAGGGGATGTTGATTCTCTGGAGAAGATAAAAACTGTGGTCTCTGTAATGAAATTAGTCAACTGAAGGCAGGAATGCTTTACTAGAAACATTAGCATCAGGTGATCACATGTATAAATTGAACACTGGGACATGAAGCCTTCTTTTCCTCATGCCCGCTCCTTATTTTTCTAGAGGGGTGGCAGTCAGGCCTCTGAACCCTCTAGGGATTGATTCCACCAGGTGTTGTATGGGAGACTCACCAGTTATTTCAGGTGGGAGGGTGCTATGGACTGAATTATGTTCCCGTCAAATTCATATGTGGAAGCCCTAACCCCCAATATGATGGTTTTTGGACATGGAGACTTTGGAAGCTAATTAGGTTTAGATGAGGACACGAGAGTAGGACACCTCACAAGGACATCAGTGCCCTTAGAAGAAGAGACACTAGAGCTCTGTCCTCTCTCTCTCTCTCTCTCCCTCTCTTTCTTCTCTCTCTCTTTCTCTTCCCTCCATGTGAAGACACAGCAAGAAAGCAGCCAACTGCAAGCCAGGAAGAGGGCCCTCACCAGGAACTGAATCTGCTAGCACCTTGACCTTAGACTTGCCAGCCTCCAGAAGAAATAAATGTCTATTACTTAAGCCACCCAGGGATGGTATTATGGTATGTTGTTATAGCAGCCCAAGCATACTAATACAAAGGGTGTATCTTATCATTTTTACTCCATCTTAGACAGAAGATGAATCACTATTGATTGATTTTCAAATGTTTAAACAACTTTAGACTCTTAGAATAAGCACAATTTGGTCGTGATGTATTATCCTCTTTGTACTTTGCTAAATTTTTATTGATAATTTTTTATTCTGAATTTTTTTAAAACCTGTATTTGTTAATAAAATTGGCCTATGTTTTTCCCTCTTGCAAGCTCCTTATCAAGTTTTGGATTCAAAGTTATGCTGTCCTCAAACTAATTGGAAAGTGATCCCTCTTTTCCTATTCTAGGAGACTCCATGTGAGATTGGCACCAATCTTTATAAATAATGGGTAAAGTTTACCAGTGAAATCATTTGACCCTGATGAGATATTGAATTATATATTTCATTTCTTTAATAATTATCCATTATTAAAGAAATTTTTTATTTCTTCTTATGTTCAGTTTTGGTCAGTTTTACTTTATTATTAATAAAATGTCCATTTATTTTAATTTCAAATGTAGTGACATAAAATTATCCTGTTATCTTCTTATTATATATTTTAAGGAACTGCAATAATGACACTCCTTTTTTTATTCCTGAAATTAGTTATTTTTGCTTTCTTTTTTTCCTTGAACAATTTTGCAAGTTCAATTACAAATTACAAAATTTGATTTTATTGGTATTTTCAGTTGTGTGTTTGTCTTCTATTTAATTACTCTCTGATTCCATCTTTATTATTATTTCCTCCTTTTTTGTGGGATTAATTTACTTTTTCTTTTATAATTCTATGAAATGATGCTTTTTTAATTCGCTTCCACTCTCTTTTCCAACTTACACATTTAAAGCTATACATTTTCATCAAAAGTTGATTTTAGTTACATCAAACAAGGTTTGACATACTATATTTTAATTATCATTCAGTTTTAAATATTTTCTACTTTTCACTTTGATTCTTTTTTTAATCTGTTATTTAGAAGTGAATATCTTGGTTTCTACACATCAAGACTTTCTAGTTATCACTCTTATTGATTTTAGAATTGTATTAATAATTACAGATTACACTTTCTATGACTTTAATGATTTAAAATATTTTAGGATTTTCCAAGATTGGTCAATTATTTATAAATGTTTTATATGTGCTTGAAACAATATGCCATCTGCAATTATTGGATAAATTATTGAGTGCAGGGTGTAGGTATTGAGTCAATATTGCTGATCACATTGTTCATGTCTTCTCCATCTTTATTGTTATTTTTTTTTTGTCTGTTCCCTCAAGCAGGTGCTTTAAATCTTCCACCTTGTGGATCTGTATCTTTCTCCTTTTGCATTTATCAATTTTTGCCTCATGTATTTTGAGGCAATTAAGAAGGTTTAAAAATATCAATTAAAATGGATTTATCTTTTAAATAAATTGAAGCTTTATCATCATGACATATGACTCTTTAATTCTAACAATGCCTTTTTCCTTTAAGCCTACCATTTCTAATATTTATATGGCTACTTAAACATTCTATTGGTTAGGATTTGCATAGTGTATCTTTTCAATTCATTTACTTTCAGCCAATCTGTTCTTTTATAATTTTTTCATGTCCTTTGTTAATAAAGTTTGTGAGTATCTGTCTGTTATCTAGTCTGAAAATATTTGTTTAGTTTAATTGATGGGTTACCCAGATAGTTTTTGTTTCCACTTCAGATCCCCTGAAGTTCTCTCTTCTCCAGCCTGGTTGTTGTCATACAGGGCTCCCATGGCATCTGCTTCTGGTTAGGTCCAGCTGATGGGAACCCCCGTAGGAGGTACAAGGAAAGAAAATGAGGCTGACTTGGGCGAGATGCACCCCTTGACTAAAGGCCATTGCATCTCCCCAGGAATCTATCCTTGTCTCTCTTCTGCTCTGATTCCTGGTAATCACGTCCTCCCTTCATCTCTTCAGGCCTAGGGGTGGTAATAGCTCAGCTGCTACTTGCTCCAGGTTGCAGCTCTCTCCTCTGCAGCCACACCTTTGTCAGTGACTGGTTCGTGAATACACTGTCCTCCTCAGATCTTCTTTGGAGAGTCTCATCTGTTTTCTGTTGGGGCTCTGACTGATTCAAAGCATTCAGTCCATTTATGTTCAATGAAATCAATGGTATAATTTGGCTTCAATCACCAACTTATTAAATGCTTTCTAATCTCCCCATCTGCTCTGTTTCTTTTACTATCCTTTCTTGCCTTTTTAAGAATTTATTGAATATTTCTAATTATTTCAACCCAGCCCCCTACTCAATAAACTTGCAAATGATGCACTCTTTTCCTGTTCTTTTGATGGTTACCCTAGAAATTAAGGACTTTTACCTTTTTCTGGATTATGGCATTGTTCTTGTGTGTCGCCTTAATGGCAGGGATCAATAAATTCAGTTTTCAATTGTGTTTTATCTCTGGCCCTGAGATGAATCCATTTCAGAATCTAAATCCAAAGTGACTAGATCAGTCCCCTGGGGCAGTACGTGGGGGGCAGCACAGTACTCTAGTCCTTGTCCCCTACCACTGGAGTCCTCCAAAAGCACAGCTTACCTTGTCAGCCTTCCTTTAGAAATCGACAAAAGTCCTCAAGGAAAAAGTACCACCAGATGCAGGGTCTGCCTCCTCTTGGCCAGTTTTATAGCTGAATGTTTGTGTCCTCTCAAAATTAAAAGGTGGAAATGCTAACCATTAATGTGACGATATTTGGAGGAGATGCCTTTGGGAGGTAATTAGGGTTAGATTAGCTAACAAGGGTGGAGCTCTCATGATGGGATTAGTGCCCTTATAGAAAGAGTAGAAGACATGAGATTTCTTCTCTGCTCTCCACCACATGAGATGCAACTGGAAGACGACCATCTGCAAACCAGGAAGAATGCTCTCACCAGAAACTGGATGTACTGGTGCCTTGTTCTTGCACATCCTGGCCTCCAGAGCTGTGAGAAATAAATGTTTCCTGTTGAAGCCACCCAATATATGATAATTTGCTACAGCAATCCAAACTGACTAAGACAGAAATTGGTACCATGAAGTAGGGTGCTGCTGTAACATAAATCTAAAAGCGTGCAAGAGCTTTGGAACTGGTAATGGGTAGAGGCTGGGAGAGTTTTGAGGTGCATGTTAAAAAAATGTCAATATTGCCCGAACGAGACCTTTAAAGGAAATTCTGGTGAAGGCTCAGAAAGGAAACAGGACATCAAGAGAAAGTTTTCATCTTCTTAAAGAATAATCATGAACAGAATGTTGGTAGAAATATGCATAATAGAGTATATTCTGATGAGGTCTCAGATAGAAATAAGGAACATGGTTTTGGAAATTGGAGAAAAGGGGCAATGAATGTGGCATATAGTGTTCACGTTTTAGTGTATTATGGAAGGTAGAACTTGCCACTGCTGAAATTGAATAGTCAGCTAAGAAGATTAGTGAGCAGAGTGTTACAGGAGTGGCTTGGCTCCTCCTCACTGCTTATAGCAAAATGAAAGAAGAGAAATGAACTGAAGACAGATTTGATAAGCCAAAAGGAACCAGAACTTAACAATTCGAAATATTCTTGGCCTATCCATACTACAAAAAGTGAGAACGTGTGTTTGGCACAGAACTCCAAGGGTGTGGTGGGCTGGGGCCATTTGGTAAGGAGAGGAGCGTGTGTGAAACACAGAGCTAATCAGCCATCTCAGCACAAGCCGGGAACAGAGAAGGGATTGTACCAGCAGAAACTCTGCCAGCTGGGACTAAGGGAGACAGAAAATGAGACAGAATGAAGCAAAGCAAGGGGTGGGGAACCTGTGGCCTTGGGGCCACATGTGGCCTTCTAGGTCCTTAAGTGTGGCTTTTTGACTGAATCTAAATTTTACAGAACAAATCCTTTTTATTAAAAGTCACGTAGTGGAGAAAGAGGAAGCTTTTCTTGCCTCCTTTGGTGCTTAAAAAAGAACAGCCTCGCAATTAGAAGGCCACAGTCCTCATTGGTGCATGGGCCTGGGGTTGGGCCTGCCTCCTCCTTGGTTTCAAAGGGCAGGACCAATGCCCAGTGGAGCCTTGAAGGCAGGGCCACCCAGAGCCACAGGGGCACAATCCCAATCTGGCAGAGTCACCTGTGTGACTGAAACCACCCCTACAAGTTAATAAAAAGGGGTGCAGGGTGAGAACTGTGGTAAGGGCATGGCTAAAAATAAGGCACAGGCCTAGCTAAAAATGATGATAATAATTAGCCACTATCCCCCTGTTTACTTCTAATTGCCACTCTGGAGCCACGCAGCTGGTGGTCATCAAGATTCTTAGCTAATCTCCTTTTATTTTTTTAACAAATAAAGTGGCTAGTTAACATACAAAAAAAAAGATTCTTAGCTTTCACCATAGATAATGTCACCTTTTTGAAACCTAAGGGTAGTTTCTGAGATATCTTCCAGGTCCCTCATTCCAGCTGAATGGCTGACCCACCCAGACCAGCGGCCCATACCAAGGAACTGACTCAACTGGTCTTGGAACCCCCGCCCCCCAAGAACCTGGTCAGCAAAGAAGACAATTTCTACAACCCAGTGGTTCTGCCCTGAACACAGCCAATTAGCAGACTCAATTGCTTACGCCAAAGTGTCTTTAAAAGCCCTGTCTCCCAAATTCTTCAGAAGGCGGATTTGAGAAATTTCTCCCGTCTCCCCGCATAGCATTATGCAGAATTATTAAACTCTTTCTCTGCTGTAAACCCTGTCGTCTCAGTGTATTGGCTTCCTTTTGGGCAGTGGGCAAATGAACCTGGGTGGGTGGCAACATGACCCCCGCTGGGCAGAGCCATGGAAAGGGACCTCCACAGCAAGAGCGCTGGGGGTGGGATAGCTGTCCCAGCGGGTCTGGAAGGGACAGAATCAAGCCAAAGAAGCTTGTGCTTGTGCTGTAGGATCTCATAGGGGTTGCCTCTGCTAGGCTTTGGGTTTGTCTGGGACCCATAACCTCGTCCTTCTTTTCTGCTTCTTCCTTTCGGAACAGGATTGTTTACCCTGTGCCCGTCCTGTCATTGTAGTTTGGAAGCACATAACTAGCTCGTTTTCACAGGTTCACAGCTGGGCAGGAGTTTTGCCTGAGATGGAGCATTCCTGGAGTCTCACTCATATCCGATTAGGCTGAGAGGTCAAAGATGAGACTTTAGACTTAGACTTTAAAGTTGATGCTGGAACAAGGTAAGACTTTTGGGGTTGTTGGGATGGAATGAATGTACTTTTCATGCAAAAAGAACACGAATTTGGGAGGGGTAGGGGTGGAATTTTATGGACTGAATACTTGTATCCCCTTAAAATTCATGTCATATGTTGAAATCCTGAACTTTAGATGAGATGATATTCAGAGGTGAGGCCTTTGGGAGGTAATTCGTGTTAGATTAGGTTATGAGGGTCGGTCATGATGGGGTTAATCCTCTTACAGGAAGAGTAGGAGACGTGAAATCTCTCTGCTCACCATCACCTGAAGTATATATAACAAGAAGGCAGCTACCTGCAAACCAGGAAAATCACCCTCATCAGATACTGGACCTGCTGATGCCTTATTCTTGGACATCCCAGCCTCCAGGACTGTGAGAAATAAACATTTGTTGTTTAAGCTACCCAGTCTACAGTAATTTGTTATAGTAGCTCAAACCAACTAAGCCAGGAAATTCTTCATTGCACTGTAGCTCTCTGGTACATTCCAGAAGATGTTGTTGTCTTTTATAATTTTTCTTAGCAGGAAATTGATCTACCATTCTTGATAGCAGTACTGTTTTAATCTTAAATTGGCCCTACAACTTTGGCTTCCTGACCTGCTTTCTTCGAGCCAGATGTGGAAGGCAGCACAGGGAACGAGACAGCAGTAGAACAGGCCTTTTGTCAGGGTGGGTGGTCGGGCAATAAGATTGTTCAATAAGAACCTTCAAGTATTCCTGGATACTTAAGACAAAGCCCATTAGCCTTCTAAATCTTGATATTAATTATTGAGAGTCAGACAATCTCTAGTTCAAGCTTAACTTAGAAGGAAAAACTGTCACAGAATTTTCTTAGCACCAAAAGTAATATAAATTTAATTCTCTTTCTATCATATCAACCTTACAGCAATATTGCTGGAGTGTTCCCTTTTGTGATCCTATTCAGGAAACTTGGCTCTATCCTGACAACATACAAAACTGTAGGTGAACTTGGCCGTGTGACTTAAAGAAGTAAGTTAAATTAAGTTTTTAAATCCCTGGCACAGGGTCTTATTTTGGGAATGCTGCAGATAACAGGACAATTAGTTGGAGCAATAAAAGGACAAAAAGAAGCTGTTATGCAGATGTTTGGCCGTTCAAAGCCATCTAGGCTGAAGATAATGTCATCTTCCTAGCGGTGAACTGAAGAAGAAAGTGCCAAAAAATTTTTGCCCCATCCATTGCTAATTCTATTTTAATATTAGAACCTGGTGTGATGAATATTGCACCTCAGGAGATTTTATCCTAAGAATTCTCTATTTTCGTTGTAACAAGCTCCAGGGTTCTCGCTGCCGACTTTGGCTCAGGTTGGGCTGAGAGCCACCCCCTGGGTCCAGCAGCTGCTCCAGGCAGAGGAAAGTGGAGACACACAGACACAGAGACACACAGAACACTTGACGCAAGGAGCACGTTTGGACTGAACAAGACCTGCTTCAAAAGTCCTTGGAAGCCCTATGTTCTTCCTTGGAGTGAAAACCCGACTTTTTGTTTTTAAAATTTTGCATTGTTTTGTTTCATTTTTGTCTGTTTAATTTCTAAACACCATCCTACTGTGAGTGGTAGAAGGACGTGGTGTTCTAGGTCTCTTTATGGAGGCCAAAGAGGGAGCGTCAGAAACTTCCCGCCTCTCCTTGCCAGGAGCCAGGGCAAGACACAGGACAGTCGGAGGAAAGTGCACACCCCTTGTTTGTCCTGTTGTTACCAAAAGCTCGTTACCTGTTCCTGAAGCTGAATACAAAAGTCCTAGAATAACTGGGTTGAGGAAAAAAGAAAGGAAGATTTATTAATTTGCCAGCAAATGAGGAGGATGGAAGACTCGTGTCTGAAAGCACCACCGTCCTCTTGTTGAGAGGAATTTAGGCTCTTTCTTAGGCACACAGTCTTTTAGTTAACTCAGGGTCTTCATGACCTGTTCCCGAGGGCCCCTGGTGGCTCTATTGTTCCTCATCTCATCTAATCTTGCAGTTTCTCCATCATTTGTCATGTGACCTTGAGCCATCACCTGTAGTGAGAAGAGAACGAACAAACCACAGGAACAGACCTGCAAGTTAAGCTTCCCGGGACCGTTACATTGTTACTGTGAGATTACAGTAGTGCTTTGGCTCAATTAGTTTTTAACCCTGTAACACTGTTCCCGTAACAAAACCTTCCATTGGACTAATAGTCTTGGGCCCTCTGCACCGCCTCACCTTCTAACTTTCCTCACTCACTCCTCACCAAAGGAGGAAGCATGATTCATCTGATGGATGAGTTCAGAAGCAGAATTTGGGCATAACTGGATCCTTTCCTCTCTTTCCTTGGCATCTAAACACTTGCAGAGACTTTGCCACTTGGCTTCCTTCCATCTGGGTGGGCAGGGGAGTGAATGGCGAGAATGGGCTGTGCTTGCCCACCTGTGTCTGTGATTGGGTGGGTAAGTCTGTTTGGCTCAGACACAAAGTATTAACAAAAACCAGTTCATCCCAGCAGCTTTATCACTAATAAAAATATTCTGATCTCCAGCTGCCTAATTCTTGGCTTTGACTCTCAATTGGCTCTAAAATCTAGATCAAAAAAAAGATAGATATTGTTTATGGTCTTTCAAAATACCCAATATCTTAATTGATGGAGATGTGAAATTTGTTAAATAAATAGGACTCAAAATAGAGACCAAAATAACACGTGGGAAGTAGAGCGAGTATCATAGCTTAACAAGAGTTGAAGGATTTGTATCTTACTCTTGAGCAAACAGGGGTACTATGGGGGCAGTTGACCTAAGCAGCTTACTGAAGGCTGTGTCCAGAGGAAAGTGACTGATGTCATATAGGCAGGGCTGACCCGAAGAAATGTGGACCTCCTGAGCCTTGACAAATGTGGTCCACACAGGCTGTTATGTACATGCTGATGTAGCTTGACTTTGATCTAATGCAAGCAAGGCTGGGGCAGGGATTAAATCATTTTATAAGTCGGTAGGTTGAAAATATCTGGTGGCTATTATTTTTCTCTGATAGGACTTTAAACTGCTGATAGAGCCATGAACTAGCAGTTTCACTCTAGCATAGAGAGTACTATATCACTTATACCAAATTCCATTCTCCTGTAGGTATTTTGAATGGTATTTAGGGTCAAGAGAGACTTGTCACTGTGGCAGGGCTAATCCTTGTCTCAGACTTGCTTCCCTAGAGAACCCAATGTTTGTCAAATTGTCTCTACTTCTCTAACGTAGACTCCACCAGAAAATTCTAGAGGAATAAGTTAGTAAGACAAATGTTGAGATTCCAATTCTATACAAGATGAAGAAAGCATTCTCCCGCTGAACACATACACAAACCCTGGATAGAATGCATGCAGCAGCTTATCCGAAGACTGAATGCTAAATGGTAGAGGGCAGGATATAAAGGAGACCCAGACCCAAACGCAACCCCAAACCCGGAAGTGAGTAATGGTTGGGAGCGGGCATTACTACAAAAAGGCGGTGTGATGGAGGTTTTGGGGGTGATGGAACTGTTCTGTATCTTGAGTGTGGTGGTGGTGACATAACTCTATACATTTTTAAAAATTCGTAGAACTGTATAAGTTTTCCTATTAAAAAAATCATTTTTACTATATGTTAATTTGACAGTGTACACAAAAATGTCCAGGAAGGAAAGCAAAGGTAAAGAGGAAATGAAGAAGGCAGCTGGGTTCATTAAACCAAGATCACCCTGTATGTGTCAGAGGGCAGAAAGCTCTCTTAAGAAATGTGTTACATTGTTAGAAATTCAGCTGAGCTTTAGGAGTTGATGGAGAGCAGATGGAAAAAAAACTCTGATTTTTGCAAGACAAAGAAATCCTACTCAATACCTGAAATGCTCTTTTTTCTTCTTTTTGCTTGGAGAGTCCAAAGAAAGAGATATGACATGTACTAGGTCCCACTGGTACAGACTTCAGACATATCAACTTCAGCTTAAATTAAAGGACCCAGTAAGAAGGATTTTGTAGTTAGAAAAAAAAATGTGGCAACAGGGACAGACCTTTCAGAAGTGGCAGGTTTATTTGTCCCAAGCGATTCCATATTAAGGGGCACTGACAATGGCTAGCGTAGCACAGGATACAAAAAAAACCTGTTCATAAGAATCCGCTAGACAAAGGCTATGCTAATTTCAGTACTGAGATACTTGGAGCATAAGTCTCGGAGAACAGATTGAAATCAAGAGGTTTTGAATATAAATCTGGAGAAGAAAGCTATTTTCATTGATTTGGCGATAGGGTTGCCAATGTCAATTTTTAAACTTAACGAGAAGCCTTACAGATGTGTAGGATTAACAAGCCGGGAGAGCTAATGTTCAACACGAGGACTATAGTTAGTTGTATTGTATTCAGGATTTTTTGCTGAAAGAGTAGGTTTTTGCCACAAAAATAAAAAGGTAATTATGTGAGATGATGGATATGTTACTTTGCTTGACTGTAGTAACCATTCCACTATGTGTATGTCTGTCAAAACATCACGTTGTACATTTAAATAAATGCAATATAAGAAAAGAAGCCTGGGATATATTAGCCTGGCTAAGAAGGTGGACAATAAACATAAGAACTCTATGCCCAGGTATGTCAAGATATCGTGTAATAACTAAGCTCTTTAAGGGAGATCTTTGCTCAATTGGGTATTTAGAGTATGGGCTCCAAAAAAAACAGGCATAGACAGAAAAAGACCATGGTAACATGAGACCAAAAAGGATTTTCATCACTCCTTTCTTTCCTCCATGAACAACCTGGTCTCTGCCCTGCTGTTCAATTTTTATTTTTTTAACTCTAATTGCCTTACTAGATTACTGGGGATTACTTATATGTTCTAATCTTTGTGGATGTAGGAGTAGCGCTTTATTAATCTTGAGTTATTCATCTGGGGTTGTTAATTATTGAACTCTTTAAGTGTTGGTGAGGACACAGAGGACTTGGAATTCTTGTGTTCTGCTGGAGGGATATAAAATGGAGCAACTGCTTTAGAAAGCAGTTAGGCAGTTCCTTAAAAATTTAAACATGCTCATACCATATGATCCAGCCGGTCTATTCCTAGGCATTTACCCAAGAGAAATGAAAGCATATGTTCATACAAAGGCTTTACACAAATGCTCATAGAGGCATTATTTGCAATAACCATAAAAGTGGAAGTAACTCAAATGGCTATCAACAAGTGAAAGGATAAACAAATTGTGTTATATCCCTATAATGGAATACTACTCATCAATAAAAATGAATGAACTATTGATACATGCAACAAGAAATATGAATCTCAAAATCATGCTGAATGAGATAAAATAGACAAAAAAATGTGCTAGCAAATAAAAACTATAATCTATAGTGAATGAAAGCAGATCAGTGGTTGCCTAGGCATGAGAGACTTTGGATAGAGATGGCAAACTGGCATGGGGAGGCTTTTGGGAATGATGGTATAATGATATATTTACATGGATTATGGTGATGGTTTTATGGGTGCATTCATATATCAAAACTTAAGAAATTATACAGTTTGGATTTGTGCTATTTGTCATAGGTCAATTATACCTCAATATAACTGAGAAAAATTATTATATGGGGTTATTTGGAATCAACTATCCATCAAGGGCAAGGTTTTTTTTTTGGGGGGGGGAGGGCATTGCTACTGCAAGGGACAGTATAGAGAGTATGAGGGATACAAAGATTTCTAGGCAATGTGTCTACTTCTAAGATGGTAGAATAATTTAAAGAATGACAATCTCAGACTCCTAAATTCTCTGTTCAAGTTGTGAGCTGAAAACCTCTTCTTGTGATGATTGCCATGCTCAAATAATCTCTTCTCTTTTTTAGTCATAAGGTTGATCCTAAATTTATACCTTCATCAAGACTCTCACGCGGTACCCTCCAAGACCAGTAGACATTTTCCATGATTGCTTGTCCCAGGAATGCAGGGTTTTCTATACCTTTTGTTCCCATAGAACCTATAGGGGTCCACTACGAAATCAAAATCAGTGTTAATTATTACACAATGCATCTGTATATCAAATCATCACATTGTACACCTTGACTATATTCAATCATTATGTTAATTAAATGCTAATATTTTAAATTAAAAAACACTTCAAATCCTTAAAAAACACACACACACAAATCAAAATCAGGAGGACAAGGCTCCCATATCAAATGGAACTTTGCTAACCAATAATGGCAAAAATATTGAAATATGTAAATTCTGAGGCCAGTCAACCAAGAGGGAGCCATACTGTTAGTCTAGGGTGGATTTATTATGTAAATGTGCAGATCAGGGATTTTATATGCAATGCACCAACTTGAGAATCCTGGAATAAATCTAGTACTTTGCTTACCTGAATCTAACTTTGGCTCGTCCTAGACAGTTCAGATTTCCAGGAATTACTTGGTATAATGTAGAAGAAGGAATTAAAATCTTTGGGGGAAATATATGCTGAAATGCATTTATTGTGTGAAATTTATTCTTTAACTCTCCAGCTGTATTCTTCAAGAAGACTCACAATAAAATCTCTTTTAAGACCTTTAGACTTATGTTGGTGAAGGAAGTCCCAATAGTTTTAAAAAATAATTTAGTAGGTTGAAGATCTAGGGTGAAATGCTACAATTAAAATGGACTTCTTGATTTCAGTAGGGAATGGGAATATGGGAGAGTCTAGGATTGGTATAAGACTAACAATAGCATTTAACTTCCAGAAGCAAAGTGGGGGTAGACACTAGACAAGAAGGCCGCTATGGTATGAATTTTGGTGTCCCCCAAAATGAATATGTTGGAAACTAGTATAAAGAGATGGGTCCTATGGGGAAGTGATAAAGTCATAAGGACATCACCCTTATAAATGAGACCAGTGCCCTTACAAAAGAGGTTGAAGGAAATGGCCTTCTCCCCTTCAGCCACATGAAGACATGAGGAGATAGCACTATCTTTGAGGAGGAGGGAAAGCCCTCACCAGACATCGAATCTGCTAGCTCCTAGATATTGGACTTCCCTGCCTCCAGAACTGTAAGCAATAAATTTCTGTTGTTTATAAATTACCTAGGCTAAGGCATTTTGTCATAACAGCCCAAACAAACTAAAACAAGGGCCGTGTACCATTCAGAAAGGTCTGACTTGCAGAGATCTTTGTCAGTGGGTGATTTTCCAGTAGGTAACTGAATGGAAAACCAATTAAGGGACTTGATTTGTGTTAATCGAAAGACCAAAAACCAAAACATACTCCTCTAAATTTGTTGAACACAAGCTTCACTTTTCACTACAATAGAGTTACAACAAAATCTCTTCTGAACTTTTCATACAGGGGGCAGTTCAGAGAGATGGAATTTCTTGAAATAGGAGCAGAGATCTCTGAAACTCTTGCAGTAATTTCACAAGTAAATACCGTGAACCTGTATTCTAGCTTTTTGCAAAGACTAATGGCCATTACTAGGGCAAATGTGACCCCATTAAATGGACATGCCCCTCATTTTGGAGATCAATGGATGCTTTCTGAGGACTCAGAATTCTATTTTACTTGATCAGAATCATGTCATCAATAGAGATTTTACCCAAATATACTTTATATTAGGAGTTGGTGGGATCCCAAACTTATATCATGGTTAATTTCTCAGTTTCCTAATATGTAGTTAGAACAAATATTTCAACAGTCATCAGAATTTTCTTATTGATGAATCTTTGATGAAATGACTTTTACAGTAGAAAGCACCAAGCGACGTCTGAAAATCTCACCTTCTATGATAAAAGAGTTTAAAAAACAAAGCCATTGCTGTGGCTATCACAGAGTTTGGTGCCATTATCAAAAGTCCCTAAGATGCAAAGGACATAATTCCTTTCATGTATAATTAGGTGCGACTTCAGTGAAAACTGCTAAGTTAGATATGGTTTCTTACCTGGGATAATTTTTTTTTAAAGATAGGATCTGGTTCTCTCACCCCAGCTGGAGTGCAGTGGCATCATCATAGCTCACAGCAACCTCAAAATCCTGGGCTCAAACGATACTCCTGCCTCAGCCTCCTGAGTAGTTGGGACTACAGATGTGCACCACCATGCTCGGCTAATTTTTCTATTTTTTGTAGAGATGAGGTCTTGCTCTTGCTCAGGTTGGTCTTGCACTCCTTCCTGGCCTCAAGCCATCTTCTTGCCTTGGCTTCCCAGAGTGCTTGGCATGAGCCACCATGCCTGGACTGGGATAAATTAATATAGCTTCTAGAAACCCATATGCATATATTTATTTGATAATTTTTCCCTAATAAGCAGAGAATTTGCATTTATTTGGTAGTAACAGCAGCACACCTTCACCTCTTAACCTTGCAGATATATTATCATTCCATCTAGTCTCATAGTCTTAAATACTAGCTGTACGCTAACCATCCCAAATCTAGCTGAGTATTCTCTCCTGAAATCTAGGTGGATAAATCTGTCTACTCAATATCTCTGCTTGGATGTCTTATAAGAATCTAAGATTTAATATATGCAAAAGTAGCTTTTGATATCCTCTGGATCTCAATTAATGGAAATTTCATTCTTCTAATTGCACAAAACCAAATAAATAAATAAATAAATAAATAAATAAATAAAAGAATAAAAATAAAACAAATCAAAAAAACCTCCCCAGACAAAACCATCTGTTTTGTTATATTGATGAATGGGGCTGGAGAATGGAAAATAGCAAACAGCAAATATTTTAGGGAAAGAATATAGTGTAGTGCTTAGTTTGAATCTCAACACCATGACTTAAACATTGGTATGTGAACTTGGCAAGTTACTTCAATTCAGCGATCCTTGTATTCCTCATCTGCAAAATGGTCATAATCATAGCAAATTCCTTATAGAGCTTTTGTGATGTTCAAATTAGTTAATATGTGTAAAGTATTTAGAACATTGGCACATAAGCAATACCTGATACACTATTGTGTCTTGGTTAAGACATATATTGCACCAAGTGTGAGATCAATCCATGGAGAATAGTGGAGCTTGACACCTACATAACACTTTGGGTTGTTTATGTTGAGCCAATGACTGCTGAGAGACAGTGATAACACCATGGACTACTCTACATTGGAGCGTGCTACACTTACCCTTTACCACCAAAAAGTTGCAAGGTTTAAATGGGATTCAGGAGAAGAGAACACTTTCTCCCTTGAAATTCAAACAGCTCTGTCTCTGTTCCCTTATAACCTGGCAGATATTTATACAATATACTCTCTGGTAGTTGGATAAGAGAAACCATGCTTATAGGAATTTTAAGGTAAGCTATACCCTTTTCATTAATCAACATTAAAAAATAGTTCTTAACTTGTTAATGGTTCTTGACTGGACACTGAATTCTTGCCCATGATGCTTCAAGTAATCATGTGACCAAAGTTGGGCATCAGCTAATCCACTAAGCCACGAATTGGGCATGCTCAGACCTAAGGCAAGAGTGCCAAGATATTTCCCTAGCCCGTTTCTTCTTTTTGAGCATCAAGATTATATTTGACAGCCTTTTTTTTAGGGTTAGGTTGGAGCCATGTGATGGATTAGGTCAATGCATGAAATATTACATGACATACAGCATTCCAGGTGTGCATTTCTTCTGTTTATAGGGCTGGAAATAAAGGACCTCAACATAGTTGTGTCACAGGAAGAAAGAGGCTAGATTACTGAGTCACTGTTTGGAGGATAGACACCCAACCCACATCCCACTGGAATGTGAATGAAAAATAAATTGTGTTAACATATTGAGATTTTTGGGAGCTGTTTGTCACAGCAGCTAGCACCGATTACCCTGACTAATAATTAGCACTCATCCTCTAGTGGTATTTATGGAACCAAGCCCAAACAGGTCCTAAAGACACAAGTAAATTGTATGAACAAATGGCTCAGACTCCCAGAATACCTACTCTTGCCACACTCTCATCCTAAGAAATGCTCAACATCTCTAATCATCAGAGCAATGCAAATCAAAACCACAATGCAATATCATCTCACCCCAGTTAAAATGGCCTGTATCAAAAAGACAGGCAATGACATGCTGGTGAGGATGTGGAGAAAGGGGAACCCTCATACACTGTTGGTGGGAATGTAAATTAGTACAACCACTATGGAGAACAGTGTGAAGGCTCTTCGAAAACTAAAAATAGAACTACCATATGATCCAGAAATTCTGCTACTGGGCATATATCCAAAAGAAAGGAAATAAGTATATCAAAGAGATAATCTGCTCCTTTGTTTATTGCAGCACTATTCACAATAGCCAGAAAATGGAATCAACCTAAGTGACCATGAATGGATAAAGAAAATGGAATATTATTCAGCCATAAAAAAGAATGAAATCCTGTCATTTGCAGCAACAGGGATGGAACTGGAGGTCATTATGTTAAATGAAATAAGCCAGGCACAGAAAGACAAATATTACACGTTCTCACTCATATGTGGGAGTTAAAAAGCAGATCTCGTGATGATGGAAAGTAGATTGGTGTTTACCAGAGGCTGGGAAGTGGATGGAGAGATGGTGGATGAAGAGGATAAAAATGAATATAAATGTATTTATTAACATCTAACTGTATACTTAAAAATAGTAAAGATGGTAAATTATATATGTATATTTTACCTCAATAAAATAGTTTCTCTCAGAAATGGCTAAGTAGTTTTTAGTGGAGAGGTCTCACACAATTTTTGCTAGATTTATGCTTCAATATTTTATGTTTTGATATTAATGTAAATGACATTGTGTTTAAATTTCATTTTGCAATTATCCATTGTGCTAGTATACAGAATTGCAAATGTTTTTTTAATATTAATCTTGTATCTTGCAACCTTTCTATATCCACCTATTAATTATAATAGTTTTTACTGGGAAATCTTTAGGATTTTCAATACATGCAGTCATGCCATCTGATAAAGGAAGTGTTACTCCTTCAAAAAAGAAAAAGAGGAATCATGTGGACATCTGGCTAAATGCAGATTTTGATGCAATAGAACTGAGGTATGGCCGGGATTCTGCATTTCTAATATGCTCCCAAGCTGATGCTACTGGCCTGCTACTATGGTTTGAATTTTCCTCCAGAACTTATGCTGACACTTAATCCTCAACGTGGCAGTATTCAGAGGTGAGGACTTTAAGAGGTGACTGGGTCATAAGGGCTCTGCACTGGTGAATGGATTAATCCATTAATGGCTTAATGGATTAATAGGTTAAAAGATTAATGGGTTATCACAGGAGTGGCATAAGTAGCTTTATAAGAGGAGATAGAGAGAGCTGAGCTAGCACACTCAGCACCCTCGCCATGGGGACACCCTCTGCCCTCTCAGGACTCTCCCAGAGTCCCCACAAGCAAGAAGGGCCCCACCAGATGCAGCCCCTCAAAGTTGAACTTCTCAGCTTATGCAACTATAAGAAATCCATTCATTTTCTTTATAAATTACAGTTTCAGGTATTCTCTTGTAAGCAACAGAAAATGGACTAAGAAACCCACAGACCACTTGAACTTGGCTGCACATTGAAATCACCTGAGAAACATTAAAAAAACTGATTCCTTGGCCCCCACCCTGGAAATTTTGATTAATTTTCTCTGGGATGTGACTTGGACGTTGGGATTCTTAAACACTTTCCAGATGACTCTAATATGTAACCATGTGACTGCTGTAGTGTCACTTTATTTTCCATGTAAAATAATTATTTGCAAGGAGGATGGCCTTTAGGTATTTTCTAGGCTTGAGAGACTCTGCACCATTCTTTTAGACCAGCTAAGTTAATTAGAGCTAGTTCAGTGAGGTCATGATTGGCAAATTAATTATCACAAAGTTGGTGAGTCAATTGCCCTTCATGGTAAATACAGTTTTCAGCTTGGAAAGAACAAACAATTATTGCAAGAAATGGAGTTTCCTGTAACAAACATTCACAGTCTAATAAAGGTTACATGCCAAAAGTCTTTGGAAACGTTTGTTTTCAACATTTGTTTTACTATATATATGTGTTTGTGTGTGTGTGTATATATATATAAAACTCTGATCTTTTTAACCAACAGATTTAAATACTTCTTTATGGTGATAAGACAGGGAATAAGTAGAGCTTTAAGTTAAATTGTATGGTGACTCTTAACGTAAATATGCACAAAACCTCTGATGTGTCTACACAATAGTTATTAACTCGGTGCTTTGGTTTTTCAAAAGTGCTCATATCCAAAGATTCTGAAGTTTCACTGAAAAGGTTTGCCAAAAAACTCTCATAGCTTCTGATTTTAAGTTCAGTTTTAATTAAGACTGAATCCAAGGTAATTAGAGCCCACACTAGTTTATTTCCACTCTCCAGACTTACACCTCTTCTCACACTATTACGTGATATCTCTGCGCACAGACTTGTCCTTAACCTTAAGCAGATGGGATTCAGTCTGCACCTAAGAGCCGTCTCTTCTCTCTGTCAAGTCGCCTTGTCTGAATCGGGTGCATTTGTTTGCCAGGCCCAGCTGCCAGTGATCCGCTCCACCCTGGAGGAAAATGAAGAGCAATCCAAATTTCTCATTCCAATGTTAGCATCTCTCACAAATTTTCTGGTATCTTAATAATCAATAAACTACAGGTTTTTCTCCTGGAAATCACTGAGACTGCTAAACTGCATTGATAACGAGTTGAAAAGAATATCACTCAACGAATAAAACGCACCATTGTCTTGGGTTAGAAGTGAAGACGTCTGCTGATAAGCAAGAAGCTCTGGGAGGTCATTTTATCTATTCTGCCTTGGCTGGAGAACACTGACCTTGGAAAACAAATCAGAATTTAGATCCCATAAGCTGCGTCTCTTTAGGGTCACTGTGTGACCTTCTGGATGGCTTTGTACATTGAAATAAACTGTTGGTTCAGCAAAACCGGCAGGACTGACTTACAGTTTATAACATGTAAAAGTTGCTGGCTTAGAAGGTTTAAACGTCCAAAAATCACACTGCCCTGTGGGTTCCTTTAAGAGCTCTGCAGTATTAGCCAACTAACAACCGTAGAAGCAAAACACGTGCCCCAGGAAAAGGCAAAATGGCTTGATTCCTCTGGAACACACCCCAGAGAGATGCGGCAGGCGTGGCATACAGAATAGTGGCCCCTTAAAGATGTTCATTTACATCCTGATCCCCAGAAGCTGTGGCTATGTTGGATTACATGGCAAAAGCTGCAGATGGAGTTAAGGTTGCCAATCTGCAGACCTTGAGGTGCAGACACTATCCTGGGTTACGGAGGCGGGCCCGTGTGATCACAAGGTCCTTACAGGTGGGAAAGGACGCAGAGCAAGAGAACCAAAGAGATGGAAATCAGGGAAGGACTTGGCCTGATGTCGCTGGCTTTGAAGGTGGAGGAAGGGGCCGCAAGCGGTGTGGGCAGCTTCGAGAGACTGGAAAAGGCAAGACGACAGATTCTCCCCTAGAGCACCCAGACGGGGCCGCAGCTCTGCTGATGCCTTAATTTTAGCCCAGTGAGACTCATTTTGGACTTCTGATCTCAAGAATGGTAAGACGATAAGTTCATGTTATTTCAAGTCACTGAGTTTGTGATCACTTCTTACAACGGCAATAGGAAGATAATTAGCAGGAAAACTGAATTCTGGCCCATCTTGAATTTTTCCCAGAGAATTTGAGGAAAGTTATCTTTTTTCAGCTTACTGAGTTCTAATTTAAAAATAAAAATTGTATATACTAATATTTAAGATACAATGTGATAATTTGATATACATATACATCATGAAATGATTATCACAATCAAAGCTAATTAACATATGCACCTCATACAGTTATTTTGTAATTGTGCATGGTGAGAATACTTAAGATCTGTGCTCTTCGCAAATTTCAAGTACACAACACATTATCATTAAGGAAAATCATCTTAAGAAATGTTTAGGTGAATGTGTGCCATAGAAAATCCTTCTTGATGTGGATGGCTCTGCCTGCCTCTCCCACTGTATCTTCTGTCCCACTCCACCTGCTGCCTGTTGTTAAGTGCATTTCGTCACTCCTCCATGCCTCTTGTGAACTAAAATAAAATCTAAGCCTCCCAGTTGATTGAATCTAAGCCCCCCCTCTTGGCCAAGTGGACCCCAGAAATACTCTAAAGCTGAGTTGCTGGCCATGAGAAGGGAGGTCAGACATGCCTCATCATGCCCCCCTCCCTTCTTGGAGATGTCCCTTGTGACTCATTAACAGGCCTAAGGCTATACAAGACAAAGCTCAAACCACACCCATAGGTCATCAATTTACTTAAGAGATCACTTGAGTCTGGGTATATATCTGGTGGGTGACTTGTCTCTGATTAACAGACTTCCTTATCTTAAAATATCCCAAGCCTTTAGACAAAACTTCATTTCTTTAACCAGTTACAAATCAAAGAACCTTTAAACCCACCTATAACCTGAAATGCTCCACTTCAAGACGTCCTGCCTTTTCAGGCCAAACCAATGTATGTCTTCTATGTACTGATTTATGACTTTGCATGTAATTCCTGTCTCTCTGAAATGCATAAAACCAAACTGTAACCACCCTGGTGAGACCACTTGCTCGAGGCTTCTTGGGTGTGGCTCTCCGGGCCATGGTCACACAGATTCAGCTCAGCATAAACGTGCTTAAATTATTTTACAGACTTTGGGCTTTTTTTCCGGTGACACTCTGCTCTTGCTACTCCCTGACCGAGCAGACTTCTGAAAGCTGACAGTTAAACACCTACGGACCTTTCCAGTGCCAGCCCTCTCTGATGGTTTGAATAGATCACCCTCTCCTTTGTGCCACCACTGTTCTTAGCATGTGTTTTTTAATGCACTCAGCCAGCTGTGGCCAAATTACTTACGACAACCCCAAATAAGTGACTGAGGCAAAGATCTCAATCAATGGAGATTTATTAAGCCAAAGTTTGAGGATGCACCTGGGGAAAAAACACAAGCTACAGACACATCTGTGACTGTTTTTTGCAGAGGGATTTGGGAATTCGGTATTTAAGGGGAGAGTGCATACAGAAAGAAAAAGGAGGAGGGGCATAAGGAGGGAGGCAAATGGTTACATTCTGGTGAGGCTCTAATTAGTGCCCAGGAAATCTACATTTTACATAAGATGAAGTGACTGTTTGCAGAGAAAAAGGGAATAAAGGAAGAATCAATTATGCAGATATTTCTGGGTGGGTGGAGAAGTGACTTCAGTTTTAGGAGTTAGGCCTAAAGCTATAATTGGCATATCCCTGGGTATGGGAGGCCAGCAAAGAATTTCTTTATGAATGATCTGTGGGAGCATTTTCCCTAGGTGCCTGAGGCCTTTACCTTTCTGTGGGAATCTGGCTGATGCACAATGTTAGCAGCAGATCTCCGTTTGGAAGGGAGTGTTGCATGACTCAGCCTCCAGGCTTGACCTTCCCTTTTGGGTAAGGAGTTGGGGGGAGTCCTGCAGTTTTTATTTTCCTTACATTTCCCTGCATGTCTTTCTCTCTGCCTCTGTCAGAAAAGAGGAATTGTTTAATTATCTCATGATACCCAGCACACTGGTGATCATTCTGTCTCTTCTATTTGGCACATTCTATTGAATACCTACTGTGTGCCAGCCACATAGCAAATATTCAGTTAATGCTGCTATAGATACTTTAAGGTAAAATATCTTGACATTTCACGTAAAACTGTGATTGACTTTATTCTTGATCCCATTCCTTACATAAGGACTCTTGGCAGATTTGTCTTAGAGTTGAGCTGGGAGAACCTTATCTCGCATGAGGAAGCAGCACAATAGAGTGATTAAGAGGACATTTTTGCAATTACCCTGGAGTTAGACATCCTGAGTAAATCTGGGAGCCACCACTTACTATGATCTGAGACTAATTATATAATTTAGTTTTTAGTTTCCTTATCTGAAAAATGGAGATAATAACACCATATGTAGAGCACAATGGGCTTTGTGAGAAGTAAATGAGACAATCCAAAAAGTGCTAAAGTATTACTTGGAGTGATAGTTATTATTATAACACACTGTGCTTTCCTCTTGGTCTTTATTGCCAGGAAACTTAAAACTGTTGGTTGTGATCAGTTCTTGTAATTTTTCTTAGACTACATATCTGTTCTCATGATTTACTTAAACCCTCACCCATTTCTTTTAAGTTAGGTTTTTATTTATTTTTAAATTTAAGAATAATTGTGTGTTTTATTTCTGTTGGAATCTTTATTTGAAGTCACCTCAAATATTTTCTGTAAGTAGGCAGAGCACAGATAACTAATGAGGGATAGTGTTGGAAGGCAGGGCCTTTGGGAGGTGATGAGGTCATGAGAGCAAAGTCTTCAGTAGGATTAATGCCCTTATAAAAGGGACTCCAGTCCAAACCCTCACCCCTTCTGTCATGCAAGGGCACAGTGAAAACATGGCTGTCTGTGAACCAGAAAGTGGGCCCTGACCAGGTGCTAAATCTGCAGCACCTTGATCTTGGATTTCCCAGGCTCCAGAACTGTGAGGAATAAATTTCTGTTGTCTCTGAATCACCCAGACCATGATATTCTGAATGGACTAAGCCATTAACAGCCCAGAAGGACTAAGATAGGAGTCGTGACTGAGAAGTAAAGTTGCTGCTGTAACAAATATCTAAAAATGCAGAAGTGGCTTTGGAAGTGGGCTATGGCTAGTGGCTGGAAGAATTTTGAGGCGCATGCTAGAAGCATGCCATGAATGTACTGCTAACGGTAATTCTAGTGAGGACCCAGAAAGAAAAGAAAAGAGCTGTGCAGAAAGCCTCAGTCTTCTTAGAGAACACCTAAGTCATCCTGAACAGAATGTTGGTAGGAATGTGGATGACAAAGGCCATTTTTACAAAGCCTCAGTTAGAAATTAAGAACATGTTATTGGACACTGAGGGAAGGCAATCCTTATCATAATGTGGATGAAAACTTGGCCGAATTGTGCTCATGTTCTAGTGTTTTGTGGAAGGCAGAACTGGAGAGTGATGACATTGGACATTCGCCTGGGGAAATCTCTAAGCAAAGTGTTGAAGAAGCATCCTGGCTCCTCCTGACTGCTCATAGGAGAGTAGGAGAGGAGAGAAATCAATTGAAGACAAAATTGTGAAGCAAAAGGGAGATATCAATAGAACTTAAAGATTTGGAAAATTCTCAGCCTATCCATCTTGACACGAATGAGAAAGTCTGTTTTGTAGAGAACACTAAGTGTGTGGCCAACCAACAGTTTGCTAAGGAGGTTAGCACGGATGTGAACCATGGACTTAAGTGGCCACTCAGGCAGGAAAACTGCCAGTTTATCCAGAAGAGGAAAAGGCTGTTGGATCCTTGAATTGGACAGGGTGGAAGCATAGGGCTATTTGGCTCCAAATGTGCACTATTCTTCAAGACAAAAGAAGAATGACTCTAATGATGACTCAGAGATCACCAGGCCCACCTCCTTGGTTTCAAGAGGGACGACCATTTTCTTATTTTCAACAGGCCAGAAGGACTCTGCCCAAAGCCATGGGGATGGGGCTGCCCAGCACAGCCCTGGGGATGTAACCGCTGCTGCGTAGTGCTGCAGGGGCAGAACTTCTGCCCCAGTGTGTCTAGAAGGCAGCACTGCCACCCCAGTGGGTCTTCAGTACAGAGCTAAGAGGATTTTCTTTGAGCCTTAAGGTATCATGCAGTTTGCCTTACAGTTTGAATTTACTTGGTACCTGTTACTCCTTTCTTCTTGTTTCTCCCGTTTGGGATAGGAATGTCCATCCTATGTCTGTTCCACCATTGTATTTTGGAAGCACATGACATGTTTGGTTTCACAAGTTCTTAGCTTGAGAGGAATTAGCTCCAGCATGAATTCTACCTTGAGTCTCACCGTGTTTGATTTAGATGATATTTAGGTAAGACTTTGAACTTAGACTTTAAAGTTGATGCTAGAATGAGTTGACATTTGGGGGCTATTGGGATGGAATAAATGTATTTTACATGATCTTGAACTTCTCAGCCTCCAGAACTGTGAGAAATAAATTTCTGTTGTTTACAAGCTGCCCTGCCTGTGGTATCCTGTTACAGCAGCCTGAACTAAGACAAAGAGTATCGAAATTGCTTTGGAAATAAACCTCCTTCTGAAAAGACCCCAAATGCAATTAATGCTTACGTAAAGTTCATGAATTAAAAGAACATGGTGTTTGCATTAGTTTGCAAGAGCTGCTATAACAAACTACCACAAACTGGGTGGCTTAAACAACAGAAATTTATGGGTTCATAGTTTTGGAGACAAGAAGTCTGAGATCCAGGTGTCGGGAGGGCTGGTCCCCTCTGAGGGCATGAAGAGAACCTGTTCCACGCACCCCTCCTGGCTTCTGGGGGTGTTTGCTGATCTGGGCTTCCTTGGCTGGTAGATGCCCTCCCCGATCTCTGCCTTCACCATCACAGGGTGTTCTCCGTGCATGTGTGTCTGATTGTGTCCACATTTCTCCCTTTTATAAGGACACCAGTCATATTGGATTATGGTCCACCCTAATGACCTCCTTTTAACTTGACTATCTCTTTTATAACTCTACCACCAAATAAAGTACTGGAAGTTATGACTCCAACATATCAGTTTTCTTTGGTGGTGGTAAGGACACAACCCCCCTAACAGTGTTCCTGGATTAGAAATATTAGTGAAGTAGGAATATTTGGTTCTGGTGATTCAGCTTTGTGTTTATTTCTAGTATGGCAAGAGGGCTAGTCTTTTGACCCTTCTACTCTGTGACATGTAACTGCCCTGCTGGCTTTAGTTTCTTCTAGTGTCACCACAAGTTGTGGATGAGGATCACTGAGCATCTTTTCTGCTCTGACATCTGACATCTCTGTGAACAGATTAAATAGTAACGCACATTTATGAAGCACTTGACACTTTACTAAGCATTCTCAGGGCATTCAATTCCTATAAGAACCGTGTTTTACAGTTGCAAAGAAGAAAGTCACCTGTCCAGGCTTTTGCTGCTCGTAACAGCCATCTCCTGAGACCGCATGTTGAGCTTGTTCTTTTATAACACAGCTCCAAATTTTGTGAAACTAAAGCTATACAGTGTTTCAGGAAATTATTATCCTCATCTTGTTATAATAATTAATGCTATGATTTAAAATTCCTACAGAATGCCAGAATATGGCATTTGACCTACATGGATTGACATACCGGAACACTTAAAAAAATAAACCCTTTTGGTGATCTTAATACTGGGATTGCAAATATTGAAATATCACATACTACCATCTTCTAGACATAGTGCAAAAGTGAATCACTTAGGGTTATCAGTAATTATCTCCACTATAAATATAATTCCTTAGAGAAATAAAATTTATTAGGGCTGGTGGATTTAAGTGTTCAGTTAATTCATTTCTGAGGCTTGAGGAAGTGACTGGTTTATTTCTACCCCAAAAATAAAAAATTTAAAAAGCTCACGCAATTGTGAGTATTTGAGAAGCCTGTCCAGAGAAAAAGAGAAGAACCAGCCCAATTTTATGAGATCTGCTCTTGTTGATTTTACTGGAAGCTATTTAGAATAAAAGTAGGCAACCTACTTTCAGCCAACTGAATGCATAATCCAAGGACATTACATTTTGGTTCTAAAATTAACAACAGTCTCCATCATCAAAATACCAACCCCTGCAAGAGATGCAAGGTCCATGCTAGGCACAATACGAGGTGCAAACATTGGTGACAGAAGGGCTTGAGTTCAAGGATTGAGCAGTCATAGAGGACATCAAGTCCACAGAGGGTGACATGGGTCATGGGAGTTGTCAACTTGGTGTGTTGTGGGGATTTTGAGAAGGGAGAATTTCCTGTGTGCTCTCAGAGTGGGAGAGAAGGCTTTAATTAGTGAAGTGACATCGGGGTGGCTCTTTAAGGATGGGTGGGTTTTTAGGAAGAGGAGGTATGTAAAGGAAGGGTAATTAACATCTACTGAGCATCTACTATCCACCAGGCATTGTGCTGAGGGTTTGGCATTCATCATGCAGGGAAGAACCTCAGACAGGTATGAAGCTGGGGTTTTCTGAAGGAGGCTGTGCCCTGGAAACCAGCTTCTGCTTCACTCATCCTCACAACAGTTACTCAGGAGTGGGGTGGGGCTCTGTGGATCGGTTACCTGCATGTGTTGGACAGGCACACCCACAGGTGATAGCTGGAGTCAGGTTGTTAGAAGCCTGCAAGTGGAGGTTTTTACAGGTTCTTGGTGATCACTGGGAGAAGAGAATTTTAGGATGCAGTATGTAAGCCAAGCAAGCAGCTTTTTAATTGAAAGCTGAAAGTGAAGGTACGCTCGCTCGAGATGGAGAGCGGGCAGGCTCAAAAAAAGCAGCTGCACTTGGGAGGAAGTGGTTTTGGTTTTTTGAAGTCTTACTAATGGAGGGGAGGAATGTTCAAGGCTAAGCAGTTAGCTTTTACTAAGAATTGGGGAAGTAATTCCTAGAATTGGGTTCCCTCCCATTTTCATACTTTATATGGCTGTTTTGTAACTGTCATGGTGATTTCAAGGGTGGAGAAATTTTAAAACCACAATGTCAATGATATTACATTTACAAAGTTCATGTAAGGTGGCAGAGATAGCTGACAAGCCGGCTGAAGCTGGTTCTTGCCTGTGGTTATCTGCCCCCCTAGTTAGCTTCTACTTGAGGGTTGTTTACCTGAACACCTGTGCCCACTCTGCAAGCCCTACATTCAGTCTCAGTCCTGCCTCCTACTCTCACAAGGGGATCTGGTGGGAAGAAGTCAGGAGGGATTCCCACCTGGGGAATCCTCACTCTGTGCGAGTGGTGTGGTCTGCAGGTCTAGATTGCCGTGGAAACAGTAGGGATGCAGGACACTGTACTTCCATCTGGGGACACTCTGTGTCCATCTCTGTACATCTCCATACTTTTGCTTCTAAAGAAACTTTAAATCTACAACTGTGTTAACTGTTCTCATCAGCCCCATTATCATTCCATTGTAATAATCAGGACTCTGAATTATTTTATTTGATCTGCACAAAAATAACCCTACCTACTCTTGTTGGCCACCAGCCAAAAGTCACTGGGAACATCCCTGTAGTGAACGAAGTTAGATTTATCACTTGCCACGGCAAGGGAGCCAGTGCACGGTGGGGAACCACGAGGCATCTCACAAAGGAGGATGCTGAGGACGGAAAACAGCAGCCGTCTCAGCCTGAGAACAGGGGAGTCCATATGGAGTTTGTCTGTGGCCTTATTTTGAAACTTATAGATTACAATAAGCAGGTGTTCATAGAGTTTGAGTTCGGATACGTGGTGATAAGCATCTTGGCTTTGGTTTGGCATAGTTTTATTTGTTCCTTGAGTCACAGAGCGATCAATCTGTTTTGAAAATATATGGTTTGTATTTCAAGCCTCAGTTTCCCCATTCACAACGTAGATGCCAGCAAGGCAGTTCGTCACCTTCTTGCTACTTACTCAGAAACTGAGCCTTGGAGGGGCTGAGTTCTTGCTCAGTGACACGCTGAATCTAGGTTTGGCACAGGCATGACAGGCAGCGTAGGTCTGGGGGAAGGGAGAACGGGAGCCAACTTGACAAGGCAGACGGGCCCTACGGGGGACAGCCTCGAGTGTCATGCTTGGGAGCCTTCGTCTCATTCCACAGGCAATGTCCAGCCACTGAGGGTGTTTGGGAAGAATTGAGACCACAGTCAGAGCTGGATGTCAGAGCTACACATCCCAGGGGACTAAAGCATGTAGGGCCAAGGTTGAGAGACTGCTAGAAAACTCTGCTAAATGGAATTTCGAGACGTTCCCTGAGATAGCTAAACGATATCCTAGAGAAGAAAGAGTATGACCCAACGTAGAAGCTGATAATTCAGTGCCACTTTGCCCTTTATGTTATCACTTCTGGTGGTAAATTCTTACCCTTTTAAGTGAAATTGGCCTATGATTCTGAATGCTGGAACAGTGGTTTTCAAAGCAGTCATAGTATCATCTGGGAACTTAACAAGAAATGCAGATGCTCAGGCCCCACCCAGCCCTACTGGCTCAGAGATTCTGGGGACCCAGCAATCTGCGTGTTAGCAAATTCTCCAGGTGTTCCGATGCACACGTGCTTGAGTTAGAGAACCACTCTGCAGGCGTGATGTCGGCAGTCCAGCAGATATTGCGTATGCATAGGTCTTGACGAGCGTTAAGCTGTTTAAATAAAATAAAATCCCTTCACATCTTAACAAACTCAGTAGCAGTCATGGCTTGGAATTTAATACAATACAATCCTTGCAATTCAATCCAGCCTTGTTTGGCATTAAAATATATCTTGCTGTGTTTTTGGAAGCATTGAAAAGCTACTATGTACAATTAGAAAATTTTCATCTTATAAATTTACAAATCACGGTAAACTTTTTTTTTCTTTCTTTTATTGAGACATGACGGACTGAGCAGGGAGGCACCTGGAGAAATTACGCGCATGCTAATTGTGCCCCGTAGCTTCCTGGTGACAATGTTTCATTTTGCAGTCCTTTACAACTTTTATTAGAGACAAGACCTTTTTGTTGCTGTTTGTTGCCCAGGGAGTTTTAAAAGAACTGATTTTCTGTCAGGAAAGATTGGAATCAATTGCAGTCTTCCCTCCTAGATAGTGCTAAAACATTTATTTAAGAGTTTAGGTGCTTGGCTGGCCTTATCTGTATTCTGAACGGCTTGTCCAATGAAATAAAATTCATTCCCGCCTCTGCTCCCTGTGTTATTGACAAAGCACACACTTTGTGTGACTCAAAGCCTGGATCCTGTCTTCTGGGAAAACTTCCCTCTAAACTTGTCTCAAAGAATTATTTCATTAGACTTTTTTCATGCCAGCTCAAGAACACCTGAATGGGGAATTCTAGGGGTGAAGGAGAAGCTGGGCCCCAGTCTGCACTGCTGGTTTGAAAATGCCAGTGGTCTGAAACCAGAAGACCTGTTTCTCCGGCCTGGGTTCCTCATCAGAACGTAGGCGTTGAGGAAATTGCTTCCGGAATAATGAACTCTGTGTCTCACCTCTTCCGGGAAGCTTCATGGCTCATTTGCATTTATGCACACAACAGGATTTTGAATATGTTTATATAAAAGGATAGGGTTATCTTTCTTAAAGATGATTGTTCTTCATGATAATATTGTTGGCTTCATTAGTTGTGTATTTACTGTGTGCCAAGAATTTTATATCATTTCTAATCCTGAAAGCCACTGCACAAAGCCAATAGTCCCATTTTACAGATTACAAAACCAAGGGCGGCTCATGGGAAGGATGGATGGACTAGAGATTATATCGCTGGTAAGAGGGGGTGCAGGGCTTGACCCTGACTCTGTCTGGCTCCAAGCAGGCCCCTTCTAACACACCATCCTGGACAAACACCATCGTCACATCTGCAGGGGAAGCTGAGCCCTGCTCTCCTGGAACAAGAGTTCCTTAGTCACCTAGAGGGAATGGATTACGGGCACGGTGCAGGTGAGGGAGGCTAAGAGATTCCACTTGCCATCCTTGACTCACCAGTGTGGACATCCTTTTTTTTTTTTTTTTTCTTTTGAGACAGAGTCTTGCTCTGTCACCCTGGCTAGAGTGCAGTGGTGTCATCATAGTTCATAGCAACCTCAAACTCCTGGGCTCAAGCAATCCTCCTGCCTCAGCCTCCAGAGTAGCTGGGACTACAGGTGTGCGCCACCATGCCTGGCTAATTTTGCTATTTTTCAGTAGAGATGGGGTCTCACTCTTGCTCAGGCTGGTCTGGAACTCCTGAACTCAAGCGATCCTTCCGCCTCGGCCTCCCAGAGTGCTAGGATTACAGGTGTGAGCCACCACCCCTGGCCTGGCATTCTTAATATTGGGCAGAAAAGACTCTTAGAGTTTTGAGAATTCTTTGTTAGAAAACAAACAGAAGAATTCATATTTTAAAAAAATTAAGTTTAGAAAATTTCTTGAAACCTCTGGACAAAGATATTTTCTCACAGTTTGGATCAAAATATCCTGCACCTGCACAAGTATTTTTTGAACCACCCAATGGGGCCAGGGCACTGAAGAGTGTGAACGTGTTCATGGGACCGAGAACTGGAACACCAGCACTGTCCAGGATGGTGGAGAACCCGTGTGTGCCATGTTTAGGGAGGAAATTGGCTTGTAGAGGAAAGGGTTTCTGAAGAATGCTCTAACTGAAACAAATTGTCAGTGAAGCCGGCTGCTAAACACAGCCATGGCAAATGATCAAGCAGTCTGCCTGTTAAATAATTAAGTATTGTTTAGAAATTGAGTTTAAGCAAGTGGTGCAGAGCTTAAGTTCTGAAAGAGTAAACAAGCAAGGTAGAGCTTACCTTCCTTTCCAGGATTTAGAAGAAAGCAGGTGTGTCCAGCCTACATCTTCCCCTTTAGGAGACTGCGGTCCACCCAGGAAAGGAAGCTGGGATGACCCTGCCAGGGTTCAGCGTCCGCAGATTATGCCAAGGTGTCTGCTTCTCTCTGATCTTGCTTTTGTCCTGTGACTCCCAAGGACCTTTGCCAATATCTTGGTCCTTTTCTCTGCCTAGCATCTCTAGCTGACACCAGATGCTGGAGTTCTGTTCTCAGCTTCCAAAGTCTGGACTGCTCTTTAGGCTTACTTATTGGGGTGGCTCTTTCTTTAAGAGCAAAGGTCCCTCCCCACGTTCCCAGGCTGTACTGGGGTCCATGTCCTCCTGCACTGTCTTTACAGAAAGCCCACACTGGTCACGGTCCAGCCCTGGCCCAAATCCACAGCAGCCCCTCCTGAGACCCATGAGTTAGACCCATGGGCTCCCTCAGGACCAGGGATCCAGGAAGTTCTCTCACTGTCACCTGCAGCTTTGGGGACTTCGCACTGGGAGATGATGAGGAATTGAGTCCCGTAGGCTGACGTCAGAAAGGGGAGGCCAAGGAGCTCCCTAACACTAAGGGGGGCCAAGCAGATCTCAAACAGCAAGACCCAGAACAGTGAACAGAGACGCATCTGGTTGACTGAAAGCAGGAAGCAGAGCTGGAATTCACCTGGAAGGAGAAGTGCCTTCTGCCAGCAGTGGCCCGGCCGCTGCATGGGTTTGAAGGGACAAGTGTGAGGGCTCAGATGTGCCAGGTGTGTGGCTGATGACACTTTGTACAGCATCAGTGCCCTTTCTCCACACCACATGAAGGCGTAAAAAAACAAATAAGAAAAAACAAACAAACAAAATCCCAAACCAGCAGAACTAAGAACAGGAACCTGGCCAGGGAAACACCATTTCCCTCTGGCGATTCTCAGGGCTTCCGTGGGGCGTTGACAAGACATCCTTTAGCTGGCTGCTCAGGAGTAAGTCGCCAGAGGCATTTTGATGTCAAACCAGCCTAAATAAGAAAAAAAAAAATCTTTTGAATCTAAGCTAATGTAAATCAGGTGATTTAAAAATGATATTCTAATCAGGGGCTATGTTTAGGGTTATGCTTTGAATAAATATAGAAAAGATAAAAGTGAGTGGAAAAGGAATCACATTGTAAGTTAGATTTAGTTTAGATTAAGGATCATTCTAAAGGAAAAATTTATGTAATATGAAAATTATAAATAAAAAAGTTTTGAAGACTAGAAAATTGTTCACAGGCAATCATAGATGCAATTTAAATCCTGGTTTTGCCACTTACTACCTGGATCATTTCGTGAAACTCTTTTCCCACTGTAAGCACCAGTTTCATTTTCTTTTCTTTTCTTTTCTTTTTTTTTGAAATAGGGTATCACTCTGTTGCCCAGGCTAGAGTGCAATAGTATCATCACAGCTCACTGCAACCTCAAACTCCTGGGCTTAAGTGATCTTCCTGCCTCAGCCTCCTGAGTAGCTGGGACTATGGGTGTGCCTCACCATGCCCAGCTAATTCTTTTATTTTTTTTATTTTAGGTCATTAAGTATGAAATGTTTGATTTCCTTAAGTACTAAGTTTGACAGTTGATACCTCTGACGTTTCACTTTGACATTTCTTCTTTTATTTTTATTGTGAAGGTATACCCTCAGTGTTTCAAACTTGGCTTGGTATTATCTTTCAAAATTTTTTTGAAGCAATTTTTGTGAAACCATGGATAAGTCCAAAATTAGTGTGACTTGTGAATGAGTTATGTCATGGAACCAATGCAGTACAGACAGCTCAAAATATCAATGAAGTGTTTGGGAAGGATGTGGCTAATGAATGCATGGTACATTGATGGTTTGAGAAGTTCTGTTCCAGTAATTTTAATCTTGCACATGATCCACGTGGGTGACCTGACACAAAGGTGGATAGTGATGAACTGAAAGCTGTAGTGGAAGTGAATGCAACTCAACCAACGTGTGAATTAGCAGCAAGGTTTGATGTTACTATTTCAACAATATTGGACCATTTGAAACAAATTGGCAAGGCAAAGAAGCTGAATAGATGGGTTCCACATGAATTAAATGAGCATCAGAGGAGAAATAGTCTTGAAGCTTGCCTTTCTTTGCTGTCACAACATAAAGGTGAACCATTTCTGTACCGTATTGTTAAGTGTGATGAAAAATGGATTTTTTTGACAATTGCAGGCATTCCGCACAATGGTTGGATAAAGAGGAAGTGCTGAAACACAGTCCAAAACCAAATAGGCATCAAAAAAAGCCAATGGTATCTGCTTGATGGTCCAGTGCTGGTATTATCCACTACAGCTTCATGAAAACTGGTCAATCAATTACAGCAGATATCTACTGCAACCAATTGGATGAAATGATGAGGATGCTTGTGATTAAGCAGCCAAGATTGGTCAATAGAGACAGGCCAGTCCTCTCGCAAGACAATGCTCGACCACACGCTGCACAAACAATGCTGCTCAAACTACAGGGCCTAGGCTTGGAAACTCTCTGTCGTCCACCACATGCACCAGACCTTGTGGCAAGTATCACTTATTCCAGGATTTGGACCACTTCTTGCAAGGAAAAATAGTCAATTCTCAGTAAGCTGTGGAAAACACCTTTTGTGATTTCATCGCCACTCACTCTCCAAGCTTCTTCGTTGCTAGTGTACACAAGCTACCAGTAAGATGGCAAAACTGTGTAGACAGTTTAGGTGCATACTTTGATTAATTGTACTGCTTCTTGTTTGAGATATAATAAACTATACTTTTGATTTGAAATCGGACATTTCATACTATGTTGCCCAGGCTTGTCTGGAACTCCTCCTGGCCTCAAGTGGTCCTCCCTCCTCACCTCCCATAGTGCTGGAATTGCAGGTGTGAGCCAGCGAGTCTGTCCCTCAGTTTCATTTTCTGGGAAAAAGATGTACTCATGTATTCCAGATAAGGATGAAAATGGTATAAGACAAGCAAGTGTTGGGCTCAGCATGACACTGTTAGGTATGGATTTTTTTCTGATTTCATTCTTTAAAAATGAAGCTTGTTACAGCTGAATCTTTTGTTAGGCAGAATGGTTGGGGATGTTTGGGGTAGTAAATGGGCAACTATTTTTGAGCAAGAAAACTGGATCTTGCCATGGTTTTATCTTATCCTACTGTAGTATCAGACATCAAGTGCCAGAGGGGACAGAGAAAGAGTGTCATCACTGGCCTATGAGCCATTTTTGGCTCATGTGTCCAGGTTGGCTGACTCCTGCTTTATGTGTAAGCAAATGTCTTGTAGAGTGAATAAGCTTTAAAACTTTTAATAAACTATCACATTTGTAAATGGCTAGGTTGATTATGAGAAGAAAAGCTCTTTTAAATCCATGGCCACGCTCATGTCTTATAGTTTGGCTTCGAGGCATTTCCTACTTGGGAACAGTGTACTGAAATTGTCAAAGCCCCTTTTAAGGTAAAGGCTGGATCTCAGTGCTTCCAGAATGTTGTCTCTGTTACCTTCAGCAAGGCCGTGAAGTTATTCTTACCTCCATTTCTTAGATGAGGAAGTTAACCTCAGGGCGTTTAAAGGCCTTGCTCAAAGTCATGCAGCTATAAGTAGCTGAGTTCTGATGAAATGTAAGTGTCTGGTCCCCAGTTGACTGAATTAAGCCTCCTTTTTAGAAAGTAGCACCTCGGGGGTGGCATGGAGCATGGGGGCAGGGAGTTTCTAAAAGAAGGGAGGCGCAGGGCTGGGTTGCAGGCCAGTGAACAGCTGGGGCTGACAAGCACATTATTTAGTAATATTAGTACAGCTATAGCTTGGGGGAAGTGTCCAGTTCCAGGGCTGGGGCAGGAAAAGGGCAAGAGGAACTCACAACATTGTGTGGTGCAAGAGAATATGAAAGTTCTCGAAGAGCGAGGGGGACACATAAAAAGACGTAGGTACCAGCTTAAAGGAATTCCCAAATCTAGAACAATGTGAGCATCAAATTGAGTAAAATCAGAATTCATGCATCCATAATGACAATAAACAAACAAACAAACAAACAATATAAAGCTCTTCTTT
Source organism: Lemur catta (assembly GCF_020740605.2). Classification (NCBI taxonomy): domain Eukaryota; kingdom Metazoa; phylum Chordata; class Mammalia; order Primates; family Lemuridae; genus Lemur; species Lemur catta. The sequence continues at coordinate 29,797,460 of NC_059129.1, forward strand.
AGAGTAGAAAGACAATAATATTAATAAATGGAGAACAAACAAAGGAGGTAGAAACTCATCAAAGCACTGACTGATTTAGTTAAAAATTAACAATGAATGCTAAAACTAGGCTGGAAGTTTGATGAGGAATGAGATATTTACCTAGTTTCAAAGTATCACTTTGCAAAGTATCTATTCATTAAAATGGAAAAATAATTAACTTTATAATCATGGAGAAACCCTATGAGTGCTGCCTTAAGTCAAATGCTTAAAGTTCACATCACAAATAAAGGGACAACCTAACTTTACCAGTGGGATTAGGAACCAAAAGTGTAATAGGGGAACTAGACTCTTACTTTGGGGGATACTTACAGTTGCCCAAGATCACACAGTTAAAATGTAGCAACATAAAATTTAAATTCAGATATGTCTGACTTCAAAGCACAAGCCCTTTCTGTTTTGTTATTTTTCCTATATCCTGGATCTAAAGGGTTTTTCTGGTCCTGTGGTCCTACCATAAGTGACTCATGTTGGTAGGGGGATTGGGCAAGATAGACCACAAAGCAGGAAGAGATATAGTCAGAAGTCACTGAAATGTCTGGGAGGACAGGGAGTAGCCATGTGGTTTGAAAGATGGCACAATAATGTCCTTGCTGCTTAGATGTGAAGGTACCTTTTTCTTTCACGTTTATTCCCTGATGATTTTCTGATTTTGTAGAAAATGCAGAAGGAACATCCTGAGAATTCATTGTCTATCGTACAATACACTAAATTATAATGAGGATTTACTGGCAGAAGCACCAAGTAACAAACTAGATGTAGCAAAAAGAATGGATAGTTCATTATATGGTCAATTGCTCATCCATATTTACACAGCGATATTACAGGATGATTTTCACCTTGCAAAACAAATCCATTTGGATAAATCAATATTATTTCTCAGTACAGTTTCTAATCTCCACTCAGGGAAAAAAGCACAGTGAATCTAATACTCTTTGCAAAACCATTGGTCAGCATCGTGCCCAAGAACATCCCTTAAAGAAATAGTCTGGTAAATGAGCATTTGACAGCAATCAGAGAATGCTACTAAAGATTTTAGAGATTCCCTGAAGGGGGTTTCTTAATATCCTTAATAGGATGTGATTTTTGCTACATAGAGAGGTCTGTTCTGACTATAAATTTTTACATTTTTTGGTTGCAAATTAAGTCGTTATTTGCACTTGGGTTAAACTCAGCAGAAATGGCTAGAGAAAATAAATGTCCTCTACATGGGCAAAGCCAATGACTTCACAATTTATTCCAATGCTTGGCACCTGTGTACATTTTTCCAACTCTAGAGACACCTCATTTATTTCGGGTGGCCATGGGAAGACATATTCCACCCAACTGAATTAGATAACTAAGGTCTGAATTTTAAAAGCCATTTGAATATATAAATCTTCCTAAAATGTATTATGCATTTCCTTATATTCTTCAGTGGAGTTTGCCGATTTCAATTCACTGTTTTCTTTCTTTCTGTTTTGATTGACTCTGGGTCCAATGACTGGCATTTTAATGGACCATCTACGTGGAGGTGACTTGGCTTGGAGGTGGGCTTCCAGTCAGGCATTGGGAGTCTGAGTCAGGCTAAGGCCTCAGTAGGACCAGAGAACACCTGGAAGGAGGCCACAGACAGGCAGGGACCAAGGCACAGCACGTAAGGAGGAAGAAGAGGATGGAAAAGTGGCTCAGCTGGAGGTTGGGTCATCACCCAGTTGTGCTCATGCAGAGTAAGAGCGCCATGATTTCTGCTCTGTCCCCCCAAGGCCAGGGTATACTGCCTCCACACTCCACCAGCCTGGTGTGCTAGACTCCAGGGTCACCGTGGGTGAATAAAGGCACACAGGAGCCTGGACAGGGGCAGAGAGAGACTCACGTTCAATGTCAAATGGGCAGGCATTCCAGGGGTACTGTCTTTGAGGTTCCCACTGTGTGGGTAGCTTCTCTGTGTTCCAGAATTATTTTCCACTTTAACCTTTTCCATCTACTTGACTTTTTTTTTTTCTTTTTCTTCTTTTTTTGGGACAGGGTTTCACTCTGTTGCTCAGGCTAAAGTGTAGTGGCATGATCACAACTCACTGCAACCTCAGACTCCTGCGCCCAGGTGATCCTCCTGCCTCAGCCTCCTAAGTAGCTAGGACCATAGGTGCATGCCACCGTGATGGATAATTTTTTAAGTTTTTGTAGAGATGTGGTCTCACTGTGTTGCCCAGGCTGGTCTTGAACTCTTGGCTTTAAGCAGTCCTCCTGCCTTGGCCTCCCAAGGTGCTGGGGTTACAGGTATGAACCACTGCATTGTATAGGCCTATCTGACTTTTTAGGACTCGGATAACTCACTTGTGGGCCCTGTCAGTCCCTGAATGTACATCACATGCAGATTCTTGCCACCTTGTCCCTGCCCTGAGGACGTGCTTCTACCCCACCCTGTCCAGCTCCCTAGACTTCAACGCTGACCTCAGGCCTTTCCAAGCCCTTCTGGTCCTGGCTAATTCCTTCTATCTACAATCTGTTGACCCCCCATTTTTTCTGGTTCTTGCTAATGGCAGTGCTACAGGAACCTAGACTTACATACAACTACTGTGGTATAATATTTTTTTGAAATTCTTTCTTGATAAATCTGGTCTTATCTTTTTTAACTTTTCCATCACTAACACTGGGCCATAAAGCCAGAAAGGAGAAGGAGGAGGATAGGATACAAAGGAAGTTTGAGCAGGACAGGAAAGGGAAGTAGAAAGTTCTACCATGAACGCAGAGAATGGGGAAAGAAGAAGAAAAAGGCAAGTGTTCATAGAAAAACGTACTGTCTCCTGTCCCTGTAGGAGTTGAAACACTGGCGGGAGGAGGAAGTGAGGAAGAAATGATCAGAGAAGTCTGGGAAATCCCAGAGCAAGGAGATTTGCTCCTTACTTCCCAGAATGTAACCTGACAAAATTTCAAGTCCTCACGTTGCTGCTGGGGTGGCTTATTTGAAATGGCTGAGGATGGTTTCTAGGATGATGAGCCTGAGAATAGGCCCTTGGAGACCTCACCCTCCCACAGGTATCTAGAATGTCGAGAGTGCCCCGATGTCCCGGGGTGGGATGGAGTTGCCTGGGAGACAGCAGGAAGCCTGGAGTCAGGGGGAGGGGCCCTCGGGTGCGGGAAGACACGGAGGCCCAGCCCAAGGCTACTGGCTGCAGGGACCCTGTCTGTACCCAAGCCAGGGAGGAACAGCCATACTCCCGCAGATGCGAGGGGGATAACCAGGGAGAGGAAACCGAGCTAAGGAGGAGTCACAAGATGTCATGCAGAGAGCATGTTGCCAACGTCAGGGAGCTACAAACCGTGGAGAAGGGGCATGGGTCCTTCCAAAGAGACCACACTTGTGGTCGGGACAAGGCCGATGGTTGCACTCCTGCCTCATGGACGGCATCGCAAGCTAGAGGCAGGTCAAAATACTTTTGCTTTTTTTCACAAACCTTTGCTGCTCCATCTTCATCCCACACAAACCATAGAAGAGCCTGGGGACGGAAGGGGAGGGGGAAACAGCAGATCCAGCTACACGGGAAGCCTGAGAAGCTTTGCACTGAATACTAGATTGAGGTTTTAAATAAGACTCCACTGGACTTTTCATGCCCGAAGACAACTGGAAAGCAATGAAATTGATCTGACATATTGACGGTGATTGTAGAAAGGCGAGCCAAAGGTGATGCGTACAGGTAATGAAGAGAACAAGGTCATTTCCTTTGTCTAATTTCTTGAGTTCAAACTGCTCCATAAACTGGATTGTGTCTCTATGCTCTACTGGTGTGATTAGTCCCTTGGCTTGATTAGAAAAAAAGAAACGCTTGAAATTATAAAAGCATGTTATATCCTCAAGGACATTTCTGGATGGCCACTTAATACCATGAAAAGAGCAAAGACTTTTGAGTCAATCAACTTAGGTGTTAATTGGAGTTCTGTCACTTCCCAGATATGTGACCTCAGGCAAATCCCTTAACTTAGGTTTGCTGCAGTCTCCTCCTTTGTCAAAAGAAAGTAATGACACCATTGCACTGGTCATGAAAACCAAATTCTGTCATAGATGTCATATGCACAAATATTCAATACCTGTTCATGTATCTTCTTTCTGATAGAAAAATCTATACCCATCGCTAATCATTTAGTAAGCTCCTGGTTATAACAAACTAAGGAATAATAGAGATTTATTTTAAATCTCTGTACCTAAGTTTGCATGATTTGTATTTATCTACTTTCTTTTAATTGAAGTATAACATACATTTAGAAAGTACCTAATGTTCATATGTATGTACCTGTTCCAGTTATCTGAGTATCTACTGCTAAATAACAAACAAACCACCCGAAAAATTAGTGGCTTAAAAATATCTTTTTACTTTCTTCCAAGTTTCTGTGGGTTGACTGGATGCAGTGACGTAGTTCTCTCTTGTGATCTCTAACTGAATTACAGTCAAGTAGTGCTGGGGCTAGAGGCATCTGAAAACTTCTTTCCTTACTTATCTGGTGCCTGGATTGGGATGGTAGAAAAACTAGGGGCTGTTGTGTAACTCTTTCTCCTTTTGAGTTCAACACGTGGCTAGCTTGGGCTTCCTCATGGCATGGCAGTAATCGAATTTTATTGGTGTCCCTTTTTTCCAGAACAGACATGTCAAGAGCCCCAGCTGGAAGTTGCAAGGTCTCAAAAGTCCCAGAATGTCAATTCTATCACATTCTATTGCACGAGCAAGTCACTAAGTCTGTCTTTCAATGGGAGAAATAGAATGGAATGCGTTGTCATCTTTAATCTATAATAACAACAGTGTAATCACCATTCAGATCAGGATATAGAATACTTCCAACACCCAGAATGTTCCCTTGTGCCCTTTTCAAGTCAATTTTTCTCTCTTCCTAGCGATAATTACTATTCTGTGTGTTTATTTTTAATGTTTATTAATATCTTAAATGTATCCTGAATCTAATAGATGGCTTTAAAATAATTTCCTCCTTCTGACACCATGTTAAATTAATTGTGCATAAACCAAAATTAGCATATTTAAAGTTCCATTTTGTGATGCCACTCAACAGCTTAAAACTTTGTGTAATTCCTTAGTGAATATAAAATCAGATCCAAACTTCTTAGCACGGTTTTCAAGGCCTTCCACACGAATGAAGAACAGTATTTCAAGTATCAATTGATGTACTTTTCTTTTTGCAGTTCCTCGTACCTTGCCCTTATTCAGTCAGGGCTGTCCATTGCCTTAAAACAAGGGTAGGCAATTTTTTTTCTGTGAAGGACCAAAGAGTAAGTATTTCAGGCTTTGTAAGCCACATGGTCTCTGTTGCAAGTGCTCAACCATATCATCATAACTTAGTGAAAACAGACATAGACAATTCATAAATGAACGAGCATGGCTGTATTCCAAGAAAACTTTATGCATGCTGAAATTTGAATTTCATATAATTTTCACTTGTCATGAAAAATTACTTTTCTTTTGATTTTTTTATTCAACCATTTAAATATTTAACAAGAAAACCTTCTTAGCTCATGGGCCATACAAAAACGGGATGAGCAGAACTGGCCTGCCAACCCCTGCCTTAGAAGGTAGAGAGTGAGCCAGACACCCGGTGCGTGGATGTTCGACACCCACCACATGCAGGAGAGGAGACACAGTGCGGGAAGTGGCCCAGTCTCTGTCTGAGGAAGGAGCAAATGTCTGAGCATCAGGAAGCCCGTGGGAGCCCAGCCAATGCCATTCATTTAAGTGAGCTCTCATTATTGCCTCCACCGAAAAGCAAGGCTGTCTGTTCTTGCTCCCCTTTGGTAGGATGACCCACCAACACCTGCAATCCCTCACACATGTCAAGCAGCAGTGATGGCCCTCTCAGCTTACCCACATGGTCCTGTGTAGACAACACGCCAGGACACGTGCAAGCCCCCAAACAGTGTTGGTGGAGCAGCCGTGACCCGCCGCCAGTGCTGTATCTGGGTGGTACTCGGTGGAGGCAGCTGCTTCTCCAAGTTGGGGAGACACTGAAAATCATTTCCATGTACCTTCCCCAGTGCCTGCTGCTTCGATGCTGCATTCTTGAAAAGCCTGTTTATTCAGCATCTCCTCTGTTTAGGCTTTAGTGCATGCCTGGAATCCCTTCCTCTCCCCTCCCAAAATATTCCACCCCTCCTTCCCATTCAAGTCCTACCCAAATCTCATATTCCCCATGAGACGATTCTTGGATACCTCAGTGCTTGGGAACTGACAGCCCCTCCTTCAGTCCCTATGCAGCTGGAAATAAACTGCATTCTCCACCTGCGTGCAGCATCTGCCTTGCTGTCTTGAACTCTCAGATCCACCTCTTCATAATTACCCTGTGTATGTACAGCTTCCTCCTAAACCCCGTCCTCCAAGAAACCTAGTCCTTGACTTGATGTTTTTTTCCCCCTGCCGTGCCCCTGGGTAAGCTCAGTTGCTGCAAAATATATTTTTTAATTCATCCATTTCTCTCATCTCCATTATAATGTAAGCCACTATAATCTCTTTTACGGCACAGTCTCCTTCCTGATCTCCCTGCCTCTGCCATCTGTTCTCCCCCGGCAGCCCGAGTAATCCCCTTAACATATAAAGTGTAGCAGCACGGTCGGGGGCTGCAACTTCTCCGGCTTTATTTACCTCCTTTCCTCCTCTTCTGTTCCTGGGGCTCTGGCCTTCCCGCCTCCTTTAGGCCCTCCAACAGGCCAACGTTTTCTCCCCTCTGGGCTCCTACATGTGTTGTTTCCTCTGCCAGGAGCCCTCTCCCCTTCCTCCTGCCCACCAGCCACAAAGCAGGTCTCCCATAAAATGGCTCTTCCTCCACCAGACCCGCCCTGTCTGGTTTTTCAAAAGCAGCTCTCCACTCCCACCCTGTCCTCGCATTTTCCCTCAGCCCCGTGTTTGTTTCCTTATTATCAATGATCAGATTTTCCCATTTGTGATTAATTTATGAGTGTATGAATTTATTACACTTGGAGCTTATCCACCCCCTGTCAGGGGGACAGACCCACGGTCAATGTCATGTCCCACTGCACCCTCTGCGCCCAAATCACCCCGTTCCTGGATGATAGCAGGTGGGCAACACACATCTGTTAAATGAGTGACTGGGCTGGATGAATAATGCCTATCAGGTCAGAAAATGGAGCCTTAAACCTCCTTGACCCCCTCGTCTGCCTAGTACATTGGAAATATCCCGCAGACGCTGGGTCATTGACTTTGGGGCAAAACAATTAAATAAAGCGACGTGAATCCCTCTTTTCATACCCCCTGGTCGCCTCCTTTCCCCAAAGATTATGTAGCTCTGTTTCAAAGGCTGTAAACTTTCATGCCAAGAAATCTACTTTCTTTCTTCTTTTTTTCACCTTTTGACATTATGTCCAGGCATTGCTGAGAGAGCTCACTCCTGGTCCCTGTCTTTATACATAAAGATGTTTCATTTAATATTTATATCTGCTTGGAGGAAGAATGGAAACTTCAGGGAAATGTACAGACCTGGCAGTTATTTCCGGGCCAAGTGCTAAAGTGCAGAGAAACGGAGTTACAGAATGTTAGTGTTGAAAAGGACGCATATTTTGGGCTACAGTCTTCATTTGTGTCTGTTCACCAGGCGCAGGGAACCCGGCAGTCCCGTTCCCCTCACGGCCATGGTCTTTCACGCTCACACTTTGCTCCTATCCAAGTTCAGCCGCCTGTGGTTCAGCACCCGTCTCTAATTCTCTGCTCGTCCCTTTGACTTGGCTAAGTCCAGCATACCTGATTTTCACCCATGGTGCTCCCTATAGTAGATGACATGCTCACACTTGTGGTTTTCTTATCTCAAGGAACTTTGAGGAACCCTCTGTAAGACAGGCCCCAGGTCTGGGGACTAGCCCTGCCCCCAATCCCAAATGGCACCAGTTATTGAGCCGTTGTCTCTTAGCTCTAAACCCTCCCTTGTAAACTCTGCTTTGTGACGCCGGGGATAGGGCTCTGCAAACCACCTTTCTGCTCTGTGAACAGGCTCCTTGGTCAGCTCTGTGCACCGAGAACACCATGGAAGGACACAGGGTTGGAAGGGTAAAGAGGTGGGAGCTGCCTCACATTTTTTGTTTTGTTAGATTAAAGCAATGGGAACATGAGAAAGATAGAGACAGAGATATAGAGACAGAGAGAAGGGGGTGGGGAAGACAATCTAGGTTATTAGGCCATTCCTACAAGGTGGGTGAGCCTAACACGTGTTAGGAGGAGTCTGCAGACTCCAGTGAGACAATGCGCCTTCCTCATGGTGGCTTAGCTGGCCCACAGCAGGGGCCAGGATCCCACCAGCTTCACCTTACTTGCAAAAAGCTGAGAACTTGCTGTGAATGACACAGAGCAGAAAGGTGGTTTGCAGAATCCTATCCCAAGCATCACAAAGCAGAATTAGAAGGCAGGGTTTAGAGCTAAGAGACAACAGCTATGAGACAACTTGCTGTGAATGACACAGAGACCAACGGGACACAAATGCAAAGTACCATTTCCTCTGATGCTGTCTCTAGGCTGGTAAAGGCCTAGAGTTGTCTCAGAGGTTAATTTCTGTCCTTCCTGGTAGAGAGGGGAGAGGGGCATCTTTACAAACTTAGATCCTACTCTTAGACAAATACAGAGATGGCAAAGAACTTCTCCCATAGACCAGTCCTCCCTTATCCATGGGGGACACGTTCCAAGACCCCCAGTGGATGCCTGACCACAAATAGTATCAGACCCTATATATACTATGTCTTTTCCTGGACTTACATACCTATAATAAAGTTTATTTATAAATTATACACAGCACAATGGGCTTTGGGGCCATTAGTAAGTAAAATAAGAGTTACTTGAACACAAGCACTGTGATGCCACAGCAGCTGATCTGGTAACTGAGCTGGCTGCTAAGTGCTACGAGCAGGTGGCATAGACAGTGCAGATACGCTGGACAAAAGGGCAATTCACACCTCAGCCTGGACAGAGCAGGACAACAGGAGAGTTCGTTACACACCTCAGCCTGGACAGAGCAGGACAACAGGAGAGTTCATTACGATGCTCAAAACGATGTGCGATTTAAAATTTATGCGTTGCTTATTTCTGAAATTTTGCTTTTCATATTTTTGGCCTGTGGTTGAACATGGGTAACAGAAACTGCAGGAAGCAAAACCGTGGATAAGGTGGAACTACCGTATCTGCTTCTTCTCAATTGCCTTCAGCTCAAAATAATCCTGATACCCAAATGGCATATTTTGAGGTGGCATATTCTGCCACCCTTCAAAATGTCATAAAGAGCATCGCCGTAGATATAGAAACATGCTTTTGAGACATTCTTGGAGAATAGGCAATACAGGATTAATATAAGGAGGCAAAATTCTGGCTACACACATGATACCCACGGTATAGACTTCGTGGCATTCAGGGCATTATGAAGCGTTCAGCTCAGCTTGGCTCTGTGGGGCAGAGGTGATGTGTGGAACTTTTGCAGTTGTCTGGGCTTAGAGCATGTCCTGAACGGAGAAGGTGAGAAAGCACCAAACAGGAAAGGGAGAAGGGACACTGCGGTGGGGAAATGGTCCCTCCCATCTAAGGGCACTTGGTAAGTCATGTCTGTGTTCCACCCCAGGGGCTATGTGAAGAGTCTGGCTGCCAACCATTTTGGAACAACAGCCAACAGTTATCGACCTTGTATGATTAAGTGCTGAGTCATGCGGCATTGGTGGTGCGCGGTGCACAAGTCGGGAGGAAAGAGAACATGTTAAATATTGTAGTCTGCAGGAAACGGGAATTGGAAGGGCCTTGGCAGGGGCGGAGAGGCCAAACTGAAAAGGGGGCAGGTGGGGAGGTTATAAAAACAAGCCAAGGGAAATTCGCCCCAGGAATTTAAAATCAATTTAGTATTTATTGAGTTCATACGATTTTCTCAGCACTGTGCTAAAGGCTGTGGATGGTTAAAGAGCTCTCAAAGATTTTACAGTCTGGTTGGGGAAACGGTCAAGGCTCGGATCAAAAAGAGACAAGTGCATATTGTGAGTGGCAGCTAGGTCCCTGCTGAATTCGTAGTGGGCCCAACCGGCATAGCTTTGAGACCTGCTCCAGCCACAATATATTAGTAGAACCCGTTATTGTTTGACTTGTATCTTAAGGGGAAGAAATTCTCAATTGCAGAGAATATAGAATTAGAAGAACCCATCTGTGTTTCTTCGAGCTGTCTTAATGTAGGCATAGCATAAGCTGGTGGAAACAGAACTTGACAAGAAAGTCAAAAAACCTGGATTTTTCTTTTCAATTCTTACCCGTCTAGCATGTTCTGTGGCAGTGGCCTGGTGACTTCATCTCCCTGTGGCCCCGAATGTGCTATTTGAAAAGTCTCATCCAAAAGGTCTTCCAACACCCTTTTGCCTGTATGAGTCCGTGAGCTATTGATGTACATGGTATAGACAGGTCTCTGTTTTCACGTTCCAGGTATACTGCCTGCCTGCCAACATTTTTTTTTAAACCTTTATTGGCTTTCATTGGCTTTAGTTTTGTCTTATAAATACAGCATGAGAGAGAGAGAAAAAAAGACAGTTTGATGGAAAAAGGCAGGAATTTTAGTGTGGATGTGAAGTAGGAGAAGAAAGAAGAAAGAAACAGCAAATGAGCCAGAGAAATTGACTTGTCAGCTCAGCAGAGAAAGCTGGGAAAGAAAGGGGGAGAAGGAAGATGATGAATAAGAAATGTTCCTAAATAAACAGAAAGACATTTTTTAGTAAAATCAACTGAGCTTAATTGATACAATAAAACAACACAGTGAAGGGTGAGGAGAGTTGGGTGATGGAAAGACAAGTGAATAAGGAAGGAACATTTCATCCAGGGGTAAGTAAAGGAGGTGGAAGGACAAAGACACTGGCTCACCCTGCCCATTACTTCTGCTCACTGTCCTTGCCCATGTATTAGTCAGAACACTAACCAAGCTGCGTAACAAAGAATCCCAGAATGACCATGACCTCAGTAAGATAGAAGTTAACTTTTCTCTCGTAAGAGTCAGGATGGAGTGGGTGATGGGACAGTATAGGGAGCTGTGTTCCACGAGGTTGCACAGGGCCTGTGGCTCCTTCTCTCTCGGGCTCCTCAATCCCCTGAAATGTCACACTCACCAGGGGCTCCCCTCCAGTCCCTGGAAGGGGAAAGAGTCTGTGAAGGACAACACTTTCCTTTTATGTGACAGAGCACCTCTGCTCACATTTCAGTGGTGAGAATTTGGTAACATAGCGGCAGGGGAGGCTGGGAAACGTGGTCTGGCATTGGACAGCCATGGGTCCTGCTGGAACTCAATGTTTCAGTGTTTCTGCTACTCAAACAAGAAGGGGAGAATGGATTAGGGCTGGAGCAGAGGGTGCCAATTAGTCTCTGTTCCAACCCGGTTCTGCTCACCTAGGTCAAGATATGTTGCAGCTAATAAGAAGAGGAGTAGCCTTAGGAAGGTGTTCATTTATAGACTGGGAGCTATGAGTCTAGCCATGGTGAGAATGCACCCACACAGTCATCAGAACATAGGCCAACCAAAAAATGTAAAAAGCTGTCGTTTATTTATTCCCTCATAGGTGCAAGGCACTGGCTGAGAGCTTTAGCTAAGTATTTTACTTATCTCCTCTTAAAATCATATTGCTATTTTCACAATTGAAGTTCAGAAAAAGGATCTATTTTCAGATCACACAGTGAGTACATTGCGGAGCTCAGTGGGCAGGTGCTAGGACCCAGCGGAGCAGCCCTGCCCAGAACCTACCGCACCGCCTGCAACAGTCCTGTGCCATAGGAGCTCTTAACGTTAACGCCTCCGTTTTACATTAGCAAAATAAGGACCAGCAAGGCTAACGAACTTGCTCAAGGTCACACTCCCCAAACCTGGCAGCTGTGGGGTCTGCACCTGGCACCCAGGTGTGGCGCCCACCCTCTCACAGCTGGCACAGCCTTAGCTGAGCGACCCCTTGGGGCAGCTCCACGGTGGCCACCAAAGGCGTCCAGGGGCCGTGCTGCCCGGGGCTGGGTTTCGCAGCAGGCTCAGCCTGCGCCCAGGCGTCGGGTCTAGGGCGGCTCCATCCTCTGCCAAGGGCGTTCCCAGGTGGGAACACGCAGGGCACATTTCAGACAGCAACTAATTCCAATTTGTTATTAATAAAAACAGTTCAAACAACATTTGGCAACAGACTGCGGGATCCAGCGCCGTTTATGAGAGGGGTTTAATGGGAGAACGCTCCGCTGCGGCAGATGGATGTCGACGGGGCCTCTCCGGCATCTCTCTCTGCTTCCCTTTGTCTTTGAATAAATTCGGAGGATGCCATGTGTGAGCCTGGATGGATGGTTTTGAACCACAGCTCGTTAAAAGCAGGCGCTTCCCTGAGGGTTAACTATAAAGGAGGAGTGGAATTACCGAACAATTCCCTCTTGGTTTGGGCGGTTTCCTCATGGAGCAGAAGAGCTTTGGCCAGCTTGCAAATGTAACTACTGGCCCCGTAGCATTGAGCCAGTGTTGGGAATGAGACACACGGTTCCTTGACCCCTCCGTCCCTGCCTTGGGAGTAAAGAACCCTGCCTCTGGGTTTTAACGTGGCTGTGCTGTCAAGGGTATAGGTAGCTCCTCTCTTGGCCTTGAAACTTAGCCCCAGTAGAGAAAGGTGAGCCCAAGCCTACAGGAGCCTTCACGGAGCCATTGACTCCCCAGTCCAGGCTACACCTGTCTGCAGCTGATCCCTTACAAAGGGCCTGGGACCTCCAGGGAGATGCGGCCCTCCCGTGACAAGCCTTTAGGACCTAGCAGGGCCTCTGGGAGACACATCTTTTTTTCTTGTGGATGCAGCCAGCAGCTCCTCTGCAGCACCTTACTTTTGCATATGAAAGGCCTGGTAATTACTACTTTCATCCTTAAAGCATGCAAGTGACATGCAAAATTAGCACTTGAGAAGATCCACTTTTAGACCTTGTTGTAAAGCAAAACTTATTATTTGAAGATAAATCAATTTCTGTTGCCTGTATTTGCGGTTTCCCCCAGATGGCTAATTACCAAAGATAAATGTGTATAAACACAAGCCTTCTCCCTCTCCATCCATCTTCCCTGCCTGCCTGTTTATCCAGAGGTTAATAATCACGCTCCTGGAGTGTATTGCCATAGTGATGGTTTCGATGGGCCCGGCAAGTTTATGACCTTTTATTACAAACAGAAGGACATGCATTTCAAGAAAGGAAGGTCATTTTTTAGAGATGAATGTGCAGATAACTAGGCTCTCTGAAACTGAGCCACTAGGAAAAAGAAAACAGAAAACAAAATAAAAAGAAGGAGGAGGAGGGGGGAGCGCACATACAACTGCACAAAACAAACGGCATAAATGTCACGGAAATCGGTTCACGGCAAAATTAAATAAGCTTCCTGCAAGCATTAATTTTCATATTCTCTGTTTATGCACTGCTAAAATTATTCCCTGGCCTTGATTTATGAGGAAGTAAGGCCACGGACCATCATTCAGACACTCACCAAATTCAGTTAAGAGCTGGAACATCCATTCGGATAGAACTGACTTCCTCTCTGGTCAAAAGGGCAAGTGGAAAGTGATGTGTCTGTGGAGCAGCTTAGGGCCTCAGTGCAAGGACTGAGGTTCACTTTGGCTTCCTTCCCTCCCCTCCTTCCTTCCCTCCCCTCCTTCCTTCCCTCCCCTCCTTCCTTCCCTTCCTTCCTTCCTTCCTTCCTTCCTTCCTTCCTTCCTTCCTTCCTTCCTTCCTTCCTTCCTTCCTTTCTTCCTTCCTTCCTTCCTTCCCTCCCTCCTCCCTCCTTCCCTCCCTTCCTTCCTTCCTTCCCTCCCTTCCTTCCTTCCTTCCCTCCTTCCTTCCTTCCCTCCTTTCTTTCTCCCTCCCTCCCTTCCTAGTTATAAAGTCATACATGCTCATTACAGCAATGAAAGAACAGGGAGGAATACAATCTGCCCCTTTCCACATCTCTCATCCCACTTTTTGGAGATAACCAGTGCTAAGAAATGACTAATTAAAAAAATAGCTCTGATCCCTACAGGACAATGTTCTAAGCCATTTGCAAATATTAACTCATTTTATCTTCATAAAAGCTCTGTGGAGGTAGGTACTATTGTTATTGAAATCGCAAAGGGGTTTTGGCCTAGGTCCAGTTGCTCCACGGCACAAAGATCCAATTATTGAGACAATGAAGACTGCCAAGGAAGAAAGGAATTTAATTTAATGTGAAAGACGTCTTGTCAGGGGAAGCTGCCTCAAATCAGTCTCCCTGAGACTGAGATCATGGGCTTCTAAAGGAGGGGCCACATGCCTTGGGGCAGGTAGTGTGTAACTAAGAAGGGGCAGGTGGTGGGGGGTGGTGAGTGTTGGCCTCAGGAAGTCTGCCCAGGGAACTTCAGAATCTCAACACCTTTGGCTTGCAGAAAATCTAACATTTCTGGGAAACAACTCAAAAGAATCCAGTAGTTAGTTAAAGGAGAGGATTATTCAAAAACACGTAGAGGTCACTGAAGTTTGTTCATGGAGTTGGTTACACTATCATTGTCCCTACTTTACAGGTGAGAAAACAGAGGCTCAGAAAGGTTAAGCAACACGTCCAAAGCCAAACAGGTGGTAATAGAAAGAGGAGGGGACAGGTCCCCATCTGTGGGTCTCCCTGGCTCTTTGCTGAGACGCCGTCCTGCAGCTGACGCTTGACCAGCCAGTGCCATCGAAAGCCGGGCACTTTCTTGTGCTGGTGAGTAGTTGGAGGAGCCTACGCTGATGTCGAAGACATATGGCTTCCTGACCACTGTTCTGCCTAACATCTGGCTTGTGTCAAGCTGAAATGGTACTAGACAGACTCAGATAGGCCAGGAAGGCTATTCAGGACTATGGCACTAGGAGTCAAGACTGTTGCAATAGGCAGGAGAGATTGAGCTCAACTCTGAATATAACAGGGGCAGCTGGAGATTTACAGACGAGGGGCAGGGCGAGGGAGTCAGCAGATGAAAAACTACCTAGAGGAGCTTGATTAGGTAGCAGGAACAGAGGATTCTGGCTAACCTGGCTTAGTGGGATTCTTGCTGAACTGGTCTGGCCAAGGATGAGAAGTGGGCTCAGAGGAAACTTACTAAAGCTTGGTCAAGAAAAGACTCCTTGTCAGTCACCTCCTTGAATTCCAGAAATGCGCAAACACAAAAATATGCCCAGGCATGTAGCTATGTTCCAGTTAATTTGTCATCGACATCGTGTATATGCTGTGTCTGCCTATGTGTGTTTTGCTGCTGTGCTCATTCTGAACCGTCTCAAAATCTCTGGGCTTCAGGATCCAGTATGAATCTACTCTTTTAAACTTCCCTTTGCTTTGGAAAAGTGTATTTAATGTAATGGTATAGAATAATTTAATCCCAGTTATTCTAATTTCTTCCCCCTTCCTCTCTGAAAATTCCTTACCAAACTACGTCCCGACTGAATTCAAACCCCAAGTGGAACTTCCGATTAAATACCATTTCTGTGAGACTCAAAGATCATACTAGAACCATCCTGTTCTTATCTCTGCACATGGTTTGAAGTTTGATTTACATTCATCCATTCAGTTTTTTTTTTCACAAAGTTTAATTTCCTGTCTACTCAGGGCTGGGGGCCACGCTAGATGCTGGAGACAAGAGATGAATAGGACATTATCACCTCCTGGCTGGAGGAGAGCACATTCTGCCCAACACAAGCTTGAGAACAATGTGCTAATTACTCCAAAGAGGGTCAAGGGGAAAGCTTTCAGGGTTCAGAGAAGGGGAAGGGGGTCACAGAAGAATCACTAGTGGGAGGGGAGGTGCGGGCGGGTGAACCCAGCCCCGAGAGCTCACGCTGTGGAGGCCACACTGAGCAGTAATAGGCTGAAACCCAAGGGGAGGAGACAGCTCCTTGGCAGGGCATCTAAACAACACCTAGAAGGCATCAAAGTCTTAAAACATCTTTTCAGAAACCCACCGAAGGCTTTCGAATTGCCAGAGCTCCCGATTTCCCCTTCCTTCTTTCTTGGCTGTAAACTGACAGTCTGAGAAGGTTCAGAATGAGAACAACTGTGGGGCAGACACAGGCAGATAAATCCATCTCGCAGTCTGATGGAACACGGTTGATTGCGATTGTTAATTAAGAAGCAGAGGAGGCAAAAGTCTTCCCTGGCTGGGCCCTTCCTTTCTCCTCCTCTTCTACCTTCGTAATGAATCCAACCTTCTCTGAGGCTAGGTTAAACAGAAGTCTTTGTGCTAGAGTGTACTAACCTGTTTTCTCCTGATTTGAAGAGAGGATACCCTTGATTTGTAGGAATGCTGCCTGTTTACTTGCTTTTACATTTTCCAGTACCTTATAATTAGTAAAGAAGTGGCCCCTTTCCCTATTTGATAAGCAGGATCTGTGTGACTTAGACGCTCATTGGGTTTGGACGTGCAGATGCCATTCATTAAGAAGTGGACACATGCAGTTTTAAAGTGGTATGATTGTTCAGAGCTTAGCAGTTGTGCTGTGGATTGTAAGGTGCCCAAAACCCCAAGATCAGAATGCGGGGTGAGATTCTTGAAGAGAAACCTCAGAGGCTTCCCTGACACCATATTCTTCTTCATTTGCTAATCTCTCTCTTTATTATGGGGTGGAGCTCATGTGGTAACATGGTACAAGGCAGAAATGGAATATTTTTTTCTGGTTATCTACTGTTACATAACCGACTAGCCCAAAACTTAGTGATTGAAATAATAAAATTTATTTTGCTCATATGTCTATTACGTGTGCAGGGCTTGGCAGGGACAGTTCATTTCTGCTCCACTTGGCATCCCCCCTGGTGGCTGGAAGGTTGGGATCTAGAGTGGTCTGAAGGCTCCCTCACTGGCCGGCCAGTGGCTGATGACGGCTGTTAGACCGTTCCTGGGCTGTGTGCTGAACACCTAGACTGTGGCCTCTACACACGGCTTCAAGGATACATTTGTCCTTGAAAGAGAGAAAGCCAGGTAGAAACTGCATCGCCTTTTCAAATCCAGCCTGAGCATATAGAGTGACCTCTGCTGCATTTTATTTGTTGGACATACGCAATCTTATTCGAGGGGAGGGAAACTAGAGGATATCCCAGTTGGGGGTATCCCTTTGATGGGAGAAATATCCAAGACTTGCAGGCACGTTTTAAAACCAGCACAGGCATTATCTATAGAGATTCGGTGAACGTTTCCTCCTCTAATTCGGGTACAAGATGTCGTATTGTCTATTCCCAGGTTTCCGAAGGGCAGCAGGGTAGTAAGAATGACTCCTGAGTGAGGGCAAGCTGGAAGGGCCGTTGCCTTCCCTAGGGGACCCTGAGTGACAGGGAGGGTACAGCATGAAGCGGGAGCCCGGGGACCTCCACGTTTATCTCCTGATGCTCCCAAGCCTCGGTGCAGAGGGGAGATCAGCTCCTCCAGTCCCCCTTCCTTGCCGGCCTTGACGACAAGCCACAGGCCCTTCTTGATGAAGTGGCTTTGCAGTCAGTCGCTATGAGAATCAGAGGAGACGTAAGTGACACCACAGGACGTGACAGAGGCTCTGGAATGTTTGTGCACTGACTGAATAGCGGACTGATTTCCTCCCAGCTGGTGAAGGACGGCAGCTGCCCTGCGCTGCTATGTGCTGCGGTGCCACGGTGGCCCTTCTCCTTGGGAATGACCCCACTTCCCACCATGTGTCAGCAAGGCCATAAGTGGACACTTCGTCTTTCTCAGAACATTCAGGCCAGACCCCACCCAGGAAGGCAGGCCTGTCCCTTGGAGCGTTTCCTCACAAAGGTACCCTGTGCCCTGCCTGAAATGTCACCACTAAAGTGCCATTCCTTGGACCCTTAAGAGTTCTCGGTATTCAAGGGCGCTCTGTTAAGAAGTGTATTTTTTTGGAATAGGGCCCACCTGAAACGCTCAGCTGCTGGTGAACCAGGTAAGGCTCAGGCCTAGCACCAAATGCACAATGGGCCGGTGGGATGAACTGGCCTCTGCAAAGCACCAGAGAGAGCTGGCAGGGCAGTGGGTGCTCTCAGAGACCCCCCTTCTCTTCCTCTTGCCTTTGATCTGCAGCACCAAGCGCAGCGGCAGCGGTTGGATCATGTTGCGGCTCTTGCCAGCTCTGACTTCACAGGTGGGACCCTGGCATGCTCTGGTTCTTGTCTACAAATGAAGTGCATGCTCTGAACTGCTCTGTGGGGCTCCGTGTCCCAAAGCTCAGTTTGCCCCATGCAGTTCCTGAGCAGGCAAGGTGGCTCTGAGCCCTTTCATGGGATCTCAGACTCCCGGGGCTGCCAAACCCACGTCTGTCCTGCCTGGGCTGGGGCCTGGGCACCCACAGCCCGCAGAGCTGCCCACACCCAGCCCAGCACGCTGCTCCACCTCCTTGGCCAGGCCTGACCTCCCTGATGCCCTCTCAGAAATTAGTCCCAGCTCCAATCTGTTTGCTCAAAGCCCGAACCATTATCTCCCTCTTTTCTCTCCATTCATCCCAGAGTTTTACATCTTTATCCCCAACCACTGCCCAGCAGCCAGCTTCAAATCTGGAATCCTGATCTTGCAACTTTTTGTGTTGTCAGTGCCTTAAAGCTCCTCTGCCAGCCTTAACCACTGGGTCAGTGCCCCTTGGACCTAGGCACCAGCTGAATCATATTTCAATTCATCTCTATGCCTCAGTTTACTCATCTGGAAAATGGGCAAATGATATTCGTAGTATCTACCTCATGGGATTGTTATGGGGATAAAATGACTTCATGCATGCAGAGTACTTCAACGGTATCTGACATAGAGAAATGCTTAGTAACCTCAGATATCATGATCACGACAATGAGTGGGGTGTTGGTCACTCCCTCTAGATTTCAGTCCTGCCGTGTCAACGCTGCAGAATCCAAGCCAACAGTTGAGGCTAATTTCTCCTGTTTTCTGCATCTCAGCCTTGAGTTCCTTCCCTGCCTCCCTGGGTTTGCATTGCTGGTGGGAGCCCGCAGGTCTCAAGGCTGTGCCGTTTAGGAGTTCGACTGGACCGAGGCCTGGTGTCCCCGGGACGCCACCTGCCAGCTCCCACCTACTCTCCGGGAGCCGGAGGTGCTTTGGAATCTCTGGGAAGGGCAGCCCTGAGCCCACGTGAGGATGATACACTACGTGGGATGGTGGAGGTGACATTGCAAATGAGAGAAATCAACTGTTCCAACTCGAGCCGGCATCTAAAGGAGAAGACGACAGCGAGTGCCATGAATATACAGTCCCGACCGCAGGCCTGCCAGAAATCAGCCTCGGCCGGAAAATTGGGCTGTGATGATTACAAAGAGTCGGAATGATAGCTTCAGTCATGATGCTTCCGGAGCGCCATAAAGAGCAGCCCGAACACTTTCACATTAAGTGTTTAGAGGGAGAAGGATGGTCTGTGAAGGAGGGTCTTGTTATTCCCTGCAAAGCGGATGAAGATGTCAGGCATACAGAAATAACAGATGGGAGCAGAGGGCCGAGATCGTCACCCTAAGTGCCACTATTGACAAGCGCAGCCCCGTCGCCGGGCACAGAGAGGTGCCGGGAGCAGGCGGGAGGTGCGTGAAGAAGGAGATGCTTGAACCAGGTATTTCAAAACATCAGGGTGCAGAGAGAAACTGCGTTGGGATTCTGGCATTCTTGAAAGTAAAAAGAAAAAAAGCAAAAAATATATAAAGGTTTGGGCTTGAATGTGAGTAAGGAAGATCCCATCAGCAGGTAATTCACAGACTGATCTGTTTTTTATTTCTATACAATGTAGTACTTGTCAGTGTTGGAGGATCACTCTGAGAATCAGATGAAAGCGGTGCCTTCTCTTTCTACAGAAAGCCCTTACGAGTGCATGGTCAATTTTGGATAAACAGCATGAGGAGTTTGCCAACTGTGACTCAAACAATAAGCTTTTCTCTAAGAGAAAGAGACGTGGGGCTGGCGAGGATTCAAACCCTCGGCTTCCGCAGGTTTTCCAGGGTGACACGGACAGGATGCTCTTGGCCATGGCCCTAAAGCCTCAGCCGGGTACTCTGTGGGGTGTACAAGGAAGCCGCTGTCCCCACTAGGAGGTAGGGTGTCCTGGTGGGGTTGGAGGCTTCCTCCTACCCTTCTCGCTTGAGGCTTGACTAAAATCAGGCTAGTGGTCTCTTTGATTCTTCTCCCATCAATGAGAACTGATGGGAATACGATTGTATAGAGTTTTGGGTGGGGAATATTTTGGGGGCATGAGATTGTCCCAAATATTGTGTAATGTTTTATACCTTGGTCTCTAGGGACTAACCAGTAGTGACCACTTCCTGGTCATTGTGACCACCTCTCACTGATTTTTAAATGCCACCTAAGAGCCTGCAGGATAATATAAGTGAAATGGAACCACCGCTCCCAATCTCAGTCCCCGGTTCTGTTTCCAAACTTTCCCAGGCTTGATCCCAATGCTCAGCTGAGGGCCCCTGACCTATGTCATCAACATTCCTTTTCCTGAGGCTGAGTGAGAGAGGAGAGCCTCTGAGTCCAGCCCCCCACTTTACTCTGCATAGAGGGGACCTCGGTAAGTCCCACAGGGACATTGATAGCTTAGAACATACCTGTTTAAACCAAGGTCCAGCTGATTCCTTTGCTGAAGTTCTTCTTGAAGCTGATAATATCTCAGGGCCACATACTTCACTGAGGACTTTATATCACTGAGCGCATGGGAGCTTCCAGCTCTGGGAGGTGTGTGCTGTGAATACCTGGAGTTTGCACATGAGGAAACTGAGTTTTTGAGACATGGAGGAACTTGCTAATATGTGTCATAAACTAGATTCAAACCTAATTCCATCCATTGCCAGGGCTCATGTGCTTTTAGACTCTACATCCTCCTGACACACGAATATATATTAGGGAGATGTATCCGGTGGTGTGTCCCAGATTTATTTGACCACTAATAACAGATCAGGTTTCCCTAGAAGCAGATCTGAGGATCTGGGATTTGCGTGCAGGAAACTTATTGGGATCGATGCCTGTTAACAGAAGCAAGACTGGGTCAATGGAAAAGCTGGACTTTGCCCATCCTACATGGTGCTCCGGAGGCAGGATGGCCTTTAGAGTTGTCCTAGGAGGTAGCTGGGTCTTTATTGTGACCATTGCCATCCCCCAGAGTCACCTTATATGGACCATTAGATGCAGGCTGTCCTGGGAAGGGAGTGTGGCCTTGAGTGAGGCAGCTCTCTTTATTGGCGGGTGACTTCTGGAGAGGTAGCCGCTGGGGGAATGAGTGCTTCGGTCCAGAGGATCCAGGCGGTGCATGACAATACCCACTGCGACACAGAGTCCTACTTTAGAGGAGCCACGTGTGCACCTAGTGCTCTGGGGGGCCCACTTTGGGGAAGCTGCCCCAGGGATTGTAGTTTCAACAACCACTATTTGGAAGCTACGGGTCTTACTGTGTTTATCCGTTCAGAGCTTCTAATAGCAAACTGGGATACTCCATGAGCTTACCTAAAAGTAGAGTGCCTAAAACTTTAGGCACTTTTAGGCATTTAGGCACAGACTCTTTAAGATGAACTTAGAAAATCTGCATGTAGGATCTAGAGATAGATGATGTTGAGTGTCTTATAGTGTAACACAGACTGAAGCTAGTTAGTGGCAGAACTAAGACTACAACGGATGCCTGGCTCTCAGAGCAGTGCTCTCCCCATGCATCTGCCTGCCCTTGACCCTGGGACGGGGACGTGAGGGAATTATATTGAGGAATCCCTTAACCCAAAGGGCAGCCAACCTTGTGATTCAGAAGTTCTATTTTGAGACCAGTTAAAAAGGAGAAATTTCAGTTCATTGCTCATTTGTCATTCACCAGGTCTGGGGTGTCCCTGGGCAATGCTAAGCTAACGTTCCGTGGTGTCTACAAGATGACACACAATGTGTTGAAAGGTAGGCATTAAAGACCTTTGACGGCATTAGAAGAGGGTAATGCGGCCTCCCAAGAGTGATAAGAGTGAGAACAAATGTGAACTGAAGATCAAACACCCGCCTGCTACACAAGACAAGATTGAAACGGGACACCAGGTGGCCTCCGGGGAAAAGAGGCGGTGACAGGCTCATTGCTCTGAAACAGGAGGATGACTGATCTCCGGAATAAACAGATGGACAGATCACAGCCTAATTTAGGTACTACTTTGAGGTGGCTGCCCCTGGGGCTTTGGTTTGTCTTCTATAAGTAGCTCATAGCTCCGCCAGAATATAAATAGAGTACATGGAGACAAAGCTTAAAGGAGCCTAAAAGATGTTATAGCCCAATTTCTTTACTTTCTTTATCAGAAAACCAAAGCCCAGAGGAGTTTATTGATTTGCCTAAGGGGACACAGCTAGTTAGTAACAGCATAAGTTGAGAAATTGGGTCTTTTTTACTCAATTATTCATTTATTCTATAGACATCAGGAATTTCATGTGCGTGGTATCTGGGGTTGCACCCGACGGACTATGAACCTGATTGGGGCACAGCGTTTGAGTTCAAGAAGTTCTCGATCGACTGGGCAGAGGCCCATGAACAGATAACAAGAGGACAGACGAGAAAGTGAGATCAGAAAGCGTTTCCACGGTGCGCAATGATACGCACGAAGTGCTGAAGGCTGTGGGCTAATGCAGGGGCGGCTGAAGAATTTTGTCGGAGATGTTGGACTGGATGCGACTGGTTTGTACCAGACCATCTTGGATGGCGAGTCAGTGTCGTTAATTTTCAGCCTCAATCCTGCCCATGAATCAGTTCTGAATAGAACAGGTGTATTTACTGTTTTAGGTCCAAAGCAGTGAGGGTCTGGAGTTACCTCCGTGTGCCTGCCCACCCTCCCTTGGCATGACTTGAGGTGGCCCAGTGTAAAGGGACGTATTAGAAGAGGAAGGGAGTCTCACAGCACCGCTTGCAGGAGGTGCCCTCGGGTCCCTGACTCCGCCTCTGCTCTCTGCCCCTCCATTTCCAGATATGACGTGGGCTGCTCTCTGTGTGCCCACCTCCCGGTCCTGCTATCTTTGACCCAGCCTTCTTGGCTTAGTTGTCATTGTGCCTATGTCCCAATCGAGTCAGCTGTGACATCTGGGATTATATGACTATGGCACACTGGTGTCTACTGCTGTTTGGGCTGTCCATCGATTTTGTGTTTCTTCCGAAAGAGAAGACAAATTCATTTGACTCAATTTGGATGAGCTTCCCACCCCTCCCCAGGCCAAGGTGGCCAGGGCAGTGGTCAGCTACCATGGCGGACCACGCTTTGGCTTTCTCTGATGCCAGTGGCTGTGAGTGGCATCAGACCTGAAGTGGCTGGAGCTGGGCACATACCGTGAATATATCTAAAACATATCTACTGAGCATCAACTCTGAAATACACCTTCATCTACAGCTTCCAGATTTTAGGAGACTCCATCTCAGTTTTCTTCCTTTTTAACTAAGTTCTCCCGTCATGGAGTTCAGCTTTGTTGATTGCCTAGTGTAGTAGGCTGCTTAGGCTGCCACAGCAAAATCTCACAGGCTAGGTGGCTTAAATAACAGAAATTCCTTTTATTGCAGTTCTGGAGGCTGGAAGTCCCAGGTCAAGGTGCCAGCAGGGTTGGTTTCTGGTGAAGCCTTTCTCCCTGGCTTGTGGACGGCCTCCTTCTCACCGGGTCCTCACGTAGCCTTCCGCTCGCTGTGTGTGTGCTCTGCCAATGTCTCTTCCTCTTCTTGTCAGGACACCAGGCCTGTTGGGTAGGGCCCCACCTGTATGACCTCATTTAACTTCAATTACCTCCCATGAGGCCCTGTTTCCAAATAAAGGCACCTTAGGGGCTAGGGCTTCAACTTATGAATTTCGGGGGCACACAATTAGTCCATAAAACCCATCTTCTGACTGGGAACCCTCCCAGCAGTGGGGGTTCCTTGTTCCTGGGATCTTACCCTATGTCCCGGGCAACTTGCTCCTAATGGGGTCACAACATCCATGTGAAAACTTTGGCCTATACTAAAATACACAATATTAATATAGGCTGTTAGGCTAGCAGTTGTCCTAGGGAGGTAGTGACCAGGAGGAATGATAAAGCTTCTGAAAAGCTACTTCTTTTTTGATCTATGTGCTGGTTACATCACTATATTCAGTTTCTACAGGGGAAAATTGTTCAACCTGTGTACTTAATGACATGTGTGTTCTCTGTGTGTGTGTGTTCCAGTTAGCCAG
Source organism: Lemur catta (assembly GCF_020740605.2). Classification (NCBI taxonomy): domain Eukaryota; kingdom Metazoa; phylum Chordata; class Mammalia; order Primates; family Lemuridae; genus Lemur; species Lemur catta. Next base: position 29,821,637 of record NC_059129.1, read on the forward strand.
GGCTGTGTAACAAATCACCCCACAACTTGGTGACTGAAAGCAACAACAACATTGATTTTTCTCCTGAATCTGCAATTTGGGCAGAGCTTGGCAGGGATAACTTGTCTTTACTACATTTGTCATCAGCTGGGGAAGCTGGAAAGCCAGGGATTGGGATTATTTGACCTTGCTTAGTTCCACGTCTTGAAACTGATGATGGCTGAACTTGAATTGAATTAGCGCTGGCTGCTGGCTGGAACACTCACGTGGGGCCTCCTCATGTGGCCTGGGCTTCCTCACAGCGTGGTGGCCGGGTTCCTAGGGTGAGCAGAGAGCATCAGGTGGAAGCCATGTTGCCTTTTATGACCTTGTCTCCAAAGTATATTGCGTCCCTAGCCCTGAATTTTGTTCATCAAGACTGCCACGAAGGCCCATCCGATTTCAAGGTGAGGAAATAATAGACTCTATCTCTGGATGGGGGATGACAAAGTTCTGAAAGGGTATTGGAGACCAGATTTACTGCTGTGGTGAATTAAAAGAAAACCCTGCTACAATGTTGTACTTCAACAAAAAGTTAAGAAAAACCTTAGGCACAATAAAATTGGAAACAAATAACAGATGGTTTGGGAGAAACAAGTAGAGACAAATAACAAATCAGGTCACCATGAAGAACTCTAAAGTCATATCACATATCTTAATCCACCCTTGATCTTCTAAAGAGCCTCTATCATTGTATAAAACTTTGACATGTAATCATCTTACACGAAGTAAAAGAATAAGCAAAAAGCTCACAGCAACCCGCATTGTGGTGGCAGGCACGTTATTACACAGGGCTGGTTGAGACTTGTGTGTGTTTTTCCCAGTCATTTGTAATCATAGTGGGAGAAAAAAAAAACAACATTATCTACAAAATAAGAGGCTGCAGTGTGCAGGAAATGGAGCATGAAAAGGATTGGTGCTGTGATGTAGAGATTAGAAAGAACAAGCCATGTGAATTAGTAAACGGCAGGCAGATACGGTACATTCAAGTGTAACTTCAGTGCAACTGCAAAGGATTTGTTACGTGGAGAAATAGGAATTCTCCAAAGCAATATTAAATACTGACTTATTTTTAATTTTTTAATTTTTGCAGAATGAAGCAGTGATTCCACTGGAATGCTGTGAATAGAGTTTCAATCCCAAGGTGACATCAGAGCTCATGCCCGTTGGAACACTTGGATGCTCATTCTCCAGACATCATGCCCTCTTCACTCCAGGTCACGCCCAAACATACATATGTCGAACCTTACCCCATGACATCCCCCAAAACCAATCCATCAATCCATCCATCTGTGCATTTCAGCTGAAAACCTCTGGCATTCTTCCCTGTTCTCTGAAGTTGTCTTGGACCCTCATTGCTCCATTTCTGGTGTATTCTGGGCTCCGGGCATGCATCATTGCACCTCCAGCTTTCCTCCCTCCAGTTTGTCATACGTGCCTTGCCCCACCCCACCTCTTCCACTCCTGGGAAAACTTAATTTTCTCCATTTTGCCTCTGAGAAATGGATCTCTTTTGCCCCAGAATTTCTTATCCCTGGCCACTTTCAATAATTCCTCTATCTGCTCACGGGCTGGCACTTGGATCCCATCCTAACATCATCTGAGAGGCTGGCAGCGCTCCTCTGGGAGAGCTGGCACCATCTGGGTTACAACTTGCTATGACTGATGGCACACAGGGTGAGGTCTGGTGCAAACAGCGTAGAAGCCAGTCAGGGTAATTGCACTACCGACATCTCCATAGGCACCTTGAGACATTATAAAAACATCTTAAAACTGGAAATTGAATTGTAATGATTTTCAGAACAGAGTAGGGTGCAGATCCTGCAGGGCACTATGAGCCCCCAAGCTTAGGCCAGACCCTAACCCAGATCTCTCTTCCTTCCAGCTCAGCGTAGCCACTAAATCAGGTCTAATCTCACATCACACATTCGCTGCAACATCCCCAGCGCACGGCTTTTGTAGTCTCAGTTAATATTTGTTAATTGGATGAAAAAACATCTCATAATCTCCTTTATCATTAAATTATTCAGATCTCAAAATTATATACTCTCAGAAAAAAGTAAGGATTGCCAAAATGGATTTACATTTTGAGTGTGTTTCTCTTTGCAGCGGCAGCTCCAGGTACCTTTTGGTGCTGTGAGCATGGATGAAAACTGTGCAAGACTCCTCCTGGGCAGAGCAGCGGGGCACCTTCTCTCAACAGCCAGACTGTATCCATCTGGGTCCTTCACCCTCACCCTCCAACAGCTTCTGCTCTTCTTACTCTCTGAAAAAGAAGACAGCTCTATTCATGGTTGAGTTGAGTAAATTAAAGATACTTTCCCTTTTTTCCACGCCAGCTGTTTCCTTAAGATCCAGAGGATGGTGAATTCTCGTTGTGTCCTCTTCCCAGCACAAGCACACCCAAGCTGAGGGTTGTCCTCCTGTGCTCGAGAAGAGCAATCATTTGCCACTTGACTTTTCACCTCCTTTTGTCAGTGTTTTCTAACCAACTGTCCATCAATTGCTGCTCTGTCCGCATTTCATCATTACTGGGTTGACCTCTCTTTAAGAGCCTCTCCATTTCAAAAATATAGATATATTTGAGGACGGGGTTAAGGAAGGCCTTTGAATAGATATATAATAAAGCATCGTCAGTTAATGAATGTCAGTTAAAAATCTAACACCATGTATTTTTATCTTTGAGTTCCTGGGGAAACTTTGAAAAGCTGTATCTGAATAAACAGTTCAAAACCCTTGGAAAGGATCACAATTTAATTAATTCCTCAGGCATTTACTGTGATCCTAGGAAGAGTAAGACACTATCTGTCTTGATCCCGTCTTGCTCAGCTAAGGAGGGTTCATAATGGCACCTGCCTCTTTGGGGTGAGGTTTATTTTATGTATGTATGTACGTATTTATGAATATGGAACTCTTCATGAATTTGCTTGTTGTCCTTGCGCAGGGACCATGCTAATCTTCTCTGTGTTGTTCCCATTTTAGTATATGTGCTGCTGAAGTGAGCTCGGGGTGAGGTTTAAACAGACAAGGAGGCAGTACCTGGTGCAGAATCAGCCTAAGAATTGCCCAGGTTGTCCTTTCTCAGAGCTTCAAGAAGATTCCAATCTAGTAAAAAGGCCAAAGAAAACAAAACAACAAAGATTTTGCCACAAGACAAAAAATTTTTGCCGTAAGACAAAACGTGTGACATTACATAACAGAGGGCCAAACCATGGCTTATGGGAGGTCACAGGTAAGTGAGGCTACCTTTGCATCAGACGTTCCCTTCATGGCCAGGGTTGCAGTTGCCCTGGGTGTTGAAGACTGGGTAGAATTTCTGTGCCCAGGGATGTGGGTAGGATAGACTAGACTATATAGGTAAATCAGGGGTTTCAACCAGAGCCAACTGATATTCCAAACTGCCTGGGCATGTCAGGGAGAGTGGAAGTCAATGCACTCTAAGGACTGAGAAGTTTCTGAATGACTTTGTATCCCAAGAGGTGGAAGAATGAGGCCATCCAAGTGAGGCCATGATGAGACCACAACTGCATGCTAAGAAAGATTCATCTGCAGCCATTGAGTGGTGGGGAAGTGGCGGGGATGCCACTGGGGAAGTCCAGGTAAAGGGGCATGAGCTGTCCCACTAGGGCAGTATCCGTGGGAATTGGAGAGGGCACCAGTGGCTGTGAAGCTTCCATTAGAGGCACTTGGGGCTGGCTTGCAGGGGAGGCCTTGGAGACTAGCCTCGACATGGGTTTGCACAGCCGGCTCAGGATTCTCACTGAGGTTGCATCTTGGTTATTTACAGAAGCTGTGTGTGTAAGGGGTGCTCATGGAGAGATAGTGGGTGTCAGGGTAAAGTCCCCCCAAGATATGAGTTAGCACTTTCACTAGAAGAGAGGATGGAGGGGAATTTAAAACCAAAATTGTCATCACCTTTAATCTGTCTTAATTAGGTCTCAGACTTCCCCTCTCTTCCGTATAAAATGAAAACGGCAGGATGCTATGCAATGTCATTTTGAACATTATGAGTCTATGAATTTTACATGTTTCTTTTAAGAATCCAGGAGATCTTGCAAGTTTTGTGGTTTGCCTGGTTGCTACCAGAGGCTTTGGGGAGGAAGGATGGTGGCAGCTGTGGCTTTGAGGTGGATTTTCTGAGCTGCACTGCCATAACCTCCATGTACTAGAACTTCCTGTATTCCTGCCTTCTTCGTGGCACACACGATCCATGTTATAGCCCAAGCTGAATTAGAGTCGGCTATGGTTTGAATGTCTGTCCCCTCCAAAACCCATGCTGACATTTAATCCCCAATGTGGCAGGATTGAAAGGTGGGGCCCTGAACAGGTGACTGGATCATGAGAGCTCTGCCGTGGTGTATGGATTAATCCAATTAAGGATTAACAGATTGATGGGTTATCATGGGAGGTGAACAGGTAGCTTTGTGAGAAGAGGAAGAGAGACCTGAGTTGTCACACGCAGCCCTTCACCATGTGATACCCTGCACAGCCTCAGGACGCCACAGAGAGCCCCCACCAGCAAGAAGAAGAAGGCCCTTACCAGATGTGGGCCCTCGACCTTGGCCTTCTCAGCCTCCGTAACTCTAAGAGATAAATTGCTTTTCTTATTAATTACCCAGTTTCAGATATTCTGTTATAAATAACAGAAAATGTACTAATACAGTTACCACTTAGAATACACACGACCTGTTGCAATTATAGTTAGTCCCTAGTTTTTCCTGGAAAATAATGTATAAGACAAGAAACATTTGTATTTTATGCTGACACCTTCAAAGTACCCAGCTGCCAATTCTGCCACTGGTTCCTGTTGCTTTAGATGCCTACTCTTTCCTTGCTTGTCAAGTCGTGCCTGTAATCATTAGATAGAAGTTAAGATGCAGGACTCCACAAGATTCTTTAATTCTTGGTTATGAACCTGTCCAAGGCAAGTTCTAAGTTTTAGTCTTCTGTATGTCTGGAGGAGGCAAAGAAAAAGTATAAAGATGTATAAACCTACTGTTCTCCCCTATATTTTATTACAAAAACAGTCAAAAATACAATCAACTTGAAAGAATTATATAGTAAATATATAATTTACTGGCTGGATTCTTCTGTCAACATTTTATGATAGTTGCATTATCGCATCTCTATCCATCTATCCACCTTATTTTTTGATACAATGTAAAGTAAATTTCAGATATCAGAACACTTCCCCCTAAATGCTTCAAACTTGCTGATTTTACTTATTGTATTCCTGGCACTGAGCTAAATACTTTATACATTACTACCTCGTTTCTTTCTCACAGTGATCCACACAGCTAGGATTATCTCTATTTACCTGTGTTCTCCGTTGGACAGATGAGGTTTGAACACAGGTGCATATGACTCTAAAGTACTTCAATAAACACTGTAGAACTCATGTCCCATGTTGGACAGCACTGCATGGCATAATCGGGTCACAAGACCCCAATTTAGTTACAGGATTAGGCTTGGTTCCAGGCTGGTAATAGGCTGATCACCAAAGTCTAGGATGCATATAGCCAAGAGTTAGGCTGAAAACGAGGTAAAGAGGGAAAATAATGAAGACAGAGTGAGAGCCAGAGTCCCAGGGAATCTGAGGTTATAATTAGCAAGGATTGACACAGAATAATGACTAGGAAATTAGACATGTGCGCTGGAAGTTCAGGTGAGGAGCAGAGTCTCTCTGTATCCTTCTCCTCTCTCCTCCACTCATCTTGAAGTTCCAGTAATCTGTGCCATAAATCTAAACTGACATTCCTAAGTGGGACAAGTGATGCCATCATTATGATCAATAGGCAGGTACCAAGTTCAAGGTGCCAGATCAAAGAAGCATAAGGCCAGTTATCCACACTTGGAGACTGACCTTCTGTAGAGAGATACTTCCATGTGGCAGAGAAAATTATAGATCTCTACATATCCTTAGCCCACCCCCTCTATCCTCTACTTCTTCCTAATCTCCTTGCGGTCAGAAGGATTTGTATAAGGCTGGTTTTGGCAAATGGGCTGTGAGTGGGAGGGTTGTCACTTTCCAGGCTGATGTGTTTAAGAGTTGGCACATGCCTGTCCGGCAGACTCTAGTCCTGCCACATATGTCATAGAAGCCCAGAGACTGCGGAACCACATAAAAGAAATATCCAGAATCCCTGAGTGACTGCTTAGAGTGAGCCTCCTTGGAGAGCTGACAAGTTCTCAGCAAACTTTGTATGAATAAAATAAAAAAGTGAACCCTTATATTTTAACCATTGGAATGTGGAAGCTTGTTTGTTATTGCAGCCAAGATTGGCCTATCCTGACTAATGTACTCTAACAAGGCAATGGATGGCAAAAGCCAAGAGGTGAGAGAGTACTCTGGAGTAGAGAGAAAAGCTCTATAATAAGTCAGGGAATTAAAAGGCAAGATGCACAGAAATTATAAGGTATCCAGTGTTTGCTGTGGGCTCCACGCTGGAACTACTGATGAGTATCATAGACCCATATATGAAGTTGCTTTTCCTTAATGAAAAATCCACGGAACAATCTCATGATCTTCCGAGGTGCTGATTTGCTCCATCCCAAACTTCTACCTTCAAAAACCCTCACTTTAAACTCAGCACATCTTGTTGTAACAGAAGGTCTTCTTGTTCCCGGAATAAAAAATACAGTTGCTCACCATCACCCATAAAATATTGCTTCATTAACTTGAAGACTGTAATTAACTACATATCAGCCTTCTGGCTCCAGGCAAATATCCATAATTCCTTTAGTCTTTCCTCACGGTCTGCTTAGAATCTGATAATCATTTTCCCCTCGTCTGCTCACCATCATCAGTAGAAGGAAAACAATAAAAATCCCTTAGAAGCTACTTGAGTGTGGCCCTCTCTGTTAGGCACTCTGCAGGTGCTCCCAGGTTAGACTGAGCCAGATCCACACACAAACACAGGCGTGTGTGTGTGTGTGTGTGTGTGTGTATGTGTGTAGGAACAGATTTTTTAAAAATATAGGTTAATAGTCTAGATGAGCAGAAAAAGAGATTATTTATTTCACTAAATATTTAACGTGATTATTTCAACTAATGAACTCCCATGTGGGGGTCCTTAAAAACAAGATTTAATTTATCCCTCTCTAAAAATACTTAGAGTTGTTTATTTTGCCAATGTGTTGACTGCTAGTGCAAGTCTGTTTGTAGAAGGAGTTCCCTGACCCCTGAAAGCAATTTTATGAAATATAATTGTGGCAAAACAAACAAATAAAAATCTGGGAGAAGAAGAAAGGGAGGTGTCTGGACCTCAATCTACTGAGCATGATGAGATTTGCCTGGGGGAAGGGAAATGAAAGCTGCCACCAGGGAAAGGGAGTTCACTCCTCTCCTGGGGAGGAAGATGAGTGACGGCTGGAGGCAGGTGGAGGTGGGAGAAGGGCGCTCTGCACAGCATGTGGCTGCTGCCACACGCTGCCTGGTGTCATGTGTTAGGACACGCTGGCCAACGCGGCAGTGACAAAATCCTGGCTCATAGGAGCCTTGGCCTTGCTTGGGGACTAGATCCAAGGGCCTTTGTCACCTGAGTATAGTGTGCTTAAGACTCACCTGGCAAGTTTGTCGCCACCCCCATCCATCCTGATCAGTAGGTTTGGAGTGGGCCTGGGGATTAGCAGTTTGACAGACCCCAGGTGACTTCCTTGCTGATGCCCCAGGGCACAGAGGTTTGAGCATGACTTGGAAGCAGGGAGAGGACGGGGCTCAGGGCTGCAGCGCTTTCCCTGAGGAAGAACAAAGGGCCTTCACATCACTGGGCACGATGGCGCCCGGCAGGACAGTGGAGGCCCCAGCAACAACAGCAGTGAAGGAATTATGTCTTGGGAAGCAGATGGGGTAGAATGTTCTGGAAATGGCACCCACATAAGGCAGTGGCCCCCTGAAGACTGCAAACTCCAAGAGGGTGGAAGATGAGACAGCCTGGGTTACTATTACTCGCAGCACCTGCCACTGTGCCCGGCACATGGTAAGTGCCCAGTAGACACAGTTGAGTTCAAGTGGAAAACAGCCCAGACCTGGGGGCTGGGGGTAACTGAGCAGAGGGAGGAATTTGCTGTGCGGGAACGTTCTAACCATTCTGTGAGTAGAACAAGCCATGGAATAACTGTTTTGATTTTGTTTTGTGCTCACTCTACCAGCAAGCTGAGAATGGCCAAGAGAAATACCCCTTTCCCCAGGGCCAGAAGCCCTAGATCATGTGCTGACTTCAAGAGAAAAATTCAAAAGTTGAATTTTGCCAAATGGCTTGAATTGGCATAGACCTGACAGCAAGTTCTTTCAGCTGCCCCGGGACCTGATCAACTGTGGGTGCAACGGGGACCTCCTCTCCAGGCCATCAACAACTGGAATCTAGATTTTCCCTCCCTAATGCTCACTTTTACCAAAGAACTTGGCACCCATATGGGTGGTTTAAGGTCGTGGGTAATTCTGTCATCACCTAGTAGCCAATATACAATTCCATTAAAGATTGGAACCAAAAATACTCTAAAATATGACTGTTTAACCAAAATATTCCACTTGTTATCTGGTGCATTGCTGTAAGTACATGAGAGAATTGAGCAGGGTAGTACTAAGCTTCTGAGACTGTCTTTGTAGAGACAATTTTTGCCTTTGCAGCGCTGACATTCATGAAAGCGGAGGTCATCCACTCTGCTGAACACGCAATCCGCAGAAGTTAGTGAGGTTGAATGGAAAAGACAAGGCCATCCACTCTGCAGCCACCCATAAATCCAGCCTTAGGCTCGTGTGATTACTTAGTCCTCTCATTTGGGCTTGTTAAGTAATTACTACGTAAATTATTAGGATAATGTAATATGCATGACTTTAAGGAATGACAAATTGTAGCTAACTTTTTTTAATTTGTTGCCATAGTTACATTTCTAGAAATTCTAAATTGTTCCTCTTCCCATGTATAAATTACCGCCACCCTGCTATTTGTTTAGCTTTGATGGGTGAGACTATAATTGCATGCCGGTAAAATGACTACCGGTCTAGGATCGGAAGTCTTGCCCTGGATTTCTCCGTCAATGTCTAGGGCAACGTGTGGCCGAGTCCAGGGTCTGAGTGACCTCATCAGAGGGTGAGAAGACCTCGAAAGACGAATCAGGATCAGGCAGCTCATCTTCACCTAGTGGCACCTAAGCGATGACTTTCTTCCCTTTTGGCCACCCAGTGGGCATTTACCAGCCAGAAGCAAGAGGCTGTTGTGCAAACGCATTGCCATCGACTCCCATAAAAACAAAAGAAAGACTATCTCTGCCACACTGGATTAAGTCTTAAGGAAAAGTGTGAGTATCCTTTTTTGCTTTCCACAAAATATTAAAGGATGTATTAGTCACATCTGTGCCTGGAAGTTAGACTTTCCAGAAGACAAGGGAATTTACTAAAATGGGGTTTTCTATCTGCCTGTGACTCAATTTTATCACCACACTTCCTGTCCAGCTCATGTCTTTTTTTTGTTTGTTTGTTTGTTTTTTTGTTTTTTTGTTTTTTTGTTTTTTTTGAGACAGAGTCTCACTTTGTTGCCTGGGCTAGAGTGAGTGCCGTGGCGTCAGCCTAGCTCACAGCAACCTCACACTCCTGGGCTTAAGCGATCCTCCTGCCTCAGCCTCCCGAGTAGCTGGGACTACAGGCATGTGCCACCACGCCCGGCTAATTTGTTTTTGCTATATATATTTTTAGTTGGCCAGATAATTTCTTTCTATTTTTAGTAGAGACGGGGTCTCACTCAGGCTGGTCTCGAACTCCTGACCTCGAGCGATCCACCCGCCTCGGCCTCCCAGAGTGCTAGGATTACAGGCGTGAGCCACCGCGCCCGGCCCAGCTCATGTCTTAAAGGACGAGCAAACCTATATTGAGCATTATGGGGCAAATGCAAACTAAACAAAAGCAAGAATGAGAAAACTATTAATAAAACTGTAATTGGAAATAGCAGAAGTCTACCTTGACTTCTCCAGTCTTCCTTAAGCATTTATGTGTTGTAATAATTAAATACAGGATTTGAATGCTAAGATAAAGATTGGCTTTATTGATATCTACATCTGTCTACTTCTGCCACGTTCTACGTCTCTGTAAACCTTTCCCATCCACAGAAAATTCACTTCCTTATGAAGCAACCACGAGCGAGTTGGCCACACACCAGGCCTTGAGGAAAACTTAATAAATTTCAAAAAGCTGAAATTGTAGGGTTCATATTTTCTGATCACAAAGCAAATAATAATAATGATTACAAATGCTTAAAATACCCACTTGCTTGGAAATTTAAAACAAAAACTATAATAAGTTTTTGAGGCAAAGAGGAAATCAGAACCATAATTATAGGCCGTTTAAAAAATAATGACAACGAAACAATGCTTATCAGCTCTCACGGAATGCAGTTAAAGTAGAAGTGAGAGATAAATGTGCACTTGTGCGTACTTAAATTTTTAAACAAGAAAGGATGTAAATAAACAAACTGCACATGCAACTCAAGAAATCAGAAACTCCCCTTCTGGGCAGGAGGGGCCTGAAGGAGGGGAGGAGGAGGAGGAAGGAGGGCTCGGCTAGACTTTACCTGCTTTCTGTAAGTGGCTGGCCAGTCTGCCAAGATTCGGGGAGGATGTGGGGTGGGGAGAGGTGGTGGGAAGGCTGTTCGTATAAAATCCTCTACTCTTTATGCTTGCTCAACAAAGCCCTGGCTTCCCCTCAACTTCTTTATTCAACTGGGACTTTATATCTTCTTGTCTCCCTTCCTGCACACGTTCACATACAGCATGACAGCCTAAGGTGTGATTATTCAGAAAGTGCTTCCAATCTTGCTGTCCTGTGTGTACATACTCTCATTCTAGAACAGCCTATACTTGCGATGAATAGCAGAGACCAATGCAAGGCACAATTAACTCAAGCAAGGGGGCACATCTGTGTGATGAGCCTTTCTTAAGATGACAGAGAGATGCAAGTAAAATAATGCATGTGAAATGCAGTGCTTGGCTGGGCCATTCCAAATGCTCAACAAATATTAACTATTAGATCATTTTATTTCATTACATATATTTGTGCATGTAGAAAACTGTAAAGCTCTTACAATTAATAGCAGAGCTCGGTAAAGTGACTGAATAAAAAGCAAATAAACAAAAATAAATATGTTTACTACATTCTATCAATATACTTAAAGATGAGAAAATCCCACCTAGGAAAGTTTACAAAAATGAAACAAAACAGAACAAAGCAAAAACTGGTAACAAACACAATAAGAAATGTATAAGACCTACATGAAGGGAAATATAAAACTTTATGGAGAAAAATATTAATGAATAAATGAAGAGATAATGTATTCCTTGATTCCTTGACCATACATTTTTAAAATGTAAGTTACTTGCAACAAAATATATATTTAAACATAGTAAAAATATTAAAGGAAATTTTGGGGGGAAACTTTGTATCAAGTTCATCTTGAAAAATAAAAAGATAAGATTATCAATATCATTAGCCATTAGGGAAATGCAAACTAAAACCACACTGAGGTATGACTACACACCTATTAGAACAGCTGAAATGAAAAATAATCATAGTGAATTCTGGGAGTGTCAGGGAAACTGGATCTCTCATCCACTGCTGGTGCTGACATAAAATGGTACAGCCACTGTGGAAAACTGGCAGGTTTTTAATAAAAGTAAATGTACACTCTCCATACTATCCAGCAATTGCACCCTTGGGCATTTATCCCAGAGAAATAAGAACTTAACATTCACACAGAAACGTGAACATGAGTATTCATAGCAGCTTTATTTGAAACAGCCCCAAACTGGACACAATCCAAATGTCCCTCAATGGATGAATGGCTGAACAAACTCTGATGCAGTGGGACGCTGCTCCACAGTAGAAGGAATGAGCTATTGATACACACAAATCCTTGGCTGCATCTCAACTGCATGATGCTTAGTGAACAGAGCCAGTCTTAAAAGGTTATATACTATATGATTTAATTTATAGAATATTCTTTAAATGTCAAAACTATAGAAAAGATTAGCGGTTGCCAGGGACAGTGGTGGGGGCAGGGCAAACTATAAAGGGTGACACACAGCAGGGAGCTCCTTCGTGGTGCTGGGCAGCTCTGTATCTTGAGTGTGGCAGTGTTTGCCTGAGTCTGTACATGCGACAAAATTGTATAGAACAGCACACACACACACACACACACACACACATACATGAACACACACAGGAAGGCACATAACAATGGTGAAGACAGAATAATGCTGGTAGCCTAGCTAACAGTATCACAGCAATGTCAGTTTTCTGGGATGATATTGTTCTACAGCTATAAAACATGTCACCATTAGGGGAAGATGGGTGAAGGACACGTGAGACTCCATGTACTCCATGTACCATATGTGTAACTTCCTGTGCAGCTTAAATTATTTCAAAAGAAAAGGTTTTAAAACAAGTAGGAAGAAAAAAAAAGGCAAGAATTACAAAGAATGATGAGATTCAAAAAAATTATGAAATTTAAAATAAGAAGATTGGCGAGAACTGATGCATCCTGGCAAATCAGAACATACCATAAGGCCACATAGTGAAAACATGTGGCAGGGTTGTGAGTCAACTCACAGATCAGGGAAACCGAACAGGTAGAACTGAATGAGGTGTGGCACCTGTGTCACCATAGGGGGTCTGTGATGTCACAGCCGATGTTAGAAATTTGGCTGACTCCTATGAAACAAAATTTTGTTAAGTCCTTACCTGTATCATAGGCTCCCGAATAAATTCCAGATGTGTTAAAGTGTCCCAAATAAATCCCAGATGTAATAAAGTGTCAAAGAAGACAGCAAATTCACAACAAATTCACATAAGATAATTGATTGCAATATAGGAAAAAACTTTCTAATCACAAAAATCTATGGAGCAACTCATAAATATCACAAACCTCTATCCATGCAAAACACCATAAGCAACAACAAGAACAATAATAACAAAAATATTAAGAGAAAGTGCTGTTATCATTACTTTATTTAAAAAGATCTTTTAAAGCTACGGGAAGCAGAACATCTCAGTGAAGAAATGTAAGAAGGACATAAATAGGCAATTGACAACTGAAAACCAAATGATTAAAATTGTTCAACCTAATGAAGAAAAAAAGGGATGAAAAATTAAATGGTTTTAAAATTTCATTAAAATGAAACACAAAACAGAATTTTCCCTATTAGGTGTAGAAAGAAGTGAATTATAGACAATATTGTTGGGCAGTTTATGATGAGAGTGTGGTTCTCCAAACAGCTGAGGGGAATATAAATGGGCATCAATTCTGAAAAGCTTTCTGGCAATCCGTATTGTGGTCTTTTAAATTGTTCATGGCCTTGACACAGTGATTTAATGCTGAGGAATCTGTCTCAAGAAAATAATCAAAGAGGTGGACAAAGATGTATGAGCAAAGCTATTCATATTTCTCTATTATTAATAAGCTAGTAGAGAAAATTAGAGGAAAATGAAATGTTCAACAGTGGAAGAACTGTTGAACTGAGGCATGTTCATACAGTGGATTATCATACAGTCACTAAAGATCAGGTTTTTAGCAACTATGTAGTGACGAGGGAAAATGTTTACATTGAAATAGCACCGTTGCAGCTCAGGATCTGCAGGGCATTGGCTTCCGGGGGCCTTCGAAGGTACCAAAATCCACGGACCATCAGGTCGCATATAAAATGGGGCAGTATTTGCATATAGCCTACACACGGCCTATACTTTGTCATCTCTAGATCACTTATAACACTAATGCAATGTAAATGCTATGTAAATAGTAATTATATTGTGTTTTTATCTGTATTATTTTTTAATTGTTGTATTGTTATTTAGTTGTTTTTTTTTAATTTTTTTGAATCAGAGTTATGGAGGGCTGAGTAAACATGACAGAAACAAGACAGAAAATGGCAAATGAGGATACACTCAGAAACATGTACCCTCCCACACATATACATACTGCTGTGGTCCAAATGTTTGTGTCCCCCTCTGAAGTTATATGTTAAAATCTAATCCCCAAGGCAATGGTATTAAGAGGCGAGACTTCTGGGAAACGATTAGGCTACGAGGGCTCCACCCTCATGAGTGGTATTAGTGCCCTTATAAAAGAGGCTCAAGGGAGTTTGTTTGCCCTTCTGCCACCTGAGGACGCAGCAAGAAGGTGCCACCTATAAAGCGGAAAGCAAGTCCTCACCTGACACCGGAGCTGGTGGTGCCTTGATCTTGGACTTCCCAGTTTCCAGATCTGTGAGCAATAAATTTCTGTTGTTTATAAGTTACCCAGTCTAAGGTACGTCGTTATAGCAGCCTGAATGGACTAAAACACGTACGTACGTATGTACGTACATACGCTCGTATGTCTAGGCACACAAACACATACATGCACAAAGCTTGAAAAGAAAACATCAGAACATTTAGATGGAGGCTATTACTCTGCGGCAGTGACTTTTAATTTCTTCTTTGCACTTTTAAATATTTTACTAATATTATATTAATACAATGAGAATAATTACCTCCCCAATCAGAAAGAGAAGCAAGCACTCTTCAAGTTTGTGAAGAGTGACCAAGGAAGATTGCAAGATTGATGGGTCAGATTTAGAATGAAATTAATTAAAGATAGATTATTCACACTGCATGTACTGATCACTTCCTGCATGCCACATCTTGGGCTAGGACCTCTTCTGACATACTCATGTCACATACTGACCTGCAAGGAAGGTATTTCCCCCAATTTATGTAAGATAAATGCAGGTTCAGGGAGGTTGAGTGGCTTGCTCATAGACACCCAGCAGGGAGGTGAGAGAGAGAAACCCGACCCTCTCACGTTAATTCTGGTGCCCTTCTCACCACGGCCTAACTCTTTACTCAGGAGTTTGTTCGGTCACACGTGGTCAGGTTATGGTTGGTGTGCCTTGATCCAGAGGACAGGAGTGAAATTATTAGCTCCATTAAAAAGAAAAGATGGTTTGATGAAAACTTTACTACTAGAAATAAAGAAAGTGTTTAGAGCCCAGTCTCATGGACGTACATGAACTTGGAAGCATCGATTTTACTGATGATTTGTAAAACCAGCATCAATTTAAAGCTTTAGTCTTCTGTTGCTTCCATCTATAAAAACAAATCCAAAAACTCAGCCACAGCCAGGGACAGGGCAGTGTGGTGGAGTCTGGTATACGTGCAAAATCCAGCCCTCTCGCCATTTGGGTGTTGGGAACACTGGAGCTGAGGGAAGAAAAAAATGAAGGAAGGAGGGCAGAGGCATTGTCCTTTCTTCTTGTGCCTAAACCGATCCTCCTTTGCACTGAATCCCAGTGCCTTCCAGTTGCATTTTCTCTGTGTTCACCTGTGTCCTGAACCCGTATCACTGTGGCCCCCAAGGTGGGAGACACAGGCCCCAGTAAGGGCATGGCTAATGGAAGGCATCAACATGAATTGCTCTCCAGCATCAACACCTGGGGGAAATGACCCACTAGAACACCTTGGTTTCTGGGGCCAAAAGATTTGGCGTGGTGGTTGGAAAACTATGTTTGCAAATCTTATGCCATGCTTCCCATAAAGAGGAGGGGTTTATGTCTGCTCCCCCTGAACTTGGGCAGGCATTGGTGATCGTACCTGTGAGTAGAATGTGGCAGAGTGATGCTGCATCATGTGAAAGGCTGAGTCAGGAAGGGCCAAGCACTCCTGCACTGCTTTCTTGGGATATTTGCTTTGCAGTCCTGAGGTCAGGCTGGAGAGCCCATGTGAAGTGATGGGAGAGAGCGAGAGAGGAGGAACCTTGTCTTTTCCCAGCTGTTTGAGTCCTCCTGCGCTCAGGTGACAGGCATGGAGGGAGCCAGCTTGGCCATAGTCCGACTGCAGCCTCCGGGCAGACTCTGGTGAGAACCACCTAGTGGCACCCAGTCAACCCCCAGAACTAGGAGTGATCATAAGAAGATAATTGCCCTGTTTTATGCCACTATGGTCTGGGGTTATTTGTAACCCAGCAGGAGAGACCTGAAACATCTGGATTCTGCCACCTGCAAACACTGGGCAATACCTAAGCCATGCTGTTTCTCTGCCAGTTCTGTTTCTTCATCTGTAAAATGCAAGTGACAATGTTATCTCCCATTAAATAATCGTTCTGAGCTGCAGATGAGATGATGTGTGTAAAGTGTTTGAACTGTAGGAACCTCTACTGATGTCGACAGTTATTCCGGCAGCACCTCTTCCTGGGAAAGCACGTCCCCAAGGATGGAGTTCCAGGAGGAAGGGCCGGCTGGCCCACGCCGCGTGTTTAAGACCGTCCTTACGAATCCACAGCGATACCCACCTGACTGGCACACGGCGGAGCTCCCCTGCCAGCTCAGTGCTGGGAGAACATCCACTGCTGTTCTCAGAAAGAACATATCCTCTGTAATTTCTAACAGAGTCCAGAGAAATGCACCTGAAAATGTCTTGCTTCCCCAAATAATTCTTCTGCTCCTGACTTTTGCTCATTAAGTGTCTTTGCTCTCTTCTTGTTCATTTATTTACGTTGAGGGCCCACACCAAATGCAGTCTGCCGATTTTCGTCTTGGGTTGCTACATGCTCAGGAATGACAGAGGTGCGCTGCAGAGCCTGGGGCAGGTGGCTGCCTCTCTCAGGTGTGTTGTCTGCGGCATAAATGTCCACAGACCTTCCCCATGTCTTCCCTGCAGGCCTCCCTGCCTTACCTTTTGGGTTCAGAGCAGAGGACTCAGGTAGGAGGGAAGCCGGAAGCCTGCAGGGCTTTGATTGGGGATTTGACGCTATTCCGGTCAGCAGGTGCTACCTTCTCTGAGTCTGAGGACGGTGGTGAGGACCTGACCCTGGTAATGCCAGCCCTTGGAGGGGTGGACCCTGGCCCAGCCCAGCCCCTGTCTTTAGAATGGTAATACTAGAGAAATACAAAGTCATCAGGCTAACGGTCAAAAGACAGTTTTTTGTTTGTTTGTTACATCCTTCCTGAATGTGGTCTATACATTTCGAGTGTTTGGCATATGATATTTGCAAAATGAGGCTGGAAGTTGTAGCTGCCTATTAAACCCCTGCCAAAGATTTTTTTCTCTTCATTTTTCACTCCTTAGGTTCCTGTCACCAGATTTTAGAAGGGGGTTGACACTCTTCGGCCATCTGCCATACTTTCCCTCCCTCTCCCCTCCCCCCAGCCTGGCCCTTTTTCTCTGCACCCCAAGTTCATCCACTTCTAACAAGGACTCAACTCCAGCAGAAGCCCAGAGTGTGCAGAGGGAGCTCCCAGACCAGCCACGTGTTTTCCCCGGTGACAAGTGACACCCACAGCCATCTCTCCAGGTCAAAATGCAATTTTATTCAGAATTTCTTCCCACGTTTTATGTTTGTCAAAATAATGATAACGTCATTATTAATCATAGTTTATAGTGAGTGAAAATTGACTAAATTCCTGTCCTAAAAAAAAAAAATGTGACCACTCTATTGTGGGTTCTTTTCAATCTTTCTCTCCCTCTTTCTCCCTCCACCCGGCCCCCTCTGCCATCCCACATAAAGTACATGGATAGCATAAACGTACATGGATATGAATTGAGATGTTTTGAACTGAATATATTCAAAGACTTTCTAGAACAATCAAGTTTGTTCTTCTTTGCTTAGTTCTAGGAGAGTGCCCGACATAGTGTAGGTGCTCGATAAATATGTTGAAAGCCTTGGGGACAAGAACCTGTATGTATTCCTCAATGTCCTATGTCTGGGCTCTAGCACAGTGCCTGGCACATGGTACTTGAATCACTAAATGGATCTACAATCCTCCACTTCTGCAACAACCTCTACCTTCCTGTAGCTTCCCTGGGATGGCAGGAGACCGGCCAGAGAGGCAGTGTGTCATGGGTATGGGGAGACAGACTTGAAGGCCAACTGCCTTGGGTTCAACACTCAGTTCTGTTACTTACTAGCTGTGTGATCTTGGGAAAGTTACTTAATCCCTGTGTGCTTCAGTTGCCTTATGAGTAAAAAGTGGAAAATAATATGTACATCATAGTGCATTATGGACAAGAAAAGTGCAGGTGCACATAAACCATGGAAGAAGCGACGCTGGCCCAGGGTAAGTAAGCACTCGACACGCCAAACGGTCCCTTCAGTGGCTGCACAGCTGTCCCCACGTGTGGTCTGGATCGGCCAAAACCAACTCCTTCTACCTCACCCGCAGGCCCAACTTCTCCCCCTGGAGCTACACAGAGTAAGTCCCAGTTGCTCTTTCATGAAAACTCCCTTCAGACATCTGAAGAAATCTAACAGGACTCGGTGTTATGGGGTGAATTGTGTCACCTTCAAAGATATATCGAAGTCCCAGCCTGCACGATCTCAGAATGTGACCTTTTTTGGAAATAGTTGTTGCAGATGTAATTAGTGAAGATGAGGTCATGCTGGAGTAGGGTGGCCCCTAATCCAAGGTGACCGGTGTCCTTATGGAAGAGCAGAGGTGACATGAAGGGTACGGTGGGGGCAGGGGACAGCGTGAAGACAGAGGCAGGGGTTGGAGGGATCCGTCTGCAAACCAAATAACACCCGGGGCTCCCGGAGCTGGGAGCAGTATGGGACGACTCTCCCCTAGAGGCTCTGGAGGGACAAGACCCCGCAGAGCCAGACTTTGGCTCTCTGGCCCCCAGAACTGTGAGGGAATAAATGTCTGTCCCGGGAGACTCCTACACCCCGTCTGCTTGTCCATTCCTCAGACTTCTCACCCCATGTCCTTTAACTAGCTTTGACTTGTTAAAAAATTAAAGGATAACAAACAGGACCTCACGTGTTTATCATGTGGCTTAATTTCTAGATCACTTCCTCATTCCAATCATCCTCTTCTGGGTGCCCTGAAATTTGTCAGTGTCCTTCTGCGATGGATGTCCTGCCAAGACCTGGGGACAGGACAAGTGACATACTACGGAGTCACGGAGCCGTCTCAGGCTGGTCAGTATGGCAGCACCCCAGGGAGCCCTGCTCAGGCCTGCAGAGGCAAGGCAGAATGTTCCAGAATGTGGCTCTATGCCTCATGGGCTCTGGGAAAGCCACCAGGTGGGGAAAGTGGCCTCAAGGATGTGTGGTTTTCAGCCTTGCCAGAGCCAGTGTTGGGGAGCCCTTGCCAGCCCATGGGGGGGGGTCTTGGGAGGGAGTCACACCTCCCTCACTTCCTCCTGTAGCCAGCGAGCCCCCATGGAGGAAGAGAGGGACTTGTAGGAGCTGTGAGCTCAGGGCTGGGATTGCTCTTGCCGCTGGCTAAGCAGAGGGCTCAGAAGTCGGATCCATGTGGCTCAGAAGGCTGCTCTGGGGGCCCCTCACTCCCTGCATTAGAAGCCCGAAATCAATAAATACCTTTCTGTGGGGGACTTCCGTTGTGGCACAGAGCAGATCGGCCAATAATATGATCTCCAAAGAGGTGACAATGAGAGAGGTTGCTGCTGGGTTTTGAGGCCTTCTGATCCTCTGAGTGTGACCTTTGAACCTACCAGCTCCTGTGCCAATGAAAGGGAGGCTTATCCAGGAAGGAAGTGGAGGCCGGAACCACAGCCTGCCGGTGGGATCTGACCGAAGACCCCAGCCCCGGAATCTCTTGGGTGTTTGGAAGGAACTTCGTTTGTTTAAAAGAAGTCAGTCCAGAGCTCCATGGTACAGTCCATCCATCCATACAGCATACACAGGCAGTGGGGGACGTTCTACCGAGAAGTCCTCTCTGTGTCAGATCCCGCGCGAGAGAGGGGCCCCCAAAGCTAGCAGAGTTTCAGAACTGCCTGGGATCCTATTAAAAATACAGATTCCAGGACTTGAGTAGACTATCTTGGGGTGGGGTCCTGGTCTCGTTATATTTAGTAAACTCCCCGAATGATATGTCTGCAGCCAGCCCAGCACAGCTCTGCAGTTATTTTTAAAAATATGCCCAATATTGTGTTTTCCTATATATGATCTGCTCCAAGAACGTAAAGGGAGCTGTGTGCATTGAATGGTGTTCTTCAGGGATAGCTTTCTGGGGGCAGGTTAGGTCTGCAAGGAACCTAACGGCAAAGAGAGTTCGTGAAGAAAGAAAGGGCGTTTTGGGAGCAGAAGACAGTAGCAGAGATGGAGAGATTGAAGAACATGAACTTGGGTGTGGCATGAAAGAGGGTTTTGGCTGCAGAGGAAATTGAATGGCCTGTTCCTGGTGCAAGGGCACATCAGCTCTCCCGCGGACACCAGACCATCCTGAGCAACCCCCCAACATGTGGCTTGTACACCCACAGGGCAAAGCGTTCTGAATTGCTCTGACCCTGACAGCTGAGCACCCTTCCGGGTGGTCCCTGCTTCTAACTGCTTCCATCCTACCGACCATGTTTAATTCACCCCATTTAACAGGTTTCTCTATTTTTATTGACTAACCCACCCTCACCAGGTCTTCTGTGGGTATATTGGTTTGCTGAATATTTGTGCTGGCAAGGAAGGGTCTCATCCTACACTATATAGACACTTAATTGCTTCCTAGCTCTTTGTAGAAGAGCTTTCATGTGGAACAGTTCCTGAATTTTGGGGGATAGGTCGCATCCCTGCACTTTTGGTTGTGTCCCAACTTTTACCCAAACATTTATTATTAAAACATTTCTTCCATTTGAAAAAACAGGACTCTTCCTAAGAGACATTCTGGTGATTAATTTTTTTCCATATATTTATATGTGAACAGATGATTTGCAGTATGTGTGCTTCGAGACACAACTTCCAGGCTTTGGCACTGTGGACACTAGAAAGGGACTGAATGTGGAATGTTGTATTATAGGAGGATGGTCAAGGCCAGAGAGGGGAAGAGGGTGGGAACAATGCTGGCTGGGAATTGCCTTTTTTTTTTTAGCAATACTCTGGGAGAACCATGAGCAGCCCCCAATTCTAACTTAGCTGGAGAACTGAAAACAGAGATCAGGGCTGGCGTCCTAGAGCTGGTAGGAGATGTCCCATATCCAAGGTTAAGGTCCTTCCCTGTATTAATTTCCTGTGGATGCTGTAACAAACCACCGCAAGCGCTGTGAATTAGAACAACACAAATTTATTATCTTACAGTTCTGAAGGTCAGAAGTCCGAAATGGATTTCAGTGGGCTAAAAGCAAGGTGTTAGCAGGGCTGAGTCCTTTCTGGAGGGCCTGGGGGAATCCATTGTCTTGCCTTTTCCAGCTTTAGGCCTGAACCAGGCTGCCCCCACGTGCCGAGGCTCCTGGCCCCTTACGTATCTCAAGGCAGCAATGGCCGGTTGGGTCCATCTCACATCATCTCACTCTGACACTGACTCCTCCGCCTCCCCTTCCACACTGAAGGACTGTTGTGATTACGTTAGGCCCACCTGGGTCACATCCCTCTCTCAAGATCCGCTGATTAGCAAGCTTAATTCCATATGCCACCTTCATTCCCCTTTGCCGTGCACTGTAACATACTCACAGGTCCTGGGAATTAGGACGTGAACATCTTTTTTGGGGGGCGATCATTCTGCCCACCACCTGTGAAGTACGCTTCCCTCTGTTTCTCTAGACTGAGCTGCCCCAGGTGGCGGCCACTAGCCACAGGTGGCTGTTGAGTCCTAGAAATGGGGCTAGTCCAAATTGAGATGTGATACGAACACAAAGCACACCAGATATTGAAGACTTAAGAGGAAATGAGTTACAGTAAATTCCTCGTTACTTATTTTTATATTGGTTATGTGCTGAAATGATAGTGTTTTAGATATACTGGGTTAAATAAAATATATTATTAAAACTGATTTCATCTTTTTTGTTTTTTTACTTTTTGTTCA
The DNA here is from genome assembly GCF_020740605.2 of Lemur catta. Classification (NCBI taxonomy): domain Eukaryota; kingdom Metazoa; phylum Chordata; class Mammalia; order Primates; family Lemuridae; genus Lemur; species Lemur catta. The sequence continues at coordinate 29,843,429 of NC_059129.1, forward strand.
TGTGGTTACTAGAAAATGTTAAATTACATATGTGGGCTGATGTTTGATTGCTACTGGACAGCTTGCGAGCCCACCCGGACCGCCAGTGAATCTGCGGCAATCAGACCTTGAGCAGATGGTATTGCAGGGAGAGAAGGGATCTTCAGCTTCCAGCAGGGGGCGCTGTGGAAAACAGATAAAGCATTAGGCTTTTCAACCGAACATGCTGTGTGCGTGTGCGTGTGTGTGTGTGGGGGGGGGTGCATGTGCCTGTGTGTGTGTGTAATAGAACTTTTTTTCAGTCTTACTCTAGTCTGGCAGGAGACTCCCAGGCTGACTTCAGGGAAACTAGAACTTGCCCTTCTTGCTCATCATGCCCTACAAAGGCTCTGCTTTAAGGTCAGAATAGTCCCTCCTGCAAATAGTTCACTGGAGAACATCATGTCACCCCTTTCCCAAGTGGCCCATGGCAATAGTTACTCTGTCATGAGATTACCCTAGAGGTCATCTCTGTGGCTTCAAATTTGTCTCACCTTGACCCCAGCTGAGTTCCTCCTGGGTAGTTCAGTACATTTAGTCCCTGTTCACTCTGTTCCAAGCTTCGCCATGCTATTTTTAGTATTTTAACACTTCCTGAGATCCTAAAGCCCTGGGCTGGGCCTGTCGGGTTTTCCTTCAAGCACGTGACTCAGCCCTTGTGCAGGAACCTGCTTTTCACTTGCAGACTCAGCTGTACAGAGCCCCCGGTTGGAGGGCCCCGGGTGGAGGGTTCCCAGTGCAGGGCCCCCGGTGAATGAGCTCAACGGATGCTGACATGTCCGTAGGGAACCCTGGATGGCTGGTGTATCTTGACTTGAACCTAGGCCTACTCAAGACTTGGCAAATCCATCCCCTGGAAAGACAAGATGCCCATTTATGGTTGGGGCGGTAGGCCCAAGACCTTACAATTGACCCTCCTTATCTCAAATCAGCGTGACACGAGGCCCTTATCACTGTGTATGACACCCTCTTCCCAGCCCTGTCCTAAAAACCTGGCTGGCTTCAGATCAACTGGCTAATTACTTGTGCTGTAATGATCAACCTGCCTAATTTATCACTTCTTTGAACATTTAATTAGCCAGCAGTGCAAGACAATTAGGTTCTGAATTAGGATAAATTAAACTGCTAGCTTAGCAGCTCTAAGGACATGGAAACTATAACCAATTACATCTACAAAAAGATTTGACAGAACCGTCAAAGAGCAAGAGTCTGACATAAGCCAACAGCTGCCTGTGCCAAATATTCTGGAGAATCTCACAGAGCCAGGTGTTTTAGCTCAGAAGACAGAGAGGCGAGTGCACAGCTTGAGAGAACAAAACCTCTGTGTTAGGCAGGGCTTCACGCTGTATCCCCCATTATGGGATGCTATAGTGGGTGTAGTATCTGTGACAACTGACCATATTATTAATTTTAAAAGATCAGCTAGAACAAGAAATGTGCACATTAGCATTCCCAATGGCCATGTTTGAGACTGTCGTTTTGCTAGCCCCCAAAATGCGGATGGGACCCTGACATAGGTATATGTGGTGTGAGTCTGTGCCAGGGAGAAAGCTATTTCTCTTCTAACTATTTAAGCCTAGTTACCTCTTGAATTTTCACACCATAATGTTGTCTGAGGAAGAATACATCCTTATGGATAAAGCAATATAGCAGAACACTTCCATGTCACTTTACCTTTAGAATGGGTTGTAAGTTTTTAAATTATTAATTTGGATTTTTACCCTTTTGAAAAATGATTTTCGATGGCTACGTTTGAAAGTTATTCATGTTCCCTAGAAAGACACTGGACAGCAACTGGGCAGGGTGGTTAATCTTTTGCTTTGACTGTGAGAAAATGTTGCTCTCGACCTGATGATTGATTGATTGATGTATCGTGGGGCTTCCCTTCCAGACGGGGTACTGAGAGCCAAAGAGAAGAAGGAAGAGAAGACAGGAGAGCAGGAGACTTCTGGGCTATGTCTTTTCTTTCCTGGAATTTTCCAAGAGTGGCGTAGGATCCGAGAGGCTCAGGGAACAAACTGCATCATGAACCAAGCATTAGCTTCCTGTGATTCTGTGCCTGTTCCTTGCCTGTGATTAAACACCTTTAGCAAAGCCTTGTTCACATGTTTCAGGTTTGGGTCAGTTTCACTGTGCTGTTATCAACAGAAAGACTGTGTGTGTGGTTGGACTTTGTATTCAAGGAAGTTCCTGCAGGCCCTCTTTCCAGGCATACCATGGTGGTAATATACAAGAAATTCACAAGCAAAATGAGAATTTCAACATGAAAAGAATTGCCAGGCTCCCATGGTTTGACTTGCCATCTCCCCCTTTAACAACCTTTTTTATCACACAGTACTCAAGTCTAGAACCCAGCCACAACCAACCACTGCAGACCCCACAGCCACTCCGGGACGTTGCAGTCAGTGGAATGGAGAAAGCAAATTCGTGCATGGATGATTGAAGGCAGCTTCCCACAGCTGTGAGCCAGGCAACAGACTACGCAAAGGCACTGTCACTCTTCCAAACACCTAAGAAGAGGAACGAGGAGAGGGAGACATTTTCAGCATGATCAAAGGACAGCGGTTTGATCACTTGAGGAACAGAAGTGGGTGGCGTGCTGTGAATGTTTGGAGGGAAGTGATAATTCAAAGGCAGGAAGCTACCCAGTTCGGAAACATCTTACAATCTTAGTCGAGAAACCGATTAGGCAGGAGGCGGCTCACATGAGTCAGGGATGAGTGGCCCAGTTGGCTGTCCCCAAAACGCAGCTTTCCGTCCATTTCCAACTTTTAAGGTTTTGTGTGCCTGGCTTGGTTTATATCAAAGGAATCAGCAAGATTCTTTCATAAGTATATTTCAGCATACCTATTGCTGTTCTTCCTCCTTCAACAAATATGTTGGAAGGCAACTCCCATCCCAGACATTAACTCAACCAACTGCAGCCAAAGAGCTTCCTGAGTTCTGATTATAAAAGAGAATCCTGGTCACTTGAATTGTCCGGGAATTCAGGAGCAAACAGCACACTTATCTTTAGGAACTTTTGCAAGGAACACAGGTTCACACTCAAGCTCTGAAGGCGAATGACATAAACCCGCCACATCATCTTCGAAGATGTTTGCAAGTACGCATCTCATTGACATATTTAGAGCAAATTAGTCTATTCTGCATCATGTCTCCAAATTGCATCATATCATCGCTTCATTAAAAATGCTCCAATTAGGGAAAGAAAGAAGTTACCGCAGGATAGCTCTCTGTACATATTAGCTTGATGCTTTCAAATCAGAGACCAAGTCTCAGGTCCCCGTTACCATGAGAACCATAGCATTTCTCCAGCTGTTAAAATTATTAACTCAAAGAACATGCATCTTCTTAAACTCTGCCTGTTATTTATCTACTCTTCTATGGGCTTGACTGTGCCTAGAGTGAACTCTATTAATCACCAGTTGAAGGAAGGACGAGAGCTGGGAGAGAGAGAGAGCAGCCGTGCCTTTCTTCCGGTTGGGAGAGGCAAACAACTGCAATTCATTTTCCCCATTTGGCTTCGTCTCTCCTGGAGGAGAGAAGAGGGGAAGGACTGAGAAGCCTGGAGTGATGACAGCCTGGAGGGGCCCGAGATGAAGCATAGACATGAGCAAGACTGCTGCTGTAGGCAGAGGGGACTTGGATTGGTGGCCAGAGGCCTCCTTCCTCTTGCCAGGTGATTGGGCCCCTAAGCCCCAACTCCTCATCTAAATACAAGGACTAGGAATAGCAAACTAGAATAGGCATATCCCCTTATACTGCAAGAGCCTTTATGCTCCTCAAGCTACTGTGAAAGTGTTTTGCTTTCAGAGTCATTAGCTATCTTAATCTACAGTGTAGTTTGTGTTAGCCCCATTTTGCAGAGAAATAAACTGAGGCTTAGAGAAATTAACTTGCTCAAGGAGCCAAGCCTGCAGGTGGAGAAATGGGATCTCAAAGCGAGATAGTCTGTTTTAAAAAATCCCATGTTCCCTGCATACAAACCTCCACGTAGATGTTTCTAGCAGCTTTACTCATAAATGCTAAAACATGGAAACATCCAAGATGTCCTGCAGTAGGAAAATGGGTAAATAAATTGTGATACATCCACGAAAAGAGATGGAGGAAACTTAAATGCATATTATGCAATGAAAGGAGGCAATCTGAAAAGGCTGCACGCTGCTCTATTCCAACCATATGGCATTCTGGAAAAGACAAAACTATGGAGACAATAGGAAAATCAGTAGTTGCTAGGGGTGAGGGGAAGGGAAGTATGACCAGGTAAAACACAGAGAATTTTTAGGGTAGTGAAAATACCCCGTATTATACTATACTGGAGTACATTTGGCCAAACCCACACAATGAACAACACCAAGCATGAACCCTCACAAAAACCACAGGCTTGTGGTGATAATGATGTGTCAATGCAGATTCCTTGATTATGACAGAATGTATCACTCTGTTGATGGGGGCAGGGGGAGGCCATGCTTGTAGGGCCAGGGGATATGCAAGAAATCCCTACACCTTCTGTTCAATTTTGCTGTGAACCTAAAACAGTCAAAAAAATATAGTCTTTAAAAATAAATCTCATGCTCTCTGTTACCACACGGCAGAAGAACCAAGGCCAGGGCTGGGGAACCTTTTCATGTTGGAAGGTTGAACTGATTTAGCTGTGATCAAATAAGGCCGCATTCAAGAAATTTTAATTAGATATGCTTAAAAATGTACATTATTTTGTAAAAATCTATGTTCCTAATAATTTCAAAACATGAAAACTATTTGTTAATTTTAAAGTTAACTAACCTTTTAATGACTTTGTTGTGTCTGCTTCTTGCCGGGAAGCCTCTGAACATCTGGTCGTGGCACGGGGGCCGTGCGCCAGTCAGGCGGGGGACGCTGGAACTAAACCAGGAGTGTAGCGGCCGCAAGTTAGCCCTTGTGGCTACTAATGTTCTCATTGTGCTGGTCAATCCGGGAGGATTATTTCATTGAAACTTACTTTATTCTTTGGTATTTTAAATATGTTCATTTTAAAAATAAAATAAAAACATAAAAGACAAACCAAATATATTAATAAAAATAAAGGATTTGTTCTGTAAAATTTGGACAGCCAAAAGGCTGCATAGCAGCATGCACTTCTTGCAGTAGATTCATTGTTCTACATAATTTTTAAATTAATAATGATCAGCAAACATCAAAAAGTGCTCAATATCTCTGATCATTAGGGAAATGCAAATCAAAACCACAGTGAGATATCACCTAACTGCAGGGAGAGTGTCCTTTATGAAAAAATCCCAAAACAACAAATGCTGGCGAGGATGTGGAGAGATGGGAACACTCTTACACTGCTGGTGGGACTGCAAATTAGCACAACCCCTGTGGAAAATAATTTGGAGATATCTCAAAGAACTAAAAATAGAAATACCATTCGATCCAGTAATCCCACTACTAGGCATATACCCAAAGGAAAAAAAGACATTCTATAATAAAGACATCTGCACTCAAATGTTTATAGCAGCACAATTCACAATTGCAAAGATGTGGAAACAACCCACGTGCCCATCAATACATGAGTGGATTAATGAAATGTGGTATATATATATATATATATATATATATATATATACTGTGGAATACTACTCAACTACAAAAACCAGTGGTAACCTAGCACCTCTTCTATTATCCTGGATAGAGCTTGAGCCCATCCTTCTAAGTGAGGTATCACAAGAATGGAAAAACAAGCACCACATGTACTCGCCATCAAATTGGTACTAACTGATCAACACTAAGGTGCTCACATGGTAGTCATACTCACTGGGTGCCGGTCAGGTGGGGTGGGGGTGGGTAAACTCACAACTAATGGATGCAGAGCGCACTGTATGGGGGAAGGGCACGCTTGTAGCCTGGCTTGGGTGAGGCAAAGGCATTATATGTAACTAAAATGTTTGTACCCCCATAATATTCTGAAATTTAAAAAAATTTAATTAAAATCTAATAGACGTATAGAGAACTGCATATGCCATGCACATAGAGTGTGATGTGGTCTTACAAAGTGAACCCACCATACTCCTAGGTCAAAATAGAATCTAATCAGTATCCTAGAAGCCCCTGTTGTATCTTTTCTGTCACTACCTCTGCCCTGATTTCTAATACACCATTTATCAGTTTCACCCATTTTGGGGCTTTCCGTAACAGGAATCGTCCCTTCAGCTTTCCTTGTGCTTAGCATTATGCTTGAGAGATGCATCCATCTGTGTGTGTTTGTAGTCTGTTCATTCTCCTTGCTGCATAGTGTTCCCAAGAATGCAGAAACCACAAGGTATTATTTTCTTCTACTGTTGGTGTGCATTTGGGTAGTGTCTGGTTGGAGGCTGTTGTGAGTCAGCCGGTACAAACACTCTCCTGTGTGTTTTTGTGCCCATGTTTCTTTTGGGTATAAACAAACCCAGGAGTGGAATTACTGCATCATGGAGATGTTTATGTTCAGTTTTAGTAGTTTAGTGGTAAAATGCTTTTGGGTTTTGTTCTATATTTGTGTAAATGAGCACACACTTGCAAATATTTTCCTAAGTATATCTGTGAATTAGTCTGTGTTTTTGAGCATCACATGGTAGTAAAATGGGCCTGTTTGTGCCTCAGTTTCAGCTGAAGCCCCAAAAGGCAGAGAACAAAATCATTGGTGGCTGGTGCTTTCCACCCCCAGGGGAGGGGTGGGGAAGCTGTGGCCTCAAGAATGTCAAAAGTGGCAGATATTTGGGTCCCAGGCCTCTTAGTCCAACATCCACATGGGGGTCTCACAGGGCACAAGTGGGTGAGCCCTTGTGCTCATAGGGTTGGTGGGTGGGTCCAGCCCCCAGTTCCATGGGGGACAGGTGAGGTTCAAGGGAGAGGTGCTCAAGGGAGAGGGGGTTTTAGGGAGAGGGGCTTCCAGGAGTCCAGTTATCTCTTCATGGGCCTCCACAGTTCCCCGTATGGCTGAGGGTGGAGAGGGTGGCCACACAGGAAGCTGGTGCACCTGCTCTGAGAGCAGGTGTAGGTTTCCCTGGAGTAGGTGTAGCATCCCTGGAAGGAAGAGCCCCCTAAGAAGGAAGGACAAGTTCAGCGGAAAGAAGCTGGAGGAGGTGGGGGCTGTACACAGCCAGAGGCAGGGGGTCCTGCCCAGTCAAGGGAGCAGCAGCCAAGGGGAAGCTTAGAGGGACCCACAAAATCAGTGAGCGAGGGGCGGCTGTAAATTTCCACTGCGGGCAAAGGAGACCTGCAGGTAACGCAGGAGCTGTGACCATTTCTGCCCTTCTCTGTCCTGCCACCTGACTCCTTTTCCTAAGCGGGAGGAGCCAAGGACAGCCTATGGGTGGCAGCACTTGGTAGGGAAATTGAGAAGAATTCACTCGCTGCCACCCTGTCCCAGGCCCCATTTCCATCCTGGAGCAAGTACAGCCGGTGGTGAGAAGAGTTTGACTATTACACATGGTTTGGTGTTTAACTTCACATCATTTGGGAATATTAAAAATGACCTGAGCAACTTGGGAAATCCTAGCTCTATAAGCTGGAAGTGGAACATCAGGCTGGGGCTGCTCTTGGGCCTTGGAGGGAATAAGGAAGGGACCGTCGTCGAGGCAGATGTGTCATGAGGCAGGGTAACGTTAGAGGCCTTGGGGTGGGAAAACAGCGGTTATGTAGGTGCCAGGGAGTACAGACAGGCCTCATCCCCAGGGCTGGGTGTAGTGACTGCTTCACCCTGAAGTTGTCATTCTCCACCTGCCCAAGCCATCGAGAGAGTGGACACTCTCCCTGGTGGGGTCCTTGGGCCCCTGGGCCCCTCCATTAGCAGTCGGAGCATTCTAGAGCTCAGGAGAGAAAGTTCAAATGACACAGAAAGTTCAGTTACAAGTGCCCGGTCACTGACTCCCGGGCAGGCAGGCAGTCAGCAAGCCCACTGTCATGGTTACTTTCTATGCTAATTTGACTGGGCCACGGGATGCCCAGATATTTGCTGAAACATTTTTTCTGGGTGTGTCTGTGAGGGTGTTTCTGGAAGAGATTAGCATGTAATCTCTTCTCTGGGTCTCCAACGGGAAGACAGCAGATGCTGGGACTTCTCAGTTTCTGTAATCATGTAAGCCAATTCCATACATGTGTGTGCATGTGTGTGTATACATTGTGTACATACATGTATATGTGTAGACATGACTAATATGCCCACCATGCCTGAGCTCCTTGCAGAGGAGTTCCTTGAGTGATTGCTCCCAAGAGAAACTTCTAAGTTTGACCCTGAACTTGAGAGAGATGAGCTAGAATAGTCTTCCCAGCCTGCGGGTCACAGACCCCTGGGACCGGGGCTAGCGTGTGAGACTGTGCTCAGGTTACAGCAAGAGGATCAATGGCTCTCTTTGTGGAGAGAACAAGCACTTCCAGGACACCAAGCTAGGAAAATACAGGACTGTGCGTGGCATTCAACAAATGTGGAGTAAGACCACATTCCTCACATGTGCTACTGGATTTTTTTTACAAAGTTATGCCATTACGCAATTCTCAATCGCATATGTTATCATGTGAACACAAAACACTTTCTTATTTTGTTTTGTTCCTTTAAAGAGACGTCCTTAAACCAGATGAGAGGAAAGAGAGATGACAGGACCGCGACGCCATTGCGCTAACACTGAGAAGCCATTTAGCCGGCTTGCAGGCTGCCAGATAACACTATGTGGTACTAGCGGGATGAATTGAAAATTGTCATTTCGTCAAACTTAGTGACAACATTATCTGTAGATCTTAGAAAAATCAGCTCAGAAAAATCCCTGGTTGGTACTGATCCTCTCAGATAGATTGAAACCTTTCCAGGCTATTCCTCGGGCTCATCAATCCAGGGCAGTTGTCATGGTGAGCGGCTGAGCAGACGGCTTCCATTTAATTATCCTCAGCCCTCTCGATATTGGAGGCACCTGGGGACAGCCGGCTGCGCTGGCCCCGTCTCCCTGGCTAAAATAGTGACTGCTCCCTGTCCACCTCACCTTCACCTGGAGACATTCATTCAGTGGTTTATTCAATCTACAAGTACCAAGTGCCTGTGGTGTGCCAGGCACAGTGCTCGTGCCAAGGATGCTGTTATGTAAATGACAGACCCCTGGGCAACCGAGGAGGTGGTGAGTCTGTGCTGTGCCTGCCGAGAGGGGACACTTGAGCCTGGGAGGTACCACTGGGTGTCGGCCCAGTGGCTGGGAGCTGGGAGTTGGGTCCTAAATGGTCAATACTCAGACACAGGTCCTGATTGAGGAAGGAAATCCAGTTTTAGTTCCTTTCAAAGCCCTGAACATAAAATGGCACAAGGGGACAATCTAGGGACAGCCAGCAGAGGGAGGGGAAGCCGGCGATGAGGAATGGAGCGTCGAAAGGAGGGAAACAGAAAAGGGGCCACAAGGAAGGAAGGAGGGTCCTGGGCAGTCCCTTGGGAACCACTGTGGTGTCTGTAGCTCCCACCCATCTGACGTCAAGCCTGTGATATGTCCGAGTACAAGCCTGTCCTAGAGAAGCAGAGTTAGCCGGGAGACCACCCAGAGGATGACATATCCACCCATCCACCGTTCGTCCATATGTTCATTTAGCAAATGTTTGCCCAGTGTCTGCCATGTGCCTGTCGTGTTGGGGACACACTCATTAAGCAAATAATTACACAAATGCACCATGGTTTTCAGACGTCATAAGCCTGCGCCATGCTATACAGGCAACGTCCACGGTCAGAGTGTCACGGAAGTCTTCCCTGGGGCAGTGACACTCAGCTGAGACCTGGAGGGTGAGGAGGAACCAGTGAGAAGAGGCAGGTGGGGGCAAATTTTCAGGCATAGCGGGAGCCTGGATGAGGACTTCACAGAGAGACGAATGCAAAGGGGACACCTGCCACATCACGGAGGGCCCCTGGGACCTGATCCTAAGGACACCTGGCTCTGGATGCTGTGGGGAGAAGGAGGAAGAGAGGCAGGTGGAAAGTGACCTGCAGATGAAGACAGCAGCCTGGGCCGGACATCCGCAGTGGCTTGGCCCTGGGTGGTGCCAGCAGACGTCGAGAGTGGTGGGCATCTTCATCTGGTGTCGGAGCTCACAGCTCTTCCACCACATGGGCATGTGACAATGTGAACTTTCACTGCATGTGACAATATGAACTCTCACTGCATGTGACAATGTGTGTTTGGCAGAGGGAGCGGGAGCTGGCTCCAAACCACAGGGGACACCCTTGCACATCTTCACAACACACAGAAGGCTCGCAGGTCCCCTCAGGGAGCAGAGGGTTTCACCTCGTGTGGAGGGAGACTCTTCGAATAGGGGACTTACCAGGCAATCACCTCAAAACCAGGACAAGAAGGACCCAGAAGGAAGCAGAACTGCTGTTGTTTGAATACTTAGAGAACCAGCCCAGTGGCGGAGGCTGGGAGGTTTCTGCTGCTACTGGGCTTTGCATCTGCTCAACATCTGCTTTCTGGGTTGATAAGGAAGAGAGAGAGAAAAACAAAACAAAATAAAACAACACAACGCAAGCCTTTTAGCATTCCTCCCTCTGCAGGGTTGAGGAAGCTCTGGACTGTCATTAAAAGGGAACTGGTTTGAGCTAAGAGAACAGGAGAAAAGTGGGAAGGAAGAGAAGGGAGAGATTAGGTTTTTTTGGTATATCTTATTTCAGTTTTTCCCCCCACTCCAAATTGTTAAAAGATAGGATTTAGAAAGCATAGAATCAAGCCCCCCAATTTTACATATAACATGTTAGTTACCAGCTGAACTGGCATTTGGAGACAAACTCTAACCCTTGATTAGAGTCTCTGTGACTGCATGTCAACCCTATGGGCTGGGGCTGGACACCTCTGCCTGTCCCTCCCAGAGGTGCTCTGTGTGCCTATCAAGAACCAGCTTCTTCCATGCTCGTGTTTGCATTTTCCTCTTTGCTGGCTCTGGCTCTGGCTTCAAGCTCGCATCCTGCCCAGGCATTTTTCCTCCTCCCGGTGCCACATGAAGGCTGCCCTGACACTGTCGCCCTAGCACGTCACCGCTGATGTCCCCACCCCAGCGCCGTTCCCCTCGATGCCTCCAACAGTCTCCATGTCTGCGATTATGGAAAACTGGCCCTGCTGCTTGTTTCGTTTTATCATCTCCAAGTACGGACCCTGAGGTGCAGGGCGAGGAACAGACACTGTGCCGTCCTCGGAACTGCTCCGACCATCAACAGTGGTTGGTCCTGAGCCAAACATGGGCCTCCCCAATCTCTGCGGGTCTCCCCTGTGCTGTGGACTGCGTGTCTGTGCCCCACCCCCACACTCATATACTGAAACCCTAATCCCCATGGAGATAGTCCTTTGGGGGGGCGACGAGGTCATGAGGGCGGAGCCCCCGTGGTGGGATTCTGAGAAGCCCTTCTACGAGGGGACAGGAGAGAGCTCACTTCCCTCCTCTCTCTCTGCACCATGTGAGGAGACCAGGCAGAGGAACCCAACCATGCTGGCACCTTGATCTTGGGTCTCCAGCCTCCAGAACCGAGGGAAATAAATGTTTGTGGTTTAAGCCACCCGGTCTGTGATGTTCTTGCCATAGTAGCCCCAGCTGACGAGAACACCCCGTAGCAATTCAAATCTCCAGACAAGCAGAAGTCGAGGAAGACCTGGACGGGAAACCAAGTCTCTGGGGAAATGGCGGCCTGGACCACTCGCAGCTCTGAGAGGTCCTGGCTCAGCCAATGGGAGTCGCTGAATTAACTATCCCCTACTGCCTTATAAATTACCCCCAAACTGAATGGGTTAAGACAACAACAAACTTATAATTTCACAGTGTCTTCAGATCAGGGTTCAGGAGCAGCTGAGCTGGGTGGTTCTAGCTCATGGCCCCTCATGAGGCTGCGGTCACGGTGTTGGCTGCTGTCCTTCCAAGGGCTGATTTGGGCAGGGGGACGTTCTTCCAAGGTGGCTCAGCCACACGGCGGGAGAACTGATGCTGGCTGGTGGCAGGAAGCCTCATCTCCTGCCACATGGATGTCTCTGAGTGTCCTCGTGACATGCCAGCTGGCTCCCCCAGAGTGGGTGACCTGAGAGTGTGCAAGAGGGGAGCTATGATGCTTTGTATGATCTGGCTTCAAAGTCACACACCGTCCGTTCGGTGGACCCCTGCTGTTTACATAGGTCAGCCAGTCTTGGGAGGGGTCTGCACAAGGTGTGAATACCGGAGGCCAGGATCGCTGGGGCTACCGACCCGCAGCAATCGCCTATTAGAGGAGCCCCATGGTGGGAGGACAGAGCCAGGGCCCTTGCTCTGCATAGCCACTGGGTGGGGACAGCTGGGCGGGAGACGTGGCCTCCACGTTATAGGTTATGTCGTGCAGGTCACACGGGATGGAGACCTGAGCTGTTCACCACCACGGCTTCCTTCACACAAATAAGCCCCGAGAATGTCCCTTTTACCATCCCCCAACTTCCCAAGCTTCCCCGAGTCCTGGGATCATCGCGTCAGCATGTCAAGCTGGGAAACTGACATGTGAAGACAAGGCAAGTGAGGCACTGACAGAGAGGGACGACAGACCCCAGGTCTCCCACAGATGGCAGAAGCAGGACTAAAATGAAGCCTTTTAAATCCCGAGCCCAGTGCTCTTTGCGCCATGCCATGAAGTCCTCGTAAATTCAGCCATCTGTGTGAGGGCCCGGCTGGCAAGGACATCCCAGGCTGCTGAATGTGCCGTTATCTGTGATGCACATTCCTATTTTTGCTGTTGTGGCTGCTACGGCAACAGATTTGGCTTCCTAATTATGTTTTGCTTAGGCTAATGTAAGAATTAATTTCCAGTCCCCGGACAGCCGTCAACTCCTGGTAAGAGGAGATCACTCAAGAGGGTGAGCGGGTCGACTCATCGGGTTCCGGTCGCCATCTACAGTGGGGGCAAGACCCTGTCGTGTGCTGCATATGCATTCTGTGCCATGCTCTTTGCAAGGTGCCTTCTTTCTCCCAACCCTGTGGGGCAGATTTCAATGTTCCCACTTCAAAGTTGAGAAAAAGGAGGCCACAGAAGTCAAGCAACTTGCTCAGAATCACATGTGAATTAAGTGGCAGGACAGAACTTAAGACACATCAGCCTGAGTCTAGGTTTAGTTCTCTTTCTCCTATATGGGATCGTTTCCAATGCTAATACAGTCCTCCCTCCATATCCGCGGGTTTTCATCCTTGAGGTTTGAGCTGAGGTTGGTTATATCACCAGACTCGAAACCCACAAATAAGGAGGGCCAACTGTATTCTCTTAGTTTCATAGCAGTGACTAGGACATAAGGGTAAGAGGGAGGCAGAAAGGAAAGTCACCGGATTGTTCAGTGGGGTTTCACCAACACTAATGTTTGTTGGGTCAGTGCTGTTCAGAGTCTACCTCTTAGCTTTGTTTCTGCTGCCTAATTGTTTTAAGGTCACAAGGAGGTACGTGAGTCTCAGGGGACATGGTTCATATTGACTAAACTCACAAGAGACTGATGTATACGTTTGAATGACAATGTATTCCCTTGCAAAGGAGTGATCAAAATTTTCATGTCCATCCTCAAGATTATCCTCTTCTCATAAGTCTGATGGTTTGAATTACTAAGCAGAAGAATGCTTGGTAAGTATAAAATCAGAACCAAATTAACTGGGAGGCAGCTCTGAAGAATCTCACACACAACCCACGACGACACTTTCTTGGCCTCCTCTCCTATGTGATGGGAATGTTTCAGTGTCTCTTTTCTTTAAACATTGCTAAGGATGGTCATGTCTTACTCATTGCCTTTGTTTTACCAGACTTTTCCTGCTACCCTCTCTATACAGAAATATTCCTTTCTTCAAATGTTTTGTTACAATCGATTAGGCAACAACTTTGTTTGACACGCACCCATATTTAATTTCAGGGCCTGTTCTTACTATTTTGGCTTGGAGACCCTCTGTGTTCCAGTGTGACTTTGCAGACTATTAACATTATGCATTATGTGCAATTCTCCTTATAATGGTACAAGAGGCATCAATCTAGTCTCTGCAAGGCCTCACTCCCTTCTGGATGATGGGGCACCGTCTGTTTTAAATCACAGGTAATTGAACCAGGCATGGGGCCCTAACTTAGCCAACCTTTGCACACATCTGGTATGAAAAGAAGAGCTAGGCAGAGCAGATCCTTTCTCTAAAGAATGGGAAGTGAGAAATAGAGGTGAAAGGAATTGTTAGTGGGGAGAGCTTGACAATGAGAGGTCAGGAGGGCAAAGAAGGTCCCTGCATGGGTCTCCCAGGGCTACCCCAACAAAGTGCCACTCACACAGCGGGAACCCCCTGCCCCGCAGTTCAGGCTGGGAGTCTGAAACCATGGTGTCAGCAGGCTTGGCTCCTTCTGATGGCTGAGTCTGTTCCATGCCTCTCTAGCTTCTGGTGGCCTTGGGGGTCCCCTGGTGTGTTGACGGCATCTCCCTGTGTCTTCACGTCAGTTTCCCTCTACATGTGCCTGTTTCTGTGTCCAGGTTTCCCCTTTCGCTTCTAAGGACCCCAGTCATATTTGATCATCTGCCCTAATGACCTCCTTTTAGCTTGACTGTGTTTGCAATGACCTATTTCCAAATAAGGTCAAGTCGTGAGATACTGGGGGTTGGGACTTCAGCATATCTTTTTGGGGAGGGCACAAAATGCATCTCATAACACCTCCCTGCCTCCTTAGAGCCAAACGCACAAAGCAGGGCCAGGAGGGACCAAGGAATGTCGCTATGGGGCCACAGACTTCAGCGGGGGGGTGGGGTGGGGGGGAGGCTGCACTGTGGTCTAACAGTGGGCCTGCCTTTGCACAGAGTGTCACATCCATGTGGCCTCAGGATTGTGGCCACAGGGGCAGGCATAAGAGAGGCTCAGCAGGCCATCGTGGGGGGACTATTGCACACCAGGGCGAGGGGCCCACACAGAGCTGCTGCTGAGCTGTTACAATAACACCCCTTTCTTTCTTAAGGTGACAGGTGATTATGTGTCCTGCACAATTACAGAATCCAGATGAGACAGTGGCTTACCTCTAACAGCTGGGACTACTGTCACGACTCCTTAATAGTGACCAAACGCATTGTCCAGGCACTAGGTCTAGCAGCAGAAGTTCCGAGCAGGCAGTTAGATTTCTGTTCCATCCACCCACTGCCACGAGTTTCTCGTGTGACCCTGAGCTTCAGTCCCCTCATTTGTCAAACATGGGCTCTTCCCAGCTATAAAATTCTGTGATTTTATCCTAATTGATCAATTAAGTCCAAAGAGTCCCTCCAACAGACAGCCTCAAAGATGCACTTTTGAAAATCCACTAAGTAGATAAATCATGTGCCCGTAAGTGAGAGTTTATTATCTCGCTCTCTGGGAAGCAGACCAGAATTTCTTCCCAAATGTGAGATTTGCTTTAAGCCAAAGTTATTTTTAAAAGGTAGACAAAACCCATGATATCATCCCTCTATTAATTTGTAGATGTGAAAAGAGATTCCTACCAGTTCTGAGTCTCAGATAAATACACAAGAATAATAATAACCTTTGCAGAAAGGTATTGAATGTTAGGCAGTTACTGAAGGCAAACGTTATTTGTTCCACGGGAGCTGCTCGACTGGGTCTTTTGATTCTGTAGTGTAAGCTGCCAGAGTAGGCAATTACTGTTCTTTTTCTATTTTGGGCCTCAAAATACCTTAGAATTCTTTCCATTGTGGTCCAACTGTCAGGAGAAACACCAAGCGCCAGTGTGGGAAAGATTCCATGTTAGAGCTCCTAAATGGAAGCCCCAGGCCCATGCTGGGCAGGCCCAGGGGAGAAGGTGGAGGCTGTTTGTTTCTTCAGTCCGCCCATGATTACCATGTCCCCACTGCACCGTGGGCCTGGGATCCACAGCCCTTCCCTTGAGGCCCTCACGGTCTAATGTGGGGGACACAAAGGTAGATAATTTCAGGGCAGTACGGTGGTTTCTGTAGAGTACACATCCCAGTACGGTGGTTTCTGTACTCAGCAGGGGAATGACTGAGTACATTATAGTACATTTATAGAATGGAATATTATGCATTAATTAAACACCATGTTTTGGAAGAATATTTAATATGGTTTGCTTTTTCACTCAATGTTGAACGTTAAGTGAAAAGGGCAGGATACAAAGTTCTATGCAGTAGGAATCTACTTTATATATATCATACAATATGTAATATATTAATATGCATATATGTGTATGTACACATATATACTTCTACATAGGTTACCTACATGTGTATATAAAACCACATAAAAGAATAAAAATTTATAGCAAGTTGTTATTGAACTCTTACTATATAATAATAGATTCTAGGTACTGTGCTATATCTCTTATAAGTTATATGTCATTTAAGTCTTAAATTTCTTTTATATGAAATAGATCATACACACAAAGAGTGGATCTAACACCTTTAGAATGTAAACAATAAAAGAAAATGGAACTTCCATATCCCCACCTCCCAGCTTAGGCTTTAACACAAACAAGACCTTCATGCCCTCCCTGACTGCAAGTCCCATGCTACCTCGCCACCCTCCAGAAGTCACTGCTATTCTGAAATTTGCATTCATAACTCTTGCTCATCTTTATTTTTTATTGTGGTTATAAGAACACATAGCATGAGATCTATTCTCTTACATTTTTAAGTGTACAATAAGACATTATTAACTAGAAGCACGGTGTGTATGGCAAGCCTCTAGACCTTTTGCATCTTACATAACTGAAACTCTACACTCATTGGATGGCGACTTTCCCAAATTTCCTCCACCCTCAGCCCGTGGCAACCACCATTCTATTTCCTGCTTCTACAGGTTTGACTACTTTAGATAACCCATATTAAGTGGAATCAGGCTAAATTTGTCCTTCTGTGATTGGCTTATACACTTAGCATAATGTCCTTAAGATTCATGTATGTCATTGCAAATGACAAGATTTCCCTCTTTTTAAAGGCTGAATGACATTCCATTGTATGTATATATCATTTTTTCTCTATCCATTCATCCACTGATGGACATTTAGGTTGCTTCCACATCTTGGCTATTGTGAATAATGTTGCAATGAACATGGGCTCTGGATTTCTGGATTATGTGGTAGTTCTATAATATTTTTAATTTTTTGAGGAACAGCTATACTGTTCTCTACAGCAGCTATTAACATTTTATATTCCCACCAACAGTGCACAAAGGTTCCTATTTCTCCACATCCTCATTAACTCTTCTTATTTAAATTTTTTTTTTTTTTTGTTAATGCCCATCCTAACAGGTGTGAGGTCAGATTTCACTGTGGTTTTAACTTGCATTTCCCTAGTGATTAGTGATGCTGAGCATATTTCGTATGCCTGTTGGCCATTTCATGTGTCTTCTTTGGAGAAATGTCTATTCAAGTTCTTGGTCCATTTTAAAATCAGGTTATTCATTTTTTTGTTATTGAGTTGTAGGAATTTCTTATATATTTTGGACTAACCACTTATCAGATATATTATTTGCAATTTTTTTCCTATTCCATGAGTTGTTTTTCAAATCTGTGGATTCTTTCTTTTGCTCTATGGAAGCTTTTTAGTTTGATACCATCCCGTTTGTCTGTTTTTGCTTTTGTTGCCTGTGTTTTTGTGGCCATTTCCAAGGAATCATTGCTAAGACCAATTTCATGAAGTTTTACTTTCAATTTTATATCTCCATTTGAGTCTTTAACCGAGTTTTATTTTTTATACACATAAATTGTATCTCTAAATAATACACTTCTTGTTTTGTTTGGTTTGAATTTTTATAAATGGCACCATATTGTATATATTAATATTCTCTTGTGGCTTGTTCTTTCTCACTTGCTATTGTGTTTCTGATATTTATCCACATTGATGTGGGTAGCTGTGGTTTATTCATTATTACTGCTCTAAAACATTCATTTGTATCACTAGCCCATTCTACTGTTAACAGTCTTTGTTTGAAGTTTAATTTTTGCTATTATGAATATCCCATTCATACATGACTTTTGAGCCACCCATCAAAATTGCCTCTAGGGAAAATATCTACAAGTGGGAGTACTGGGCCTCAGGGTATGCACATGCTTATTCTTTTCTGGATATATTAGTTGAGGCTAACATAAAAATAATAGAAACAAAAGTACATATTTTCTCAAATCCTAGAGAAGTTTATTTTCTCACTCACATAACAGCTTAAGTGCATTTCTGATTACTGGGAAGTCATCCTCCATGGAGCGATTCAGGGATCCAGGCCTCTTCCATCTTACAGCACTGCTGTCTCTTCATTTGACTTTGGCAATGGAAAAGGAAAGAGAATGTGGAACTAGCTCAGCCACTTCTTAAAGCCTGAACATGACTTGCAACTTCTATTCACACTCCATTGTCTACAACTAGGCCACACCTACTGCAAGGGGGCAGAGAAATATGATGCCAAGCTCATCACCCATTTCTCAGAAGCTATTCCATACTTGGGAAAGGGAAAATGAATTTTGGAGGAGAGCCAGCAGTTTCTATGAAATAGGGTCAAGCCAAGTGTATTCCAAAGTAACTGTGACCATTTAAACACCAATAAGCAGTGCTTAGAAATTCCTCATACCACACATCCTTGACAATAGTTGGTATTGCCTGACTTCAAATGTTTTGACAGTATGACATTTCTCTGATTATTATTTTGAATCTTTTTATGGCTTCATGGGCTTTTCCTTCCTTTTTTTTTTTTTTCTATGAAATGCCTATTTCTATTATTTTTTTCTTGAATTTTTTTTTCTGGTGATTTGTTTTTTCCCTTTTGAATTTTGAAAGTTCTGTAATCACTCTGAATACTATTTTTTTATTGTATGTGTAACAAACAACATCTCCTAGTTTGTGGTTTTTCTTTGCATTTTGTTTATATTGTGTTTGGATGAAGAACACAATATAAATAGTGTTAAATGTAATACTGTCAAGTTTAACAATGTTTTACTTTATGATTTGTACATTTGTGTCTTGAAAAATTATTCCTAACTCTGAGATCATTCATATAGTCTTCTATAGTTTCTCTTAAAAAATTTAAAGTTATAAGTTTTAATGCATTTGATATATATTGTTTTATTGTGAGGTAGGGGTCCAGTTCCGTTTTCTTCCCACATGGATAAATAATTGTCTTAGCATTATTTACTCCAGCTCTGATATATAATAGTTTTTCCACATATGTGTGGATCCTTCGCTGAGTTCTCCATTAGCTCATGAGTTTGTCTATCTCTGTGCAGTTCCACATGGTCTTAATTATTATAGTCTTATAATAAGTATTTATTTGTTCTAAGTTGCCCCTCTTATGCATCTTTTTAAGGAGTCTTATATACCTTTTCTCTTCGACCTAGACTTTTAGAAACAGTTTATCATGTAACTATATTGGTATTGGATTGAGCCTATAGATCAATTTTAGGGAGAATTAAAAATCTTGACAATATTGAGTCCTGAACCTGGTAGATGTCTCCATTTATTTATGTCCTTTGAAGTGCTTTTAAATCTTGCCATTTTGGTTAGTTTTATTCTGAGACTCTATACAATTTGTGTCATTATCATAAAACTTTATTTTCTGTTTCTTATTAGTATTGAGAAATTCAGCCTTTGTAGTGTTTATATCTGGAAGCATTGCTAAATTACTTACAAAACTAATTTGTGGATACTTTTAGAGTTTCTACATAAATAATCTTATAAATTGTAACCACTGAGAGTTCTGTATCTTATTTTTCAATCTTCAAAATTTTTCTTCTTTGATTGCATTACCTTGGATCCTTCATATAATGTTTACTAAAGATGGTGCTGGTAGACATCCTTTTTTTGTTCCTGATTTTAAATATTTTGCATAGAATGCATAGGATACTTCCTGCTGAGTGTGTGTGTGTGTGTGTGTGTGTGTGTATGTATGTATGTATGTATTTCAGTTAAGGAAATTCTATTCCTAATTGGCCAAAATATTTAGGTTTTTTGAGTGAATTATTTTTGAATTTTTAAATGCTTTTACTGCTTCTCTATGTCTTTTTATCTTTTAATCTGTTACACCATATTGTTGTAAATTTCATTACTAGAATTCATATAGAATTCATAATATTCACTTGGATTCGTGAAATAAACCTAATTTAATTGAGATGTATAGTTTTAAAAATACATTATTGGTATCAATTTGCTATTATTTTGATTACATTTTTTACATTTATGTTAATAAGTACTTTTCTCTCTTGATTCTTACATGGTGTTTCATCAAAATTGTGTTAGCTTCATAAAATAAATTATAGAGTGCTGCTTGTTTTCCAGCTTCCTAAAATAGTTTGTATATTAGAATTATTTCTTTCTTGATTATTCTGTATAAAGCACATTAATAAAACTCTCTGAGCCTAGTGCTATCTTTGTGAAAGCTAAAATTAAACTATAATTTCAGTTTATTGAAATAGTTTTTGGATAATTTTGAGTTTATATTTCTTCTAAAAGAAAGATTTTTTCACATTTTCTTGTAGGTATTTTCTCATTTCATTTCAGTTTTCCTCCATTTTTTTCAAATTTCTTCTCTATGACATTTTATTTATTCTCTTCTGGGACTTCAAGGACATAAGTGTTAGGTCTTTTATTACTATTCCATGGGTATCCTCTTAATTTTTAAAATTTTTTTTTCTTTTTGTTGTTCAAATTAGATACTTTCTTATTACCTTTCTCCATCATCATTGACTTTTATCTCTGTCTTCCACATTTTGCTCCTGAGCCCATCCAGTAATTTTTAAAGAATTTTGGTTGTTATATAAAATTTCCATTTGGTTCTTTTAAAATATCTTCTATTTCTCTGTTGAAACTCTCTATATTTCATTCTACTTCAAGAATGTTCAGTCTTACTCCTTGAAGCATGGTTATAATAGCTTCTTTAAAGTCTTTTGATGATCCTAACATCTGTATCATCTTAGTATTGGTGTCTGTTGGTTATCTGTTTTCTTTGTGAGATGTTCAGATTTTTCTAGTTCTTAATATATTGAGTAATTTTAGATCATGTTCTAGACATTTTAGATATTATGCTATGTGAATCTCAGTCTTATTTAAATATTATGGAGAATATTAATTTTTTTGAGCAGGCAGTAGCCTGGTTATATTCAGTCCACAAGTTTCTACACACCTTCTGTGTGCACTGGTTCTTTCTAGTGTTAGTTCTATTTTCAAAGCCCTTACAAGAACTATTCAGATCTGCTCACCTGTGCCCCACCTAGGGGCTAGGATGGTATCTGAGTGGTGTTCTAACCCATAGTTCAGTTCTGAAAGCCTTTGGTACATGGTTTAACATCAGAACCATGCATGTGCAGTATGTTCCTTCCAATTTGGACATTCTCAAATTCTAGTGATTCATTGAGATTTTTTCAAATCTTCCTATCGTTACATTTTCTTGTTTCTTCATCATTTTTGATCCATTTTTATTCGCTTAAATGTATTCATTTTTATAGTGTTGCTAGTAATTTCAGTAACTATAGCCTTTGTAGGTCTGATTCTGCAGTTTGTTGTTTCTGTTGACACTTGCTTATAGTGAGTGGCTTGTTTCCTCCAGAGATGTGTTTGTTTATTCCAGGTTCCAGGGAAATTCACCTGTGTGAATCTGCTTTAATCTCTAATTTTGAATTGAAATTTGCCAGGATACATACATGGCATGAATTCTGGCCTAAGTCCTCATTATGTATTTTTTGTTAGGGATTCTCAAGAGATTTTTCCCTTTTTTCAATCACTCAACCCAGAGCTAAGAAAAAGATCAGAAATTTTTCCAACATTTATCTCTATAGAATAGGATTTTTATTTAATTTATACCTGAGAGTTTCAGCCCTCTAGGGCCCTATCTCTTTGTGAGGTTTCTGACTCATCCTTTTATCATGTTGGGGCTCTAGACTTTGTTTATGTCCTTTGCATGTGTATTTCACTAACAGTCCTGATAGACTGACATTTTTCCCCAGGAAAAAGCCAGCTTCAGAAACTGATGGCTTTCATATTTTATTATTGTGTCTCCAACTTGTATTTAAGCTCAGGACACTTAAAATGTATTTTAAACATATACTTCTGCATTTTTAGGTGTCCTATACTAGGAGAAGGGTATGTGTGTGTGTGTGTGTGTGTGTGTGTGTGTGTGTGTGTGTGTGTGTGTTTATGCATGAGAGTATGGGTATTTGCTCTGAGGTATGCCTTTAAGAAAAAGTTGACACATTTTTTTCCCCAAATTACTATAAAGTAATGCTAATAAATACACCAAATATTAACAGCAGCTTAATTTTTAAGTACTTATGAGTTATTTTTTCTTTATGCACATTTATGTTTTCAAAAACTTAAAGAAGATTATTTGTTATTTTTATAGTTAGAAAAAGGTTATGTGATAAACATTATGGCAAGTAAAGACATTATGTAGTGGCACCAAAAGAAGAAGTTATCAAGAATAAATGGAAGGGATGAGATGAGAGAATTCTCCAGAAAGAAGGGAATTGTTTCCCTTATTATAAAATTCTTACTTGAATTCTATCAAATGCACAAATAACTTTCCAATAAATTATATCTCAATAAATTGTGCATCAATTTTTTTTTTTGCTAAAGGTGATATGAGCTGTACATCTTTTACTTACACTGAAAATAATGTTTACTAAATCTAATCTCATGGAATTTTTGTAAAAATTAAAGCAGACAATATTTGAAAAATGCCAGCTCTGATGAGGTACATTTTTGAAATTTTTAGTAAGATTATATCATGGCCGTAAGACTATTGCCTTAACTGGAGTACTGGAATGAAAAAACTTCTGGTTATCAAGTTGGTGATTGTGTCTTAGTGAAAAGGTACATACTTTTGTTTCAAGTCTAAGTGCAGAAATATTTTGACATAAGAAAGTCTACTTTCCTATATTCTAGTAAACTGAGTATACTCATCACCATCAACAACATTTGTAAAGCACTTGGTGTGTTTGGCATTGTGCTAAGAGAGACAAAGATTATACAAATATTTACCCTTGACTTTCAAATAATTGTTCTGGAGGATACAAAAACATAGACCATTCTCTATGGAGCTGAGAATTTGTTAGAGGTCATATAATATGGACACAAATAAGTAAAAGATAGAGTTGAGCTATATGATCTCTAAATACCTTGTATAATAACTTTCAAAGTCTTTGATTCTAACCCAAGATGCTCTACATATAAGAATGTTCACCTTCACATCAGGTGACATTCTTTGTTGCCATGGTAGCGGAGGTATAAGAGCTTGTTTTATAAGTCTGTATATAATTTCCAGTATTATATCATGTGAAAAGTGGGTGCTGGTGTCAAAAACAAAAACAAACAACTACGATAAAAAAAATCCCCAAAACATTGAGAGGATAAACACGAAGTTACTACATTTAGCTTATAATTCATGCCGTACTTATCTTTCCCTGCAGCTTTCCTTCTCAGTGCACCCAAATTATGTCAAGGATTCGAAGCGGTATTTTCTGAGATTCTACTATCCCACTTCCCTGCATTATTTTTCTTCATTGCATTTATCACTGTCTGATATACTACATATTTCCTTGTTTATTATCTAGCTCCCCCTGTTAGACTCTTAGGGTGCTATGGCAGGAATTTTTGTCTGTTGTTTTCAACACTGCATCTTCAGTGCCTAGGATTGTGTCCAGCACACACGGAGCACTTGATGAATATTTGTTAAAGGAACGAATTACTCCATTGTCTAGGAATGACATGGAAGGAGATACTGACCACAGAGTTTCAAGTATTCTATAGCAGTCATTCTCAAACTTTAAATGTGCATCAGAATTACCTGTAAGGCTTGTTAAAACACAGGCTGAAGGGTTAAGTTTCCATTTTCAGCATCTCTAATCCCAGCAGGGAATGGGTGGGGCCCAAGAATTTACATCCTAACAGGCTGATACTCCTGGTCCAGGGGCTGCACTTTGAGAACCACTGTTCAATAAAGAGATGCCCTTTGTGTAAATAAATCTCTGCCCTCACCCCTATAATCCCAGCACCATATACAGAGTAAACTAATCTGAAACTGACTATTCTTTGAGATCTGGAAACAAAGATCACTACTATCACTTCAATTAAATTAACCACCTGTTATCCTTACTGGGTGAGGGGGAGAGTAGGGGGAGAAAAGAGTCCGGGACCCAAGTTTAGAAATGAGGAACTCGGGTGAGTCAGGAGACTTGTTCAAAGTCACACAGTTCATGCCCAGTAGATAGTTCACCAAATTTTCACTATATAAAATCGGCACAAAAAAATGCCTGGTTTACCTTGAGAGTACTCGTTTCTGATCTAAACAGAGAAAATAGAACTAAATTCCAAGTAGAAAATGATACATAAGAGATCTAAGCACCAAAAGAACATGTCGCTTTTTAAATTTTTTATTTTTTCAAAAGCAAGATATACTACTGTGCAATTGAGAAAAAAAAATTTAGAAACAATAAAAGTATTTATGATAATGGGAGAGAAGCCCATTAAGAATTTTATTAGATAAGGATGACAAAATTAACTTTCCCTGTTTTCATTTTAGAATCACTGAACATTTGTGTTTCCATAATAAAAATGGCAATGAAAAGAAAATTGGACACAGGGCATTACCCTCTTCCCTCTGCAGGGTGGAGGGGGATGATTTCTTCTCCACTGAAAGATGAGGGCGGCCTACCACAGGTTTAATTAAGGAGGATGCTGTACACAGCAAAAGAGCAAGGCTTAAGGTAACACCCTGCAACCTAATTCCTCATGTTGCACGGTAGTTACACGCTTGGGCTCTGGACTTGGAATATGGGATTTTGAATACTGTCTCTGTCACATTCTCATGATATTTTGGACAAAGTACCTCACATATCCAGCCTTCAGTTTTCCCTTCTGTGATATCCTTGAGAATACTTACCTTTAGGGTATTCCCAAGGATACCTACCATAAAGGAGCTATGACATAGTAAGGGATCACTGAATGTCAGCTGATGTTGTCTATTGTTGGCATGGAATGGCATGAATTCAGCCACGACCCACACATTTGATTGTTTGCTAATTTATTTATCCATTCAGTCTCTCACCCCAACTTCTATGCATTTATCTCATTTTGTGACATGACACAGGCAGGAACCAGCCACCCGCTGTGGCCTTTGTAGCTGCTGCCACAGGGCAGGGCTCTGCTGATTGGGCAGAAACTATAGGTTTGAAAGAATGCTGGCAGTAATGTGTTTGATGGAAAAACAACAACAAAAAAAAAATAGTAAGTTTAGAGAGGAGAAATACAAGGAAAGAAAAGATGACCACTAAAAGAAAAGAAGATAAAAAATATTTTTTTTTTTCTTTAGCAAAACTAAGACTGTTCCAAGAATTCACTATAGGCTCATCAATCCCAGCTGAGCCTAAGTGGAGACCTCTGCTCCTCTCCCCCGTATTTACTATAACTGATACGCAGGGTGAACTGTTAGTTATTTGTTCATTGGTTTAGCTAAAGGCAGGGGGAGGTGTTCTGTGCGTGGCTGGGGGGAAACTGTCAGAGT
Organism: Lemur catta; assembly: GCF_020740605.2. NCBI lineage: Eukaryota > Metazoa > Chordata > Mammalia > Primates > Lemuridae > Lemur > Lemur catta. The sequence goes on from NC_059129.1 coordinate 29,868,920, forward strand.
GAAGTACTGGAGACCCTGCGCGTGCTGGATCCTTAGCCTGGCCCTAGAGACAAACAGACAAGAGAGAGGGAAGGTGTGGTTAGAATCTAGCAGACCATTAGATATGTGACTTTATGAGACTTCAGGGACAAACAATGGTACTTTGAGGTGCCAGGATTCACGATACAACGTGCTCTGGGGGGAAAGCTGTTCCTCCCCTGCTCCGACTCAGACCCTGGAGAACCCCAGCACCTGGGCCGAGCAGGTGTCTGCACATGGCAGGAGGAACTCCTGCACACAGTGGGGCCTTTTATCTTTATGTTTATTGTTTTCAAAAAATTATTCTCATCAATAACACATTTATTCCAATGCAGGACTGCTTTTTAGTCCATCTGTAGTATATTCGTCTATAGTTGTTCCCAGAAAGGAGCAATTTTTTTCCTCTGAAATGAAAAAAAAAAAAGTGCTACTCTACATTTTCTGCATCAGCAACTTAAGAACATTAATTAAGCAATTGTTGAACTACAACAACCTGAGGGGAATACACAATGGAAGGAAAGAAGGGGAGAGAGAGAAGAAGGAGGAGTAGGAAGACGAGGGGGAGAAGGAAGCAGGGAAGGAAGGAAAGAAGGAAGGAAGGATTGACTATGATCAATGATCAGTTCTTGGCCTCTAGAACCTTTGAGAGTGGACTTCTGGCTTCTAGACAACCCTTCTTTCTCATTTGGAACAGTTTCTTAAGATCCCTTTTAGAAAACTCCAATTGGACTATAATATAATAACAACTTTATTATATTATCTTTGAGCACTTCCTGTATTCCAGCCAGGCACTATTCTGAATGCCTTCATCTATTTAGTTCAACCAGGAGCTCACTGTTATTACTTTTATTTTACAGATGAGAAAACTGAGGTTAAAGTCACCAAGTCACTTGCCCAGAGTCTCAGGCTACTAAGAAGTGGAACCAGGATTCAGATGAGGATGTTGGGTTCCGAGTCTTGCTCTAACCGTCCAGGAATGTGACTATTACGGCTCCCCCTGCTCAAACACATTCGGTTTTTGTCCCCACTACTTGAGCTTTACGCTTTCCAAAATCCTTAGCTGATTATTTAAATCAGGGTTTAAAAACAGTCTCTTGGCAGACCCAGCACCACCTGCCCAGCTCGCTCTCCCAAGAGCCATCTAGAGAATCTATGGCGGGGTAATGTCAAGCTCAGAGAAAGCCATCAGAGACTCCTTGAAAGCAGAGGACTGTTTTCAGCTGAGATCATGTGTGTGTGCGTGTGTTGGGGGAGGCTTGGGGGCTGCTCTAGAACCTGGTGCAGTGGGCTATGACAGCAGCAATGCTGGAGTTCTACTCTTGCCTCTCCACCTGCAACCCTGGGCACTCCTCCTAAGGGACAGCGACAGGCAGCACAGCAGCCTGAGTGTGTGCAGAACTGTAGAAATAGGTGGGGACAGAAGAACCTCAGGAGGTCACCTTCCTGTCCCCCTTCCTCCAGACCTCAAGATCAGCAGGTTGCATTCTGAGAAGAGCCTCTGCTATCTATGGCTTCTCCTTGGGCATCTGAGAGGGAAGCTGTGGCCTGAAGCAGTGTTTGGGGCGTGCAGAGCAAGTGACTGTGGTTTTCTGAGGACAGGGTCTGTTCATCCCAGGGCACCCCTGCCCTTCATGACCTCTTAAGTTCCTCTGCTGACAATCTAGCCCCTGCTTCTTCCTCAGTGGCATTACTCCAAGGAGTAGCCATACCCCTGGGGAAGAAGAGCTCATAGGCTAAAACAAGGTGACATCTGAGAAACACCTAGATCAAAGGACAAATCACAAACTGGAGCACAGATCCCATCAGCACTGGAGGTCTCAGAGGAGACAGACAGAGCACTCAGGCTAAGCATAAAAGAAGTATTATGAGCCGTAAGGGAGGATAATAGTGACCCGAAACAAAAGCATGAAACACACACACAAAAACAGTGAAAATACTAGATATGTAAATATAATCATTGAAATAAAGATTGCAATAGTTATGGTAGAGTCCAGTGGGCGTGGCTGAGAAACTAATTAGTAAATTTAGGAATTCTTCCATATGGAAAAGGTCAAAGATAGAGAAAGAATACCTAAAAAGTTAAGGATTATAGAAGATATAGAAAATAAAACCCAAACACTGAATAAATACTGTAAAATAGGATTCTATTTATGTAACATTAAAAACAGGCCAAAGTAATTTACAGTGTTAGAAATCAGGGTAAGGGTTACCTTTGGGGAGAAATACAGAGTTGTTCACAGTGAGCTCTGCAGTGCTGGTGATACAGGATGCAGTAAAAAGAGTGCTTTGAGGGAAATTTATAGTCTAAATACTCGTATTAGAAAACGAAGGAAAGCCAAAAAAATCAACGTAGCAGGTGTCCAAATCAAGAAGTTAGAAACAAAACAGTAAATTCAAAGAAGGTAGAAAGGATAAAATAAAAATGGAAATCAGTGAAATATTAATAGAAAGCAAAGCTAAAATGGAGATCAACAAATACAAATTTGGGATCATCACAACAACCAAAATTGACCAAGCTCTATCAAGATTAAGCAAGAATAAAAGGGAGAAAACACAAATAAGCAATAATAGGAATAAAAAGAGGTGTAATTACAGATATAATTAGAGTTAACATAATACATATGAGAAACTTTATACTCATTTGCAATTTTGGTGAAATGGATAAATTTCCAGAAAAATACAACTTACCAAAACCAATGAAAGAAAAATTTAAAAGTCTGTATATTCATGTAATTATTAAAGAATCAAATCACTAGTCAAATTACTCCATTTGCAATAATGCCAACCTGTTTTCCAAAATGATTGTATCAACTTACACTTGCACCATCAACATATAAGAGATCCACAGTTTGTGTGGATCCTTATTTCCCCAACACATTTACTCTCAGAGTTTTTCATCTTTGTCTACTCCTACCTCCCATTTATTAGGTTAAAGGTACTTTGTAGGTTCTCCTTTAATTAATGTGAAATCATCTTATGAAAGGGGCACATTATCCTGGACACACTTTTAATATTTCTCTGAGCATTTCCATAGCATTTTATGAAATGCTTTGACATTCACTAATATGCTTAATCTTAATGGCAATATAATGAGGTGACTATTATCTCTTTTTTCATAGATAAAGAAACTGAAGCTCAAAGAGTTGAAATAATTTGGAAGAGAGTTCTGGGGTAGGACTGCAGGCAGAAGAGACGGGGATTTTTATTTAGAAAGAAGACGTCGTTGATGTCATTCTTCCCCTATCTTCCTAAGCATCTGTAATTTGGATTTTCTGGGAAACAGACTTAGGTGTGCAAGAGGTATATGGGGGGGTGATGCCCAGGAGATACAGAGGGGGAGGAAGGATAGGGCACGTCTCAGACTGCCGGGGAGAGGAAGGGGAGAGGAGGAAGGTTGGGCGCAGAGAGCCTCAGAGCACCAGGGATGCCGCCCTGACAGACACACTGGGGGCTCCCAGGCACACACTGCCCGTCGCCAGTCACAGAAGCCCTTGGGGAGCAGTGGCCTGGCTGGGGCACCCTGCTGTGCCCCTCCCTTGGCCAGGGGCTGCCCCAGAAGGGCATGGCTCAACTTGAATTATTCATTCCTTTGAATATTATTGTAAGAATTTATTTTTTAAAATCTATTTGTATTTATTTGAGTCAGTATAGAGCCACAGATATTTATTCTGTGGGTTAGAGTACATCATCATCATCATCATTATCATCATTATTATATTTTGTTGCTCAAATTGTCCCAGATTTGCTCATTAAGGGCTCCTTCATGTTGTCTTCCGTGCTCTTTCGACAAGCTCTCATTCTACATCTTTCTGAATACACCCTTCCTTTCTGGCATCGTAAAATGTTTGGGTTCATATTGTTATTTTTCTTGCCCCAGTCCTGGAATCAGACATTTTTTTTTCAGGGAGCTCGGGTTCTTTTTCTTGAACAATGATACATAGAAAACAAGATCTGGGTCCTAGGTATGCGTAAAAAAAAAAAAAAAAAAACCACTTTGTAACATGCTATGGAAAAATAAAGAGAGAAAAGAAGATTAGGACGCTGTGTCCTCAAAGCTGAGCCCAGTATACTCACTGGAGGCCCAGTTAGTGTTTGTTGCTAATGTAGCTGAATTTTTAAGCCAAATTTAATCAGTGACAAAATGCTTAATCCAGACAGTATGGGTTGGGTGACCCACTGTCTCGGTTTGCCAGGTACTAAGGAGTTTCCTGGGATGCTGAACTTCTAGTGTGAAAACCGGAAAGTCCCGGGCACCCCAGGATGGAGCACCCTAGTATGGGATAGATGTGAGTGGGGGAGGAGAGCAACGTGGGCCGCATTTATCAGAGAAGCTTTCTGCAGGGGGGTGCGGCACACAGCTTGGGCAGGCCTTTGAGGCATTAGGAGAGGCTGAGAAGCCCTTCTCCCCGCCTTAGGCGTCTCAAACGCTGTCGCTCTCTGTGACTGGCGTTTGCAGCGTGGGTCTCACCCACAGCCCCTGATTCTCTGCTCTCTCCTCACTGAGCGGTAAATAATAGCTTTGGACTTTCAGCACTGCTCAGATAAGCTGTGAGTGGAAACACACTCTGTGCCAGTGGAGCGCACTTCTCTGCCAGTGACAGTCTGTTAGAGGAGGAGGTGGGAAGTCCAGCTGCACGGTTACCACCGGGCTTCCAGCAGCATCCCGTCTGAGGTTCACAGACGCACAACCAGATCAACAAAGGTTTTGTTTCAAGCATCGCTGGCCACGGCGGCTGCGGGATCTCAGCACTTCCTGTTGAGTATTTCCCACAGGGGCTGTCGGGGAGGCTGAAGGATCAGGACAAGAAAGGTTTAAAGATGAATGAGTTCCAGGCTTACGTAGAAACTCACTCAAACATCTTGTTAAGCTCCCTGCCTTTATACACAAGTGTACTATTGCCCCCATTGTACAGATTCAGAAACTGAGGCTTCGAATGATTAACAGCCATACCCAAGCTGCAGTATGGTATGTGCTGGAGATGGGAGAACCCTTTCCTCCAAGAATAGTGCTCATTTTGCCACACTGATGCTTCCTCAAATACATTCCTAAAATCCACATAATGTGCATCAAGAGAAAGTCTTCATTTAAAAAAATGTTTACTTTACTTAATCTAGATTTCTCCATCTTATTTGCCCACGGAGCGCTTTCTTCACCAGATGCCTATTATGAGACCACGGAGAGCTGAGTCCAAGAAAGCTGTCACAGATGGGGAATTTGAGGTTAAAAACAAAAGGTAGTAAAAATCACTGACATTATAGAGGTTCACAAATACTGTAACCACTAATGAGGGAGTTGTTTTGGCTGATAAATCTATATGACTGACACACTATAAGGACATTTTTGGTTGGCTGAGCTGTAGTTCACTTTAGACCACAAAATAACTCCCCCTCTCTGGTGCTGCCGCTCCCAGCAGTTTGTGCAGCCAGGGGTGAAGGATAACAGTTTCATCAGGAAGTTTTAGAGACTTTGGGCACAAGCACTGCTCCTTTGGGGTCCAGGTGACAGAGTGTGGGCAGAGTCAGTAAGAGGGTCGACCTAGCCACCTTGACGCAGAATTCAGAGCAGGGCTGGCACTTTGAGGATTTGTGGTTTTGGAAGCATCAGGAGACAGCACCCTTAACAGCCAAACACGTTGCCATTTTCTTACAGGGAACTCCTGCCTAAAAAGTGAGAAGAACAGGATAGAATAGAAGATATTCAACCAAAAAGTGGAGAGAGGCTGTGAAAAGGACATTTGTGGAAAGGGAAGCCATCAAAGCTTCAAGCCCAAGCTAAGAGTCCAAGGTTGTTGGGAATCAGAAATCAACTACTTATTCAAATAACAGTGAGCTATCCCCTCGTGCCTACTAGACTTGGTGGCAATTAGAGCACTGGCGGGGACGTGGGGCTATGGGAGGCCACATACTCTGCTGGCAGGAAGGTGGACTGGTATTGATGTCATGGACGGCCAATATGGCACCACTCATGCAAGTGACATATGTGCATACATGTGACCCAGAAACTCCTTGCCTGGGGGCTATCCCAGGGGAGGTCTCTCGGGGTCCCTAACGGGACATGTACAAGGAAGTTTGCTGTGTTATAGTTCATGGTGAGGATGTTGGAGAGAGCCTGGGAATTCATTTAGCACTAAAAGAGTGGAGGTGGGCAGGGACACTCTCAGCTGATAAGCACCGTCCAGCCATACTGGTTGTAGAAATAGTAAAATAGTGTCCCCTTGCCGGTTCATAACCAGACACTTCCCCTGGCCTGCTAAATGCCTCTCCATCTCTCCCTAAACCTGCCCAATCCTTGCATGATGCAGTGACTTAAGATTAAATCCTGCATTTCAGGGGCCTCTGGCACTCAGCTCCAGTACTAAAGCAGCTTCCTGATTGGGTCATGCCTGTGTCATTCAAAGCTTAAATATTTTGGACTTTAACTCTGTGGAGAGGTCAGACAAAGTAGATTTATACCATGGACTACTAGGCAGTAGTTAGAGGCAATGGATGTAGACACAAGCTTATATGTTGGGGAAAAAAAACTAGTTCTTATGAAAATGAATTATTCTCTATGAATGCCATTTATGTAAATTAAAAATTGCATGCACGCAAAACTAAAATGAGCACTCTGTCAGAGTATATTCAAAAGGTAAGATGCACACACAATACCTCAAAATGAGTGCTTAGGGAGGAAAAGTGAACTGGAGCTAGTTATGGTGATTAAAGGGGTGAATGAATGAACGAATGAATAAAAACAAGATCACAGGTCAATAGTGAGGCTGTGAAGTGAGGAGTATGACCGACTTCATCATCATCCACAGGAGAACAAAGCAGAAAAGTGTTAGCTAAAGCACAGCACCATGTGCCAGGCACTAGGCACTGTTGAAAGCACTTTGCAGATGGTAACTCATTTGACCCTGACAACGTCTCCAGGCCTGGCCATTTTCCTGTCTCTGTGGTATCCTAGCAATATTGCAGCTGTTGCAGTGTCCAGAGCAGCCAACACGGACCAGACTTGATAAGCCAGGGTAGCAGAAGAAAAAGGTGGGAGAGTCGTCTTGCCACTGGTTTGCAAACCATGTAAAAACAGCCAGTGGCGACTAGGATAGGTTCCTATTGCTGCAGTGACAAAATCCACAAATCTAGTCGCTTCAAACAACACACATTTATTCTCTTACTGTTCTGGGGGCCAGAAGTTCAAAATCAGTTTCCCTGGTCCAAAATCAAGCTGTCAGCAGGACCACGCTCCCTCTGGAGCCTCCAGGGGAGAATCTGTTTCCTTGTCTTTTCCAGCATCTAGAGGCTGCCCACATCCGTTAGGTCACAGCCCCTTGCTCAATTTTCAAAGCCAGTGATGCTGTGTCTCTCTGGCCATTCTCCCATAATCGTAGCTCCCTCTCTGACTCTGACCTCAGCTGGAAAAGTGTCTTTTGAGGACACATGTGATTAGGTCGAGCTCACCTGGATAATCTGGGATAATCTCCCCTATCTCACGGTCTTTATCCTCAATCACGACTGCAAAGTCTCTTTTATTCCATGTAGGATAACATATTCGCAAATTCTGGGGATTAGGGCTTGGGCATCTTTAGGGCGCCATTATTCTGCCTACCAAAGGGATTAACAGAAACTCTTTGGGGTGGAATGACTCCGAAAGAGAAAGATGGAGTTTTTGCAGGCAGGGTGGGGGAAGAAGGGGAATTTACTGATGATATTGGTGTTCATATGACCTCATGTATAATTCAGATGCTGATGAAGTCTGCCAACATTTGGGTTGCACTTAGAATAGAGTCATTTGCAAAAGATCAAAAAAGACCCCTGAAAAAGAATGAAATAATCAAAGAGATTGAGGGGAGCAGTTTGCAGGCTCTTAGATTAACTGTGGATTGGGGTGCGTGGGGGTGGGAGAGTGAGGTGGGGGGTTGCAGCCCTCAGATGTACTACGTTGAGGCGCAGAGAAGAAAAACGTTAGAAAGCTCACATTTCCTTGTCTTCCATAAAAGAAAGCTAAGCTAACTAAGCTCACTAATAAAAACAGCAAAAAGTGCTATTTATTTTTTATTAGATAGCTTAGTTATAGAGAGATAACTCTGGTTTTAAAAATGTTTTAATGTTTTCAGGTAATTCCTAGTAGAATTAAAAACTGCATGTTTTTCTTTTTTCTTCTAAATCGGTGACAACGCTGAAAACAAATTGAGCATTGCCCATACATTAGAAAGCAAAATAGAGAAGATTTCATAAGAGAACATAAAGAGAAAGCATAAACTAGGCTGACAGAGGCCGGATCAAGAGAGGCAATTATAGCAATGACTGGAGCTAATGGTGTAAATCCCACCACTACGAAGCAAGGACACTCAGACTACGGGACTGTATTTGTTTAAAGAATTGCTGCTTCTCCAGACAGTGCGCCTGGCACTCACCATGGACACGCTTGAGGCTCTGACTCAGGGGGATGGGCGGGACATGGACAATGTATATAACCTGAACTTATGTACCCCCATGATGAGCTGAAATAAAAAAAAAAAAAAGAATTGCTGCTTGCAAGACATACAACTGAAGCAAAATGACTTCAAACATCTAAAAAGTAAAGCTGGGGTATATACAACTCTTATGTATCCATAATAATTAAAAATTAAAAAAATAAAAAGGAAAGATGGGAAAGGTAATATTAAGACAAAAAGTGATGACCAATGTAGGAAATAGTAACAGAACATCTAAGGCAAAAACTGTTGACCACGGTCAGTGGGAAAATCACTTACGATTAATATATATTATCAATAGTAAAGTTTTAAGAGGATCAAAGTTTTATTCTTTGAATCAATATAATAAATAAAATGCAACCCATTGGAAATATGTGAAAACTGCTGGACACAGTGGCTCATACCTATAATCTCAGAACTTTGGGAGGCTGAGGCAGGAGGATCACTTGAGCCCAGAAGTTTGAGACCAGCCTGAGCAAGAGCAAGACCTCATCTCTACAAAAAAATAGAAAAATTAGCTGGAAGTGGTGGCACACGCCTGTAGTCCTAGCTACCTGGGAGGCTGAGGCAGGAGGATCACATGAGCCCAGAAGTTTGAAGTTGCAGTGAGATGTGATGACACCACTGTACTCTAGCCGGGGTGACAGAGTGACATCCTATCTCAAAAAAAAAAAAAAAGAAAAGAAAAGAAAAAAGAAAGAAAGAAAGAAATATATGAAACTTACAACCATAGTGAACAATTCTGATTCACTGATATATAACATATATATCAATGACAAATGAAGGATACGGAAATTAAATATGGGTATAAATGTTATAAACAATGAAAATAATAAATTAGGTAGAATGAAAGAATGAAAAGGATCAAATTTTTTTTACTTTACTGAAAAATGTACCTCCTTTTTATATGCTCATGAATTATTTATACAAATTGATTGTAGGATGCACACTAAAGAGCACAAAGATTCAATAAAGCAATTCAATAAATTAGAATTTCAACCAATATTTCATAACAATTGTTTCAAAACTCAAGATTAAAATAACAGGTGATTCACAAAACAATGAAACTTCTTTTTAATTCAAAACGCTATAGAAATGTATATTCAGTCAAAGATTATAATACCATATTTTTAATGTGCCTTTTCTATGTTTAAATATATTTAGATACACAAATACTTACCACTGGCTACAGTTGCCTACCATATTCAGTATGGTAACGTGCTGCACAGGCTTGTAGCCTGGGTCTGCCATGGGCTGGACTGTCTGGGTTTCCTGTCTTGCAGCCCTCAGCTACCCTCTGCTGGAATGCTGCCACCCTGGCCACTGGAGACACTTCCTGGAAGACCACAGGAAGTGTCACCTTTTTTTACGGGTTAATTTTAAGGGCCAGAGCCACGCCTGTGTTCATTCCACCTGTGGGTTTTAAAGTCAACACTCAGAGGAGCAAGATGGCGGAGTGGAGGTGACCTCCTGGATTTGTGCTCCCGGAGAGGAAGGCGTGGATTTCCACCTGCCACAACACTGGAGGATTCCTCCTCCACAGGAAGGGTGAGGTGAACCCACAGAGAATCACTGTGGGACACAGGGAACAGGAAAAAACAGAGGCGAGTGGGAAATCAGACCGAGATAATTTGGAGAGTGCGGGACGGAAAACAGACAGCGGAGTGCGGGACGGCCGTGCCTGCCTCACCGGACAGTGGGGCGGGTTCAGCCCCACAGCAAAGCGGCTTGATCTCCCCACTGACCCCCACATCCACTCGGTCAAGGATCTGACTGAAATCGGTGCAGAATCACCGCGGGAGACCTGGAGCTCCGAGGACAGGTGACATAGGCGGGCGAGAGCTTGGACTCTGGCGGCTCTCCGGCGCCCTATTTCTTAAAGGGACAGAGGCGGACCTGCGCCGAGGCGAGGGGCCACGAGCGTGGAATATTAAAGCGGGACTTTTTTGCTTTTTTTTTGCCCCTACGGCAGCTCTCCGGCTGGGGAGCTGCTGTGGGCCCTGGCCCCTGCCGAGCTCTGAACGCTCTCCCTGGGCGCCTGCAACTGGCGGATGCGCGGTCGCCATCTTGGTTCCCACAGCTAAGCCTCTGACGGCTCTCCGGCGCCATATCTCTTAAAGGGACAGACGCGGGCCTGCGCCGAGGCGAGGGGCCACGAGCGTGAAATATTAAAGCGAGATTTTTTCTTTTTTTTTTTTATTTCTCTCTTTCTTTCTCTTTTCTTTCTTGTTTTCTCTTTATTCTCCTTGTTATTCATATTGTTTCTCTCTCTCTCTCTCTTTTTTTTTTTCTTTTTTTCTTTTTTCCTTTCCGGTGGCCCTCCAGCCCAGGAGCTACTGTATACTCCTGAGTGCTCCAGACCCCCAGCTCTGATTCCTATTGGTCCCTGAATATTGCCCCCCAGTGCCAGTGATCTGCGGGTGGGCAGCAGCAATTGTGCGGGCCAAGGTCTAACTGCTGCAGAGCCATAGGGTGCCAGGCGGCTCCCCAGGAGGCTCCATCCCCTGATCCATAGACCCTCTCCAGGTCCCCTTCCCAGGTGTGAACACTGAGTGCTTCCCCAGACGCAAGAGTGTGGAGCCTGGACCTTGGGAACACTGGGACAGTGTAGACCTTTGCCCGTGGGAGCTGCAGCAGCTGGGGCACTGAGGGAGTGAGGGCACCGCCTCCTCCGCCTAGCCAGTGTCTTTCCTGCAGAAAGAGACAGAAACCACACATCCAGAGGAAGAACCAAAAGTCAGGGGGGGAAGAAGAAGGAAGAGGAAAAGAGAAGAAAAAAAAAAACAAAAAGAAGAAAGAAGGGAAAGAAAAAGAGAGGGAGAAGAGGCTTTCTGCTTGCAAATAGTGTGAATCCTGCCTACTAACTGAAAGTCCACAACACAGTGATTTAACTTGCCAAACTGGTCTTAGGTCAAGCCAACCCTCTGGGGGTGGACCCATCAGAAGCAGTCCCCCAACTGAGATAGAAAAAAAAACTCTAAACAGCACACAACAGTCTCCCCCTATAGATAAAGGAAGCAACATTCCTAGACTGTTTCACAGCCTAAGAACAGAGTACAAGACATGCTGTTAACTAGACTAAAGCTGTGAGAAAAGATCTAACGATAGAGCCAGATGGGAAGGGCTCAGTGGAAAAATATGGGGAGCACAAAAAACCAAACGGAAACCTCGCCCCCAAAGAGAAATACCAACTCTCCTCCAATTGGCACAAGCCAGTTTCAGAATACCAACATGTTACCAGAAGAATTTCAGTCTTGGGTTATAAATAAGCTGAATGATATACAAGAAAAAATTGATATCCAACGCAAAGAAACCGCAAAAAAATTCCAGGATTTGGAAGAAAAATTCACTAAAGAAATAGACATATTGAAGAAAAACCAAACTGAACTCCTAGAAATGAGGGATTTATTCAGGGAGCTACAAAACACAGTGGAAAGTCTCAAGAACAGGGTAGATCAAATAGAAGACAGAATCTCAGAAATCGAAGATAACTCTTTCCAATTAAATAAGACAGTCACAGAGATAGAGCAAAGAAATAAGAAAAAAGATCAGAGTCTTCAAGAAATGTGGGATTATGTGAAGAAACCTAACGTGAGAGTTATAGGCATCCCTGAAGGTGAAGAAGATAATAAGCAAGGGCTGGATAAACTATTTGAAGACATAATAGAAGAAAATTTCCCAGGCCTTGCTAAAACTTTAGATATACAGGTTCAAGAAGCTCAAAGAACCCCTGGTAGATTCATAGCAAATAGGAAAACACCACGCCACGTAGTCGTCAGACTGACCAAAATATCCACTAAAGAGACCCTTCTTCGAGCTGTAAGGAGAAAGAAACAAGTAACATACAAAGGGAGACCCATTAGAATTACGCCAGATTTCTCAACTGAAACTTTACAAGCAAGAAGAAGTTGGGGCCCCATTCTCACTCTTCTGAAACAGAATAATGCCCAGCCTAGAATCTTGTACCCAGCTAAGCTAAGCTTTCTATATGAAGGAGAAATTAAGACATTCTCAGATAAACAAGGACTGAGGGAATTCACCAAGACAAGACCACCCCTCCAAGAAGTACTCAAAAGAGAGTTACACACGGATCATCACAACAAAGACCCACGAATGTAAAACCACCCAAGAGCTAAAGATCAAATTCTAGCCACCACAATGGCTCAAGAGAGAAAACATAGAAAAGAAGTTCTACCCAATAAGATAAACAGAAATCTGTCCCAATTATCAGTTCTCTCACTAAATGTCAATGGCCTGAATTCCCCACTCAAGAGACATAGACTGGGCCAATGGATAAAAAAACACAAACCAAGTATCTGCTGCCTTCAGGAAACACACTTAACCGGCAAAGATGCATTTAGACTGAAAATAAAAGGATGGAACTTGATATTTCAAGCAAATGGCAGCCAAAAGAAAGCTGGTGTGGCAGTTTTAATTTCCAATAACTTAGTCTTTAAACCAACAAAAGTAATAAAAGACAAAGACGGTTACTACATACTGGTGAAAGGCACAATTCAACAAGAAGACATAACCATACTTAATATATATACACCCAATCTAGGTGCACCCAGATTCATAAAGCAAATCCTACTCGATCTAAACCAAATGATAGACAACAACACTTTAATAGTTGGAGACTTTAACACCCCACTGACAGCACAGGACAGATCCTCCAAGCAGAAAATAAGCAAAGACATAATAGACTTAAACAGAATGCTAGAACAAATGGGCCTGACTGACATCTACAGGACATTCTACCCTAAATCCACTGAATATACATTCTTCTCATCGGCTCACGGAACATTCTCTAAGATTGACCATATCCTAGGCCATAAAGCAAGTCTTAAAAAAATTAAAAAAATAGAAATCATACCCTGCATCTTCTCAGATCACAATGGAATAAAAGTAATAATGAACCCTAACAGGAACTCTCATTCCTACTCAAGGTCATGGAAGCTAAACAACCTTCTTCTGAATAACAATTTTGTAAAGGAAGAAATTAAGTCAGAAATCAAAACATTCTTTGAATTAAATGACAAAGGTGACACAACTTATCAAAATCTATGGGATGCAGCTAAAGCAGTCCTGAGAGGAAAATTCATTTCCATAAATGCCTATTTCAAAAAGACAGACAACTTACAAATAGACAACTTAATGAATAGACTCAAAGAGCTGGAGAAAGAAGAACAGACTGACCCCAAACCCAGCAGAAGGCGAGAAATCGTTAAGATCAAATCAGAATTAAATGAAAAAGACAACAAAAATACTATAAGGGAAATTAATAAAACAAAAAGTTGGTTCTTTGAAAAGATAAATAAAATAGACACACCACTGGCTAGACTAACCAAGAGCAGAAAAGAAAAATCTTTAATAACTTCCATCAGGAACATAAAAGGAGAAATCACAACCGAAGCCACAGAGATCCATGACATTATCCATGAATATTACAAAAATCTTTATGCACACAAATTGGAAAATGAGGAGGAAATGGACAAATTTTTAGAAACACACAGCCTTCCCAAGCTCAATCAGGAAGAAATAGAATTCCTGAATAGACCAATATCAAGAACTGAAATTGAAACAGCAATAAAAAAGAAAAGCCCAAAAAGAAAAGCCCTGGTCCAGATGGGTTCACACCTGAATTTTACCATACATACAAAGATGAACTGGTGCCCATCCTACATAAACTATTCTTCAATATTGAGAAGGATGGAATTCTCCCCAACACATTCTACCAAGCCAATATAACATTGATACCAAAACCAGGAAAGGATGCAACAAAAAAAGAAAACTACAGACCAATTTCTCTCATGAACGTAGATGCAAAAATTCTCAATAAAATCCTAGCAAATCGTATCCAAGTGCTGATTAAAAAAATAATTCATCACGACCAAGTAGGCTTCATCCCAGAGATGCAGGGGTGGTTCAACATACGAAAATCTATAAATGTAATTAACCACATAAATAGAAGCAAAAATAAAGACCATATGATCCTCTCAATAGATGCAGAAAAAGCATTTGACAAAATTCAACACCCTTTTATGATAAAAACACTTAACAACATAGGCATAAATGGGACCTACCTAAAAATAATACAAGCCATATATGACAAACCCACAGCCAACATCATACTGAATGGGGAAAAATTGAAAGCATTCCCACTCAGAACTGGAACCAGACAAGGCTGCCCACTGTCCCCATTACTTTTCAACATTGTATTGGAAGTCCTTGCGAGAGCTATCAGACAAGAGAGCAGAATCAAAGGTGTCCAAATAGGGACAGAAGAGATCAAACTCTCACTCTTCGCTGATGATATGATGTTGTATCTGGAAAACCCCAAGGACTCAACCAAGAGACTCCTGGAATTAATTAACGAATTCAGTAATGTCTCAGGTTACAAAGTCAATACACACAAATCAGAGGCATTCATATATGCCAATACCATTCAATCGGAGAACCAAATTAAGGACTCAATACCTTTCAAAATAGCAACAAAGAAAATAAAATATCTAGGAATATATTTAACTAAAGAGGTAAAGGACCTCTATAAAGAGAACTATGAAACGCTAAGGAAGGAAATTGCAGAACACGTAAATAAGTGGAAATCCATACCATGCTCATGGATTGGAAGAATTAACATCGTTAAAATGTCTATACTACCCAAAGTAATCTATAGATTCAATGCAATTCCTATTAAATTACCAACATCATTTTTCACAGATTTAGAAAAAATAATTATACACTTTGTATGGAATCAGAGAAGACCCCGTATAGCAAAAGCAATCTTAAGCAATAAAAACAAAATGGGAGGTATTGATTTGCCAGACTTCAAACTATACTACAAAGCTGTGGTGCTTAAAACTGCTTGGTATTGGCACAAGGGCAGGGACACAGACCAGTGGAACAGAACAGAAAACCCAAATATAAAACCATCCTCATATAACCATCTAATGTTTGACAAAATAGACAAAAACATACTCTGGGGACAAGAGTCCCTATTCAATAAATGGTGCTGGGAAAACTGGATAGCCACATGTAGAAGACTGAAACAGGACCCACAGATTTCACCTCTCACAAAAATCAAATCACGGTGGATAACAGATTTAAACCTTAAATGGGAAACGATTAAAATTCTAGAAGAAAATGTAGGAAAGACTCTTACAGACATTGGTCTAGGCAAAGAATTTATGAAGAAAACCCCTAAGGCAATTGCAGCAACAACAAAAATAAACGAATGGGACCTGATTAAATTAAAAAGCTTCTGCACAGCCAAAGAAACAGTCACGAAAATAAACAGACAGCCTACAGAATGGGAAAAAATTTTCGCATACTACACATCAGATAAAAGACTGATAACAAGAATCTATTTAGAACTCAGGAAAATCAGCAAGAAAAAATCAAACAATCCTATCAAAAAATGGGCAAAGGACATGAATAGAAATTTTTCAAAAGAAGACATAAGAATGGCCAAAAAACGTATCAAAAAATGCTCAACATCCCTAATCATCAGGGAAATGCAAATCAAAACCACAATGAGATACCACTTAACTCCGGTGAGAATGGCCTTTATCAAAAAATCCCAAAACAACACATGTTGGCGTGGATGCGGAGAGACAGGAACACTCATACACTGCTGGTGGGAATGCAAACTAGTGCAACCCCTATGGAAAGCAATATGGAGATACCTTCAACAGATTCAAGTGGACCTACCATTTGATCCAGCAATTCCATTATTGGGCATATACCCAGAAGAACAAAAGTCATTCTTTAACAAAGACACCTGTACCCGAATGTTTATAGCAGCACAATTCACAATCGCAAAGATGTAGAAACAACCCAAGTGCCCATCAATCCACGAATGGATTAGTAAACTGTGGTATATGTATACCATGGAGTACTACTCAGCTATAAGAAATAACGATGATACGACATCTCTTTGTTTCTCCTGGAGAGAGCTGGAACCCATTATACTAAGCGAAGTATCCAAAGAATGGAAAAACAAGCATCACATGTACTCACCAGAAAACTGGTTTCCCTGATCATCACCTAAATGTACATCGGGGAAGGATACCAATTGGATATCAGACTGGGATGGGGGGTGGGGGAAGGGGATGGGTGTATGCCTACATGACGAGTGCGTTGCGCACCCTCTGGGGAATGGTCATGCTTGAGGGTGCAGACCCGGGGAGATGGGGGGGGAGGGGATCGAGGTATGAATACATGGTGAGTGCCAGGCGCGCTGTCTGGAGAGTGGGAGCGGACGCGCTTGGGACTCTGACTCGGGGGGATGGGCGGGACAGGGACAATGTATATGACCTGAACTTATGTACCCCCATGATGAGCTGAAATAAAAAAAAAATAAAATAAAATAAAGTCAACACTCAGCAGTATCCGTTTAATCCCTGATGGTGCTGATGAAACTTGGAAATATTGCAGCTCAGGCAATAACTGCATCTTCATTATGATTCCTCCCTAACTCTTAATTAACAGCAATAATCCTAAAACAAGATTTGTTGATATTTGTTCAACATAGTCCCCAGAGGCCCTGTGCCATGAACCAGGACACTCAAGTTCACTGCCGCTACTTACCAGCTGGTGTCTTCAAACTGGTGCCCTGGACTTCCTGGGCTTTACTGGCCTCCCAGATAAGATGGAAGGCAACACTCCTTGCTTGCCTTTAGGGATTTACAATTCTCTGTGAGCCACGCCCTAGACGCAGCCATTCCCTCTCCTGCAGTACTCTGCTCCAGCCGAACGGGGCACACTGCTCCTTGTCTTCCTCCACTGCACGATTTCCACCTGCCATCCCTTGTCTGGAATGTCCTTCCCTTCCTGTGGATGGATCTCTGTGTTCCTATATTCCACTCAGGCTTCTAAATGCTGCTAAAATGACGAATGTTTCATGAGGTGCTGGGGATTCACGTAGGGTGGGAAACACGTTCAAAAGCCAGGCAGTTTTCATGTGTGCCTCTTCTGGGCTCCCTGAGTCTCTGATAACCAGGGATACATGGAGAGCTCACACACACATGCACACACGCATGTATATGAATACATGTATGTTATATGTATGTATTTATCACATCTGTCTGCACATATCTATTAATATCTCCCTACCCTCTATCTCATTTATTAGCTCTACCATCCATCTGTCTACCATTGATCTCACAGAAAGCCTCTGTGTCATTTATCTTTTATTGCTCCTAACAACACCCTGAGGTATGAACTAGCATTACCCTCATTTTTCAGAAGAGGAAACTGAGATTCAAAGAGACGAAGCAACCTTCCCCCCTTTTTCCTTCTTAGAGTTTATCCTACCAGAACTTTGGGACCAGATCACTTATAAATACGTACCCCAGAGCGCCTAGCACCAGGCTAGCTTATTAAATAATGAACACACATGTTATATAAATAAGCAAATACCCATGGATGCTACTGTTTGATTATGTTCTAGGCCTATTCCTGGATTTCCTTGGGCCCATGCATGCAATGGCGGGGTTGCTTTTCTTGGCTACGACCACGCATTCCATTTGAGGAATAATTTAGAAGTGTGACCGCAAGACAAAACGTCAGTCTGACTCTGGGTTAACCAGTGTTTCTAATCAAGCCACGATATGCAGTGCTTACAGCTAAATACAGCGTGGCTTTGGTGACAACTCAGCAAATAGTCTGTTGTCTTCATTATCTCATTCCCTGACATCTCCCTGATGAGTTTATAAATCCCTGTGGAATTGTGGCCCCGATCTCTTTAATGAGGCCTTTAAAACCTCGGGGAAAATTATAGCAACATTAAAGTTTGGCTTTGCCATATACCTACTTCTTGAGGGTTTCTCCTCCCCTCTAGTGAAGTAAATACCACTTGGTAGACTGAGGAGGTTAATGTCATGTGAGTTGGCCCAGGCACACAATTGAGTTAATTCTTCAAGCAGCAAAAGAATATTAAAAGCAATTTCTGTTTTCCCTGATGTGGCGGTAACAGAAATGGAAATATTCCTTCCCTCTAGGAAAGAGTGAAGTGAGTGGAGAGCTTGGCTTACCTAGTCACGAGCCCAGGCTATAACCCTGTCATGTGCAATGTTCACTGAGCCCCTGCTCTGTGCCAGATCATGGGCTGGGTGCTGAGTTACAACAATGACCAGGGAACTTGGAGGAAGCGACACCATAGCATGGAAAGTACTAAGAGGCATGAGTGAGCAGGACAATACATAACCCCGATGGGCCAGACGCTCCTCTGCTGGTGTTCAGCACCACTTCCAACTCCTGCTCTGCCCTGCCTCAATCCTGCACCTGCAGGCCGGGCGCGGTGGCTCACACCTGTAATCCTAGCACTCTGGGAGGCCGAGGCAGGAGGATAGGTTGAGGTCAGGAGTTCGAGACCAGCCTGGGCAAGAGCGAGACCCGTCTCTGCTAAAAATAGAAAGAAATTAGCTGGACAACTAAAAATATATATATAAAAAAAAAAATTAGCCGGGCGTGGTGGCGCATGCCTGTAGTCCCAGCTTCTAGGGAGGCTGAGGCAGAAGGATCGCATGAGCCCAGGAGTCTGAGGTTCCTGTGAGCTAGGCTGATGCCACGGCACTCTAGCCCGGGGCAACAAAGCGAGACTCTGTCTCCAAAAACAAACAACAAAAAATTACTGCACCTGCAGAACAGGACTGGGGACCTGTGTCCCCCAGTCCCTTGCCAACAAGATTCTGATTTACAATCTGTTCTGAGAGGCACATGTGCAAGATTTGGAAGGAGAAAGAGAAGCAGAAGCCACTTCCACTCCCTTGCCGGTGACAGAATCAAGGGCTTGGGCACACATGTGATGGGGCACTGCAACACCTGTTGGTGGTGCTGCGGGCAGCTGTCACTGTCCCTGTGGGTTCCTGGCCTGTAATTAGTTTAACCTCAGTTAGCAGTCTGTAACCACTGAGGTTTTTGCTTTGTTTTGCTTTGTGTCAAAGAGAGCTCAGGTGCACAAGATGGATTAATCATAAGCCTTGGTTCATGGCTCACTCATTCTTGGTCCATGCATGGCCTCGTGTTGGTTATTTATTTATTTGTCAATTAGTGTATCTTAATAATGCAATCAGCATCCAGCAATCCATCACTCTTAGGTCCTGTGGAAACTTTCTCTTCCTTGATGTGCTCTGCAAAATGCTGGCAGAATTTTACATCTTAGCTAAAATAGCTATGTGACTTTGCAAGTGTCCCTTTAACCTTATCAGCAGATCTATATCTTTGATAGATCCTGTATATTTTTTGCTTTTATGTGAAAATAAGGAATAGACATTTCAAACCCCTTTTGGCACAAAGAATAATGTCCACCTAGTAGTGTAAGTTTTAAATGGATCAGCCTTGGGCAAAAATATAAATGCATTGATATTTCTATTCTTCACTGTTAAGTGTTCCTTTGGCAATAACATATTGGGGCATTTCTACGTGACCAGTGTGGCATGAGTCACATTAAAGCTTTGGGAACCCTTTTTTGGATTAATGGAGGAAATGAACTTTTTGAATAAACATATGTTTTTACATAGTACATTCTCACACATATTAAATGAATAAATAAGTGAATACTATTTAAAGACTTTTTTAAGTGACACATTTGTTAGATTTTAATCAAAGGAAAATTTATATCAAAGGGCACAATAAAATATAATTTTTAGAACATGTAAACAATTATCTTACTACTTAATGGAACAATTCAACTTTTTAAAGGTATAGGCTTGAACTAAACTAATAATTAAATATAGAAAACCACATTTAAGTATGCCAGTTTTCTTACCACTAAGATAAATGGAAAGTATATTATGTAAACAAAAAATAAAATTTGAGAATTCAAAATAAGTGAAAACAACAGCAAAGTAATTGAATCAACTGAAACCAAAAGTTAAAAAAAATATTTTTCTGAAATGATTGTCATGTAACCAAAAACATATGCTCTGAAGTGAATGTGAACCACAAAGCTAATCCTTTAAGATTTATTTAATCATTTCTTAGAGAGTTGACTATTTTCTATTATAGAAGGTCAGTTAGTAAGAGAAGCCCCATAATTCACTTTCACTTTAAATTCAACATGAGAGAAAAAAGTAGATTCTCTACTGGGTGCTAAGCAACTGGAAAGGAGTCTCAGAAATCTTGTAAAATCATCTACTCTGGGGCCTTTCCCCCAAATCCAGGAGATGTGCCCCAGTCTTGAGGAGAAACAGCTAACCACATTTCAACCATGTTTATGGTAGAACAGAAATTTCTCCTGTCGTGGGCTAGACCTAACGGGGCCATCAGAAGAACCCACCCATTTGCAATTGGTACTGCAAATCGAGTGCATCGATGCTTAAGGGATCTTCATTCTCAGCCTACAGACCTCTGCCTGCTCCAGCCACAGCACATACTCAGAGATCTACAGGTAGTGACATCTGTAATAAAATGCCAAGGGCATCTCATCCAACATTCTAGGCAGCAAAAGAATAATTGCAGTCACAACAACCTCTGTCGGACAAAGTGCCAAGCACTTTCCCTTTATCTGCCATCCTTGCGCCTGCCAGATGAGCACTGTGATTTGAATTTTACGGGTAAAGAAACTGAGGATTGGGAACTGTGTGACTTGCCCACGGCTGCACAGCGACTGAGTGATGAAGCCAGGCTTTAACACAAATCCTTCTCTAAAGCCCACATCTTTCATGCTACCCTAGAGTGCTGATAACCACGTTATCCTCCCAGATACTCCAGCTCTTCCAAGAATGGAGCAAGGGCAGCCTGGCGATTTCTTGGACAAGTGAAATTATTAGAAGAATCTTCCCTGTCACTTTCAGCTACTGGTGCTGCCCTCAGAAGCAAAAGGAAAACTGTCTCGTACCTTTCCTCCACAGGAAAGGCCTTCAAGCATTTGAAGACACCCCCCACTCCCGCCCCTCGGTACCCTAGGTCTTCTCCTCTTCAGCTGATGTCCCCAGGGAGCATGTATTGCTCAGAGTTCTCCAGAGAGACAGAACCAGTGGGATATATATACACATCCACACTAGAGTCACGCCAGAATTCACAGATTCAAACTAGGTCTCCTCCATACATATATGGGAATGGGGGTGGAGAGAGAGTGATTTTAAGGATTTTGCTCACATGATGACTTAGGGAACTGGCAAATCTGCAAATCTGTAAAAATCTCCGTAGGGCAGACTGGAATCTCAGGCAGGATTTTTATGTTACAGTCTTGAGGTTGAATTCCTTCTTCTCTGGAAAAGTTTTTGCTCTTAGGGCCTTCAACTGATTAGAGGAGGCCCTTCTACATTATCTTCTTTACTTAAAGTCAATGGTTATAAATATTAATCACATCTAAAAAATACCTTCCCAACACGTAGACTAGTGTTGGAGTAAATAAGTGGGCACCATAGCCTAGCTAAGTGGACACTTGAGGTCTACCATCATAGAACAGTTAAGTGGCAAAGCCCTGCAGAAAGGGGTCATGCTTAATTTTCCACAACAAAGCAATAGCTGAAGGAAATGAGAAGCAGCTATTAAGTGGGCTGGGGACAGAAGTGGAAAGAGAGGCCATCCCATAATACTCAACCTGGAAAGATGATCTGCATTCTGAAAGCCAGACACATGAAGAGTTTGCAAGACCCGTCTCCTCTGCAGGTGCAGAAATCATTTTACTGACCAGAGCCACAAAGCAATCCCAGGGTCTATTTCAATTTGTAGGCATCCCATTGGGAAACATCTAGCAAAGTTGCTAGATTGCACCAATTGTGAGGCTGCACACACAACAAAAGATGGAGTTCCATCTACCTCCCATTCTATGGCCTTGGGATGTTTTATCAGCCAGTTACAATAAAAGAGAGCTAACTTTTCACAGGCTTGTTTCTAACAGATCCTCTTACCCTGTGTCTAACCTGTTTCGGTTCTCACTCCTGGTGTTTGGAATCTTCTTATGTTCACATGTCTCTCCCTGTCCCTTAAACTTAAATTGGCATTTAATATTTCATATGCCCAGTTTAACTCAAATAGCTATGTGAGAAATTGGGTCAGATTCACATCAGATCTCTTCTTCCTCCTCCTTCTCTTCCTTCTCCTTCTTCTATGAAACCAGAGTAACTTCACTATAGTTAATACCCTGGGAATTCCTAACTCTAACCTCTTTCATAATTAAACCTATTTAAGTGCCTCACAATGGGAATATTTGGGCCATTTAATTTTGTGGTTTTGATGGCACATAGTACCTGGTCAATAAATGCTTGATATTATAATTATTCTTGTTTAGATACTGGTATGATATGGGACTGGAAACCAGAAGTTTAAAAAAAAAATTAATTCCAAAAACCTGTAAGTGGGAGAGAATAAAGCTCATGACCCCAGAACCACAGTCAGATAATGTCACCAAATCCCAAGTACCAACAATCTGCGAACACACACAGGGCAAAAGAAACCAAGATGCAGTTGTCTAGGCAGAAAAAGGTTCTGGAAGAAATAATCCAGAATGGGAACCACGTGCCAGGAACAACACATCCAGGCAAGGTAGTGGAATAAGGAAAGTGGGATGAAGACACGAAGGTACCAACTAAAGACATCTACGCAGTGTGAAGGGATCTCGTTGTCAGTTCTTACTTCTTGATGTCCTAAAAGAACATCTAGTGTCTGACAAGAAGAAAGGATTCATTAAAAGAGCACAAGATGGAACAGGTTTATTGGACTTTTAGTCAAGACAAAAGCTCAAGTTAGAGGTTTCCAAGTGGCCACTTTCACAGACATTTCACTTATTGAAAAATGAAGAGCAAGGTTCTTCCACAAAATAGCCTTATCTGTTCACTTTAGAGCTCTGAAAGTAGCATCACCTCAACCACATGTAAAATAGCACCTACCATTGGCCATTAATTGTGAAAACGGCTGCTCTTCTCTCTTGGGATGTACATGCGTGCACTTCAAGTTGAACTTTGAAGTGGTCCTTTCTGATAACAAGCTTCACCGGAGATGATCTTGGATGGATCAGAGCAGGAAAAGCAATAGGTCATTTCACTGCAAGGCCAGAAGGAGGAGTTCCTTACTCTCCAACTGAGAGGTGAGTCAGAAAAGCAAATTCCAGTCCTGATTCTAACATGACCCAGTCAGGTGAGCATATGCCACTCACTTAAATTCTCTGACCTTCAGTTCACTCAATCTCAAGGGATGCTACTGTAACTCAGATGTCACCTGGAATTATCCTTCCCCTTAAACTCTAGATTTTAAGATTGGTTTGTAATCCTATTCCTTAAATTGTGGATAGTCCCTTGTCTCTCCCAAAGAGTTCTGCAGGTTCTGGGCAGGCTTCCATTCCATTGCTACCTTTGGCTCCAAGCTTTGGCATTTACTCTTAGCAGTGATACTTCCTGACATTGCTTCCCATCATCCAGACAGGGAAGTTACCCTCTCCCCTTGATTTTCCACCAACCCTTCCCCCTTACACAAGGCCTTTGTATCTGTCTGTGGATGACTTATTGAGTATTCAAACGCAAACAATTTTAAATCAAAAATTCAGCATCCTTGTTCTCCAAGTCCATTGGATCTCACTAAGCCAGACCTTTTCTTTTCTCTCTGTTCTCACTTCTCTATTCTCCCCCAAATTTCTGTTCATTCTGTTGTAGAATAGTTTGTTTCTTTTTGACACCCTTTCCTTCCAACCTCTGCAGAGTCTCACTGAGTGGCTCATAAAGACTGTTTCCTAAGCAGTCCAAAAAGACTTCTGACTTTGGTCTTTAGACATTAATTGCTTTCATCTCTACTTTATTTGAAGAACCCATGGTAACAGTAAACATAATGAATATCATGAACCTGTACAATTCACAGAGACGTCTGAACATTTATAATGAACTAGGAATTGTGCTAAGAATTTTCACATCAGTCAATTCACACGTTGCCTCCAAAGCTCTTAAGCCTGGGATCCACATCCTGAACTGAGTTCACCCCGGGAATCGGGAGGTGAGGAGAGATGGATCCGTCCCCAAGATGAGTCAAGATGTTTTCAGAGAAAGAACTTACACAGAGAAGAGAAAAATAAACTACAGTTTTGGTTCAAGGCCAAGGTGCCTGTGCTGGAGAGAAAGGCTGGAGATTCTGAGCATAGAAAGGTACTGGCTCCTGGAGTCCAGCCCAGTCCTCATGGTTTCTACTCGGGACACAGGGCAAAGGGGTTGCAGTAAAGAACCCCATCAATGCCTGCCTCAGTAGCTTTGGTGGGACATCAGAGGGTATTACTGCAGAGGTGGCTCCCCTGGTGGGCTGCAGTGGCAATGTCTTTGCAAACGTTGACATTGACAAAAGTGTTGCTATTGGGAAAACATCTCCGCAGAAAACATTGCCATAGGCAACTCTGGGAAGAGGCTTTGGGAAGGGAAGAACCCTTACATTAATGGTCAACAAAGGGATATTACAGCCGCCTCTTGGGAATTCCCAGGACATTTTGTGGGCTGCTTGAGGGCCCTACATTCTTGCAGCTCATGTGGGAGTTGAGCCAGAACAATACTTTTGTGAGGACACCGTTCTTTTTGTAAAAATATTTTAGAAGAGTTTTATATTTACAGAAAAATTGAGAAGATAGTGAATTCCCATATACGCCCCCCCATTTTCCCCTATTATTAACACTTTAAATTAGTATGGTAAATTTACTATAATTAATAAATCAATATTGATGAATTATTAACTAAAGTCCATTCTTTGTTCAGATTTCCATAGTTATTACCTAATGTCTTTCTTCTATTCCAAGATCCCACCCAAGAAGCCATATTTAGTTGTCATGTCTCCTTAGGCTCCTCTTGGCTGTGGTAGTTTCTTAGACTTTCCGTCTTTGATGACCTTGACAGTTTTGATACTAGTCAGGTATATGTTAGGGTGCCCCTCTATTGGAATGTATATGATGTTCTTTTCATGATTAGACTGAGGTTATGGGTTTTTGAGAGGAAGATTATGGAGTTAAAATGCTTTATCACATCATATCAAGGGTACACACTATCAACATGATTTATGACTGTCCACTTTGACCTTGGTCACGTGACTAAGGTAGAGTTTCTCAGGTTTCTCCTTTGTAAAGTTATGTATTTCCTCCTTTTACATACTGTAGTTTTTGGAAGGAAGTCACTATGTGTAGCCTACACTTCACAAGGGGAGAGTTATGTTTCACCTCCTGGAAGGTGGAGTATCTACATAAAATTATGTGGAATTCTTCGTCATAGAGTTGTCTATTCTCCCATTTACTTGCTTTATTCAGTTACTTACATTAGCATGGGCCAATGGATATAATATATAAACTATTGTATGCTTTGAGTTATAATTGAATACTGTTATATATTTTGTTGTTCAAATTGTTGCAGCTTCAGCCATGGGGAACTCTTTCAGTTGGCTCCTGTGTCCTTTTGACATATCCTCATCATTGTGTGTGTGTGTGTGTGTGTGTGTGTGTGTGTGTGTGTATACATATGCGTGGGTTGTCTTCATTATTATTTTTTGTAAGGGGGAGCACTTCCTTTCCTTCTGGCATTATAAGCTGCTCCAGGCTCATCTTATATACCTCCTGCCACAGTCCTGGAATCAGCCATCTCTTCAAGGAGTCTAGCTCTTTTAATTGGAGAATGGAGAATTGTATTAAGAACCAACATTTGAATGTTAGGTGTGCTCATTGCTACTAGGCTGTGCTTGCTTCGTGGTCTTCTTAGCTGATGGAGCAAGGAAATAGGTGTGTACGCTAACCAGTGTATATACACATATTCTTTTATATTTCTATATGTAACCATCTTTATTTATATTAAGGTAAATATGAATTCTTGCTGATGTCTCCAATTTTAATTTCTTTTAACATATCAATCATCCTGGTCTCCTCCCCTGTTGATCTGCACATTTCTGCTGCAACAAGGAGAAATCAGACTCTCACCGTTGGCCATCCATTTACTTCATTGTACATTTCAAGTATAAATGCATAGGGATGTAAGAGTTGTTAACCTGCACACCTGTTTCAGAGTACGATGCTTATGTACTAGGTTTTTTTGCCTTTAGTTTTACAGACTACACTCATTTCCTCAGTTATTTAGGTCAGCATATTTTCCCCCAACCCTCTTCAGTGAGGTTGTTTAATACATTTGCGTTACATTTAGATAGTTTTGTCATATTCTGCATTGCACCCTGGGATCCCTCGAACTCCTAAATGATTTTTTTAAATGTACATACATTAAGGTTCATTCTTGGTGCCGCAAAGTTCTTTGGGTTTTTGACAAATGCCTAATGTCCTATATTCACATTGCACTGTCACACTGAATGGTTTGACCACCCTAAAAAGTCCTCTGTGATTCAATACTTCAACCTTCCTCTCTCCCTGAGAACTGCCCCTGGCAATCCCTGATCTGTTTATCATCTCCAAAGTTTTGTCTTTTCCAGAATGTCATGTAACTGGAATCATACATTATGTAGCTTTTACAGACTAGTTTCTTTTACTTGGAAATAAGAATTTAATATTAATTCATGTCTCTTCATGGCTTGATAATTCATTTTTCTTTATCACGGAAAAACATTGCATTGCATGGATGTACCACAATTTGTTTATCTGTTCACCTACTCAAGAACATGTCCACATACCTTGTAAATATGTTGTTAGATTTATACCTAGTACTGTACCTAAATATTTCACTTTTTGGGGACTAGCTGCAAATAGCATTTCTCAAATTTCAAATTCCAATTGTTCATGCTGGAAAATAGAAAAGCAATGATGTTTGTGTATTAACCTTGTATGCTTTACTTATCAGTTCTAGGAGATTTTTGTGGATTCTTTTGTATTTTCTACACAGACCATCATGTCATCTGTGAATAAAGGCAGTTATATTTCTTCCTTTTCAATCTGTAACATTTTATTTCCTTTTCTTATCTTACTGCACTAGCGAGGACTTCCAGTAAAATGTTGGCTGGTGCAACTTAATATAGATATGTTAACTCACAAAATTCTGTAAGCTAATGGTATTATTCTCATTTTACAAACACAGAAATTGAAGCTTTCAACATTTAATTAAGTCAGAAAAAGGATATGAGCTTACATATTCTATCTTTAAGTAGAAAAGCCCATAGCTTAGTGGTTAAGAGTACCTGTCTTTGCCACTTGCTCTCTGTGAGGTCCTGAGAAAACTGCTTAAGTTGTTTGAAGTATAAATTTCCTCAACTGAAGGATGAGGATGATAATAACAGACCTATTTTAAGTTAAATTAAATAGATTAAAAATTGTAAGGTACCTAGAATAGTGTATTGCACTAGGTGCTAAAAGAGAAGCAGAAAAAAATAAAGCCCTATGCTTTTCCTATTTCAGCATCTGCCTTTGAACCTGTTCTCATTGGAGGCTGAAGGATATTAATAGAATCAATTTTCTACGTTTATTGTCTGTGAAATACAGACGAAAGAGACAAGCACCAGATAAGTACTCAACACACATTGTCTATAGTTATTAAAATGTTTACTAACTTGGACGTTCTTCTGTATTTCAACTATTTCAGTATCACAACTATTCCTGAAATGAACATTCTTACATATTTTTGCATGAAAATGACTTCTGCAGACTGAAATCTAAGAAGTGGGATTGCGAGGCCGAGAATATGGATGTCTGAAATTTCAGTACATGTCACACAATTTCTTAAGAATTGTACTACTTTAAACCTCTCAAACAATGTTTTCTTCACAGCTCCAGCACAATGGGGTATTATCAACCCTTTTCATTTTCACCAGTATAAAAGTTGAAAAGTTATATTTTATTTATTTTATTTTACTTTACATGTATTTATTTGTTTGTGAGGTTAAGCATATTTACATATCCTTTGGCTTATTCATTGTTGTTTACCTATTTTTTTCTTTAGATTTTTTTGAGCACCTGTTATACGCTGGACGTGGTTTCTGGGCACTGGGAGGCCCATGGGAAACAAAATAAGATTTCTGCTCTTGCTGAACTGAGATTAGTTACTGATTTTTTTTCCCTGTTGATTTGTAATGGCTTATGTATACTTAGGAAATTCATCCTTTGTTTATGATGTGCTACAGTTTTTTGGAGGAAATGGCATTTTTAAGGCAGAGACTGATACGGGACATCAGTGTCCTGTGTGTGTGTGTGTGTGTGTGTGTGTGTGTGAAGTGTTAACTCTCAGTAGGAGCAGAGGTGGTTTTTCTGGACTAGAAGCAGCAGACACAATCGAATGTTAATGATTTTCCTGATTTATCAGTAAGAATCAGATGCCGAGTCCCTTAACACACACTTGATAAGAGGTGGAGCATGGTGAGGACAGCAGTCAAGGTAATTCTAGAATCCCGAATGCCCTGGTTTATAGTAATTTTTTCAAACTAATTAAACAACACTTAATGGCATGGCGTGACAATGAATAGTCAGGCCCAAATCCAAAAGCCAAAATTGAAGGAAATTACCTAACACGGCCCAATGATGGAGAGGTTTGGGTAGCGGATTGGAAATCAATAGTTTTTAGCAGAGTCCAGAGCTGTCCTGCTCGAGGGGACAGTTTGTGTCCCGTCCGTGCGATGACTCAGACCCGCGCGGGGCGGTGCCGAGACCCGACGCTGCCGGGGCCGCCGCCACCGCGTCGCCGCTCGGAGGAGCCGGGAGCTGCGGGCACCGCCGCCTGGGGGCTCCGGGCAGTTTTCCCGAGAGGGCGACATTAAGCTGAGGCCCCGAGGACAGCCGGGAACATTTCTTCTGTCTTCTCCGGCAGGAGTTTTCTCCAGGGGCAGCCACGGCCGCTGTGAGAGATCAGGCGAGGGGCCGGAAAGCCTCGGTCTCCGGGAAGCCCGGGGCGGCCCACGGACTCAGCGGGGAAGGGCGGTTCGCAGCGCCGGCGGCACTCGGGCCTGGGGCCGGGCCGCTGCGGGCGATCCCGGACCGCGGGGCTGGGGGGTGGGAGATGCGGCACCGCGCACGCGCGCGCGCACACAGGCACGCACACACACACACACACACGCACACGCACGCACACGCACACACACATGCACAGGCACGCACACGCGCACACACACATGTACACAGGCACACACACACAGGCACGCACACGCACGCACACACACATGCACACACACAGGCACACACACGCACACATGTTCACACACACACGTACACAGGCACACACACAGGCACATACACACAGGCATGCACACATACGCGCACACACACATGCTCACACACACAGGCACGCACACACATGCACACAGGCACACACACATACACAGGCACACACAGGCACACACACAGGCACACACACACAGGCACTCCCCAAACACACACACACACACACACATGCTCACACACACACACAGGCACACGCACACACATGCTCACACACACTCACACACACACTCACACACACACATACACAGGCACACACACATAGGCCCTCCCCAAACACACAAACATGCACACACACTCCCACACACACAGGCACACACATGCGTGCGCACACACACACATACACACACAGGCACACACACACAGGGGCACTCCCCAAACCCTCACACACTCACATACGCATGCACACACACACAGGCACTCCCCAAACACGCACACACACACGCACACACACACAGGTGCTCCCCAAACACGCACACACACACATGTGCACACACAGGCACTCCCCAAACGTGCACACACATACATGCTCACACACACACTCACACACACACAGGCCTTCCCCAAACCTCCTTCATAAACTGAAAATACCCTGAGAAAAATGATCCCTCAGCTGTTTGTTTATTATCAGGTAGCACCTTAAAAAATAATCTCCCAGCTGACAATAGCCGCCTCAGGGGGGTAAATTGTGACTTTTGTGACTATTCCACGTGATTCCAATATTGGACGTTTGGGGATATTTAATATGATGTTGAAGTGAGCGGCATTTGTTTTCCTCACAGTGTCGTGAGTAACGTTCTTAGCGCAGAGTTATAGTGAGGAATATTCCTTAGAAAGCACCACAGAACACAAATAAGAATTTACGACGGACTAGTGACCCCCAAATGTTCTCTCCATAGGAGCTTCTCAAGTTTACAGTGTATTTGTCTAATTTTAAGTTTAAGAACAGATATTGTTTATTTAGCTTTGCTATGTATATTTATAATTTATGTATTTCGCTTATACTATATGTATGTATGTTATATAACATATATAAACATTATGTTATATATTAATATATATGGCTTGTATATGAAATAATTTTGGCAACAACCAATTATATACTAAATTATATATGTATACTATATATAGTATATATATGTATGTATGTACATAATCATTAATCTTCATAAAAAGCACAAAATAGAAATTATTATACTCATTTTATAAATGAAAAAATTGAGTTTTAGCAAGGATTGATAGCTTGTTGCTGCACAGCTAGTAAGTGACCCAACTTTGATTGAAACCGAGATCTTTCTTCCTTGGTTTACAACATTAATAGTAATATTAATAACAATGATAATTGCACTATGCTCCAGTACTGTTCAAAGTACATTATATATTTACTTACTTCATCTCCATGAGGTAGGTATTATCATCTTCCCATTTTTCAGATGAGAAAACTGAGACGTGGAGATGTTAAGCAAATTGCTGAAAGTCACATACTTAACAAGTGTGGAACTAGTATTTGAACCCAAGAAGTCTAACTCCAAAGCCCAGTGATCTTTCTACTGTATCTTTAGGATCTATTTCTTGAGGTAGAGTTAAGGGTGAAAGGAAATCACACATAACCTTTTACACACATTGCCAAATTGCTTTCTTAGCAGATCATTCTTAGTTATCCACCTACCACAATGCACGTGATTGCCCATTTGAGCACATTCCTAGTAAACATTTATTTTCTTCATAAAGAAAAAAAATGTCCTGGCTACTTTGGAAGGTACAGCATGCTATATTGTTAATGTTTACTGAGTTTGCAAATATAGCATGTATTTAGTAGATAAATATAATATAATCCCTCTCTAGTGAATATTTTTCTTCTCTTAGGACAATGGTGTTGAATGATCATTTGACCCCTTAAGGACTGGAGTACTTAGATATGGCATCTCCCTGGCCTGGACCTGTGGAATCTTTATGCTTCCTTCTTC
The DNA here is from genome assembly GCF_020740605.2 of Lemur catta. NCBI lineage: Eukaryota > Metazoa > Chordata > Mammalia > Primates > Lemuridae > Lemur > Lemur catta. Next base: position 29,900,461 of record NC_059129.1, read on the forward strand.
CTTGCTGACCCCAAATGCCCCTGACTGAACACCATGCCTCATTCTGGTTATTTTAGTTCATTCTTTACCATTTTCCTGTTGGTCTTGTTATACCGAATCCACTTGATCCTGGAGGAAGGGAAAGATAATCCTTGTGAGAGTCACAGGAGCCAAATTACCATCTCTTCCCTCCATTGCTGCAGGCTGGTTTTTTTGTTACATATAATTTTTTCTTTCTCAGGCTCTGTTATCATTTCCTTAATAGAGGACTCTATGAGCCCCGAGGCCCAGAGATGTTAGAACCATAGTTTTGGAATCAGACAGACCTCGGTTTGCAACCTGACTCAACCACTCATAACTGGGGTAATATGCAGAGATAATGTTCAGAAGAATTTAACACAGGGATGACACATAATATGCGCTCAATAAACTCTAGCTATGACCAGTAGTAGTAGTGGAGATGTATCCTGGGGGCATGTGGGAAGGGATAGTCAAGAGAAGAAAAATGTTGAGGGAAAAGTGGGGAGGGGGTGGTTTCTTAGGAGAATTAATGCCCCAACTTTATCATTTTGTCAGGGAGCAAAATACCATGGCCATCCTCTGCTCCAATTTTATTAATAGTTATTTAGGCACTTAACCATATATCCTTCTTTCAATTATAATTGACAACCAAATGACGTGGCTTCCATTTGTCTACAGGTGGTGCAATTGACAGAAACCTTGGATATTCCTTGACTAATCAGGCCATTCATCAATTGGGCTTTAGCTTGTCCATTCAACCAGCAGACACAGTCGGAAGACATCAGACTCCGAGTCATTCCCATGGGCACGGACGTTACTACCGGATCAGAACATTGGGGAAATTGAACTATACCTCCTTATAATATTTTCATGAGAACTTCATTTTCTAAACCTGACTCTCCATGTCCAAAAGATTTATATAGATGATTTAGTGCTCTGCTGTGAAGATAAATATGCTTGTGGTTTTAGAAATGTCAAAGATATTGCTCGAAAATGAAAATTTCAGGCTGTCAACTTCCTGGTCTACATGGGGCCATAGAACCTGTTTGGTTGATTCTTGCTATCCTATTATCTCTGGAAGTTCCCTACTCCACTTCCCATATGCAAAGCAAATAGCTGAGCCCTTCTTTACACACACACACACACACACACACACACACACACACACACACACACACACACATTTATTCAATGACATCTTGATTGACGCCGCTGATCAGTATAGTCATACGAGTGATTGACACAGCAATAAAACTTGGCTTGCTCCAACTGTGTTTCTCTCTTACCTGCCCTCTCCATCCCATCCTCACTGCCTTTGTACTTTTGTGTAATCTTGTGCATCTCGGCATGCTATTGTTTTCTTATTTTCCCCCAAATTATCTTCCTGCCAAAACTATTTTTCTAAAATGCAAATACTCACATAGCATTGCCCCACTTACGTCCTCTCTAAGTGCCGTCCAATGGACGACGATGGTGGGTATGCCCTGTATCTGACCTGTTCTGTACGGTAGCCACTAACCACATGTGGCTATTGAGGATGTCAAGACCGGTGAGAATTAGAAATTGAATTTTTTAAAAAATCTTAATTAATTTAAATTTAAACAGCATAGGTGGCTAGGGTGGTTCGTACTGAATGCTGTAGACCTATGTGATAAAGTCCAGGTTGCTTAGCATAGTACATGGATGCCATGCAAATGGCAAATGACAGAGAGCCTCCGTCACTTGACTCCCAACTACCTCTTCAGTCCCAGCCAACACTATTCCGACTTGCATTTTTACTGGCAATAGCCAACACCTTGTAGCTCTCCAAATACGCTTCACCAGGCAATGCTACTATGTCTTTGTACAAGCTATTCCCTCAGTCTTGTATGTCTGTCTCTCCTGACCTTATAAAATTGTCATACCCTTTAGGGTCTTTTAAAATAGATCTGAGACTTATCCCTTCAGGGACTCTTCCTTGTCTAACCCAGGAAATCAATCCCTTCCTTAGAATTTTTTTTTTGTTTTTTTACCTCCCATATGTAGTTTTTCTTATTGTACCGATAACGTTAAATTATAATTACTCAACTGTCATTTTTTTGCGGACAAATTCATGACTTCATTTGTTTGTTTCTCTAGCACCCGCCACATTACCTAGGATAAAATGGTCATTTAATAAATGTGTGCTCAATTAGGTGTCATTGAATTATTTAATTGACATGATGTAGCAAAAAAATACCCCCTTTCATTATTTAACTGATTCTCTGGTTCAGCGAGTATCCTTTGGACTCGGTTTTAAGTAAAACACCAAAAATCTCATTTCCTTAGCTGTAAAAAAAGAGTTGGGGTTGGAGTGAGATTACTGAATAGAAAATCAACTGCAAATGTCAAAAATCCAGTTTCACCTGTTCATTCAGCCCAGACGGTTTGAGAATCAAAAGCCATTAAAAGTACAAAGCCTCTTTTCAAAAAAGACCTTATTCAATTGTAAGATTGTTTCTCCTACAACCATTTGCCAAATTTCAGTTGCATTTAAAATATATGTAGTGCCTGTATTTTCAGGAAACATATAAATTAGATCTGTCCTTTGCATGGTTTAAAATATTATAGTAATTTCTCTAGGTGGAGAGAAGCAACTTTCCTTTTAGTGAGTTCATTCCTTTAACAGATGTCCATGCAATTAATAGACTCCATGTGGTGGGTATCTATGAATTTGACCTGGAAAATACCACGAATTTCTCTCTCACTTTTCCCTAGCTGCTCTTAAATCTAACACATAATATCGGCCAGCTCAGTTTTGATGCACATCTAGGCTTTATTTGCAGGAACTCAAATAATATTGGGTGCTATTATATAACCCACATGATCCAGCAGCCTTCGAAACACAGAAACTCAAAAGTCAGCAATGAGACCAAAACCTCACATCTGTACAGCATTTCACAGTTTACCAAGCACATTTAACCCTATTATCTCATCTGATTGTTACAAGAATCTTTTGAAATAAAAAGAGCAGAAACCATTAGCTGCATTAATAAGAAAGGAAGAAAGGAACTGATGCTCCTATTGTTGATTTGACACGCCCAGGTTCTTACAGCTCGCACAGCGGGGGCAGAGAACTCTTATTCCCTCTGACCAGAAGTCCTGAGCTATTTTCCCTACTCACTCTGCTGCCCAGATTATGGGTTGGCCCTGCTCCCCCTGGGACCAGGATCTTGCAGCCGACAGTAGAAGTCTTCCCCAAATTGCAGCCTCAAAGTGAAAGTGTGTTCTCACCATGCCATCCTGTTATTTTCTTTCTGGAATGTTGCTTCTAGTAAATGAGGGGGAAAATTGCCCGTGACAGCTTGATAAGTACCCCTAGCCATGGTCGACAGAGGTTACCTCCAGCCACTAGGTGGGAAGTGGTCTCCATGGAAACCCAGAAGCGGAGCTATTTCTCAAATACTTCCCAACAGCAAGAGCTCAATTATAAACTTTGTCAAGAGTTTGAATGTGCTGAAGGTTGAATGAGACTACTAGAGTCACACCTTTGAACAGGGTAAAAGGTCTCCAAATAATCAAAAGGTAAATTTCTAAAATTGTCTTTTGGTATACTGATATATATATATATATATATATGTGTGTGTGTGTGTGTGTGTGTGTGTGTGTGTATGTGTATGTGTGTGTATATGCATATATATATATATATAAAAATAAATGGATAAACACACTGCATGTATATTCTTTCAATCTCATTTGGTACAATAATACCTCTACTTCATTGTCTCCGGAGTTCAGGAGTGCACCTTATAGGTGAAGGCATGTTATAATGAGGGTATTAGAAAAAGTCTACAACCAAGTCTTCTTGTTTGGAATCCAAATGGAACCTACTTCATAATAAACGTGACTTTATGTCCAATGTTCATTATGAGGCTTCCTGGTATTTCACAGTAATAAATCAGCAAGTCTACAAAGTACCCCAGTGAAGGAATGCACTTTGTTGCCAGATGCCCTCCATGAGCAAGACAATGTAGGGCCTCTCTTATTTTCTACTAAGTACCTGGAATGAAAAGGGAAAAAATCTGAGCAATCACTTATTCGGTCCTTCCCCAAATGCCAATATGTTGCCCTACAAACACGGACTTCTCCCTGCATTTCTCGGGACCTCATATTCCTCTTGAGGAACATGCTGTAGACTGTCCTCCAGCTCAGACTCCATTAACTAGCATTTTGCTTCACACAGAATAAATAGTAGATCATTCCACCTGAATTCACATGCCCTGGAAGAATATAAGTAAGGGAAAAATGTAAGACATTATATTCAACCCTTAGCCGTTCCTGGGAGGATCATCTACACCTTGTGTTTAGAGTCGGGCAGGTTACCACCACTCTTTTTTTCTGCTTCTGGATGGTTCACCAAGACCGTGACTTGCTGTGAATCTAAGCAGATGACCTAATTTTAATTATAGAAAATCATTACAAGAGCTTGTGTGAGTTATTTATTGCTGTGCAACAAACTATCTCAAAGCACAATGGCCTAAACTTTATTATTTCTCACAGTCTGGTGGGTCAGCTGCAGGTTCATCCACTCCATGCAGTGTTGGCTGAAGTCACCTACTCAGCCACGGTCAGCTGGAATGTGGGGTTGGGACATCCATGATGACTTCACATGCCTGGGAGGTCATATGGGGAAGCTGGAATGGCTGGTGATTAGTGGGTCCTCTCTCCCCATCAACTATCTGGATTCTTACACAGGGGTTCAAGAAATCGAAAGCTGAAGCTACCCAAACTTTTATGGGCTGGGCCCAGAACTGGCACAGAAGCTGGCACTGAACTCTGTTGGTCAAAGAAAGTTAAAGCCCAGAGAAGATTCAAGGGAAGGAGAGAGAGAGTCTACCTCTTAGTGGAAAGAGTTGCATGTGTGTACAGGGATGGGACATGGGAGGGATTATTTATGGCCATATTTGGAGACAACACCACAGTCTGCCCTGGAGCCACAACAACTTATGTGCCTCCCATATGCAAATTTCACCTACCTACCCCAAAGTCTCATCCAAACAGTGCCTCAGGCTCAGGCCCTAAAGCCAGGACTTCAACCCCTGTGGAAGTGGCTGGAGGTGGATGGAGCTCCCCAGGTGTGGTTCCTCTTGATCTGGAGACTTAGAAACCAAAACAACAGCAGTGACAACAACCCAAGTTATCAGCACCCCCCCCCCACCAAACCCATTCAACATAAATGGTGAAACAAGAACAGGATAACCACAATAGACACTCCTGTTGAAAATGTCAGACATACGTCATCAGTTCCCCCAACTCTGGGTGCAGGACATATTCCTTGATGAAGGTCCAGTTCTGCACTATGAGAGTGAGTCCTCAATCCATCATTCCCTGCCCAAGGCTCTGCACCCAGGGCTCTGGACTCTGCCCTCAGAATCATTCTTTCTCCCATAAGAAAAGGCCTATGCTTACAGTTGAGTAGCTTTCTTATTTTTCTTCCTGCCAATAAGTAACGTTGGGCACCCAGAGGACTCCTGTAATTTTGAGTTTGGTATTTCAGTCCAAGATGGGGATATTTTGCTTGTATGACTATATTAAAACTTTGTGGGTTTCCTATGAATCTATTTGGGTTCAATCCATGCCCCCAAAGCCACATCCATAATTCCCTCTGAGGCATACTTTTCTCTACTATGGGTCTGTCGGGCTAATGTGGCACATACCTTTAAGAATCTTAGACAGTCTATTGTCTAGCTTTGAAGGTCTGCTAGCTCCACCTTAAATCTTTCAGGAGTTTTATAAATAGGTCTTCCGACCCAGACTAGAAAGGAACATCCTGAGACTCTTATTGAAGGTGTGCCATGATGCACGTGGGTGGGAGGCATTGCTAGTGGCTATGTATGGGAACAATCTACGACAGAGCTGAAAGGGACCTTAGGGATACTCATTTTAGACCAAAATAAGCCCATTTTAGAGATTAAAAATTCAAGATTGACACTTGACCAGCCTAAAAAAAGAAAAAAATTCAAGGTTAAAAGAAAAGACAGGAGTTGACCACAACCATAAAGCAAGTGTGTCAACAAAGCAAGAGAGAGAAATCTCTTGTGTTAAGGTTTAGAGTGCTTCCTACTACATTTCCCCTTATACTTAGCTGCAAAGAAAAAAACTGCTTTAAAACATATTATTAGGCATATCAAAGATAAATTATCTTTGAAGTATCTTTTTTTAAACTCATACCATTGCTATCTTCTTTTTGGTATGCAGAATAGAGTTGGCTCTACTGGAAAGACATAAAATCAGAGGATACTAATCAACACAAAGTGGGAAACCAAGCTCCCAATTCTTGTATTTTTAGAACATCTGGAAGAAAAAAGAAAATGCCATTTCTTTGTGGGTGATAAGTATGTAACTATCTATTCATTCTTAATTCATTCATGTAACAAATGCTTTTTAAACACCTTCTGTAAGTCAGACTACACTCTCCATGTTGGAGGCTGGCCCTTGAGACACTCACTAGGTAGGGGTGTTGGCAGCTGATAGTTGGAAATATGAACATGTGGTGGGAACAGAGCAAGCAGCTTTACCTGCAGCTGCTGAACAATGCCCTGTAGAAGCAGAAATTCACCAGGGATTGGTAACTGCAGCGAGAACCGTTGGATGCAGGTAGCACAAAGGAAGGGCTGGGTGGGAAGAGAGACCCTGGGAAGGCTGGAAGCATCATGCAGCACTTTGAGTTGGACAAGGAAGCTGCAGGGTCAATAACTTCATAAGCAAGAGTGGAAAGAAAAAAGAAAATGCAGCAATTTCTGTGCCAGCCTCGAATCTGAGTCCCTTTACTATGGATTAGAATTTAGAGTTTTCAATTTTGGTCACCATAATGTCTACTCAACCAAGTTTCCTTTTGCCTTGTTTGTTGTTGTTGTTGATGTTTCCCATGGTAACACAACCTGGTGATGGAAACCATGGCCAGAGCTATTTGAGGGAGGCAGCTCAGAGCAATAACACATGGTCATAAAATCAGCTCATGTTAGCAAAGACACAGGGGTGCTGAGGAAGTGACCATACCGAATGCACTTACATTTTCCATTTGGGTCATGCCTTTCACTCAAAAAAGCATTTTCGATTTCCTTTTAGATCATATACCCATGCTCCAGGACCATTGCCATGAGACAGTTGGAACAGAAGCTGTAGAACATGCTTTAAGCAAAGTGAGTATACATTATTTGAAAACATCATTCATTTTTAGAACCTGCAGCATTTCACCAAAGTGAACATTAGAGATCGTTTAGTTGAAAATCTGCTACAAGTTTAAAATAAATAATAAAAAAAAAAAAAAAAACCACCAAAAAGCCCAATTCTCCTGTGCTCAGACAAACCTGAGCAGGGTGACTTTGTTCAGGCTTGTGCTCAGTCTCCCTGGGCTGCCTACCTGTTTAACCTCAGCCACGGCGCAAATGCAAGGCTGGGGGCCAGACCAGTCATATTCTCAAAGAGGCAATCAAGCTGCCTAGCAAAGAAAACAGAGGCAGCGAGAGGGCGCGATGCCATGAAATAAATTAGAATGAACATCCCATTTTATCTCCGTGGCAGTCAGCCCATTCCATTCTTTGCCTGCTATTTTCATATGTTAACAGCAGTTTGAGAGCTGAATAGGAAGAGAGGAGAAATGGTTTTAATGCAATGCGGGGGGAGGAGAGAGAGGAAGAGAAACACTCGTTGACTATTAATCCAGACCTGGTAAAACCCAGTTGTGTCTATTGTAAGCACATATGACCGGATTTGATTCGGGGGCTTGCCATTGGTGGCAGTGTCTTCACCCATCCGGACCCTCTCTGCCTCTCTCTTCAACCTCGCTTCCACGGCCTCTGCGAGCCTTTATGGACGATGCTGACATTCCCTTGGTTCTTCCCCAGGGATCTCTCTAGTGGGGGCTGTGGAACTCTCCCTAGTGGAGGCAGGAGAGACTCTCCCTTCTCACCCTCTGTGCCCCTCAAAGGGTCAGTGGTCCTCCTGCCCACACGTCCCTCTGGACTCCCACGCTGACGCGGCACTGCAGAGAGCATGACGCCTTGCGATGGGCTGGGTGCCAAGCACTGAGATCGTGTTAGAAAATGGCCAGTTTCAATGGCAGATTTTGTCCATTAAAACCTATTACGACTTCCCTCCCAGAGCCCAGCTGGTTCCATTATAGAAAATTGGAGTGAAATGATGTCAGGTTTGTGCCGTAAAAATGAATAGGAATCTTGCTTTTCATTATTTTAAATTGCAGATTGTTGCACTGCTATGTATTTATTTTTGTCATTTCTCTCTGGCCCCGGTTGAGGGTCTGACCCTTGAATAATGAATAAACAGAAAGGCACATGTTGGCACTTGAGCCTTGCCTGTGTCACCCTGGTTTTTCCTTCCCATTTGTGACAAATTCGAAAAATGCAACATTCTTAAGCGGGTTTATAATCTGCACTCTTTTAAACTGTCACTCAATCTCTGTCTCGGAAAATAGGCTATTGAAGCGAAGGAGGAAATATTTTATAGAGACTTCAGTGACGCAAACTTGTTTCTAGGCTTAGAGGCAGCCCTCTGGTCTTTTTGGAATTAAAATAGGAATTTGGAGTAATTGTTGCCTATTGAGATAAAGGAGGTTCATTCGGAAATGCCAAATGCATTTTAGCAGCCTGAAAAAATGATGACTTCTTTTGTTTGGGCATAATCGAGTTTTTTAGATGTTTCTTTCAGACCTAGGGTTTTTACAGGGTGAATCTCAAGAGTGAGCAAAAAGTCCAAGCAACAGCGAATGTAATAGTAATGACTGTGGGTACATTTTAAAGTCTTTTATGGTTAAAAAAAAATTTATGTCTTGTTGATCCAGCACTTGAGTGGCTACTGAAAATATAACGACCAAGAATATAATAAGTCCTAGAATTACTAGAGATATGAGAAGCCATTGAAGTGCTGTAGAGATAAGAGAACTTACACCCCAGGGGATCCTTGATTTTCAGGAAAATGTTCAACTCACAGTGGCCTTTAGCAGCCTTAGAATTATAGAACACTACAGATGAAAAACCCTGGCAAACAAATAATAATAAAAATACTAAAACACTATTGTTTTCAGAGAGGCAGAAAACATCCTGACACATATTTTCTTTCCAGTTTATTAATTAAGAAGTGTGACTAGTAGAGTCCAGGGCAGATGGGCATGAGGGGCAATACAGAAACACCTTCCCCCAAGTCCCATCCTTCTAGGTAAGTCAGAGTCTGCTTTTATTAGACCACAATGACCCCAATAAACACAGCATCTGGGTTGTCCTTGAAATGGCACCATCTTTACATTCAGCCCCGTGCCCTGTGGTTGAAAATCTGGGCTTCAGAATGAGCAAGAACACTGTGGGGCTATGATCTTCCCACTGCCAAATTTGAATGAGAAACAGAAATGTCAATCATCCCTTATTCCCTCCAAATCAAAGCCAATGCTACCCTGAGTTCTCTGCTGGCAATGTGTTGAAAAATTCAATCTTGGTCATTATTGGATCCCCTACCCCTAATTCATGACTTTGTAAGACAAACTTGGGGGTTTCATAAAGCCTGGAGTTTAGAGAGGCTTCCACAATGTAGATCTGTGATGGTCATTCATGATATGGGCAGGGTTTTTTTTGTCCTAAGTGCAGAGTCCCTTGCATGATTGCATGTCCACCACTACGTGTCACGCTGGACTGGATCTTTGCCGAGACTAGAAGCCCCTCCTCCAGGCCCAGCCCTCATGACCCAGATGTGGCTCAAAGTCAGTCATCTCTGAGGTCCACCAAGTTGCCAGGGAGTTGGAGAGCAGTTCTTTTCCCAGTCTCGGGGGAGTTCCTGCTCCTCAAGTTGGCTTATTTTGTCTTTCTTTCCAAGCTTTTCCCTCCATTCTTTCCCTTCTGGGAAGGTCTCCTGCCAATGGCCTTTAGCAACACAACATGGACTGTCCCCCATTGCCCTCCACTCTTTGTCGGAAGGAAGAACTGCAACCTGGCAGCTTTACAGCAGTTTTGAAAATATGGATTTGAGTTCTGACTCCATCACTTAACCAGTTCTTGGACTTTGGAAAAGTTAAATAAGCTCTCTGTGCCTCATTTTTTTTTTAAAGTGGCATAATTACAGTGCCAATATCACAAGGTTACTGTGACACTAAGTGGAAAGAAAAAGCACGTACACTTCTTAACTCGATGCACATAAAAAACATTCATAAAAGACTACTCGTCAAGTCAGAATTGTGGCTTACCCATTCATTAGGCCGCGTGTGTCAGGTCTCAGGTGGAGTAGCCCTCCTGAACCAATAATATTGATATTTCTGACACCAGTTTGTAATCTTCACTAGGGGGTGCCAATGTCAAGATGCAGCCTCCCAGAAACAAGATATATGGTGCCTCCCTGTGACTTGTTCTCCAGCCAGAGCTCAGGTAGGACAAGCTACAGAGGGCAGATTCATAGTCCATCATGTGGCTGTAGACAGGGGTATTTATCTTTATGTGTAACTGCACTGAATTCACGGGCTCAGAGACCTACATCTATACCCAAACCACTCTCCAGCCTCAGCTCTACATGGAATTCACCAACACAACTCAAGAAGAATTAATTTTCAAACAAAGGTAACACAACAATGGCTATAGATATTTTAGGGAGAGATCTTTGGAGCAATAGCTCATCTGGGTAGTGGGTCTTGGTGGAGTGATTTCTAATAGGTGCAGTAGGCTGAATGAGGGTCACTCACAGATATGGGATATCAGGTCCTCGTGCCTGGAATGTGCAAATGTTATGTGATTTGGGAAAAGGGTTTTTTGCAGTTGTGATTAGGTTGAGGATCTTGAGAAGGGGAGAACATCCTGGAAAAGTCTGTGGGCCGTAAATGTCATCACAGGCCTCTTTATAAGAAAGAAGCAGAGGGAGATTCAACACACACAGAAGGAGAAGGCAAGGTAAAGATGGAGCGAGGGAGATTTGAAGATGCTGGCCTTGAAGATTGGAGTGACGTGACCACAAGCCAAGGAATGCTGGCAGCCGCTGGCAGCTGGCAGTGGCAAGGGATGGATTGCCCTCTAGAGCCTATAGGAGAAAATGGCCCTGCCAACATTGTAGTTTTGGTTCAGCAAATTCTGGTTCCAGATTTTTGGCCTCCAGAACCGCAAGATGATCCATTTCTGTTATTTGAAGTCACCAAGTGTATAATTTGTTACAGCGGCCACAGGAAACAAATGAAGTAGGAAAAAAGAAAGTTGGTAACGAGAAGACAGGAAAATGTGATGACAGCAGAGGGAATAAAATAATGTCCTGTCTTCTGTAAAATTAATGCTTCACTCCCGTATGAGATGAAGCAGAGTTCTGAGTGTGGGATTGCTGGGGATTTGAGTGTATACAGGCCTGTTACTGAAATTGCTGTGAATTGGGTGTAGCCACAGAGCAAATCACTTCACAAGCACGAGGAAGTCCGGTGGAGCTGTTCATAAGTCCAAATGCAGGGGCTTCTGTTACAGTGAACCATCTTCAGTGTGGCACAATGCTCAAGACCCAGGACGTAGTAGGGAGAGGAGAGTGGGTTTTTAACAGCTCCCTCTGTAGCTACTGAAATAATGTTAAATTTTATGTTTTGTGAATGAGACAATATAATTCTGCACCAGTAATACTTGCAATATCTGCTCATAGTATATAACTACCATCTGCTTTATTGTAATAGGAAAACAGACTCAACAAAGCTTAATATTCATAAAATTTTTCAACTGGGTCCTTTGGATCAACAATAGGAGGTGGCAGAAGATACACAAACAAACTGTGATTATAAGAAAAATTTGCCCACATGCACAAAAGAGCACCAAAGATGTAACACTTTCCCCCTAAAATAAAAACTTGCTTCACAAAACAGAACAAAATTTGAAATTGGAAGTTTTCTGTTTCATTCAGGAAAAAAAGAGGATTCACTTTCTCTTAAATAAGAAGAGCCCAGGTTTTAAAATGTAAAGAAATGAAGCAGATAAAAACAAAGTAAACAGTTTGCAGAATAAGCTGTAAAACATGCTCAGATTTATATCTGAGAGCTATCTCCAGAATATAGAAGACAGTGTTTAAAATAATTGAAAAGACTGTGCAGAGAGATAAATGGATATATTGTAAGAATTCAATACTTTTATTTTCTTGTTACTTTGAAAAGGAAGATGATGGATGTGGAAGTTAGTACAGGAAGATCCAATCTGTTAATAAAAAGTTTCCCCCTTCCTCAAAAGTAACCACCACTCCTCAAAATAATAAAACAACTAGTTCAAAATTTTATGTTTAAAACTAATATGGAAGAGAAAAATCCAGAACTTATTTAAAAAATCCAACAATTAGAAATGAATAGGACAAAATAAGTGCAAATAAACAAGGCAATCTCTTGTGAAGACTTTAAATTTAAAGGACAAAAAGATAATCCTGTGAGCTTCAAACAGAGTAACCATTTATTTTCAGAGGAGTTAAAATTAATTAGCTTCATATTTTCTTTCTGCCACATTTAATACTTAAACATTGAATTTTAGAGCACTTGTCATGGCTCATATAGACATTCACAGATCTGTGCAGTTTCAGACTGTATGTTTTTCAATGCCTTTTTGAAAATGACAATAATAATAAACACATCTGAAAATATTTTGCACAGTGCAGAGGTTATAATTCTTAAAGAATAGGAGATGGTCATTGAAATACAGTTATTATATAAGTGATTAAAGATACTGAGCAGTAATAAAATATGGGTTATTGCAAACATGACATGACTATCCCCAAATCCTCCACTATGTTTACTTTTAGTATCTAAATACAGTAGCCAGAGGTCCATCCCACAAATCAAAAAGATGTCCAGCGTCCTCCTCCTCTTGTTTCTTGGAGGACATCTGCTGTCCCTGGTCCACTTCACCCCCAAATGTGAATATAGCCCACGTCACTCATTCCCCAGGCAACCACAAACATGACACTGGAATGTAAATCTTATGAGATCAGGAATTTTGTCTGCTTCATTCAGCATGGTATCCCCAGGACTTAGAGGGATGTTCAGTGAATGGATGGGCAAATGCTATTGTCAGGGACAATTTTTTTTTTTTTGAAGCTTTGACAGTGGTGGCTGAGATTAATGGCATCAAGCAAGAAATAACTCAAAATTGAATTTTATGCATTGCTGTTTTAAAAATTTTATGACCGTCTCTGCCATTGTGTCATCTTGTCCTCACAATAGTCTCTGTCCTAAGGCTTCTTACCACCTGCCCTGTAGCCAGGCTGGTTCTTTCTTTCAAACTTCCTCATCTCCTTTCTTCTCTGAGCTCAAAGGGCCCTAAGGCTTTATTTCTCAGGCCTTCAATGGGAAAAAGTAGGGATCTATTTTATTATGAAGCACACCCTTATTTCTACTTGAACCAGCCCTGTTAGCACAAGCCTTATCTACCACAACCTAAAGACCTTTTATATATATATCCAAAGCAAAAGAGGTATTTTGTCGCGCCGCACTCGCCTGCAAGGACGACGCAACACACTGGAGTTCTTCCAACAGCAGTTTAATGAGGCATCTAGTCTAGTTACATGGCGAGAGACCCCGAACAGGAAGGACAGTGGGCTTATATACCATTGCAGGTAGTCGTGGCGGGAAGTGATTGGTAGAGGGCCCTGACAAGGCTCCCAGCAATGATTCTATTGGCTATGTGCTCACCCGTAATCAGAGACCGCTCCCAACAGTATTTCTCCTTCCCCCACACACGAAAAAACTTTTAATTTTTTTTTAAGTTAAGGACTGAATAAAGTTCAAAAAATAATGATATTTCCCTATACACATGGCTTTGTTTTCCCTGATCCTGTGTGATTGGTATTTGAGATGCTGAAAGAAAGAGTAACAAAGTAAAATTAATACCCAAAATGGATATGGCTGGGGAAATAAAAATTAAAAAAGGAAAAAGAAAACTTAAAATTGAAAAAAATTCCTGGCTTAAAAGGGAGATAAAAATACTGGTTTTGAGATCAATATGGCAGAATAGGAAGCCCCTGTCCTCATTCCCCAACAGAGACACCACCTTAACAACAATAGAAAATTTAGAGATCCTTTATAAGAACACCTTATGCCCATTAAGAAATTGCAATGTTTCAGGAAAATGCAAAGCCAAGAGCAGCTGTATTAAAATGGCTATAAAAATTGTTTCATTTCACCTGTGTTATTCCCTTTCCCAGGTAGGCACAGCTCAGCACGATTGGGAGAAAATTCCTAAGTCCCAGCTTCTCTCTTAGAAGGAAAAGAAAAGAGTGGCACATAGATCCAAATTCCTAGCTTTTAGGGTGGTGTTAGAAGGACAGTTTTTTGGATCTTGCCTGACTCAGAGTGCTGGGGATGCCTGGGAGCCTCAGGGAACAAAGCTCAGTGACAACTTATTGTAGACCCAAAGACCCTGCAGTATTGCAGACAGGCACCAGAGAGAGTAAGAGATTATGTAAGTTCCTGAAGAAGAAATTGTTAAGCAACTCTAATGGCACATTACATGCACAAGCTCAGAGAAGACTTATCCCTAGAAAAGGCTTGATAGGCCCCCAGAATCTCTAGCCAGCCTGACTGGTGAAGGTCTTTCCCTGTATGAGTCCAGTTTATAAAGACTAGGAGAAGTGTCTGATTTTTCAAATGCATAAATTCCCATAAAAAATAGCAAGGCCCATGAAGAAACAGGGAAACATGGTCCAATTAGAGGACAAAAATAAATCCCCAGAAACTGATCCTAAAGAAACAAAGACTTATAAATTATCTGACAAAGAATTTAAAATAATTACCTAAAAGAAGCTCATTGAGTTACACAGATAAACAACTCAATGAAATCAGGAAAATGATGAATTAAAAATGATAATAACAAGAAAGAAATAGGTACTATTAAAAAAAAAGACCAAACAGAAGTTCTGGGGTTGAGGAATACAACTCCTGACTTGAAAAATTCACTAGATGAGTTCAACAGAAGATTTGATCAAGCAGAAGACAGAATTGATCTACTCAAAGACAGATCATTTGAAGTCATCTGGTCAGACATGAAGAAAAGGAAAACAATGAAGAAAAGTGAAGAAATCCCAAGGAACTTAAGGGACATCATCAAGAACAATATACACATGATAGAAGTTGCAGAAGGAAGATAGAGAAAGTGGCAGAGAGATTATTTAAAGAAATAATGGCTAATAACGTCCCATATCTGAGAAAGGAAGTGGACATTAAAATTGATGAAGCTCAAAGGACTCCAACTAGGATGAACTCAAAGAAGCCCACGCTAGGACACATTCTAATCAAGCCGTCAAAGTCTAAGACAAGAGAACATCTTGAAAGTAGTAAGAGGAATGCACCTCACAGTGTACAGGGGAGCTCCTGTGGAACTGTAAGCAGATTTACAGCAGGAACATTGCAGGCCAAAAGGGAGATATCACCCCACACTCATTAGGATGGCCACTATAAAAAAAAAGCAGAAAATGATAAATGTTGGTGAGGAGAAATTAGACTTTTTGTGCACCGTTGGTGGGAATGTAGAATGCTGCAACTGTTGGTGGTGAATATAAAATGAAGCAATGGTGAAAACAGTATGGGGGTTCCTCAAAAAACTAAAAATAGAAATGTCATGTTATCCAGCAATCCCACCTCTGGGAATATGTCCAAAGAATTGAAAACAAGATCTCAAGAGATATTTGCACACCCATGCTCATTCCAGCATTATTCATAATAGCCGATAGGTGAAAGCAACCTGAATGTCCATCAATGGATGAGTGGAAAAACAAAATGTAGTACATAAATACAATGAAATATTATTCAGCCTTAAAAAAGAAGTTAATCCTGTCATATGCTACAATGTGGACGAAACTTGAGGACATTATCCTAAGTGTTAAAAGGCCAGTCACACAAAGACAAATACTACCTGATTCTGCTTATATAAAGTATCTAAAGTAGTCTTACAAACAGAAAGTAGAATAGTGCTTGCCAGGGGAAGGGGGAAGGGGGGAAAGAGGAGTAGTTGTTCAACGGGTATAGAGTTTCATTTTTGCAAAATGAGAATGTTTTAGAGATCTGTTGCGTAAAAATGTGCACAGAATTAACACTACTGTACTGTACACTTAAACATGGTTAAGATGACAAATTCTATGGTATAAATTTTTTTGACAAAATAAAAACATACTGATTTTAACTTGTTTGGTATGATTATGTAAATATAAATTGTGAGAATGTGAAATGTGGCATAATTACTGGTAGAATTATAAATAATTTGTTTATTTTTCATATCTTAGTAAGATTTTAAGGCAAATAGTCTTTCATATAGTAAGTGCTCAATAAATGTTGAATAAATGAATAAAATAGTTTATTCATCAGAAGACAAAGTAGACAAGTAATAATATGATTTGAGATTTCACAGCAAGACCAAAAATTATCAAAAATCATAAATAACTTAAATTTTCATTTTAAATGAGTGATAAATCTCATATTGGATTTTTTTTCCCATTCACCTTTTTGCTACATTATAAAGAACTACTAAAACCAAATGGGATGGGAAAACTAAAATTATGTTTGGTCAATTACATAAATGAGAATAAAAAATAAATGAGAATTAGCAGTATTAAAGTCAAATCAATATTAAATTTAAAACAGACAATTTTAGGTAAGATAAAGCACAGCAGAAAATTAATAAAATAAAAATTGTTGGATATTTTGAAAAGTGCAAGAAGCGATGTGGTGACAGCCTGTTACCATCAGCATGTGACTAATTAAATGGGAAGAAATAGATAAAAGTTAAGAAATGACATAATAAAAAAGAGCAGGTGACTATTACCCTAATTTAAGTACGCTACAAACTAGACATTTTTGTTGACTTGTGTACAGTAGTATTTTCTTTCTCATGCCACAATATCATAAATGCTATAAAATACAGAGAAAAAGCATCATGTATTTATTGATGGGCTAAAATGCAAAAAACATCATAAGTGAAAAGGCAAGTTTCAGGAGAATTTTTATAGTATACTGCCATAGTGTGAAGTGAAAACGTGAAACAATTATATATACACACACGTACACACACACACACACACACACACACACAAACACACAGGAACCACATGGCCCCGAGAAACACCCCATTTAGGACGTCCTACCTCCTAATGGTGGAAGAGGAACGATAATAAACAGAGCTCCCACTGTTTTTGGTGGAGCCAATTTCCTTTACAGGGCAGGTAACCACAGCGGCCGCTTCATCAGCCCCTGCCCCCTGGCTAGTCTCACGTCTTGTCTCCTCTTCCTTTGCACACTCTATGCCCAATGCACTAAATCCCAGCTATGTGATGGTGCCAGGGTTTCTCTTGCTTCTGAGGCTTGGGACATGGTTTGGGTCCTTACCTGGGGAGCTCTTCTCTTCTGAAGCTGGCATAGACCCTCCTATTCTTTCTGCCCACAGCTCCCTGTTGCTTCCATCTCACATACTGTAATCACTTACAGACTTGTAGATTCTTACGATTACACTGTAAAATTTGGAAGACTGCACTGCGTTTATTCATAGCTGTCAATATCCATGGGAGTAGCAAGGAGGTATACAATAAATATTTGGGGACTGAATGAACAAACAGCAAATGAAGCAACGAAAGAGTGGATGAATGCACGTGAAAAGCCCCACATCCTCCCATGGGCATCACAGTCTGTCCTTCCCACTGACGGCTGGAACTGCCCCCTTCCCGTCTGCTTTCCCTGCGGGAACACTCCATCCCACTGCCGTATGGTTAGGCCCTCAGTACTTCCTACATGCCACTGCCTCCACTGCAGGACTGGGAATGGAACAATATTCCGCTGCATTTAACAGCAGCCCAAACTCAACAGCTCATAATTCTGCTACAGGCCAGAGGCAGATATGAAATATAAACCCTCTGAAAGGAGGTACATTGAGAGAAAGATCATTTTACCCATGTTACAACCAGGCAGAAGGGGCTGAAAAAGTTAACTGACTTTCTAGGGGAAAGCAAGGTCTTTAACACAAGCGTTCTGTCTCCCACGCGTGTTCCTTTCCTGTGGGCTGGGGAGAAAGAAAACATTACTATCCACATTTCCTATCTCTATATCTGTTTATTTCTGTGTCTAGCTCTACATCTCTCTCTAGATCCTGTTGAATTCAAGCTTTGTAGCTAAGAGAGAAGCATCCCAAGCTCAGAGTATTTAGCAGGACCAGGAATTCCCAGAGGACACACCAGAAGGGTGATACGCTCCCTTAAATCAAATTCAGCATATGCAGTTTAGCACCCTTGGTGGACTAACTGCTCTTCTTTCTGCCCTGTAGGCAGGTAATTCGATATACTGGACAGAGCTCGGGACCTGGAGACAGGAGAACCTGGTTTGGTTACCCACTCACTCTGTTACCAGCTGGGTTACTTTAGACAAGTTAATCCACCCCTTCCAGACCACAATTTCATCTGTAAATAATCTAGATCAGTATTTTCCAAAAATTGACTCATGTAGCAGCAGTTGTACCACGTCCCACACCCAAAGATTTGGATTCAGAATCTGTTTTTTTAAAGCTCCCCAGGCGATTCCGATGTAGGGCAGATTTGAGAACTACCCACCTAACTACTTCTGCATGGTGCTCAGTAATGTGCATACACCACAACTGATTTGTCCATTTTCTTTTCGATGCATGTAGTTTATTTCCAAATATTTGCTATTATGAGCAATTCTCATGTGACCATTTCTTGTGTATATGTACGAAAGGCTGTCTGGAAAGTATCCAGCCGTGTAACTGTTCTCATTATGTTAACAATGGCTGGACTTTCCAGACAGCCCTTGTATATCTGTGGGAGGGACTCTGTAGGTTAAATGCCTAAGAGAAAAATCACTGGGTCATAGGATATTACATCCTCACATTTTCTAACTATTACCAGCTTGTTTTCTAAAGTGGTTACATCAGTTTACACTCCCACTAGCAGTATACAGCAATTCTTCTCATTCTGTATCTATGCTTACACTTGACATTGCCAGACTTTCTCATTCTAGATAATTTCAGTAAACACTTGAATAAAATTCTGCATGGATGAACTGCTCTTAATGTATGGTGTCCCTTTGCTGGTACCCTATGGCTGTGCTCAGTCTGCCTATTGAGTGAGTTCTTTGTGAGACCACCTGCCTCTCTATGTATTCAGTGCATGTACGTTTCAAACTAAACTTGAGAAGTAGGGATTCTATTCTGGCGTCTCTTGTTTGGATTTCCGTTTGTTTGCAAATGTCAAGTCCATAGCTGTCCATGGTGATGTTTATTATAGTTTACTATGAAATTAATAGGAATTGATAATAATTATACATTTGTGATGTTTAGATCAATGTTCATTGCATTGATGAATGTAATAGTGATTTAGAAAATGACTTTATGTTATTGCACCAATTAAAAAGATATATCCTCTAAATGGGTGGGTGCAATCTGTGGGCAGCAAGTTACTGGAGCATACAGATGGCTAAAGAATTTCTTCTTTGTATGCACGTGGACATATATCTGCACAGTCCTCTAAAGAAATCCTTCGATGGTGATCGCTTGAAGACTGCTTTCTTAGGTTTTGGAGACCTCGAGGAAATGTCTTAGGAGAAAATATATAGAAAATAGGGAATAGGCGGTTACACTTGACCATATGAAGTTAGACCTAGAGAGTGCTTTTAGAATGAGAAGCTGCCTTACAACTATTTATTAATAGGCTAAAGCTCATAAAATATTAAAATATGAGTCCCATGAAAGTCTAATATCTTCTCTTGTCCTCCTTAATAATGGAATGTTGGAGGAATTGTATTGGAGACAGAATGATTTTAAGAATGCATTGCTAAATTCCCAAATGCCATATTCAACAGGGCTCTGGTTCATAGCATGAGATTTCAGTCTGCTTGCAGGCTGGGAGCAAAGGTATTTGGTTGTCTGCCTCCCTGGGAGCTTTGAGAGCATGACTTAGAGATGAATTCGGAAGAGTGTACTGATTCTCTAAGAGCCGTTTTGCATTTCTCTCTGCATTCTGGCACACCGGCTTCTAAAAATACAGGGGTACGGATGACTCAGAGTGTAAGTTAGGTGGGCTTTGTAGTGGAGGGAGGTTCAGGGAGAGAATTTGGAATGGAAAAGTGACTGAGGTAATGAAAAGAACTTGAGTTTCACTGAATGTTCTCCTGAGAGAGACTCAGATTTTTATAATCAGAATGGATTGCAGAAAATCATTGGACTGGACTAAGATTTAAGTAGGAAAGGGACGAAATATGCGATGTTTATTCTAGCGGTTCAAGTTTCAGAACAGAATGTGCAGCTGTGAGATTAAAACCAGCTCTGTGTTTAGCTATGGCTGAGATGAAATTCCTCGCACAGGCGGAAGATTATTGTAATTTTCTTATTATAAAAATAATACATATTTCCAGCAGAAAATACATTTTGTCATTACTCTTGATTTTTCTATATTTTTGGTTGTTGGATTCTGCTTATTCCGGGAGCTTTCTAGAGAAGGTCAGGCCTAGATTGTCTAAAATGTGATGACTTTTACTGCCAGATTGTGACTGTGGGCACAGGTGAGGTTTTCTTCACTTGGGTGATCAAGAGAATCAAAAGATAAGTTTTTGAGGAGATCCGTTAGGGGAAAATATCTATGTGGAAAAATAGAGGGAAGAGATGCTTACACTCCACCATGTGAAGGCAGAGATGGGATTCCTTTAGAATTGCTCTGTGAAACCCTACTGAATTCCCCGTGGGGAGAAGACATGGCAACTTATTTTGGCTGAATTCACATATTTCAAGTTATATGAACTAATGATGATGAAGGCTATTTAGGAATGTTTGAACAAATTCCTCCTACTCAATTAAGTCACATAAGTGGATCACGTCATTTGAGAAATGATAGCTCAGAAGTCCAACGAGGTACAGGACGATCGTTGATAATATATTGGAGCCCAAAAGTATTGAATCACCCGACAGGCATAAGTGTGCCATTAATGGTGGCTTGAGCCTTTACTGTGTTCAGGGCAAATATGTTTAATTAAGTTACTTCATTTAACTGTCACAATAACCCTACTGAGTTGAGTACTATTGGTCTCACTTTTGCAGAGGAGTAAATAGAGGCTTGAAGAGATTTAATAACTCTCTCAAAGTCTCTGAACCAGGGAGTAGCAGATCCAGTCCTCAAATCCAGTTTAGCAGCCTTGCTCTTCACCAATATTTGGTTGTGTTATATGCAGTCTGGAATATGATTTTGTTTTCATAGCCTGCTTTTTCTATCAAATCATATTTTAATCTGGAAGCAAAGTTATATTCCCAGAGATCCAAATTGTTTTACATGAAGCTTGTGTAAGAAATTTAGACTCAAGATGGGAGGTCCTTATTGCAAAGTTTGGTTTCAAGCCCAGAAAATGTAGAATTCCTTATTTTCCAGGCATCCAGCTAGCGATGATGGCAACCTAGAGGAATCCTGATGAATGTGCTTGTATAAGATATCCTTAAAGGCCCAGGGGCACAGGCTTGGAGGTCAGGGCGGACGTCCACATGAAGATTTAGGTCCACCTCAGTGAATGCAGAATGGTGTAGCTGTGTTGGCTTTGGGCATTTGTGGCCAGGATGTGGCCCTGGGCTGAACATATTTTTAGGTTCTTGCCTTTGTGGGGAAAGGAGTGTCTGGTCTTGGTGCTCAAGGTAAATAAAGGATTGCCAGTGAGTTGGTGGTCAGGTGGGTAGCACTAAGGTGGATTCTGAGCACTAGGCACTTTAAAGTGGAGTCTAAACATGGCTTAAAGGCTACCTACCAATTGTTCTCCACCCCCCCCACCATTGGGATGGCTTGGGAAGCATCTTCCCCCAGTCTGGGTGGTTTTCTCCCCATATTTTCACAAAGCAATATTCAAAGACCCAAAATAGCCCTCTGTGGATCTCTGGATCTCCCTGGCTTTGCTTTCTTCTCTCCAGGGCATCTCCTTGCAAATTCTGGCCTCCAGCCCTCCAGCCCTGGAATCTATACTCTGTCTCCACAATTTTATGAGGACACCTGGCTTTGTTTCGTTCCCTGTCCATGCATGTAGCCAGGGAAGCTCTCTGCAGGTGGTGAGTTGGGGTACTCCTACGGCTCACCTCCTTTGTTTCCCTTCTTGCAGGATCAATGTCTTGTGCTGTCTATTGTTCAATTCCTGAGAATTCCTTTTTTTGTTGTTGTTGTTTTTTTGAGACAGAGTCTTGCTCTGTCACCCTGGGTAGAGTGCAGTGGTGTCATTATAGCTCACTGCAACCTCCAGCTCCTGGGGTCAAGTGATCGTCTTGCCTCAGCCTCCAAAGTCGCTGGAACTACAGGAGCTTGCCACCATGCCTGGATGATTTTTCTATTTTTTTCATAGAGACGGGGTCTCGCTCTTGTTCAGGCTGGTCTCGAACTCCTGACCTCAAGCAATCCTCCCACCTCAGCCTCCCAGAGTGCTAGGATTATAGGCATGAGCCACCGCACCTGGCCAAGAACTCTTGATTCAGTTAATTTTCTAGTCAATTAAAGGCTGGAGTGGGACTCTGATCCCTGTTATTCCTTCATGGCTGGAAATATGTGTCTTTTCCTCTTTGTTTTTAATACTTGATTCGGGATTGCCTTTTCCAGAAAATTTCTCCAGCAATTCCCATTTTTATTCTCTGTCTCCTGACAGATGAGGAGACATCCATCAGCCCCTGACCCATGTACCATGCAGCCAATTTAAACAACTCTCACTAACTGTATATGCAACAACTCATGTCAGATTCACCAGTGTGTAAGGTGAGCATGATCATTTTGTTTCCATGGATCAATTAAGAGCAAAGGTAACACAACTGGTGGCAAAGACAGGACTGGGGGCCCCTATCCTCTGACTCTGCACATCACACATCAAAATAAATTCCATATAGAATAAAGAGTTGGGCCAGGCACGGTGGCTCATGTCTGTAATCCTAGCACTTTGGGAGGCCAAGGTAGGAGGATCGCTTGAGGCCAGGAGTTTGAGACCAGCCTGGTCAACATAGTGAGACCCTGTCTCTAAAAAAAAAAATTAAAAATTGGCTGGGCCTGGTGGCACATGCCTGTAGTCTCAGCTACATGGGAACCTGAGGCAAGAGGATCACTTGAACACAGGAGTTTGAGGTTGCTGTGAACTATTGTGACATCACTGCACTCCAGCCCAGGCAATAGAGTGAGACTCTGTCTTAAAAAAAAAAAAAAAAAAAAAAAAAAGAACAAAAGGTTAGATAGAAGAAATGAGAATATCAAAAACTAGAAGAAAACATACACAACTAGCTATTTAGTTTATCTAGATGTAAACAAAAGCAACAGGTGAAAGACATAAAATATTTTGTTATAGGATTATACTGTGACCAAACCTGACTTCCACAGTTAGTCATTCAACTTGTTCCCAATTTTATCCCATTAATAACAATACTGTGATTAACATCTTTTTGCATAAAACTCTGCTTCTCTTCCTAATCTTGAATTATTTCTTTAAGATAGAGCTTTCAGAACTAGAATTTAGAGATAATGTCTATTTGTATTCTTAATATTTTTATAGATATTTCTGAAAAGATGGAACTAATTTACATCTTTCCAGACATATATGGGGATAAGCATTGCATTATATATTTATCACCATTTTTGTATCATTATGAATTTCATAAGCCAAAAACAAGGCCTCCTTCTTTATTGTAGTTGTTTTCCCCATTTTTGGTCTGGATGTACGTTGGTTTAAAAATTTGTTAGTAATTTTTTTGTATTTTTTGTTTTATGAGAGGATCTAAATTTTTTTTAAATTATTGATTTGTACTAGAGAAGGTAATTAAATATTAAAGACATTAATCATTAGTCATATTTGTTGTAAAATATTTAATAATCTTAACTGCAAATTTTTATATAAAAAAGGAGGTTGCCTTAGAGAAGCCCTGATATTGAAATAAGTAGATTAGAGAAAACTGAGTCTGTGCCTGCATGAAACACACGTCTCTGCTGTCAGTTACTATATCCACCTAAATCCTTCAGATGTTACCTTGCATGCAACTGGCTTCTTCCCCATCCTGTCCATACCTTCCGCTTTTGAGCTGCAACACTCCCTGGAAGTGGGATTTGAAGTGTAGACAAACGGTAATTATCTTCTCTCCCATTTTAATCTCTCTTCTTTCCCACCCAGACTCTTCTTATGCATTAAGTATCATAACATTCACAGGCTGGGCCTGTGAACCATCTGCCATTATACAGAGAGAGCAGTTGAGAAGAAATCATGTGTAGATTAAAGGCTGTCTCCTTCTGTCACTTAAACAAGCACATCCCAGATTTATGCCGTAATATAAATGAGAGAGGTAAGCTAAATGTCTGGGCCATTTAGGTTGCATGAAATTAGCACTGTGTGGTTGGACAATTCCTCTGAAGGGACCAGGATGAACAACTTCCCATGAATATCTCAGTGGAATTTTTTTTAATATAGGATGAATGGGAAGAACAGATAATACCAGTTAATCAGGGCAGAAAGCTAAAGACAGTGAAATTAAATATTTGTTCAAAATCGATTTCACATGGCCATATCCCTGCCAGGTGAAAAATTCGTTCATTTATTCATTCATGCAGTGATTCATTCATTCAACACATGTGCCTGGCGTGCCCAGTGCAGGGCAGTGACTGTGTGTGAGTGGGTACAAAGTCATGGCACCTCTTGGACCAATGGTGGTGCAGACAAGCAAATAAATAACGCAGCGCTGTGATCGGAATGAGGTTCTGGAAAGGGCCTGGCCTTTGCAGCTGACACATCTCCATTAGAATCCTAGGCTAGGAGACTTGCTAACAGTGTGACCTTGGTCTGAAACTTTCTGAGGCTTAAATCTGTCATTTGTAGCACATGGATAGAAACATCTCTCTCTCAGGAGCTCCTGTGAGGATTAAGTACATAAATACCTTAGGGCCTATATCTATTAGGCATTTAATAGGTGATTAAAAACAAAGGCTTGTCCAAAGTACAATGGTAATTCAGAAAAACAAATGGACACTTGAGAAGAGTCATCATAATAGAGCGGATATTTGAATTGGATTTCTTGGGAAATGTAGGAGCTCACCAGGTGAATAAAGCAGAGAGACAATTCCATGCAGAGAGATGAACATACACAAAATCTGTAAAGAATGAAACTGCAGATAATTCGGGTCAGTACTTTAAAGAAGGCATATGGTAAAGGTGGAAGGTCACCAGGGAGGTTGGGCTGATTGGATGTTATGAGGCTTCACATGGGTTGATGGTCTGTGAAATGGCGCTCTAGGTTGAAAAAACCTAGAAACTTGATTTTGTCAATGTACTGTGAGGGGATTTGATCTTCAGAAAGACTCACGCTAACCCAACTCTTGATAGACTGATATATAACCAGAAAGCCAGTATTACAAACTAACTAACTGTAAGGATGGGGCACTTAAATCAGCTTATCAGCACCTTGTTCCCCTGTCTATAGATGCATAGAACACAGCTTCTCAGGCAAGACAGCTCAAAGTACACTTCTCTCCACACTAAGAGTCAAAGGGCTCCAGTGCTCTCTCTCTCTCTCCTGGACAGGGATGTCACCAATACAAAAGATGCTCCTCTTACTATCTGCCGTCCTGACCAACAACTGCCCCTTCTAGTTGAAAATAGAATTGTTGTTTTTGGAGATTGTTAACTCATTCACTTAGACAACGGTTGGTCTTGTTTCCATCTTGGAGCCAGTCAGTGTCCTGGGGACAGCCCTCTGTGTCTTTGCTCTGAGCGTTGTCAGAGCAAAGTTGTCTTGTCAATCACTGTATCTACACTTCCCAGGAGAGCACCTATCCACAGTCAGCACACAGCAAATACCTCTTAAAGAATGAATGAGGTATTGGGTTCACCATATTGATTTTTATACCTAAACTTTCAGAAGGTTGCCTTTTGGCCAATGGAATTGACTTCAGTCCTGAACCCTTTTTCTCAGTGTACCTCCTACAACCTTGTGGACCTAGAATTTAGGGAGTGTGGAGTCCTGGTGAGAGACTTGGGGGAGAAGGTTAAGGTGTGAAGAGTCTTGTATTTTCACCCAAGGAATAATAATCAGGGACCTGATCCCAGTATACCTCCTTCTTCTTCTTGACCACTGAAATATCTACCTTTCTTTATGCTTTAGGGAATTCAAGCCTCTGTTACAGTGAAGCCTCAAAGTCTAAGAAGTTCAACACCATTAAGCTGGTTTCTCATTCATAGCCCAGGGGCCGTATTTGAAGGATGATCTTTTACGTGGTGATTTGGATATCCGAGCTCCTTCCTTCTAGGGCTCGGCCACCCTTGGGCGCCGTGGCTCTTTATGTCTGATCCCCAGGCCGGTGGCATCCACCTTACCACGGAATTGGTAAGAAATTCAAATTCCTGGGCCCCACCCCGGACCTACTAAATCCGAAACTGCAGGGATGTGGCCCAGCCATCTGGGTTTTAGCAAGCCCTCTAGGCAATTCTGATAAACACCTACAATGTAGAGCCACATTTCCAAGAGGAAGGTATAATTTTGGTGGCTTGAGTTGGAATTTGTTCCAAAGACATAATTTCATTATGAGATATGAGATGCGGTGGGGGTGGTGGATGTGCTGTCATTGCATTTACTGGGGTCCTGCTGTACACCAGGCCCCGTGGCAGGCTCCGGAGACACATGGACGATCAAGACGCTGATCTGCTAGTACTCTGCTTCGGGTATTTTGTACTAAATAAAGCTTTTATTGGCTTATCTGGATATATACACTGGTATGCAGTAGGCAATTAATAGATGTTTATCAAAAGAAAATGAACGATGACTGAATCATTTTATCTTCCTGACATTTAGATTTCTAACCTTGGGGAAACAGGAGATTAGATTTCCAAATTAATCTCTTGGGCCCCTTATTCTATCAAAATCTCTCTCTCATATTCAGAGAAACACTCACTGCCGGGTAGTCGTCTTGCTTCCACCTGCTGCCTATAGTCACAGAAAATGTTTAAAAGAATATTCTGGAGCAAAGCCCTATCTGCAAAGAGAAAGAGGACTCCCTAGTTTAGGGTAATAGTAAGGATGATAATGATAATACTAAAATTAATAATCAGTGATCACCGACTAAGAGCCAGGCATTGCACCTGTGTTATGTTTACGGAATCCTCACAACCTTTGAGGTAGTTGCTGTTGTTTATTCCCACATCAGAGCTGAAGGTGTCAAGGCGGAAATTTGGCAAATTGGCCAAGGTCCCACTTCTACTAAGTGGGTACTCGGGGATTCTAGTTCAGGCTGTGTGTGGCTCTGCAGCCAGTGTGTTAACTTCTAGCTTCAACTGTGAAACCAACTTTAAGCTTATGAAAACAGAAGTAAACCCTTATGCTGCGGTGGGAAGGAACTGGATCAGAGCAGGGAAGAAAACCCTTGATTAAAGCTCTCGTAGCATATTGGCAGCAGATGCGTGGGGCGGAGAGAGGCCTCTCGGGAAAGACAGACAGGAGGGAGGGAACGTCTGCATCCGACAGAGCCAGGCCCAGGCCTTTGTGTGCCGGGGTCCTGGCCGAGGCCCTGCCTGCAGGCTGCAAGGCCTTGGACAAATCAATTAACCTTTATGAGCTTTACGAGTCTATGGCCTATAAAACGAGGGTGATACCTTTAATGACTGTCTTACATGGCCATTATGAGAGTCCAATGAAAAAAATTACAGGGCACATAAAAACGGTACCCACAGAAGCCATTCTTAGAAAACAGAATGATGCTGCAGTCCTCACGGCCAAGCAACCAACCTTGCCAGGCTGGATCAGATAAGGAGATCCTTGAGCTGGTTGTGGAAAATTCCTGGAAATTCCACATGTAGGTGAGAGAAGGGCTCCAGGTGCAGAGAAAGGGACCGGCCCTGCGGGGACGCAGAGGCACATACTGACACGGTGTGTGTAGCAAATAGTAATGGGTGTGCTCAAGTGGGAGTACAAGATGCGGCTTGGGAGTGCGGAGTGGGTGGAGAGAGACAGGGGCCAGGGATGCTTCTGATGTTTTCCATGAGAATGAAAAATCGGTATATTTACATTGAAATGAAAACGAAAATATTGCTGAAGCATAAATGAGAGCACGTTTTGTGCAAGCCCTCTGCAAGCTTCAGAGCACCGTCCGAACATTAGTTATTGCTGTTGCTGCTGGTGTTGCCAAGTTACAGCAACCAGGGATTGCCATCCTTGAAGGCTTGCATGTAAGTCCAAACAGTTGTAAGAAATGCTTGGAAAAAAAAATAACCCAAAGAACCAGTGGGGAGGAGGGACGCCGTCTCAGTCCAAATTGAGGGTGATTTATTACCGCGGGTAATCGATAGTAGTAGGTCCACATCAATTTTATATCTAATTTAAAATTTTGAGGTCTCAATGTGCTCATTAAAGAATATAATGGATTTACATATTTTAATTATGTTTTATGGATTGTGAACATAATGTAATTAAGAGACTTTTCAGGAGGTGTGATTAATGAGCAGGGTGGCCCGACATATGGCAGGAGACACCACACCGAGTGGACTCGGGTGAGAGGAGTCCAGCCCCACCGCTGACAGCCCAGGCCACAGCGTCAAGACACTATTCACGTGGCGATCGGAGCCTAATGGTGCTAGGTGGCAGGACCGTGGCGCAGGGGGTGCAAGACAGACCAGCAAGAGGCCGCGCGCTGTGTGGAGCCAGTGTGCTGTGTGCCGCGGAATGCTCCTCTCCTTGTGCTCTTCCGTGTCTCCCCCGTGTGCCCCACGCCCTGCCTTCCCCACTGCTGCAGCCTTAGTTCACAACCCTCTTAATGCTTTTTATTTTTAATTGTACTAAAACGACACATAACATAAACTCTACCCTCTTAACTATTTCCAGCGTTCAGTTGAGTAGTGTGAAGTATATTTGCATTGTGGTGTAACAGATCTCCAGAACTTTCTCATCTCGCAAATCTAAAGCTCAATGCCCATGAAATAGCAACTCCCGTTTTTTTCCCTGCTAGCAGCCCCTGATAACCCTCATTCTGCTCTCTGTCTCTGTAAACTTAGCTGCTCTGAGTACTTCGTTTAAGGACACTCATACACTATTATTTGTGTGTGTGTGATAGGGCTTATTTCATTTGCAGAATGTCCTCAGGGTTCATCTAGGTTGTAGCATATGGCAGGATTCCCTTCCTTTTTAAGGTCGGATAATATTCTGTTGCATGTGTATGTGTATACCACGTTGTCTCTATCCATTCATTCGGTGATGGACATGACAATTTCATTCACTCTTCTCTGTTTTGTGGAGATGTCTCTGATCTTTCTAGCCCCAATCTCAGGACTCCTGAGACTCTTGTTCGCCCACAGGAGGGGTCCTTCTAAGAGGATAGGTGATTCCCCTGTTTAAAATCTATTCATATTTGGGCATTTGTCACTCCTTAGTCTGGTTTAGAGCACTCTCATGGTCTGGCCACTTCACAGTGCAATTCTGTCCCTCCTTCTGCCGTGTGGTTCATCTATCCCAGGCTTGGCCACCTCTCCCACCCTTCATCACTTTCAGACACATTTGCACCTTCATGTCTCTGCACACCTGATCTCCCTGCCCGGAAAGTCTGAGTCCACTATGTGTGAGACCTTTCTAGATCCACCTTTCCCGAGGCCATCTCTTAATCAAATAAAGACCAGTCAGTGACAGGGATTGGCAAACTATGGCTCAGGGCCAAATCTGGCTCAATGCCTGGTTTTACAAATAAAGTTTTATTTTAACACAGCCCTGCAGGCTTGTTTATGTATTGTCCATGGCTTCTTTTGCACTAAAATTCAAAGCTCTTTAAAGAAAATATGCAAACACCACCTCCTGTAGGCCATCTCTTGTGTTCGAATTCATCTCTGCTACTTCCCAGCTGTAACCTTGTGTAAGTAATTCAACTTCCCCGTATCTCATCTAAAAGGGGGGATGATAACAGCCCTCCTCACAGCTTTATTGTGAATATGGAGATAATACAGGTAGAGTCCTTGGCATATGGGTGCCAGGAAGGCTGTTAAGGCCACAAGTATCCATGCTGGGTTGCCAGACAGACACGGTGCATTCGTGAGCAGTGGCTGCAGCCCAGACTTCGCTGTAAAGGCCACGTGGCAAGTGCAAAGAGTTTGAGCTTTGGAGTTTAAAAATCTGGGGTCCAAATTCCAGATCACACCTATTTTTATTTAACATGAACTTGGGACCTGGATTTTCTCATGAGTGGAATGAGGAAAATAATACCTGGCCCTTCAGATTTATTGTGGGGATTAAAAGCAGTAGGCATTTTAATTTTGATTTATGGATTAAAACATCCTGCACACAACAGCAGAAAGCAGACGCTGGGAAAGGGCAGTCTCCTTTCTCTTCTAAGAGAAAATTCGCAATTTCCAGCCCCTATGGCTTGCTTTGCTCAAACATCTTGACAGCGTCCTTCTGCCTACAGGGTGCGTCGTGAGCAGACCTCCTGGGCTAGTGCTCCTGGGGTGCTCCTTCCATTTTCCTGAGACCCTCTCGCTGTCCGGCCACCCTCTCTAGCAGGCAATGATCTAGTAACCGTCAATCACATCCGCTTGCAGCGCTTCCTCTCTGCTCTCCCGTCCTCGGAATTACTGCCGGCCTCTAGGGGGAGCTCCAGACCTCGCCATCTGCGGGCCCGGGTCAGAGGCGAGCGCGAACCGACTGGCGCTGGGTGAGCACTTGTCGGATCCGAGGGCAGAGGGAGGGATGCTGGGGTGAGGGTAAAGCCTGGCTTCTGAAGGCTGTTTATCAATTATAATTTTACGCTTTTGGGGTCTCTCTTCTTTGTTTTGTGTTTGCCTCAATGAACACTAAGACCACCCTCTGCTTGGGTGGAAGCAAATATTCCCTTCATCCTCCCAGCCTTCCTCTTTAGGGAGCTGGGCTCCCACCCAAGTGAGCCCCAAAGGCGAACAACAGCCTGGCGGGGGGCTTGCTCCGGGCCCTGTGGCGAAACGTTTCTGCCCTGAAGCATTTTCCTGTATTTGTCCCAGCAGTGAGGTCTCGCCAGCAGGAGTTGGAGGATTCCAGTCCTCGAGCAGGAAGCCACCGAGCCTTGGTTCTTTGTTCCCTTCGGGCAAAAACATCCTGGTGACACATGAACATCTGATCGAATTTGTCTGGGGGCCGTGCTTGTGCTTGAGAACAACAGCTCCAAACAGAAATAAAATGTTTCTTAGCCTGAACTTCTCCTCTGTGTCCTGAGGATGACACAGCCATGGTGTGTGGTTGGTCAAGGATTTTGGAAACTGAGTCTTAGCTTACTCATCTACCTATCTATCATATGTCTACCTATCTATTAATATTTTTTTTCTCTCTCTCTCACCTGGAGAGAAACGAAAGAATGATTCCATGAAGGAAGGGTCAGCTCCGTGTCAGGGGGGCCGCAGGGAAGCTTTTCCAAAGGGGCAGTGTCTGAACTGAGTTTTGAGCATCAACCAAGGCTGAGCCACGGAGGTTGTGTGGGAGACAGATCCTGCCACATGGGAGTGGCATGTACAAAGGTGGACAGTTGTGACAAAGCACAGGACATGGTGTGTTGATGTTAGAGATGGTTGAATCTCAGGATCTGAGGAAGGAGCAATGAGAGATAAAGCTAGAATTACATGGGTTTTACATAACGGTGGGGCTGATATTCATTGTGTCAACAAGTTATTTTTTTGAGCATCTATTTCGTGTACTGTTCCAAGATCTATGGGTGTGTGAATAAGCAGGCTCATTTCTTTGCTTCAAGGAATATGAATTCCCCCGCACAATGCAGAAGGGATTGCATTCATCCAGGGGTATTGGGGAGATGTTAGAGAAAACGTCATGCAAAATGGTCACATGACCAGACCTGTGTTTTAGAGACATTACTAATGCTGGTGTGGAGGACAGGCTGGAAGGTGGAGACCCCAAAGGTGGGAAGGCCACTGGAGAACCCATTGCAGTAGCACAATGAAGAGATGACTTAAGGCACATTTGGAGAGATAAAACCAAAACCAGGGGATAGACGTGGAAGTTGTTTCAGAGGTAGATTTCAGAGGTACATTTGAAAGAACTGGATAATGTTTCATAATCAGTTGAACGCTGAAGGTTAGGGATTAAGGAATGGTCAATGTGGCAAAAGTCTTGGGTTGTAAGGAATGGGCACATGAGACAATACACCAAGATAGGTGAAACAGAAGGAAAAGCAGGTTTTCAGGGGAAGGGAAAAGGGGGTTTTGGAAATGTTGACTTTGCTGTGGCTGGGGCACCTACAGAAATATGTCTGGTAGAGAGCTGGATGTTGTCCATGTTCAAGACCCTTTCAGGCAGGGTTAAGGATACAGATCTGTAAGTTACAAGGAAATATCTCCAAGCTGGGTTAGGAAGAAGAGCTAGAGAAGGCAATATAGGAAATATCACTGGGAAAGGGAGGAACAAGACAGAGTATGTGGCAGGGGAAAAAGGAGGTAGAGAAACTTTAAGGAAGGAGTGGTTCAAGGTAACACATTTCACGGAGAGACCTGATCTACAGACAGAAAGGACATTGGTGACTGAGGCAGATCGTGTCATTGTCATTGATGAGGTGAAGACCATATGGCCACAGACAGGGATTAATGGGGAAGTGAAAGTGATGACAACAGGAACTTTGGACAACTTTAGCAAGAAGTTAGTTAATGGAGGTAAAGAGTTTTCGGCTAATGGCTTGTAGGACAGGGAGGATTGAAAATAAGGATTTTTTTTTTTAATGGAAGGTGATCTGCTTTACTGTTGAAACCTATTCAGTACCATCAGGTGGGAATTTTGACCAAAACATTTGTTTGCTTGGGGAGGTGTGCTCAAACGCTGGCTGTGAGGAGAGTAAGATTCTCAAAGGGCATCTTCCACTCATGTCTTTCTGAAGTGTTGTGCTGTGCCAAGAATGTCTGTAAGCATCGAAACCTCTGGAGTGTTGAGAACTTTCTGAAAAAGAATTAATTATGCAAGGAATAGCGCTTTTCATGTCTGGAAATCAGTGCAGATGGAAACCCTGCTTCTTGGCTTTTGCGGTCATCGAAGGCTCTGGCACTCACCAGCCGTGTGACAATGGGCCAGCCACTGACCTTCTCTGAGTCTCAGCATCTTTAGCTATAAAACAGCAACAGTCTTACATTGTGGGGCTGTTTTTGGAGACTTCCACTCCGCACCATTAATTTTCTTGGAACCTGGCGTGGTTAGGCACTCGATAAATGTTAGCTCTCGCTTCCCAACCCCCTATCAGCATTTGATTACCGAGCATTTGATTACTTTGGCTTGAGCCAACTCCCTTAACAAATGTTTCCACCTTAGATTAAAATTAATTCAAAGACAGAGACCAGCAACACATCCTGCAAGGGACTAAGAAAATGGCATTAATTTTGTAAATTAATAAATATGCAAATGGAAGCTTTGTATGGAATTGGCTATATAAGCAGGAGTTAAATTGTGTTGTAAATTATGCATCGCCATATGGAGCAGATACCCTTGACTTCGCATGCAAAGCGGAGCAAGCTGGAGCAGACCTTGCTGGAATGGCTTCTCAGAGTGCGTGGCAGCTCGTCCAACGGCAACCCCGCGTGCTGAGTCACACGGCTGATGCTGGAGTGGCAGTGGGAGCCCCACGGTGAGTGCGCTGTCACCCAGCTACTGCTGAGAGTAACCTGGGGAAGAATGCCCTGCAGCCACCAAGAGGATGGTCGGCCCGGAGCTCCTGTGAGCCAGTCCCCTGTGCGCTGAGCACACCACTCTGGGACGGAGGCAGGATGGAAGGGCTCTGCCTGGCTTCCAGAGCCTGAGCCGGTGCCACCGCTCTTCCAGCTTCAAGGCAGGTGTGACTGGCCTGGGGAACTGTGGTCTGCTGCTAGATTGACTCATCAATCATTGCAAAACAAATAGTCTAAGAGCAGGCCAGGTGTTCAACATGGAGCTGAATAGATGCTGGAGGGCACTGATTTCCTGTGACGACTATTCAGCAGTGTCACCTAGAGAACTTTTTAAAAATAGATTCCCCGACTCCCACCTCTGGAGTCCTGATGCAGCATATCTGGGCTGGGATCTGGGAATCTGTTTTCAAACCCGCAGTTAATTCTGATGATCAGCTAGGTTTGGGGGTCGTGGCTGCAGAGAAAATTTCTTTCTTGGTCCTGGCCTTCAAGGGTCTTAAAAGGCAGCTGAGAAGACAAGGTTAGGATTCTGGGACCCAGTCACTCTTCATTGCCTGTGAGCTTAGCAGTGGGGCAGACACTGAGCCCAGGAAGAAATGGCTCATAGCTGGGTGGATCAGGGAAGGCTTTTGGAGGCCACAGCCACCGCCGGCTGGGAGCAATGTGTAGGGATGAGGAGAGGAGGGCTGGGGAGGCATTTGGAGATGGCGAAGCCACCCGCCATGGGGGTGAATCAGAAGGGGTTGTCCTCAGGTGTGGGGTCAGGTGGCTTAGATATGCACTGTGGCTGGTCCGGAAAGCCAGTGGAAGACGAGCTTTTTGCCTTTTAGGTTATTTTAGTTGTTTTTCTGTGGGGATACTAAGCTGTGCTACCGGTTGTGGTGTGGCTCCAGGCCTGTGTGCCCAGGGGATGGTGTTTATGAGGCCACGTGAGGTGCTAAAGTGACTGTCCACATCGTCCAGGGACACACAGTTCACATAACCAAGAGCAATTTTGAAAAAGAACCTCATGTCTCTTCTATGGTGATGACATTCCAGAAAGACGTATGGCACCAGCGGCGTGTTTAGAATCCTCTTTCACTCCTTACCCACCGCCTTCACACGCCGCTCCTGTGTTCCCCCCTCTCTGCTCAGCCTTCTTCTCAAAACAAAACCCCTCTCCAGTGTCCACCTTCCCTCTGACCGTCCCTCATTGCCCCCCAGCACAAGAGCGAGGGTGGGAGTCAAAGGCTGGTTGGACAAGAGGGAAGAAGTGAGACCGGCCAGCGTGTTATCCCTTCTAAAGGGTGGGGGACAGTCACAACTTACTCATGCCCAGTCTGTCCCATAGAGTCAAAATGACCACTGCGGTTGCACACTCGACCTTAGCCAGGCTCTGGTCGTCGCCCAGGGGCAGTGCTTCTCAGGGAGGTGCTGGCCGTTCCCCTGAGGGAATTTCAGACATGTATGTTCTCAGGCTACTCCCAGGAACGAGTGTATCAGAACCGCCAGAACAGGGCCTGGGAATCTGCATTCTCAGCACTCTCCACTGATACTGTGAATGAGCTCCACCCACTTCCACTTCTGCAATAGTCCCCTCAGAAGCTGGTCTGGCCCAGACTCACACAGCTTGCATGATGGAAAGCTCACCCCTCCAGGAACCACACAGAAAGCAACACCTCCTCAACTGTAGCTCTTACCATATAGGCCTTTATGTTATGAATCACCTTGACATCATTGTGAAAATGAGGTCTTTGCAGTCATGATGATGTGCCTATAAATCCTGCCTGCTTCATGTTCAAAGTTGTGATGCTGGACATAATCTCTCCGGTCTCAGTTTCTTTCTCTGTAAAATGGGAATGATAAAAAAAAACTGATCTCACAGGGCAGCCGAGAGGGTTAAAAGAGGCAACACATTTAAAGGCAGAGGGGTTTAAAGTGGTAATTAGGTGTTTTCATTAGGTAATTAAGCATTTCCTGAGCCAAATCTGCCTCCACAGAACATCCATTGAATTCAGCTGCTGGGTCTGCCCTTGGAGCCACTGTCTTCCACTTGGCAGGCCTCACTTCCTCTCGACAGCCTGCGAGCCTGCCCCGGCATGTCTCGTCTCCGGGCTTAACGTCCCCACGGATCCACGAGAACTGGCTGTGTTTGCCATCCCCGGAGATATCTCATTTTACAGCTGGGCAAACCCCAGCATGCAAAGTTCATGTCTTTGCAAAGTCACGCAGTTACAGAAATGTCTGGGCAGCAGGTGGCAAAATGGTGTTGTTATCAGAAGCACATGGATAATCACGCCTCGCTACTAATCATTCTCCATCTTGTTCACATTTTATAATTTACAAGGGGCTTCCACATCCATTATCCCTTCCAGCCCTTCCAAGAACCCCGTGCAGGTGATTTAGTGCAGTAATACTAACGCCACGCATTTGGACAGCATGCTGCCCTATTCAAAGCACTTCTACACACATTGTCTCATTGGATCTTTCGCACACCCACAGTAGGTAGAAACGGCAGGCATTATCAGAAGAAGGAACCAAGAAACAGAGAAGGCAAGTGCTGGTGAAGATCACGTAGAACCCCTGACACATCCAGGCCTGGACTCAGACAGGGGCTCCCTCAAGACCATGCGACAGTCCCTTGGCACCAGATCCTTCCCATTCTTTTCCTAACAGGTGGACTTTTTATTCTGTGATATTAGGATAAAAATAGCAAATAGTACACAAACAATGTGTCCTAGTTAATAAGAATCATGCCACAGCCCAAACTACTGCTTTTTGCTGAGTTGGGTCATCACGTTCCTTTGGTCTAAGTCTAGCTTTCACCATCACCTGTGCACACCTATTGACCAGCTAGTCTGTCGCCCGTGTGCACCCATTGACTAGCATAAAGACCTAGAACACACACTCAAGGCCTCCAGGGCAGACAGCATGCTGGCCACGGCTCAGGCCTATGGTCCAGGCTGAGCACTCCTGCTCTAAGTAGAGGTCTGGAGACATGGTCCTCTATAGGCTTCCTTCCTCTTGCCTTCTGCTCACTGGTAGCCCAGGGGGTTGGAGCTGGTTATCCTAAGCCTGTCAGTCTGCTTAGTGATTCCCAATAAGAACTTGGCTGGCCTGACATTACCCGAGGAAAAGAAGAGACACAAAATATACCCAGCCTCATGTGCCGCCCATGCCACAGAAGGCATGGCCCAGAGCTGGGGATGCAGACAGCCGTGTTGGCTGTGATCTGTTGGCTCTGGGGTGGGCTAGAGGGATGGAAGGCAGAGCTGCAGGGGGAAGCCCTGCATGGGAGGAGCAGTGGGGGGCACTGTCCCCCCAGTGGGAGGCGTGAGAGGCAGGAGCTTTGGAAATGGAGTTGCAGGATAGGTGGGAGACCAAGACAGTCAACTTCTGGGCAGAAACCAAGTGTGTCCATGGTTGTTACTCCAAGGAGGCTAAATCAGAAAAGGGGAAGAAGCCGGCTCTACCCCTGGCTCATTTCTCTGTCTTCCGTTCCTATTTCAGGTTTCTGTCCTTCTGTCATTGTGGCCACCATCCACTCCCTCTTGGATCATTATTGGTTGGGTTGTGTCTTCAGTAAGGTTCATACCCTGAGTGCTGAGCGTGGGGTTATTGGTCAGGAAGGAGAGTTCATGAAGCCTGGTGGCTCCAGGAGAGGGAAGGGCGTATTGCCTCCAGGGTACGAGAGGGGACCGCAGACCTGCGGGCTTCAGAGAACCACTGGGGAATGGAGGGGAATGGCAGGTGCAAGGAAGTCTGGGTGGACCTGTAAACTGAGGCTGACTTTTTCATTTTTTCTTTCTCTCAGCAAGGTTTTTCCTCTTTAATCTATTGCTCTTTCCAAGCCACATGCTTTAAGGGCTAATATATTAAGTGACTATTCAAAGAAAGCTAGTGGCTTGGGTTCCAAGACTGGAAGTGCTTTGGAAACTGTTCATTCTCAGGCAATGTTGCTGAGAGAGGGAGGTTGGGATTTAGCACAGCTGGATTCAAGTCCTGGCCCTAATTTTTACAATTAGGTGGAACCATGTGAAACTGACATTTTTATAGATCAAATATTGGCAATTTCCTGTGGTTTAATGTCAGGTGTGGGGACCTGGATGAATCACTTAACATCTCTGGTGTTTTCTTACTTGTGTCTGCAGGTCTTTGTGTGGAGTCAAACCCCTTCCACCACCCCAGTACCCCTAATCAGTCCCAAGCCCTGTAGCGTCTACCTTGGAAATTTCTCTAGATTGAGTTTTGTTTCTCTACCATCCTGTGATTGTCTTGCTCCAGGCCTCATCCTACCCTCTCTGGGCTCTTGTAATAGCCCTTGAGTGATTTCTGTGATCTCGTTCCTCCTACCATAAACAGAGTTAATATTTAAAATCCAGGTCTACATCTAGATAGAGATCTGATTGCATTATCCTCTGCTTGACAGCTTACGCTGCCCTGCAGGGCCTCAGGCAAGGTCTCTCTGGCCTGGACCCTCCTTTAGTAACAGAAGGAATGGCCTGAAAAAAAATGGTAAAAATTATTTTCTGTCTTTTAAAAACTTTTTCCACTCTTTTTGGGAACCATGGCCTGGCCTGTGTCCCTGCCTCTGGCAGGTAGTTGGGAGGGGCAGGGGAAGGTCTTTTGTTCTTTGTGTTACAAGAGATAGCTCAGCCATCCCAGGCCTGGCACTGGCCTCCCAGGTAGGGGAGGTCACAGGCTTTGTCTTTGGCAGAGATGGGACAATAGCCTAGAACAGAGAGCCCTCCCTCTGTATTTCTGCGTATGGACAGGAATTTGGATTTTGAGAGGAGAAAACCTACCATTTTCCTCCTTTGCCAGCAAAGTAATAAACTTCTTTTTCCTTCTCCTCAAACCACTTGTTCTTGTTCTTCTGATGTGGCCTCGAGGACAAGTGCTGAGCTGTCAGTAACACTTTCACTTCCAGCTTCCCCCGACTGCCAATCTGCAGACCCGGGTGCTCAGCCCCACACTGTCCCCCTTCCCCATGGCTCGGGGTCTTTAGGTGGATGTTGCTTTCCCTCCCACCTGGCAGAATCCTGTTCATCACCCAATACCCAGCTCACCCCTCCAGGTCGCTGGCACTTTCTGTCGTCTGTGTTCTGTCCTGGCTTGTGAGCGCTGGGGCAAGGACTCCCTCTCATTCGTCTCTTATCCCTGGTGCAGGCATTCAGTGGGCATTGGTGGAACAGGTGAGCAAGTCACTACGTGAACACTTGTGGCACACGGACATCTGGGAATAAGTTCAGGAGCTGGGCCTTCCCAAGGTGAAATCACAGTACTTGGAAATCCTTGGTCTTCACTTCTTTGAGCCCAAAACTCTAAAGCTTCAGACAAAAGTCTTGGGGTTTTATTTGGGGCACAATTCTGAATGACAGGAACAAAACACTGTCAAGGATGAAGGGGTCTCCTTTAGATCAATTCTGATCATCCATTAGGTCCCAATGGGCCATGACTCCCAGGACAGAAAGTGTGTGCGCAGGTGTGAGCATGTGTGGTTTGTGTCTGTTTGGGGGGAGTTGATGACCGATAGGTGTCTGAAGCTTTCTAGAAGACCCTTAAGAAGGCACACTGATCAATTTTTGACACAGATGGTTTAGTGCTGCTATCAGTCTACCGCATACTCTAGCCAGTGGAACCCAAAGCTGTCAGGGATCCTTTGACACCCTGCAAAGACTACATCACATGGTTTAATTCATCTGGTGGCAGCAAAGGCTCTGCATAGCTTACCCCCCAACTCGCTGCAATTCTTTCTATTATTCCAAATATTTGGGGGAAGCGTCTATAAATTATCAACCTCCGTGCCTGTGTTCTATCTCCCCCCCTTGCCATTGAAACATTAAGGACTGTGGGTCACCAAACAGGCCAAAATAACCTGTTTGTATATTTCTTTGGAGGCGACTAGACAAACACTCTGAATTACTGGCCCCTTCTTACCCTGGCACTCACCAGCTGGGGATGATACCCCTCTCTCGGGGTTCAGAGCTACTGAAGTTCTGCTTAGGCGTGTTGCAGGTTTCCTGGGCTTGCAGGTCAGGTCTGATCTAGACCTGGGTGGACTCTGATCAGGAAGGATCCCTGGATGGCCTGGAGCAGAAGGATGTGTGATGCAGGTGGAGTGCAGAGCCCTGTGACTCACCAGGTG
This sequence comes from Lemur catta, assembly GCF_020740605.2. NCBI lineage: Eukaryota > Metazoa > Chordata > Mammalia > Primates > Lemuridae > Lemur > Lemur catta. Next base: position 29,940,177 of record NC_059129.1, read on the forward strand.
TTCCTGGTGTTCCTGGCCTAGAAGATGTGAGCAGCCACCAACCCCGCATCCAGGATACATGGGCCCTGTGATATAATCCCAACTTGTCATCAACCCAGGGGACACGGGGACTGTTACCCTAACAGGCTACTCTGTTTTCAGACCTTTGTAGGCCAGGCACAAACTTATTTTTGGAAACTCCATCCCACACTATATAAAAATGTACTTATATCCTGCAATAAACCACACACACACACACACACACATACACGCACACACATGCATGTATGTATGTCATGAGTGGGTTGCAGTCACTTAGTTTGTTATATTATGATTTGTAAACATTTGGTTAAATATGTATTAATGTTTGGTTTTATGGTTTTCTTTTCACACTCTGAAACCATTTGGGGACCTCTTTTTCAGGTACAGCTATGAGGCTCTTTGGGGCTCTTTGTCTTCTAGCAAAGTGTCCCAGTGTAATATTTCTCAACATGAGCATCCATGTGGGTTTCCATATGCTTAATGCCATAGCCGTGGGCAGCTGCGCAGGTGACTCAGCTCCCTGGAACTTTCCCACGTCGTGCGTCTGTGTGCCATAGGCAGGCGCCACCTTCTGAGCTGCTCCCCTCTGGATCTGCCGCTTGCTGGCCTGTGGCACTGCTGTCCTCTGAGTCCTCCTTCCTCGCCATCCTGGTGAAAACACTCACCGCTCTCTGATGTTAGATTCTCTATTTTTGAATCCCAGAACTTCCACTTTCTTAATACACTCCCTTATTTTGGCAAAACACCATCATATAGGAGATTCTTGAGAAAGGTGTTTGGAAGCCTGGGAAGTCATTTCGTTTTGACTTTTAGTGACTTTTAGGAGCCTTTTTTGTTCTCAACAATCCCCTTACACACACACACACACACACACACACCATCACTCTGTCCCTTCCCAACACACAAATTAAGATGACAGTTTTGCTCTTGGATTCCATTTATATTTTTGTTGAAACAATCTAATTTGCCTCAAGGCAATGCAGATGACTTTGACTATTTATTGTAAGGTGTATGAAACTCTGGGTAGAAAAGAAAAGCACAAAAATGAGTGTCAAGGACTGAATTTTGTCTGCTCCCCACTCCAAAATTCAGGTGTTGAAGGCTTAACTCCCAGTGTGGCTGTATTTGGAGATAGGGTCTTTAAAGAGGTAATTAAGTTTAAAGGAGGTCATAGGGGTGGGGCCCGGATCCAATAGGCTTGGTGTCCTTATGAGAAGAAGAAGAGACATCAGGGATGTTCACACAGAGAAAAGGCCACGTGAGGACACAGTCCGCAAGCCAGGGAGAGAGGCCTCCGGAGAAACCAACCCTGCCTGCACTTTGGTCTCAGACTTCCACCCTCCGGAACTGTGAGTAATAAATTCCTGTTGTTTAAAGCCACTCAGGCTGTGGTATTTTGTTATGCTAGCCCTAGCAGACTAATACAATGAGTATGTTAAGATTTTTATCTCACTTTGTTGGTAGTAAGTGTTCAATAAGCATTTTTTATCTAATGCTGGGAGTAGTTTATTGAAATGGTAAAAAAAATAAAGGAATAAAATAAGAGACATATTTCAAAGGATGGGCTGACTCAACTATCGGACAGAACACCTGGAAAAAGCCTCCCCCAAACTCCTGCCTCCCACATAGCTGCGCACCTCCCTGGAGTTTTCCACTCTGTAGACCTCGCCCGTGCGTCTGGGTCTACCGGGTAAGTGCTCTTCCTGCCGGTGGGTCTGCAGTGTTTGTGTCTCCTGCTCTGGGGGAGTCGTCTGGAAGCTTCCCCAGCTACTTAGTTCTCGTGTGTCACTGATTTGTCATTTGAAAGTTAAATCACAGACCTGGCTGGGGGCCCAGGGCTGGAGATGGCTTTCCCCTCTTCTCCCTTTCGGTTGCTGTACCTGTTTATTTACTGATAAGTTGAAGTGCTCCCTGCTGCCTTTCACAAATAATCCAGAAGATCCTTGAGATTTATTTTAACGATTGATTGGAAAAGTCAATGTTGTACATGGAGGATTAAAAAAAGAAATATTTGGAATCTACTTCAGTATCTGTTATCTCAAAGGCAGTCTTGACTCCTCCAAATTTACATGCCACAGACAGAAAGGGGAGGAAACTTCCTTTTTATACATTGCACAGTCTATATAATGGAAAGAGCACAGATGGGCCTTCAAAAAGACATTGATCCTAATCTGAATCTATCCACTGATCGATGGTGTGACCGCAATCAAATTATTTAACCTCCCCAAACCTAGATTGCTTATTTAACTTTTATTATGGTAGAAAAAAATCACATATAAAATTTGCCATATTAGCTAGTTTTAAGTGTAGAGTAATGTTAATTACATACACATTGTGCAGCAGCTCTCTAGAACATTTTTTGTCACCGAAAACTCCATGAAGCAGAATCAGAAGAACAAGGATAAATGTTTTGGGGAAGAGGAAAGAGAATTTTTATTACTTTGCTGGCAAAGAAAGAAAAATGGCAGACGTTTTAGTCTCAAAATCCAAATTTTCTGAACATAAGCTGAAGTACAGAGCTTTTAAAGTGTGGGGGCGGGGAGCTCAGTTCTAGGCTATTGTGGCTAAATATTCTAATCCTCCCATCTCTGCCACAGACAAAGCCTGTGACCTCCCTGTGGGGCTGGCACTGCCTGGGATGGAGTTACTTCCTTTAACAAAGGGCTTAACCTGCCTCAGGGTTGCAGGCCAGAGACAAAATGTTTTTTTTTTTTTTTTTCAGGCCCTTGCCTCTGTTACACATTCCCCACTCTCAATTTTATGCTTCCATATCTACAGGAGGAGGGGAGACTACTCTGTTACATTTTGTCTTGCAAAACTGAAACTCTACACCCACCAAACAACTCTCCTTTTCTTCCTCCTCCCTACTCATGCAACTGCACTTCCACTTTCTGACTTGACTTTTTTTTTTTTTAACTATTAACAAGACCCATCCACAAAAAGGGAGATTTCATTCTAAACATTCCCACCTCCAACCTTTATTGTGAAGCAATGTGGAGTCAAGGCCCATGAAACTGCTTTAGAAACTAAATCATTCTTCAAATGCCAGGTGTTATTTTAAACACGAGCCAGCCTCATCCAGATAGGTAAGGATAATCTAGATATAAATCTGACATTAGACTTAAAAAGTCTACCAGGCTGGTTATTTTTGGATGTTCAGAACTTCTGATTGGGTTTTGAGGAGAACTAGAAAAATCAATTGAAAGAATGTATTTCGGGAAAATCTCTTTGTTTTAAGTACAGATGAGCAAATGCTGAGTAGAAATTATTAGCTGGCTTAGTCCCTCGTCTTAGTTTATCCTAGTTCAGTCCTTATTACACCGTAGTCATTGTGGTTCAACATTTGTCCTTGGTGACCTTGCCAAGGACTGAGAGGCTTCTGCAGTGGATGTGGGAAAGACATGCTTCACCTTTGATTTCCAATTATTTTTATAGCTCATTTTTAAAATTCTTCCATGTTTGTGTTTTGTAATGCATACAACATATTAGTACTTGGAAGTACATGTAAATAATTTCTAAATAAATAAATACACCTGGAGTGTATGGTCTTTTTAAATTTAATTTAGTTTTTAATTTACAGCATGTAGGAACAAAAACCAATAACCTACCTCCTGTATCAGTCCGGGTTCTCCAGAGAAATAGAACCAATAGGAGAGAGACTTCTCTGGGGTGGGGGAGAGGGAGAGAAAAAAATATCCTATTTCTCTAGGGAACCCTGACTGGTACCGGAAGTAGGTTATTGGCCCTTGAAGTGTTCTGTTACTGCATCTAGGAGCAAGGAAACATCTCTCCATGGCATAGGGAGAGAGAGAGAAAGAAAGAAGGAGAACACGAGAGAGAGAGACTGGATTTAAGGAATTGGCTTATGTAGTCTCGGGGATTGGCAAGTCCAAAATCTATAGAGCAGGCTGGAAACTGAGGCAGGATTTCCATGTTGCAGTCTTGAGGTAGAATTCCTTCTCCGGGAAATCTCAGGTTTTTTTCTTAAGGCCTTCAAATGATTGGGAGAGGCTCAAGCACATCACGGACTTCACTTAAGTCCACTTTGGCTCAAGTCTACTTTAAAGTCAATGGATCACAGCTGTTAATCACATCCACAAGACCCCTTCATAGTAGCAGCCCGATTAGTGTTTGATTACACAACTGGGTCCATAGCCCAGCCAGGCTGCCACGTAAGACTCACCATCACACTACGCTGTTGCCTGGTACCTGACTGGTCTCTCAACTCTAACCTTACCTGTTCTAAATGCCTTCCATGCTCCATGCTACTTCCACACTCAGCTTGCTAAAGGGAATCTCTGGTCATGTCTCTTTTCTGCTTAACTTCCATCACTGCCACCCCATGTCCCGACAAAGATCAAGTCCTTAGATGGCATCTACTGCCCTGTAGGCTGTGGCCCAAGCTCCCCACACACCAGCTTTCTGTCACCATAAACATATCATGCATGCTAAATCCTGCTCCCTACCACCATATCTATACTTTTTTGTAGATGTGCCCCCCCAAAAAGCATGCCATTCTCATCAATTGATATGTCATCTCCTTCTAATTTTGGCTATCAAAACCCTACCCTCTTCAGTCAATATGTCTAGTATGCAGCTCATTCTCTTACTCTGAAGTATGCTTCTTCCACTGTATATCTGGGGCTCAGTTAATGTATTCCTTCCTCTTGCACAGGTGGGGAATATCAAATACAAACTTAATAGACGGCAGACTGCAGGAAGATATTTCCAATGCCTAAAACAGTCAAGGGAATAATTTTTAGAATATACAAATAAATCCTTCAAACCAACGGAAAAACCAATGAAAAAAATGGCCCAAAGATATCCCAAGGCAATTCACAAAAGAAGCAGCCCTGGTAGGCAACAAGCATATGAATAAATGTTCAAACTCACCAGGAACCAAATAAATGAAAATTAGAACAACATTGAGATGCCACTTTATGATGGCCCAGATGGCAAATATTAGAAAGACAGATGATACCAAATGTGGGTGTGACTGATTTCATGTCTTTCCATGTCTTTGCCTATCACTCCATTGATTTGAAAGTCGCTGGACTCCTTAGTGGAGGTTTTCTGAACCCCACACCTGCAAATCCAACTCATTTTTGGACATCTTTGCTTCAGAGTTCCTCTGGCTTATTAAGTACAACATGTCCCAAACTCAACCTGCGCTGTGCTTCTCTAAACAGTGTTCTCCCCTCCGTTTCTTGTCCCAAAGGGCCACCCATCATCCTCTACCTAAGTCACTCGAATCCATGACACCTCTTTCTCTTTCACCCCCACTGTCTGTGACCAAGTCCTTTCTCTTTTACAGCTTCAGTGTATGTGACATCTGTCCCCCACGTTACATTCTTTTCAAATGTTACCCTGACTCAGGCCACTGTCATTCTTGCCTGAATTACTGAAATTGTTTCTCATTTGTTCTCCCTCCCTGCAATCTTGCTAGCTAATTTAATAATGAGAGCTTTCTATTGGCCGGCTGCTTGGACATAAGAATAAGACCCATCTTATGACTGCAAGAAACTAGCCCTGCTCTTTGGTTGGAGGGAAGTACAAATGGGCACATGATTACAATCCTGTGAGAGGCTTGCAGTGAGAGAGGGAGAAGTGTAGTTACTGCCAGAGCAGGGAGGAGGGTGGCAACATGACCACCCTTCCCTCTCAAGCTGTGCATGTGATCTTCCCGAAATGCCGTCTGCTGACCATAGTCATCAAACTCCCCAAGGGCTGCTTTTAGGACAAAATCCTTGACATAATGTAAGCCCATGCATGGACTGTCTTTGCCTACTTTTATAGCTCCTTTATGAATTCTCTGGGTGTGACAAACTCCTCGTATCCCACACACAAGCCATCCTTTCTCTTGCCTTTTGATGGACCAACCTTTCACACCTGCTTTAAGTTGAATGGTATTTTGGGTTGGTGAAAAAAATACTTACAGTTCTGATGAAGTTGCATATTTAATATCTGCAATTTCCTCCTGTCACTCCCTTGATCAAGGAGGTAAATGATAATCCAACAGATATTATATTCATTACATGCCAGCGGTGTGTGATGCTTTATGCTAAATATCATGGGGGAGGCATAGGGGAGTTCGCCAAACTCAACCACCTGCTCTCTCCCTGCCTGTCTAACTCCACATCAACGTCCTGTCTCCACCCAGACTTCCGAGCTATCCAGCCCTCCCTCCCTTCACACTGTTCTCCTGCTTCTCTGCTCACAATTCCTATCCTACGTTATCCCTGCTTAGGTACATAGCCAACCCCAGCCCCGTTCAGATGCTGATCTTTAATCCAGGGGTGCTGTCTGATTGAACTTTATATGATGTCCAGCACAATCTAGCTACTCAATAAATATGCAGAATGCATGAGAAATAGTTCTTGTTTTCTAGGAGCTCATAATTCTCTCTTGACTATAGAGTTAAGACCAAATTTTCCCAGCAAAAATGTCAAAGCCTTCTGGAATTCAGCACCACCTTCCCTGGTCGTCTGGCCTGATTCCTTCATTGGACTTCAAATATGTCACGCTCATTCATTTATTTAAAAAAAAAAGTTCATTGAGATGAATATTAAGAACTTACATTGAGAACCTACCACATGCTATGCCAAGCCCTGAGACACTCAGGATAAAATGATTACAAAACTTAGATGCGGTTCTAACGACTAGACTAGGGTGCATCGGAGGAGGAGGGGGCCAACTAAATAAACAAGAATTACAAATTGTGGAAAGCACTGTGGGCCTGTGCCTCTCACTTGTGTCTCTTTTGCAAGACAATGGGCAGCTTTCTATGAGGACCTGGGCTAGGCAATCAGGAACAAGCAGTTGGCAGGGGGGGTGGAGGGGTTGGAAGGGGACTGGTGTTTGGGATACCGTATCTCACATTTTATATTTATTAATTCCAATTTTTAAGCATTATTTCTGTAAGGTAATATGATTAGTTCCATGTTTACAAATGAAAAAATTAGGATGCTGGAAAGCTCAATAAGCTGGCGAAAAGCTAACTCTTATAGGATAGTCATAGGTTTAGGCAAACGAGTTTAATATCGTAGGAGGCATGTTATAGTAGAAGTTTGCACAGAGCTCTGGTTCTCTAATTTGAGCATCAGAATCATCTGGAAAGCTCCTTAAAACACAGGTTGTTGCGTCCCACCCACAGAGTTTCTGGTTCAGCGGGGCTGGGGTGGAACCTAAGATTGTGCATTGCTGACCAGTTAGTTCCCGGCTGATGCCAAGGCTGCGGGACTTTGAGAACTACTGGCACGAGATGTGGTGTGAGCCCAGAGGAGAGAGAAACGGCCAGTGCTTCAGGGCACTCAAGGGATGGTTCACAGGGAAAGCGGCATTTGGGCTGGGCGGGGAAGATTGCATGGGACGTCTCCAACTCACTTTCCCTTTGGTCACTCGCAGGTCCTGGAAGCAAAGACTGAGCATGTGCTGCATACAGATTTACAAGGCAGGTTCAGACATGGGGGATGTTGGACGGGCATGTATAACCAGGGGTGGCTCCGCAGAGCCTGCCCTGGCAGGCGAGGAGGCTGGTAGGCGAGCCTGGGGACAGATGGAAAGCCACGCTGAAGAGTTCACACTTCATCCTTTGAGTACCAGGCTTTTAATCAGACAAGTAATGCAATTCTCTTTGCCTGATTATGTTCTAATTGTTCATTCATTAAAGATAAAAAGGTATTAATCACTCACTACACCAAGGAATGCTAGGGTATAAAAAGCTCACAATAAAAATAACAACAAGAAGTGGAATTTTTCTGGTCCTTTCTACAGCAATACTAGCTTTGCATGCACGATCTCATTTATCCCCAACAACTGCCCTTTGCAACAGATGCTACTGTTATCCCATTTTAGAGATGAGGAAACTGAGGCTTAGGGAGGCAAGGACACACTGCTTGAAAGTAGCTGAGTAGGGATTTAGGTTTGCATCTTAAACTTTGCTGTCCATGTGACACCCTGGAGTTCAAGGACTGTATCTCAATTTTCCCTTTCACCAAAACTTGTTGCATCTAACACGGAGCTGCCCCTGCTGTGCTTGGTAAAAGTAGCCCCAGAGATTCCCTCTCCCTTGCAGGTGTCCTGACCTCTACACAAAGGCAAGGGGGTAGCAAGAGCTGCTGCTTGTTATCGGAGAATCTGTGATCTTCATAGTGCGGGAATGTCATCCCAAGAGGACAGTAGGATCTGTCACTGTCAAACCTGAAGGCCTTTTTTTATTCTTGCAAACTCAGGGCTTTTCAGATCTTTAAGGCTGATCAGAGATAGAGCACTACAATAGCCGACTTAAATCTCAGCAAGTGGGGAGGCGAGGCAGAGAGAGTTTCCACGCATAAAATAAAGTACACTGACTCTTTTTGGGAAGATAACACATAACTCTTGGTCCACGCAGCACAATAAAAGCCCTTGGAGAACAGAGAAGATCTTTGTCAGAAATTGTGTCTCATTTAGCACCATTGTTTCGCCGGGCTCCTTTCGGAATGAAAGTGATTCATCTTGCTTTTGTTTCACGCTGCCTTTTATTTTTTTCCTTCCTCAGAAATTTCTCTTCCATTACGAGGCAAGCACTTTTTCCTTTCCCCTCTTGTCGCAAACAGGACCTTCATCCTCAACATGTTTATGCTCAGCTCTCATGGGCCAATGTAATGTGTTTTTTTTTTTTTTTTCACTTTGCCAAGTAGTGATTCACATAATACAGACAGTATTGCTGTGAAGTGGGTCAAAAAATATTTTAATGATCCTATTCCTTGGAAGAGCCCGTGTGTTTGTGTGTGTGTGTGTGTGTGTGTGTGTGTGTGTGTGTGTGTGGTGTTCATCCATCTGGTTACAAATATCACTGTCATTTATTGCATCTCTGCTGGTGGAAATATTGTTGCACCCTTGCTGAAGAACTTCACCGAGCTGCGGAGGACAGGAAGGAGTTACTGGGGGGGTGGCTGCCACCCTGGGCATGCAAAGGAAAAGGAAGGCCACACAGAAAGCAGTTAGTCATGGTGCAAAAGTTAAAGAGCAAAACAGCAAGATAAGAGAGGCCCAAAGAGAAACTTACAGGCTCTGTTCCCTGCATTTGGAGAAAGAAGGAAAAGAATGAAAATTCATAATTCAGTATGAATTTTATCCGAAGGCCTTCTGGGGAAAAATAGCAAGACTGAAGGGACACAAATATCTTCTTGGAGCCCCTGTATCTGCCAGGTCCTGCCCACTTTATTTCATTGTCTCCTTTCGGCTTCCAGCAGCCTTAGTACGGTGTGAAGGACTCGGCTCACAGCAACTGAGCGACTTGCAGAAAGCCGCACGGCTCGTGTGTAGCAGAGCTTGAGTTCCAGCTCTGTCCCTGGTCTCTTGACGGCCAGGAGGATGGCTGGGATTCAGAGTGGGCCAGGGCTGGGAGCCCAGCCCAGACTTGCTGGCAGGAAGTGGCCAAAGCTTCCTGAATTCAAGCTCTTCTGGGAGTTTGGTCCCAGTCCTGGCCTCTTCCCCAGACATGCACAGTCCACGTCTGGCCATCTGCAGGCCGCCTGGCCAGGACACTGAGGCCAGCTCTCTCGCTCTCACACCTGATGAGTGCCTTGGGGAAGAGGCTGTTTGCTGCGTTGCTCTGAAGGATGGAGCAGGGGCTGCCACCCCCTGCATCAGGCTGTGTTCCCAATCAGAGGTGACAGCAAGACTGTCTGGCTCGCTCTGTGCACATCTCTTGGACTTTCTACCCCTGAGCCTCTGGCAGAAAGGGGACAGCGAGCCCGATCCCTCAGCAAAAGTGCCGCGTCACCAGCCACACCTGCCCCTTTGTCCTCTAGGCTGCCAGGTGCCACTCTCATCCAGTGTCCTCCCAGCCCCTCCCACATGCCTGTCCCTTCTCAGCCTCTCCTGTCAACCAGAGGGCTTGGGCTTTGGCCCTGAGGGAGCTCACTCCCTCCCAGGACTCTGAATTATAAATATATACATACATAAAATACACACGTATACTATTCAAATCATATATGTATGGATGGAGGCACACACCATAGCCATATACACACATATTACTCAAAGTCTTGTGTGTATAGATATGCACACATGCATTGATCAGTCATACATATATGTGTACACATATTATTCAAAGCCATGTGTATAATATTCACACGTGCATATATTATTCAAACCCATGCATGTATACATGCACACATATATTACCCAAAGGCATACACACATACTTATATTAATCAAAGTCACGTATACTCGAATGTATATACACACACACATTATGCAAAGTCATACACACAAACATACATGTACCACACGCATACACAAACTACTCAAAATCATGCACATCTGTACACATACATACACAGGCATAGGTTATTCACAGTCATATGTGTATGTGTCTATACACCCTACACACACACACAAACACCTTGCATTTCTATTTTTACCCAAGACCTCTTCCTCCAGCTCCAGGCGCATAACTCCAACTGCCTACTCCCATTCTCCACAGAGAAACAGAAACTTAGACTTAACATGGTGCAAGCAGAACTACTGTATTTCTCCTCAAAAGTATCGATCTCCCCCACCTCACCCCCAACCTTGAAGTCTTTTTAAATAGCACCACCATCATCTACTCTGTTGCTCAGGCCAGAAACCTTGGGAATCACTTTTAAATTTCCTTCTTTCCCCAAGCCTCACATCCAGCCTGCTAGCAAGCCCCGTGGGCTCTAAATCCCCCGAGTATATCCGGAATCCAGCACTTCTCACTCAGGGAACCACCGCAGTCCTCATCCAGGCCACCTGCTGCCGGGGCCCCGGGCTCGGTGCTGTTCCGCACGGCAGGAGAATGCACTTTCTAGAGCCTTAAACGACATCACCTCCTTCCCCTGGTGAAACCCTCCAGTGGTTTCTCATCTCCCAAAACGGAAATGCAAACTCCACCAGCTCCCCAGGCCCCCTTGTCACCGGGTCCCCACTGCTGTCTCCCAACTCACCTCCCCCCTTACCTACACCCAGGAACACCGACCACCTTTCTGTTCCTCTAAATGCCAACGCTGATCCTTTCTCAGGGCCTTTGTGTTACTTTTCCTGCTGCCTGGAGCACTTTCTCCTGACCTTGGTGGGGTCAGCTCATTTTCGTCTCTCAGAGCTCACCTCTGCTGCCACCTCCTCTGAGACGTCTGCCCCGGCCCCCGCGCTGAGTGGCCCCCCACCGCTGGCGTGTTCTCTGTTGGATCTTCCTGGTGGCGCTTGTGCCTGCCATGGTCTTTCTCGCTCACTTCCGTGCCCGTCAGTTCTCTGGGGCCGTGCTTTCTCTTAAGGGTTTTATAGTTTGGGCTCTTAACGTTTACATCTTTGATTCAGTTTCATTTAATCTTTGTCTGTGGTATGAGGCAAAGGTACAGCATCATTCTTTTGCTGTGGTTATACAGTTTTCCCAGCATCACTTGTTTGAAAAAAAAAAAAAGTTCTTTCCCCATAGAATGGTTTCTGGTACCGTTGTTGAAAATCATGTCACCATACGTGGAAGGGTTTCTTATGGGGTCTCCATTCTTCTGTTGGTCTGTCTGTCTGCCTTCAAGCTGTGTCCATTCATCTTGGCCACTAGGAGCTAAGTTCTGCGAGGGCAGGTGCTCTGCCTGGCTTCCCTCAGCCCCGCCCCGGCACAGGGGAGCTTGATGGATTTCTAACAGGCGATGGGCGGTGTTGGCTTCTAGCTCCTTCTTCCATAGCCCGGATGGGCCTCCCTGCACGGCTCCTGCTGGGTCTGTGGCGGTCACACTGCCTGCCTGGCACACCCTGATGTGCTCCTCTGCCTTCGTCTTCAAGAGGGGGAACTGCCCTCCCCGTCTCCACGCTGATCTCAGCGTCTGCTGAATCCTTCTGACCTCGCCTCTCCCCAGTCTGGTGCCATTGGTAACTGGTGGTTGTGCATCCAGAACTTTCTCAGTCAGCTTTCCCTTCTCCCAGGTGCCATCTCTGCCCAGCGTGACCTGTAGCGGACACACCACTGCTTGTGTGTTGCTGTCCTGCCTGGAGCTATGTCCGGCACAGCCTCCTGGACCCCCACCTGCCTTCTAGGATTGCCCTGCTTAACTCGAGTCCTGTTTTCTGGGTGCGCGTAAGGACAAAGGAAAGCTAAGCTGGGCTCTGTTCCAGCTCACCCCAGCCACAGCTAAAGCCCTTCCTGTTTTTTGTTTTTCTTTCCAGTCTCATCAATAAAGCCTCAGTGATGGCAGGGAGCAAATCCAGAGGGCAGGAACGCGGCATTACATCAGTGCATTACCCACCCTGATGCGTTTGCAAGGCCAGCAAACTCAATTAGCTCGTTGGTAATAGCTGTACCAGCAGCGGGACACGCAGCAGAGTTCATCGTTCTGAGGAAGGACACGGAAAACAAATGGCATGCGGTCCACCCCACACAGCTGCTAGCAGGCGAACCCAGGGTGGAAGCTCAGGACCAGACGTGGTTCGCTCTCAATAATTTCAGGCTGCTGCTTTTGATATATTGAAATCCTGAGGAATAGAATGCTGCTTATTAGCTGGGTTCTAGTTGTTTTGTTCCATCACCCATGCTCAGACAACCTTGCTTTTCTTCTGCAAATAACCAAGACTTTCTAGCACTGAGACCTAGAGAGGTTAAAAGAGTTACCTGCAGAAATTTAGCAAGTGGCCTTATCTCAGCCACTATTTATATATTCATCATTCCTGGGCACATAAAATCATCAGCCAAGCTAATGTTCTGGGTAAGTTATAATACACAGAAAATCCTCTTTCAGAATAAGTGGGGGAAAAGGACAGTCGAGGCTGCTGAGAAAAAATAACATATTATTTTAACCACAGGGTCATGAGAGCAGAGAATGTTTTAGTTGAAAAGTCCTTAGAATTTAACTTGTTCAACCTTGTAATTTTACAGATGAGAAAACCATAAGCCATAGAAAGTTAAATTACATCTGCTAGGTCGCACGGCCTGTTGGCACACATGCAGAATTACTGTAACTAAGACACGGTCCACTTACAGAAGAGACAGTCTTGCAGAGTCTCTTCAGAACATACTTGATCAGCCAAAGACAAGGCGGATTGCAAAGCAGCACATGGTAGGCCTTTAGGTGCTATCAACATTATATTGACACGATTGTTGCTTTTGTCTGTAACCTAGACAAGCTTTTCCCAATCTTAGATAGCTTTGTATTTTCAATAGGGAGTTCTCTGTTTATAGCACTAAGAGCAGCTGCAGTGTAGCTATCAAACATCAAAACTGTCAAATTAGAGGCATTCGGGCTCTGTTGCAGGAGGTTACGTCATCCATCTCCCAAAGCAACCTCTATTTCCCAGGCCACCTGTAACCCTAAGCTGCATTTTTTTATTCCTCCCCTTTTGGGAACAGGAGGAGGGATCCCCTGTGCAGAAGCCCTGTATCTCGACTACCAAAAATGTCTGTTTTCACGCGGAACTCACTTAGAACACACGTGGATTCGGGGCGTGTGTTCTAAATGGCTCATAAATCATGCATTTCCTTAAGAAGGATTCTAAACAACTCGGGTTTGCTGGGGAGCATTCTCCTTCTCCCCTCAGGCAGACTGGCAAGTGCTGCACGGTTTGCAGATCTTCATCTATTTACTGCTCCGAGAAGCCACTGGGATGTGGATGCTGGGGATGTGTGATTCCCAGGGAGAAATCCCTCAAATTCCCGAAGATTCTCCTCGTGCCTTTATAAAGTAGGTACAGAGTTTAATGCTCTTTGTTGAAGCTGTGCTGAAGTGTTGGACATTGCAGTGGACAAAGAAAACAAAAGCAATCAAGATGTGTTCTAGTTATGGGACTCCTAATACTCCACTTGAATTTACCAGGGTTTCAGTGTATGTGGATGTTGTTATTCCACTCCTCCTTATTTCCTCTTGCTCTATCTTTGTAATGAGGCCATGTGTGTTACTGGGGAAGGTAGTAAATTTGGGTACAGCCTTGGGCTCACATCCCAGGTCCATCACTCACAATTGAGTGACCCCCATTTACATTATGTGACTGTTCCGACTCTCAGTAGTTGAAGGATAACAATGGGGTGAAAAAATTGTATAAGATTATATATAGAGATGGACAGATGAATAGATGGATAGATGGATGGGTGGAGGAATAGATAGGCAGATGCTATAGAGATAAATAAATGGATAGAGTCCCCAGAGAAGTGCATAGTAGAGCACAGACTTTTAAAAATTCTTTATTTAATAAGAATTTGTTTCAGCGAGCATGTTCTGTGCCAGTCCCCCTTCTAGATGCTGGTAATATAGTGCCAAATAAAACAGCAAAACCCTGCTCTCATGGAACCGGTGTTCTAGGGAAGGAGAAAAACATTCAACCTCTATGAAAACTAATATGGAGATACCTCAAAGAGATACAAGTAGATCTACCATTTGATCCAGCAATCCCACTGCTGGGCATCTACCCTAAGGGAAAAAAAAAAGACATTCTATAGAAAAGATATCTGCACTTGTATATTTATAGCAGCGCAATTCACAATTGCAAAGATGTGGAAACAACCCAAGCGCCCATCAATACATGAATGGACTAATAAAATGTGGTGTATGTATACCATGGAGATGGAGTTCTACACAACCACAAAAACAATGGTGATCTAGCACCTCTTGCAATATCCTGGATAGAGCTGGAGCCCCTTCTACTCAGTGAAGTATCACAAAAATGGAAAAAGTACTACATGTACTCACCATCAAATTGGTACTAATTGATCAACACTAATGTGCACATATGGAAGTAACATTCATCGGGTGTCGGGCAGGTGGGAGGGGAGAGGAGGGAATGGATATATACACACCTAATGGGTGCGGTGCACACTGGGGATGAGCATGCGTGTAGCCCTGACTTGGGTGGTGCAAAGGCAATAAATGTAACCTAAACGTTTGTACCCCTGTAATATTAATATACTGAAATTAAAAAAAATATAGAATGGAACACCTGTCATAGACAGAGAAGGCGGGGAAGGGGGGCAGGGAGTGTGGGGCTAGGGAAGAGGAGTTTGAAATTTTAAATGGATCATCAGGGAAGGTCTCATGGTGAGGGGGCGTTTGAGTAGAGACCTGGTGTGGTGATGGAGGGCGCTGTGTATATCGGGGGAAAGAGTGTCCCTGGCGGGGTATAGTGTGATCCACAGTGATAATTTCTAAGTAAAGAAGAGCTGGCCCCACTCCCTTTTGGGTGGGATGAAGTTGTATGATGAGTGCAGGTCTTTACACCAATCCTTTCCCTCGTTTTCTTCCTTTTCCCTCAGATGTTGGGCTACAGGCAGAAAGTTGACCTGTGGCCCCGGCTGCAGCTCTGAAATCTACCACCCTGTTCCCTCGGAAGCTTGGCCTCTCCAGCTGCTGGCAGAGAGTGCCCGGGCATGGCAGGAGTCTCAGGCGGGCCCCCCCTGGGAGACACACGACTTCTGCCACGGGTTCCCCGTCGGCCCTGCAGCACGTTCACAGAACTTCGCTACGAGTCATGCCCTGCCCTGCCCTCCCTCCTCACTTTCCACTGCACAGGTGCTAGAGCTTTGCTGTGGTCTGCTGCTCTCCCAGGATTCTCTGCCCCCTCCCATTTTCCCTCCCAGATGTTTTCTCTCATGAATCTCTTGCACATTGAACCCTGCCTTGGCATCGGCTTGGAGGACCAGGACCTGCACAGACACCACTAGGGACCTTGAGGTTCCCGGCTAACAGCCAGCATTACCTGTCAGACCTGTGGCTGAGGCCGGCTGGGACCTTCTAGTCCAATCAACCTTTCCATAAATTACAGCCACATGAGAAATTGGAACCCTTGTGTGCTGTTGGCGGTAAAACGGTAGAGTCATTGTGGAAAATAGTAGGGCAGTCCCTCAAAATGTTAAAAATAGAATTACCATAGGATGCAGTAATTCCACTTATGGTTATACACTCAAAATAATGGAAAGTAGGGTCTCAGAGAGCCCTTTGTATACCCACGTTCATAGCAACACAATTCACAACAGTTTAAATGTGGAAACAACCCCAATGTGAATGGATAAACAAAACGTGGTATGTACATACAATGAACTATCATTCAGCTTTAAAAAGGAAGAAAATTCTGACACATGCTACAACATGATGCTAA
Organism: Lemur catta; assembly: GCF_020740605.2. Taxonomy (NCBI): domain Eukaryota; kingdom Metazoa; phylum Chordata; class Mammalia; order Primates; family Lemuridae; genus Lemur; species Lemur catta. Next base: position 29,956,281 of record NC_059129.1, read on the forward strand.
GAGAAAGAAGTCAGTCACAAAAAGAAAAATCCTATATGATTCCACTTATATGAGGCACTTAGAGTAGTCACAATCATAGGGACAGAAAGTCAACTGGTGGCTGCCAGGGACACAGGGTAGGGGGAATGAAGAGAGATTGTTTAATGGGTATAGAGTTTCAGTTTTGTAGGATGACAAGAATTATGCAGGTCGATGGTGGTGAACGTTGCACATTATGAATGTATTTAACATCACTGAACTGTATGCTGAAGTGTACAGTTTGAGATGGTAAGTTTCATGCTGTGTATATTTTACCACAATAAAAAAAAAATAGAAAAAAAGTTATAGCTGTATGAAGGAACCAGGAGAAATCAGCAAAGTAACCTTCTACCCAAAGCACAGAAGTGTAATTGTTTTAAGTTACTAAATTTGGGGCTGGTTTGTTAGGTAGCAAAGGCCAATGACACCACCAGAGAAAAGAGGAACCAGAGAATACACTAGCAGCAAGCAGCACTCAGGTGGGACAGAGAGAAGTTGTGACCAGCCCAGCATGTGCCCAGGAATCTTGCCTGGGAGCTGAGCAGGCTCCCAGGCTGGGCTGTCTGTCCACAACCCCTCCTGTTGACCTGTCCTTACAGTTCAGAGCCATCATAGGTCCCTGTTCACACTTTGATCCAGGCCTCAGGAAGTCCCACTTTTGGATTCTGTCCCTGCCTCTGTCTGGGCCCTTTTGGTGCCCACCTGCCTTATCAGCTTGTTTTCAGACTTGGGCTTTGTAAGTAAATATTCACACCTCTGCACCGTCTTCTGTTGCTGCTCCTTGCCCATCCCTTAAATCTGCCTTGGCTCACCACCCTGCCTGGTGCTGAACTTCACCCTCGGACTCTGCCCCCAGCAGGTGCCCAGGCAAATCTTGCGTCAAGGAGTTGGCATCACAGCCGGGCTTTGGTGCTGGAACCCAGCCTTGGTTGTCTGTCATCTTTTCCTTCTCAACATTGCATCCCCTTCTGCCACCCGACGCCTATTCTAATGCCCTCCCGAATCCCACTGCTTTGCCATGTGCTCTCGCCTGCTAACCTGTTTTCCAGCACATCAGGGCGTCACTTACTGAGAATTTCAACTTCTGCCAGCCAGTGGCACGCAGCCCGGCTCAGACGCCTCCCTCTGCCTGACCCCACAGAAGAACAGCATTTCCGAAGTCAGCAGCTGCTTCTTCCAAAGGATTACTCAAGACGTTCCCCGCCAGGGTGGATTACGCCTGCCACAGAACTTATTAACTTGTGAAGCCTTTGCATAGGGGGTTGTGCCTGAAACTGTTTTCAAGTGGCAAGAATGTACTTGATTCATGGAGAGGCATTTTCTATTTGAGAAAAAAAAAAAATTAAAGCCCGTTTCTGCACTCCAGCAAATGAAAGAACCATACTATTAAATAGCACTAGGAACAAAGAGGACAAATGAATACTTTCAAATCACAGTGAAACAAAGGCATACAGAGGACATTGCCACAAATATCAGATACCCTCTCACGTTTTTAGGGAATAAGAGATTCTGCGTAACAGGAAATCTATTACTACTTGTCTTGATGCAAACCCTTTTTTGCTCTTACACTCCCTTTATACATCTTTGGGATATTTAAAGAGATTTAGGCATTCCATAACATATACGTGTACCAAAACATTGTGTTGTATACCATAAATATATATAATTTTTCTTTGTCAATGAAAATAAAGAAGTAATAAAAATGAAAGAAATGGCCATAAACAGGTGCTAAATTGTCAATGGGAGTCCTCTTCAAACTTGCCTAGTGATCCGTAGGGAAGGTCTGTGATTGGCCGGGAGTCTTACGCAGTGACTGCTCTTCCAAGTGAGGTGGTTGGGCGGGAGGCGTTTGAGTTACCATGAGCAGCCATTGACACGGGAACTCATACACCATTGAAAGTGAGCTAGACAATCACACATGGCATGAAAATACACACACTCAGGATACGGTTTACCATGTAGCTTAGATGTTTCAGGCTATGGTCAGGAAACCTGAACACTGATTATATTTCTTCATCTACTGTCACTCTCCTGGAAATTCTGTATTTCCAAAAACAATGACTTAATGAATCCAGTCTACAAAGCTAACAGTGGAGCAAGCTGAAATTTTCCAACAGGCCATATACCTTCCATCCTCTGTAGATGACAATGATGAAAGGGCCCGTGCATGTTCTTTATCTATAAGTACAGCAGCTTTCAGTTATTTTCATGTAATATTTTTATGCGAGATAATTAATTTAATGTATATAAAAAGAAACTTTATGTCTACGTCTTAGTAAGATATTGAAATCATTTAGGAATGCTTTCGACTAAATGTAACATAAAATCAGATGAACAGCAGCCTAAACGAGAAAGCTATCACATAACAGAGAGTTGTAGTTAGGTTTACCAGCTCAGTGGAATCAGAGTGCTGTCTGTCCTCTCTGGATTTGCTTGGCTTTTCCTCATGGTCACAAGGTGGCTGCTGCAGCTCCAGGCATCAAAACCACACACAGGAAAGTTAAGTTGGAAGAAAGCATCAAAAGCAAAATTGAATTTTCCTCAGCAGATTCCTTTTATACTCCTCCCGCTCCTTCTAAGTCATGGAAGAAAAATTTCTGCCAGAAGTTTTTCTCTTCCACTTCATTTTGTAGATCTGTGCCACCTATCTGTCTCTATAAGGAAAACATAGAAAGTTAGAATCTAGCAAAGAGAAAGGAAGTTCCGTATATACTAGTTGGGTACTGCCAAACTGCTGTAAAAAAGATTCCAAATAAAGTAACCTGAATAATCTGCAAGTTCCATTATTCAATTAAATATAAACATTTTTTCTTTTTCAAGCAGAAGTTCCAAGGTGAGCATTTCAGGATGACAGAAAGCTTTGCTCCATGCTGTAGCTCAAGAATCCAGACTATTGGCTTCCAAAGTTACTCTGAGCGTCACCTTGCCTGCCCGTGGGAAGATTGCAAGAGTGGAAATTAAGGGCCCCAAATTTCCTGTTTAGCCAGTGAGGCGAAGTTACACACACTACTTCAGTGCAAGTTCCACTGGCAGGAGCATGGCCACATGGCAACCCCAGCCAAACAGCTGGAAAGCGCAGTTCCAAACTGAACTTGGGTCTGCTACCGCATAGCGACTGGTGTGTAGAACAGACCTTGGGTGTAGCTGCATTGCCACCACACCATGACGGCATAGACAAATTACCATCCATCCTCGCTCTGCATAAGAGGCCTTCTTTCCTGAGGTCAAAGGATGTAACGCTGCTCCCTGCACTCAAAATGCAGAGAAGGTTATAGGCGAGCATCTACTATATGCTTTTCACAGAAGGAAACTTAATTCAGATAAAAATAATAAGGCATCATGTCCCTGTTTTCGGTTTTGTTTACTTCTACGTCAGTCTCCAGGACCAGACTCTGTGGTCTCTGGAGGCAAGGACTTTGTTGGTGGCATCTCTTTGCCACCACTCCCTATAGCTCCATGGTTGGAACTCTGGAAGCATTCAGTGTTTGCTAATCACCAGAAAGTGCAAAGTTCAGCTTTCCTGACCACACTTTTGACTGCCCACACCTTTGGGAAAAAGAGGGGGCAGAGGGCAGTGTGCTTCGTAGTTTTTAACCATGGAGCCAACTTACACCAATGTCAAGGGCAGGAACAGGGTCACAGCCGATGAGCACACCTGGAGATATTGATTACGACATTGTGTTACTATCAGCATCCTCAGCCTCAATGTACTGTGTTGGTTCTTTGTCTGTGTGTTATTTAATAGATTTTTCTCCGCTTCCCATTCTCCTGTGGCACTTGCCATGTGGCTCCGTATAACTTAGCCATGTTGCAAAACTAAGTTGTTATATGCACGTCCCTCCTCCTTCCTTGAGAATTTTGGAGCCTCAACGTCAGGGGACATGCCTTAATCACATTTTTTTCTAGCATCTTTCATAGTGCCTTGCAGGAAAGGGTTTATTTATTCAAATGTTGAGAAAATTGAATGAAAGAAAATTTTGCTCATACTGACAATACATATTTTAAAATTCCTGACGTGACTGGCCAATTACATAAATATTAGCCACCATGCCTTCAGGGCAATAAGCAACACTATTGAATTTATTGATGAAGCACATATTTACTGGGCATCTATTATTTGCAAAAAAATCATCTAATATACTGCAGGGAGTAATTCAAATGCAAATTTACTTTACTGAGCTCAGGCATTGTCTAACACTCCTAATTATAGGAATATGGGCCCTTTTTTATTTAAAGTTGAATCTAGGGATTAATGATATGTTAACGGTATTTCTACTAAATAGTGAGTTTCCTGTAGATGGTGAATGAAACTATTACACAAGAGAGGTAAAGGTCAATTTCTGAAAAAGACTATTCCAAAACAAATTTTCCATGATTATAAGGAGCAAAGAGGGATTCTTTAGCTACATTTTATAGGGCCTAAACCTCCCCTACCTCACTCAGCCATTGGTAAAGACTGTGATTATTCGTTGACACAGCAGGAGGTTTTGATAGTGTTAATATGGTGCACGGGGCCTAAGAGCGCTCTAATCCTGAACAACGCCATAGTCACTCACCAAGATGAGTTTCTGAAGGAGATGTTGTCACTAGGGCCAAAGTAAAAGAAAGCAAAGTGACTGACGTTAGCTGGGCGTGGGCCCTGGACTCCCATTCAGAGCTCTGGTAAGCTCCACTGGACCACACACAAAAACCCTTATTCTACATTCTTAGGTGGGAACTTCTTCAGGTTAAAGTCCAATCCTCTACACCTGCCAGTCCCAGTAGAGAATGAGTTGGAGGAGAATTTCATTAAGATTGTCAGAGTCTTCCCTACCTGGCTGCCTGCTGTGATCGGAATGATGGCATCCTCTCTAAAATTCATGTTGAAACTTCACCCACCTTGCAGTAGCGTTAAAAGGTGTGGCTGTTAGGGGGTGATTAGGTCATGAGGGCTCCCCCCTCGTGAACGGGACTAGCACCCTTATAAAAGGGCTTGAGGTTGGAGGGAGTGCTGTCTTGTTCCTCTGCTCGTCTGCCAAGCGAGGACACAGCGTTCCTCCCCTCTGGAGGATGCAACAAGAGGTGCCTTCTCGGAAGCAGAGGGAGCAGCCCTTCCCAGACACCAAACCTGCTGGCTCCTTGCTCTTGGACTTCCCAGCCTCCAGAAGTGGGAGAAATCAATTTCTATTGCTTATACTTATAAACTACCCAGTCTGTGGGATTTTGCTACAACAGCACAAATGAACCAAGATACTGCTACATGGAAAAAATAACAGGGCACAGCAGGTGACCTGGGCTCACTCTCAACTGGACCCTTTTGCAGGAAGTAGGAGGGGCTGCACTTCTCTCTAGGCTGGTTTCCAGAGCATAGACAGAAAGTGTTGGTAAAGGAGAGTGTCACAGAAAGTCAAAGCTGTATGAATGAACTATTTATGTATTTATTTATTTATTTATTTTTGAGACAGAGTGTCGCTTTGTTGCCCGGGCTAGAGTGAGTGCCGTGGCGTCAGCCTAGCTCACAGCAACCTCAAACTCCTGGGCTTAAGCGATCCTACTGCCTCAGCCTCCCGAGTAGCTGGGATTACAGGCATGCGCCACCATGCCCGGCTAATTTTTTCTATATATATTTTGGTTGGCTAGATAATTTCATTCTATTTTTTTAGTAGAGATGGGGTCTCGCTCTTGCTCAGGCTGGTCTCGAACTCCTGACCTCGAGGGATCCACCCGCCTCGGCCTCCCAGAGTGCTGGGATTACAGGTGTGAGCCACCGTGCCTGGCCTGTATGAATGAACTTTTAATGATCCTCAGCAAATGTGGCCAATCCATGCCTTGGAATGTAATTCACCGAGATTCTGTGCCCTACTCTGGATGGGGAGGGGTAGAGACGGGTATGAACTAGTGCCCCCACAGGCTGGGCTCACAGCCAGAGCTGATGGGGTGCAATTCCTACCATACGTGTAGCACTATGGTAGATGCTGTGGCCGTGTCATCCACAATCTGTTCACTGTGGTCATCGTTCCCATTTTACAGATAAGGAACATGGGGCTTCCAGAAGCAGATGGCTTCCCTACTCACCCAGCAAATGAGAAGCAAACTGGGATTCAAAACTGAATTTCTACCCAGTTCAGTTCCACTACATCTGTCAAGCGCTCAACAATCTGTGATTCTGAGATTCTGTGCTTCAGTGGTGCCATGAATGATTCTACTGCTGCAGTGTGTTCAAAGACTGCACAGGAAGGGTAGGGAGGAGAAGCGGGGGCGTGAGGTGGTAGAGACATTACAGAGACGATTGGTTCCCCCCACTCTCCCCGCAAAACATTCTTGTTTATTTCCCTGCGTTTCTGCCAAGCAGGCATGTGACCTGAGAACAGCTCCCTGGTGAGGCAGGGTTTTTCTCATTTCCTGGCTCCTAATCTAATAGAAATGTCTAAACTAGTTGGCTGGCTCTGCCTGAGAGAGGGGAAAACAAAATAGTAGGATCAATCACTCCATTTGAAACTGCATCTGCAGAAAAGATGTCATGAAGGGGCTGGCGGGGCCAGAGCTCTGTTTGCCCGGGCACTTCTCCTAGCAACCGCTGGCCCCGCTCTTGTTTCTTGGCTGCAACTTGACAAAGGTGTCCAGCAGGGCCTTCCAGAGCCCAGCCGGGGCGCTGCGCCCCTGCCAGCTGTCAGCCAATTCTCTCCTTTTGCATTAGCGCTTTACAACTTGATTCAGTCCCCGCCTGTTGCCAACCAGAGGGTCGGGTCTGAGTTCCTAGCCTGCCATCTCTGCAAGTCTCCTTATTAAAGGCATTTAAAAAATAATATCCCTGTGGAGAGCTGCCAGGAGTTATTTGAAACTCCACTTATCCCCATGGGAGAGTCGGTGCAAGTTTTCCCCAGTTAGCTTCCATTTCTGGCTGGAGGACAGAGTCCTCGATACACTAGCAAAGTGGTTTCATATTTGTAATTAAAGGGACTGCAATTGTGGCTCGGCTCTCAGTTGCGTGGCAGAGACCTTACCTGTTTCCTAACCACAAATGGAAACTGCAGAACCAATCAATACCCGGTCATCTACAGCGCTAGATGCCGGGAGGCAGACATGTCCTGCACTGAGCCCACACTGTCCTTGGATATTTAACACACTGACGGCCACACTAGAAAAAAAGTTTTTCCCTGGGGCCACAGTGTTTTATTTCAAAAATAGAATTAAAACATCGAAAACAAAATGATCCTTTCTAATTTAATGAAAAATATGCTATTTTTTATTGTTTTCGGTGATTGAGTTATATGCAACTTGAATAATAGTTCATAAGAGCAAAGGTAAGGAGACGTGTGAGTTACATACGCTTCATGAGGCCCCAGGCTCAAAACTGGCATGAGTTAAATACAACTCACATGGCAGTTAATGTGTTAAGATCATTGTCTGAGGCTTGAAAGGTTTCATTAACGTCCCTACATGTTAGGAGCTTGCCCCTTTCTGTTGGGGCCATCTTCTTTCTCCAGGTTCCTAGTCAATATTGCCAGTAAAATAAAGCGTCCAAGAAAAATGTTGGCGAAATAGATGTTACCCTGTTGCTCAGAGTTTTGGCAGAGATGACAAAAGCCAAGAGGAGTCTGAGATGTGTCATGGCCAAAAACATTCTCAATTAACACCACACTCAGGACTTGCTAAGAGAAGGTGAAGAAACTGCTCCCTCCAGCACGAGCTCCATAGCCCAGGCTGCTCACCTGGGAGTGGATTAAGGAGGAGGTGGAGGATTTCTCTGGAGGGAGTTGTCAATGTGCCATTTCTCCATGGGGCCCTCAGGGCAGGAGAGAGGGGCTGGAAGGGAACCACCTGGGGGTGTTCCGAGTGGCCCTGGAGTTGGGACAGCGTAGGGAACTAGGCACCTGACTCACCTGTGCCTGAGCGGCAGGGAAGAGCTTGAACTCCCACTGCCCGGCTGTGGGGCAGAGGTGGAACTGGCAATGTTGACCAGGAATATGGAGAAAGAAGATGACCCCAGCAGAAGGTGGAGGTCAGTCCCAGAGCTGAGGGGAGAGCTGTAAGCAATCAGGGGAGGAAGCATCGCCCACTTTAAGGGAAGTCCTGATGGGATTCCCGGTGATGGGGAGGGAGGGGGCTCCAAAGAACCTTTAAAAGTCCTCCATAAGGAAGAGGATTCCAACACCCAACAGGTCCAATGCCAAACCCAACGGTGTCAGTCAAGTGTACCTTACCTCGCCTCTCCTCCCTAATCATTTCCAACCCTGGAGGGACCCAAAGTACAGCCAGAGAGTGATGGAGTGAAACAGAGGGAGGGAGGTCACCGTCGTCGACTCCACTCCTCCCCTGGGCAGGTTTCTCAGCCAAAGAAAGGCTGAGCTGGGAAAGGAAGACATTTTTAAGAGAATGATAGCTTAGTCTTTGGATATGACTCTAGATTGGATTATTTTAAAATACCTAGAAAAAGACACTCTTTATTATTATATCTTTTGTTTAATCTGAAAATGATTGGGGAACATTTTATTACCCTAGACTGACCTGAAAAGCTGAGGATCTAATTGGAATTTCATGCAGCTTTAGTGGAGATGAAGGATGGGGGGGGAAGAATCTAAATGTAAAGTACAGTGGCTGACAGAATAATGTTACTTTCTGTCTATACCCGAGTCTAGTTTAATTATTAAACCTGTTGCATAGAGTTCTCCTAAAAACCAGGAGGCTCTAGAACCAAAACCATAAAATAAAACAGGTACACTATCAATCAAAAAGCTACATTAATCATATGATTGGGGCATACAACATATAGCTTTTTTAAATATGGGAAAAACTGTTAGCACAAGATCATGGCTCCCTTCTGCTGCCTCTGGACACTCCCATGAGTCATTGAGCAGATGGAATATTCTAACTGAACACTTAGGCCACTTTAGTCACAGTCTCACAATGCCCCCATTGTACTTTTGTAACGCTAAATGCCATTGCAAACATTCTGTTCAGGGTGTTACATTCAATACCCTGTCACTGATTTCTCTAAGAAATATAATAAGGTTTTGCAGAACTTATCAAAGCATTGGTATGCAGGAAAACACCCCATAGCCACATTTTTTTCCCTCATAGCCTAGAGTTTCTGGAGAAATATAGTCTGCCTATTTAATAAGAAAGGCAGAATTCACTCCATTGACTGAAAGAAGCCACTTTTTCATGTCAAGAAATTTTATGATTCCTGAGTGTCACATACAAATGACAGAGAATTACTCCCACAGCTTCCCTGACAAAGCTTTTCCTGCAACAGATAAGATGTGTCTCACCTTTTCTTCTCTTGCATATAGAGTTGGTCACTGACAAATTATAAAATCTCCAGCTGACATGTGTCTCCCATATATGGCCTGCCACTCCTTCCTGTTTTCGTCCCTATATGAGGTGGCCTTAAAACATGTGCTTACATCTGTTGACATCCTACCCATCAAGTCTAATTTCCTTCCACTGAAATATGAGCTAGTCTTAGTGATTCACTACTCACAAATAGAAAATGGCAGAAGTGATGCTCTGTCACATTCAAAACTAGGTCACAAAAGGCAATAAACACAGCACCACCTTGGAATCATTTGGAACCCTCACTCTCGGAACCCTGCCACCATGCTGGATCCCAGGCCACACAGAAAAATCTCATGTACGTGTTCTGGCCAATAGTATAGCTGAGGTCCCAGCTCACAACCAGCATCAACACCATGCATGTGAGTGAGGAAGCCTCAGCCATGGTCATACCAAAATTCCATGAAAGACCTTGAGTGAGAACCCCCCAGCTGAGCCCAGCACCATTAGAAATAATAATACATGATCCCTGTTGTTTTATGCCAAAGTGTAGGATGGTTTGTGACACAGCTATCGATAATCATAACATAATCATAAACACATAGGTAATCATAACAAGATGCCCTGCTAGAGATAGTTTAAACATGTCTGTGCTCGTTGAAACACTGATTTCATTCTGGAAATATACCCTATGGTTTAGAATTCAAAATATGGAAATAACTTTTCTGTAAAGAGTGATTTTTTTAATAGTAAAATATTAGAAAAAAACTATTTCCCTATTATTGAACACTTGGACTACAAAACTATTCCAAAGCCATATGATAAAATATTATGAAGCTATTAAAATGTACTTTTATGCTCTAGAATTTCCAGTCTGGACCAATGGTGTATGGTCCTGCTCCTCCCTGGTCAATACCACTGTAAACTCTGAAAATAATGCAAGGGGCAACCAAAGAAAAACTCTGAAAAGAGGTAAGGAGGCAAACTGGTTTAGGACCCCAGCACTGGAGGAGCAACATAGTTGCAGGGTGTCTTATGCCCCCCACCCAACAGAAGGCAACTTAGAGCCACATTTCTTGACCCTGCCCCACCCCTCAATCAAGCACCAGATGGCAGCACAGGTCGACTGATTCTTCCCCTGCATTTAACTAAAGTCCTACCTACCACAACAGGCGAGACTGGCACAACTGCAGAGGGGATTGATTAGGTGACCTACTAATGAGCACCCAAGGTAAGAACCCTACTTTTCCTTTGGGCTAGAGACTCCTCTTTCTCACTGTGAGATATTAGGTGGCACTAGGAAAAGGGATACTTCACAATAAACAGCTCAGCCCAGGAAGCTTTTTGTCCCATGGACCTGAGACTCTTTTCCACCATCTGGAGACTTTGGAGGACCATGGGGAACCAGCAGGGGGGATTCAACCACAACAGGTGCCTTTCATCCAGAAATCACACTTAGACTCCCATGACAAGGGGAAATACCACTACAAGTACTCAGCCAGGGAAACTTCTTCATGACCAAGGCTTGAGATGCCTGTACCCCACCAAGAGACACTGAGTGGCCCGTTCTGAGGAAAACCCTTCCACGCTCTTAGTCAGCAGTAGCAGGAATAATTGTGAGCCCAAGCAGCACAAGATAAACCAAATAGAATACAAAGGCTCTAAAAATAAAACTGGCATTGAAACCAGACCCCATAAAAGTAGGTCAGAACCCATGTCTAAACCTAAGTAGAGTGACAGGCTGCTTATATAAAAGATTGAAATTAGACCCAAAGTCTCCAAATATAATAGATAAACTGGATAGAATATTATAAAAAATTACTCATCTCCTCAAAAAAACATGAAAAACACAACTTGAATGAGAAAAAACAATCAACTGACAGCAATAGATGTGACTCTGATGTTGGAATTACCTGACAAGGACTTTAAAGCTGTTGCCATAAAAATGCTTCAACCACTAATGATAAATTCTCTTGAAGCAAATGAAGAATTATGAAATCTCAGCAATGAAATAGGAGTTATGAAAAAGAGTCAAATGCTAGAACAGAAGAAAAAAAAAAACAACTTGATCAGTGAGCTTGCTAGTGCAGCTGACAGACCACAGAGCGTTTGATAAAGCATAGGATCAATGGATTTGAGGACAAGCCAATAAAACTTGCCTAGTTTGAATAACAGAGAAATTAGGTCTTTTAAAAAAGGAGCCCAGAGCCTTAGGGACCTGTGGAATAGTAGTAAAAGATTCATTATTCATATCATCAGAGTCCTAGAAGAAAGGAGAAATACATTGGGTCTTGGATAAAATCTTTCAAAATTTGGTGAAAAGAAAAACTTACAAATTGAAGGAACTGAGCAAACCCTAAGCAAGATAAACATATATAAAACCATGCCATCCCACTTCATAACTAATCTTCTACAAATGAAAGACAAAGAAAAAATCTTGATAAAAGCCCAGTAGAAGCAACACATTACCTATAGCAGAGCACCAATTCTAATGACTGGATTTCTCACATGAACCCATGGGGCCAGAAGAAAGTGGCAGAATACTTTTCAAGTGCTGGAAATAAAAAAGAACTGACAGCTGCAAATCTATATCTAGTGAAATCATCTTTCAGGAATAGGGGAGAAATAACATTCTCATACAAAGGAAAGCTAAAAGAATTTGTCACTATCAGATCTACCCTTAAAGTTTGGCTAAAGGAAGTTCTTCATACAAAAGCAAATGATAAAAGAAGGAATCTTGGAGCATGATGATGGAAGAAAGAACAATGGAAAGAGCAAGTCTAGGTATGTACTAAAGACTCTTTTCATCCTCACAAGCATTATAAATCATATCTGATGATTGAAATAAAAATTATCACACCATCTGATACTCAAGACTGACATGTAAAAAGGTAGAGAAGGGAAAGGACATAAATGGAAGGTTTTTGTGCTTCACTCAAAGTGGTAAAATACTGATACCCTTAGACCATGATAAGTCACATTATGTATACTGTTATACCAAGAGCAATCACTGAAAACACTATATAAAGAAACAGTGGAAAACACCATAAATAAGTCAAGCTGGGATCCCTAAAAATTTTTTCAAGTGATCCTCAGGAAGGTGAGACAAGAAAATCAGGAAATACACATAGAAAACAGTGGCAGACTTAATCTCTTAATATACTAATAATTACTTTTATTGTAAGTTGTCTGAATACACCACCAAAAAAAGACAGAGATTGGTAGAGTAGATAAAAACATTATGATACAGCTATATTCTGTTTACAAGAAACTCACTTCCAATTCAATGACATAGGTAGGTCTAAAGTGAAAGGATGGAAAAAATGTACCAGGACTTAATTAAATCAAAAAGTTCCTGTACAGCAAAGGAAATAATCAACAGAGTAAATAAACAACCTATAGAATGGGAGAAAATATTCTCAAACTGTACATCTGACAAAGGATTAATATCCAGAATCTATAAAAACTCAAACAAATCAGCAAGAAAAAAATAAATAACCTCATTAAAAAGTGGGCAAGAGACCTGAACAGAGTTTTTTCAAAAGAAGATATACAAATGGCCAACAGACACATGAAAAAGTGCTCAACATTACTAATTGTCAGGGAAGTGCAAATTAAAATCACAATGGAATACCACCTTAACCCTATAAGGATGGCCATTATTTAAAAATCTAAAAACAATAGATGTTGGCATGGCACAGTGAAAATGGAACACTTATACACTGTTGGTGTGATAATAAATTAGTATAACCTTTATGGAAAATGGTATGGAGATTCCTCAAAGAACTAAAAGTAGATCTACCATTGGATCCAGCAGTCCTACTAGTGGGTATCTACCCAAAGGAAAAGAAGTCATTATATCAGAAAGACACCTGTACCCAAATGTTTATTGCAGCATAATGCACAATTGCAAAGATGTAGAATCAACATAAGTGTCCATCAATTGATGAATGGATAAAGAAAATGTGGGGTGTGGTGTGTGTGTGTGTGTGTATGTACATACACATACAAACACACACACACACACACATATACACATATATACCATGGAGTACTACTCACCTATAAAAGGGAATGAAATAATGTCATTTGGATGAAACTGGAGAACATTATCCTAAGTGTGAAGTATCTCAGGAATGGGAAAACAAAACCATATGTTCTCACATGGTCATAAAGTGGTATAAAGGACATTGGAAACTAATAAGGGGGAAGAGATGGGAGGAGTGAGGGATAACAAATGTTATCTATCAGGTACAATGTACACTATTATGGTGAGGGGCACACTAAAAACCCTAATTTCAGCATTATACAATTCATCCACGTAACAAGAACACTTGTATCCCCTAATATTTTGAAATAAAAATAAATAAATATCAGCTTTTATTGGGATAAAAAAAGAAAATTCTCATCTATGTAAACAATGGAATATTACAGAGTAGCAAAAATAAATTATCGCTACTTGCAAGAACAGGGATGTCTCTCATAAATGTATACTGAAAAAAACAAGTATGTCACAAAACAATACAAAGAAGAGAATTTCATATGAATTGCCAAAGCAGGCCAAAAAACTCTAAGGTATATTGTTTAAAGATGTATACCTGGTATATCTTTTGGAAACAGAGCATAAAATTATACTTAAAGGCTAAGATAAGAAATAGATGCGTCTTTCAGGAAGAGACACTTGGAAGATCCTGGGGTGCTGAAATATTCTAATTCCTGGCCTAGTTTGATCAACAGAAGTTAGTTTTACAATCTGCATAAATTTAAGCTTCACAAATGTGTTTGATTCATGCTTTTGCTTCTCAAAATAAAAGGCCTTATTTCTTAAGTTTAAAACTATATATATATATACACAAGAGAAATGTTAATCAAAGAAAATCAGGAGTGGCTATAGTAACATCTGTTAAAGTAAACTCATAGCAAAGAAAATTCCTGCAAAGAGGGGCATATGATTATTACATATGATAAACAGATCAATTCATAAGGAAGACCTAATGATCCCAACTATGTATAAATCAAACAACAGAGCCTCAAAATACATGGAGCAAAAAAGAGCCGAAAAGAGAAATAGAAAAATTCACAGTTATAGTTCAAGACTTCAACATTCCTATCCTAACAACTAATAAAAATACCAGAGAGAAATTGGCAAGGTTATAGGATGTTTGAGCCATACAATCAACCAATAGGTTCTAATGGACATCTATAGAACACAACGAACAAAAACAGAAGGATACACTATATTTTTTCAAGTGTCCATGGAACATTCTCTAAGACAGACCATATCCTGGACCATGAAATAAACTTCAACAAATTTAACAGAATTGAAATCATATAAAATATGTTTTCTGGTCATGGATTCAAACTAGAAATCAATAAGAGAAAAACAACAGGAAAATCTCTAAATAGGAAAAATTAAATAACATACTCCTAAATAATCTGTGGGCCAAATAGAAAGTTTCAAAAAAAATAAAAATGCATATAAGCAAATGAAAATAAAAATAAACATATCAAAATATGTGGGATGCAGCTAAAGAAACACTAAGAGGGAAATTTATAGCACTAAATGCTTACATTAGAAAAGAGAAAAGGTCTCATCATGAAAAATTTGAAAAGTATAACTTTCTGCACAGTATATTTTGACCTTCTTTGACTTTTCCATTCCTCCTTTAATTTTAAATTTTATACAGTTTCCCTTTTGCTTACTTTGAGTTCTTACCTCAGCAAACTAAAAAAAAAACGAGGATCAAAATAAGCCTAAATCAAGCATAAGGAAGGATATAATAAAAATTAGAATAGGAATTAATTAAATTAAGAAAAGGAAAACAGTAGGAAAAAATCAGTGAAACAAGAAGTGGTTCTTCAAAATAATAAATTTGATAAACCTCTAGCAAGACTGGCATAAATAAAGAGATGAGACAAAAATCATCAATAGCAAGAATATAATGCACTACATTTATAGTATTTCATATTCTGGGATATCACTACAAAATCTGTAGCCATTAAAACACAAAGGGAATGCTAAAAATGACTTCACCCTCGCTCATAAATTTGACAACTTAGAAGGAATGGACCAATTTCTCAAAAACCACATACTACCAAAACTCAAACAAGATGAAATAGATCATCTGAACAACACTTATAAGCATGAAAGAAATTGAATTTTTATTAAAAAGCTCCCTGAAGTTAAATCACAATGAGATATCACTATATAACTATCAAAATGACCAAAATAAAAAGTAGAGAAAACACTAAATGCTGGTGAGGATATGGAGAAACTGAGTCACTCAGTCATTGTTAGTAGGAATGTAAAATGATACAGCCACTCTGCAAAACAGTTTGGCAGTTTCTTATAAAGTTGAACATGCAGGTGCTACACAATCCAGCAATTGTGCTCTTGGGAATTTATCTGAAAGAAATGCAAACTTGTCCGGGCGCAGTGGCTCACGCCTGTAATCCTAGCACTCTGGGAGGCAGAGGCGGGTGGATCGCTCGAGCTCAGGAGTTTGAGACCAGCTGGAGCAAGAGTGAGACCCCATCTCTACTAAAAATAGAAAGAAATTATCTGGCCAACTAAAATATATATAGAAAAAATTAGCCGGGCATGGTGGCACATGCCTGTAGTCCCAGCTTCTAGGGAGGCTGAGGCAGTAGGATTGCTTAAGCCCAGGAGTTTGAGGTTGCTGTGAGCTAGGCTGATGCCACGGCACTCACTCTAGCCCGGGCAACAAAAGCGAGACTCTGTCTCAAAAAAAAAAAAAAAAAAAAGAAAAAAGAAAAGAAATGCAAACTTATGTTCACACAAAATCCTGTACACAGAAGCTTTATTGGTAATAGCTTAAAATTGGAAATAGCCCCGATGTCTTTCATCTGGTGCATGATTAAACAAACTGTTTTTTATGTGTGTGTGTGTGTGTGTGTGTGTGTGTGTGTGTGTGTGTGTGTGTGTACATACACTATGGGCTACTCCTCAGCAATAAAAGACAATAAATTATTGATTTGTTCCATGAAAAAAAAAAACTTGGATGAATCTCCAGGGAATTATGCTATGTGAAAATAAAAATCCGAAAATGTTACATCCAACTATATGATTTTATTCATATAATGTTTATGAAATTTAACAGTTTTAGAAATGGAGAACAGATTAGTGAATGCCAGACATGGGAGAGGGGAGAGAGGTTGGTGTAGTTATGAAAGGGTGACAGCAGGTGTCCTAGAGTCATAGAGCTCTTCAGTATCTTTTTTTTTTTTTTTTTGAGACAGAGTCTCGCTGTGTTGCCCGGGCTAGAGTGAGTGCCGTGGCGTCAGCCTAGCTCACAGCAACCTCAAACTCCTGGGCTTAAGCGATCCTACTGCCTCAGCCTCCCGAGTAGCTGGGACTACAGGCATGTGCCACCATGCCTGGCTAATTTTTTCTATATATATATTTTAGTTGGCCAGATAATTTCTTTCTATTTTTAGTAGAGACGGGGTCTCGCTCTTGTTGAGGCTGGTCTCGAACTCCTGACCTTGAGCAATCCACCCGCCTCGGCCTTCCAGAGTGCTAGGATTACAGGTGTGAGCCACTGCCCCCGGCCTAGTGTCTTCATTGTGGTGGATGAAGGAACCTTCAGATCTGATATATTTGTATAAAACTAAATGTATACACACAGATTTGAATAAGTTATAAGTGAAATTGGAAAAATCTGAACAATACTGATGGATTATGCCAATGTCAACATCCTGGTTGTGATACTATACTATAGTTTTCCAAGATGTTACCATTGGAGGAAACTGGATAAAGAGTCCTCTGTATTTTTTCTTAGAACTGCATGTGGATCTATAAGTATCTATAATTATATAAATAAAACTTTAAATTAAACATAATGTTTATGAAGAGGCTGTGAAAGTATGAGATAAATTGTTTGTAACATGACCATAGGCTGAAAAAAGTTAGAATATCCATAAAATTTACACATAGCATGATTATTGCTCTGTCAAGCAGATTCAAAGAAAGCAAAAGGAAAAGTGTATAAAATTTAAAATTAAAGGAGCAATGGAAAAGTCAGAGAGAGACAAAATACTATGCAAAGAGTTTCAAATTTTTTGTAATAAGCACATACTTTTATAATAGAAAAATATAAAGTTTATTATTAATACATACACATTCTTATTCATTTGGATTTTTACTATTAATTTAATTTAAGACCTACCATAGAACACAATAGATTTTCAATGAACACTGGTAGAAACTCAATCTGAATGGTACATTTATAGTTTGACAGAAGTGGCAGAAGTCTTCAAATATTGAGTTTTAATTAAAAAAAATTTCAGACATCAGCAAGTTAGTTTAAGACAGGTAAGACTGGGAGTGGTGAGGCATATCGTTGATCCTTTTTGGGTCCCTGGAATTTGTAGCATATCAGGATCACCCATTTTTCTCTTGCTTAAAGCCGCTTACATGCCATTCTCTTGGATTCCTTTCCTATTCCTCTGCTAATGTACTTTGGGCTTGGCTTGAAATTATTCAACTGTGAAGACACAAAATTTCAATTTGGCCTGCCTATTTCAGTATGCACAAATTTCTCCACAGCAGGGAGAGTTCTCTGGGGAAATTTTGAAAGCAAGTGAAGATGCTAGAGGAGTTTGGAGAAGATTGTTTTCTGCATGGACAGTTCTGGGTGCAATTAAGTTCTCAAAACTAGATAGGCTAGAAAATATTCTGGAGAAAATGTGGTCCCCCTCCCAACACAAAGAATAGTGTTTCATTTTTGAATGGAGGAAAACTATCACCGAATTGCAAAATCATTGGAGGCAGAAGGCACCCGAGAGACCAGCCAGTATGTAGAACAACTCCAGGTGGCCCCATTCGCATCCAACTCATGTACACGGTAGCCCCTGGGGTTGTGCAGTGTACAACTTGTGTAACTGTATTCAGGGATTTGGCTGAATCCAGTTATTACCACCCTTGACCTCCACCCCACTCAGAGATCTGACCCTTTTATTAATATGTAGGAGGAAAGTGAGGCCCAGAGAGGGAAAGGAAGTTGTCCAAAGCCACACTGCTAACCACAGAACCAGACTAAAATCCAGATTTTTGAATTTTAGAACAATGTTCTGTCTTATCTACAATGATTCCAGGAAGAAATGTTTTTACTCAAAACAAAAACAACAGCAACAAAAAAGTTCATTACTTTAAAAAGTATTTGTTTTAAATACTTTACAATATGGTTGTAATTTAAACCAGGGATGTTTACTTAATGTCAACACAAGTTCCAAAATCAGTGCAGATTCTAAGTACATTTTTCTAACATATGAAATGAGGATAATAATATTACCTACCTCTTAGCCCCTTATAGGGATAAGTGAATTAATATTTGTAGAATATATAAAACAGTGTCTGTAACATAGAGAGTGCTATTTAGATATTGGATATGATCATCATTATTATTACTATTAGCATGGATTTCTTCCCTACTAAAATGTAGGTCCTTCAGAGAGAAGATACTTTTTAATCTCTGTTTCCAGAGGACCTGCCACAGCTTTGGGGAGCACTATATTAATGCTGTTTGATGATGGACAGATGGATGGAATTATGGGTATGGGGATGAATGAATGGATGGATGGATGCGGATGGATAGATGGATGGGTACATGGAGGGATGGAAGAATGATCAATGGACAGATGGATAATTGGATAGAGAGATGATTGGATGGACAGATGGATGGGTAGGCAGGTGGATGAATGGGGATGAATGAATGAATGAATGGATAGATGATTGGATAGAAGGATGGATGGATGAATGATTGGATGGATGAATGGGAATGAATGGATGGATGGATTATTGGATAGAGGGATGAATGGATAAATGATTGGGTGAATGGATGGATGGATGGTAGATGGATGAAAAAGGATGGATGAATGGATGAATGGTAGATGGTTGAAGGAGCATGGGAGGGTGGATGGATAGATGGACAGGTGGATAGATGGATGATTGAATTCAAGCTTACATAACTAAGCAACCTGTTAACCCCAGAGAATGAGTCTCTCTCATTGCATACTTTTTTCATAGGTAATTAATGAGATGAGGCCAGTCATGGGTGATATTTGAATGCTTTGGTGTCATCGAATTCTAGAACTCTCAGGACTTTGGCCAACTCATCCTAAAATCCTACCTAACGTTTTATCCAGTGCAGGAAATCACACAATTAGTAGCCTGATCATATAGCTCTAGTTTAAATCTGTGGAAAAACAAGAGCTCATTCCCTGGGAGGAAGATAGTTCTGTGACTGTACCATTGTAATAATTAGCAAGTTCTTCCTCAGTCCATTTCATTCTTCCTGCTTACCTGGACCTCATGGTGTCACCAAGCATGAGTCTGATTTACCTACCCCCAGGTTTTTTGTTCACTCATTCAACAAATATTTAGTGATCATAAATGATTAAAGAGTAGACAGGATTCCTGCTCTCTTGAAGATTACTTTGCTGTGGAAGAGACAGAAGAGGAAACAATCAGCCTAAGACACCAAGAAGCACCATGGAAAGTGTTATGGAGGAAAATCTCACGGGAAGCTGTTCTGACTGTGGCACCTGAGTCTGCCCCACGGTGCATGAGAGGGAAGCAGACTCTGCTAATAGTGTAGCTAGAGAAGTGTCAGGACCACATATTAATTCAGTGATCGTTTAACTCTCAATTGGATGAGATAAGAAAGAGGGTGGGCCGGGCGCGGTGGCTCACGCCTGTAATCCTAGCTCTGGGAGGCCGAGGCGGGTGGATTGCTCGAGGTCAGGAGTTCGAGACCAGCCTGAGCAAGAGTGAGACCCCGTCTCTACTAAAAATAGAAAGAAATTATCTGGACAACTAAAAATATATATAGAAAAAAATTAGCCGGGCATGGTGGCTCATGCCTGTAGTCCCAGCTACTCGGGAGGCTGAGGCAGTAGGATCGCTTAAGCCCAGGAGTTTGAGGTTGCTGTGAGCTAGGCTGATGCCACGGCACTCACTCTAGCCCGGGCAACAAAGTGAGACTCTGTCTCAAAAAAAAAAAAGAAAGAGGGTGGGTGTCATCCAGGTATCTGCTTGCAGATGCTGAGATATTCTATAAAGAGGCACCCCAAAATTGAACAGGCAGATGGATTATCCAAGCTGGAACAGACCTTAGAGATGGCCTGGATCACAGTCCTCTGCCAGGACGTGTTCTGGGCACACACACCCACACACCCACACACCCACACACCCAAACTGAGGCTTAACGAGAGAAAGAGGGTAAACTTTCAGGTGTCATGACTCCAGCTCTCTCTCTCTCTGGCCATGGCACACACTTCTCTCTCATGCTACTTGGTACACACTGTGGTCCTTAGGGTTTCCCTAACAAGTTCGAGAATGTTGCCCTGTGCCATTTTGCTAATTCATTCATTCACTTGGCAGAACTGAAGCAAGGGTGTTTCAAAAGGCACTGTTTTTCGGAAAAGACTCACCCTTCCCTTCTAAATCCCCTGTTTAATCCCACATTTTTGGCACATTGTGTCTCTAAGACTCCAGTGTCATCAGTATCAACGTCATCATGTCTTTCTTCTCTGTTTACTTTGGTCACCAGCAGAAACCAAGACACCCATATCAATATCAGTAGCATTCTCACCTCTTGATGTGATCCAACCCCTCCCCTCCCCTAACTTCTCAAATGCTTCAAGTGTTTCCTCTGAAACTTACAGTGTGCCATCAGCCCAGACTCCTTTAGGTTAAACCTTTTCCTCAATGTTCTCTTCTCTCCTTGCTCTTACTGTATTTAAACCACCCTCTGAGGGCAGCTATGCAACCCTGTCCAAAGACAATGCTCACTCCCCACCTAGCGTCTTACCCATTTCTTGTTGCTGCTTCCAGGCTACTCTCTCTATTATCTCCTGAAAGTCTCCAGCGTTTTGGAAGGTTATTCTGCAAAACCTACCACTCACTCCTAGAGGGTGGAGCTGCTGTGGATGAGATTAGTGACTTTACAAAAGAGACCGCACATGGCTCCCTATCCCTTCTGCCACGTGGGAACACAGCCAAAAGATGGCCATCTATGTGCCAGGAAGTGTCCTTCACCAGACAGCAAATCTGCCAGTGCCTTGATCTTGGATTTCGCAGCCTCCAGCACTGTGAGAAATAAATTTCTGTTGTTTATAAGCCCCCAGTCCATGGTGCTGTGTTACAACAGTCCAAATGGAATAAGACAGGGGTAAGACAGGGGTAAGATTCCCCCAATCCTGGTGGAGAATCCTCTATCATGGGATTGAGGACTACATCATATCAGTGCAGATATCTGGGCCCAGAAGGGTCTAGAACATTACATAAGACTATTTTGTCATGAGGAGCTTTGAGATATAGTCCCTACGTGATACATAAACTTGCCAAAACATTTTATCCTCTGTGTGCTAGTAGCTACTATCTCCTGAGCTCTGAATCCCAAGCTGGAAAGTGACTTATTTCTATTCTTTGTTACAGGTATTTGTACACAAATACCACTTCACATTTTAGACTGTAAGCAGGTCAGAGCTGGGACTTCACAGCTTTATAGTCTCTCCTATTTCTAGGTGACACAGAGTGGGTGCAGTCTAGTAGTTAAAATTTATGGGGCACTTCTTACGTGCTAATGTGTAGGTTTTTTGCAAAGACGGCTGTGTTAATTGCCCTCCCTGTGTGCATTTTTCTTTGCAGTATGAACCTGCAGCACTTCCATCCAGTGATGAAGTCGGTTTTCCCAATCATTGGAACTTGGCTGGCCTGTGGCTTACTTTGACAAATACGATGTGGCAGAAAATGACAAGCATTGTGCCAGTAGCGAGCCTAGGCCTCAAGAGGCCTTGTATATTTTGCTCAGTCTCTTGGAGCCCTGCCAGGCCTCCATTTGAACAAGCCTGGGCTGGCCTGCTGGAGGGTGAGAGACCACATGCAGCAGAGTCGTGTTATCCCGGCTGAGGCCACCCCAGACCAGTCAGCCCCGGCTGTCCTGCCAGCTGGCTTCAGACACGTGAGTAAGGCTAGCCGGGACAGGAAAACCACACAGGTGATCCTGATCCAAATCATAAGCTCACAAAACTGTGAGGCAAATAAATAGTTGTTTTGTTAAGTCAGGAGTTAACAAAGTGTGGCCTGTCTGCTGTTTTTGTAAATATAGTTTTATTGGAACGCAGCGTCACTCACTCCTTTGTGTATGGTCTATAGCCGCTTTCCCATAACAACCGCAGAGTTGCGTAGTTGCAACAGACACTGTATGGCCTGCAAAGCCTGAAGTATTTACTCTCTCTCTCTTCATAGAAAAAATTTGAAACCCTGTTATAAGTTACTAAGTTTGCAGAGAGTTTCGTTATATCCAGGAAGTAAGCCATGCACTGTAAATTATTATATGTTTACTTTAGCCCAATGAGGGTTTATCATGCCCATTTTACAGATAGGAAACTGAGGCATAGTGAGGGGGAATAATTTGTACACAGCAGAGTCAGGAGAAAACTCAAATAGCCTGGCCTTAGAGCCCTGTGACAGTACTGCCTGGATAAATTATGTTACATCGGCGGATGCCTGTCTGAGTGAATGCAGAGCCGAATAACAGTTCCTATCAGTTCTCAGCGGGGGCAACGTGGGCAGGAACAGTTTGGGGTCAGTGGTATGTCCTTCTGGACACAAATGAATTCCTCATGGAAGGGGTTAGAAATTTCTGCATCTGGACCTTAGGAGTTGCTGACAAGTCGTTCATATATGTATCCCTAACAGATGGCCCAGAAAAATCACTGAGCTATCTTATGTGTGGGTAGAAGGGAGGAGGGAATAAGAAGGGAAGAGGAAAAGAAGAAAGGGGTGGAAGGGAAGGAAGAGAGGAAAGAGAAGGTTTAGAAGAGAAAGGAAAAGCAATTCAAATTCTACTGAGGGTGAACGTTCTTTCACTTGTCTCTGGCAACCACTGTGGTCCACTCTGAACGTAGGATTAATCTGTCATTGGGGAGGTTTGGAAGCCCATCAGGGTTCATTGTTGAACAGGGTAAGGAGAGCGTAGCCTGTCCAATATCTAAGCTCTGGTCATTACTGGTCCAGCATCCTCTGGAGTGGTGAGAGCCTTGTTGGTAGAACACTCACCGCAGAGTAGAGCATCCATGCAAGGATAAGAGCACGTGGACAACCCACCGCTACAGCCAAGACCAAAGAGAAAGAGCCCCTGTCTTTCTCAACACCTTCCCTCCATCCCCAACTACGCCGATGCTATTCAATAACCCACATTGACTTTGGGAGGAGAAAAAAAAATGTAATTGTTAAAGTGTAAATCCCTTTAAATGCTGAGATCAAAAGGAAAGTTTCCATCCAACGACACGTAATTAAACACGCAGCCGTGCCCAGCTTTGATTCACGGATGCTTATGCACTTCTAAATTGTTGCCAGGGAGATTAGGGCCTGAGAAAATTAAAACCATTACGCCTCAAAAGGATACATGATTTTCACAGCTTTCTAACGTGATTTCCTGTCGTGCAGAACTTTGTGTTTTCCCATTTTCCCCTCCCCGCCTCTGTACTGATGTTCGGGGCTGAAAGGAAGCAGCTTTGCCAATAGCCTTCGCTTGAGAATTCCCGCAGGCCCAGCCCCGTGTGAGCGCAGAACCAGACAGCAGGGCCCACGTTTTCCTCTTGCTCTGTGCTCGACCAGAGGACAAATCCCTCCCCCAGGCAAAGCACCCTGAGGATTCCCGCAGAGGCTCGGGCTGGTGGGAAGGCGGCATTAAGAGCAAAGCCCTCAAATGTACGGGGTGTCTCAGTTTACATCAGCATGACCTGAACAATTTACTTAACTGCTCTATGCCTTGATGTCTTCTGTCGCATCCGCCCAGAAGTAGACACAGAAACGAGGGTCTGAGTGCAGAAAAACACAGGAAACGGAGGACAGGGGAAGTAGGACGGGGAAGGGAAGCCAGCTAATAGAGCCAGTTGCCACTATGCACCTGGCCAGGGAAGGCTGGGAAACAGGAAAACGTCACGTGCAAGCTGTCCCTCCTAAGGAGCAAGGGAGCTGCGGTGTTTATCCAAGTCCCGCCGGGCACTGGCTGAGACTGTGTGCAGGGAATGGTCATCTTTCTCTTTGCCTCAGAGGCGGGCAGAGAGGACCTTCCTGGCATCAGAACAAGTCCCCAGGAAAAGAGATGCACGTCCTAGCAGCTGAAAGTCATCCAGAGCCCTTCTAGGTCATCAGATCTGAAGGATGAGCCTGTCGTCTACAGTGTCTGCCACACTTAGTTCCTTAATCTGCACAGTGGGATTGACAGCGGTACCTACCGCATGAGGCTGCTGCAGGGACTGAGTTGCTGCGTGCACAGCACTTAGAGCCTAGCTGGGCACAGAGTGGGTGTTCCATTGCATGGCATCATTGTCAGCATTGTCACATCTATTCCTGCCATTACGCATGACCTCTCTGGAATGAAAGTCCACTGTCAGGGAGAACCATAGTGGCAAAGGTATTAGGCTGGGTGTGACCTTTAGCTCACTGGCCTCAGTTTGCTCATCTGTGCTACTCAGTTAACAATACCTAGCCAGGAGGAGTGTTCAAGTTCAAATAAATGTGAGGAAGTGCCCGATGCTGACTGTCTTCCTTGGAGAGTTATCGACTCTCAGAGCCAGCGCAGGGTCATCTCTCCAGTGCTCCCACCCGTGACAGGGGAGCCCCCAGGATCTGCTCCTTCTTGACCCTCTTCTCTGTGGCATCCACACTTCGACCTCAGTCAGTTCCCTGGAGCCGTATCAAGCCGGCTCCCTTCCCGAGACAGGACGTTGACAACCGTTTTAAGGATCAGAAAACTAAGACTGAAGGAATTCAAGAAGTTTTCTCAAGATCAAGCAGCTCACCAGCTGGGAACAATATAAAGTCCATTTTTTAGAGTAACGTTTAAATAAACCAGGATGTAGCCTTAGAACAGAATACTGTGTAATAGTGAGAAAGAATGAGATATCTGTATTTCCTATTAAGGAAAGAACTCTAAGCATAATGTTGAATGACAAAAGCAGGTTGCATGGTATAATAGCATTTAAATAACATATACGATAAAATATAGTATATTTTCTCTAAGTATACATGGAAGTGTATACGAATTCCATGTTGTAATGGTGAATTTTAAATGTTACTTGGCTAGTTATGGTAATCAGATATTTGGTTGAAAATTATTTCAAATGTTTCTGTGAAGGTTATTATTATTATTTATTATTTGTTTTTTGGTGAGACTGACATTTAAATCAGTGGATTTTGAGTAAAGCAGATTTCTCTCTATAATGTGGGTGGGCCTTGTCCAAGCACTTGAAGGCCTTAAAAGGAATAAGACTGACCTCCCCCAAGGAAGAGGGAATTCTGCCTCTGGGCTATCTTTGGACTCAGAATGCAGCATCAACTCTTTCTTGGGCCTCCAGCCCGTGGCCTACCCTGTAGATTTTGGACTTGCACCTCCACAACGGTGTGAGCCAATTTCCTACAGTAAATCTGTCTCTCGATCTCTCCCTCTCTGCCCCTCCTCTGTCTTTACACACACACACACACACACACACACACACACACACACACGCCCCTCTTATTGGCTCTGAGAACCCTGATCAGTACACATACGTATGCATATTTACATGGTAAAACTCTGTAAGGATCTACACGAAACTGAGAAGTGGTGAAGTCTGGGGAGGTGAGGAAGAGGTTTGGGGTTGGGTGGGAAAGGAAGGACAGTGGGGTCTGTAGACTTGTCTGTAATGTCTTCATATTTTAACAAAGAAAACTTACTCAAATATTTACTTTGTGACCAAAATGAATTTAAAAATGTTGCTGCAGGCACTGGCCAGTATCTCCTGTGAAATGTTGCAAATGTTGTATTACGGACTGTTACTATTATGAATGTTACCATTACACTAATGACACTATTCCTGTTTTCTGCTTTTCTAGTTTTCTGTTCAGCCGTTTTTGGTCTGTACGTGGTTATGCTGTCATCCAGGTTTTTGCATAGATAACTTTGTTTGCTGTCCTCCCAGGTCCTGGCTTCCTGTCCTGACCATCCCATTGAATCCCCCAGAAACAGGCCTCCTGCCTCTTAGCCACTGCGGGTAGCTCTGGACCATGTGTTTTCTTTCCCTGGCATAGGAAGCGGAGATGCCACAGAGCCCTGGCACAGAGGACAGCTGAGCACGGGAAGTGGGGACAGCCAGAACCCTGGCCTTGGTGTGAACACGCAGAGAAACGGGATTCTGTGTATGAAGAAGTGATTCAAAGGGACAGAATGGCCAACCTTAGAAAGCTTGAGAACTGTCGTAAGGAAGGAGAATTAGACTCATTCCATGTGGCACAGTGTGTAGCGTCAGCTGGATGGAAGTTCCCAGGGAGCAGATTTCAGCACATGAAGAGAAAGAACTTTCAGAAATGTGGACTAACTCCACATTGGAAGGGGCTAGCACACTATAGAGTGAGCTTCCTGTTACAGGAAGCATCCAAATCAGAGGTTCTCACACTAAGTGTAAACTGCAATTAGATAGCCTCTAAGGATATCCTAACACTAGGCTTCTCAGAAAACACTAGTTCTGTAGCTTGAAGCATAGCAAGATTTTGGTTAGACCATGCAAAAGAAGGAAATTTGATCTCATGCTTGCCTACTATTGGGCAAGGGACCAAGACTTCCAGTTTCCACAGTGGAACCTCTTGTCTTGAGACCCCATGAAGGCTGTGTCTACACCACACCAAACTGGATTAGTCATTGTGACACTATGCAACGTTTTTCTCTTGATGGAAATAGTGGAGATCCAAAGTCATCCACAACGAAAGGAATGATTTCAGAGAATTAGCAAATCTCCCAAGTGCCTCACTGGTTTCCTGAGAAGTCTCTTGAGTCCTTGGAGCATGTGGCCCATCGGAGCACCTACGGAATTGCTCCCTCTGCTTTGACAGGTGTTCATGTTGAATTTAGAGAGCTCGGCTTCATTAGCCTTGGCCTAGACCAGAGGCAGAAGGAAGGTTGATGACTGTAGCTGGTTGAAGTCAAGACAGAGGGCTGTCATACCCCGGGTGCCCTCAGCATTGTCCACCCGACCACGACACTTTCACGGATGCTTGGCCGTGAGTGCAGGGACCTGGTTGGCCTCATTGTCTCATGCCTCACACATGCCCTGCTGTGGAGTGAGTGTGACTAATGCTTCTATTTGATTGTATGAGGGAACAAAGCTGGAGGAATGTGTGACAGCCAGGGGTTGGCAAGAGCTTGTCCTGGCCCATCATTTCTTGCAGCTCATCATGGTGGTGTTCCACATGGAAAACTCGCTTAATGGCAAACCACATCCTGGCTCTTTTCCTGCCCAGAGGAAAGTGGGAACATCCCCACTCTCCACCCGAGTAGGCACCAACTGCTCCTGCCCTTCAAGTGAAGTCCCCGAACTAGAGCCAGTTCTCTCAGGTGACACCACGGAAGCTGCCATCCCATCGGCCCACCTGGGTGCTGCGATTATCTGTCTGTTTCAGGGCAGGAGTGAAATGGTGGGAAGTTGCCAAGACTGAAAGAGCCCCAGGGGAGACAGGAACCGGCAGCAGTGTCAAAGCATTCTTTGCTCACTCGGCGACTTTCCAATGTACTTCCAGCAGGCAGTCACACTACTCTGGCAAAGCAGGGTGACGATGCCGGGAGGATTCACTGGCTCTGACAATAAGCATGTTGGAACCCTGTGGCTCAGCTGGTGTCGTGGGAGGAAGGCAGGACTAAGTGACTCATTTATTGCTTGGCCCTTATGTGTCCAGCCAAGCAGCCAGTACATGGGGATCAACAGCTTCTGCAAGCTCAGGTGTGGTTCAGGCAGGTCTCCGTGACCAGGAGACAGACAATGCTCAAGAAGTGTGATTGTCACAGGTGGGCTGGGAGCAGAAGCCCGTTCCCTGGGGAAGAGGTCGGACTGTGTACAGCAGACCTCATCTAGCAGGCCGCACTCCAGGCTGAGCGTGTATTCCTGGCAGGTGCCTGTAGGGCTCGGCAGGAAAACCGAGTTGGGGGCCTAGGTATGCTGTTTGGACTGGTGAGCTCCATTGAGCTGGGGATGGCAGGGCTCACATCATGCACCTGACACCTGGAGACAGTAGCTTGGTCAATGCCCCTCCCCCAGCTGCAGGGCACAGGCAGTGGGTTGCTCCCTGCCTTAATCAAGACCATCTCAAGGCCCAGTGAAGACTGAGGCTCTAGGGAGGGACCAGGGACTCCAGGTGGCAGGGGCTCAGGACCACGAGGAATCTGAGAAACCGAGTCATCCTCTACCAGGGCACATCTCTGCCAAAAACGGCTAGCAAAGCCAATACCACCAACACGTGTTATCTTAGAGGGTTGACTGTGGCTACTTTCCATCCTGGGCCTGTGGGATGAACTATTAAATGAACACGTTGCCAAATAATGATTTTGTTGTAGCGTTTTATTGATAACTAGAAAAGACTAGCTCACGGACGCTCAGTGTCGATCCAGCCGACAGCCCAACTCCCCGCTTCCCACAGGTAATTACCTGCTCCTAATTGGGTCTGAACGCAGCGGGTTTGTATTTAAAGGTAGGAGTACAGAACACTTTGTATTTTTCCAGATTGCATGGAATAGAGTTTCGCGCTCTGTGTCACTGTGGCTTAAGGAGCCACGTGACTTCACCGTGAAACCCAGGACCTTCACTTAAAGCTCCGTGTCCTTGGGCAAAGCGTATCACTTCTCGGAGCCTATGTTCCTCATTTATAAATAGAAAGGATTGATGTGATGTTTAAATAAGGGACACAAAAGCAAATGTCCCAGTGCCTGACACACACAAGGTGCTCAGGGATTGCTAATTGAACTTGAATCTTCCTCCTCAGCGTGGACAGAAATGGTTCTTAAACTCTACCTCTCGTGGCTCTGGTGTGTAAATACTGTCATTGTCATTGCTACCTCTACACATAACGCTTAATCGTTTATTATTTTGTATGTTATCACACTGAGTGTTCAGTACAACTCTGTCAGGTCATTAAGTCAGGTGAAGTTATTCTCAGCTTATAGATGGGGACATTGAGGTTGGCAGAGGGGAAGTGACCTGTCAAAGGTCATGCCCTTAACTGGTTGATAGGGTTGGTGTTTGTGGCAGTGAGGACCAAAAGGAATATTGAATTTTAGGGAGGGGGAGGTTGGAGGAACAGGAGCATGGGGGCTGAGAAGGGACAGTGAGGCTGCAGCCTCGAAGGAGCTGGGTGACAGGAGCAGTTCGCAGCCATCCCTTGACAAGGTGAGTGGGGAGCAGATGCAAATTCTGGTTCCCAGGGCACAAGGACGCCATGGGTGAAAGGCACCATGGCTGGCTGGGGTGCAGCACAGGGCTCCCCTTCCCAAGGGACTGTTGCTCTGGGGGAAGCCTGAAAACTCAACGCCCTAACTGGGAGTGGGAGCAGGTGCAGGGAAGCCACTGCCTGGCATTAGCTCCAGAACCCTGGATTTGCTGCAGAGCTTCGGAGAGGGCAGCAGACCCCGCCTGCATACCACTGCCTGCTCTCAGAAACAGCAGAGTTGGGACCAGGATGGGGCAAAGGATTCTGCTGAGTCTGTCCTGGTATAGCCCCTTTCATTCACCAGGCACATCCCTGAAAGCTTGCTCAGGGACAGCATCAGAGGCTCCCATGGGTGCCTGCCCTTGCATTCTGCCAGGCCGCCTGCCAGCCTCCTCCCGGCCTCTCTGGTCTCCTGGCCCACTCTGGTGCTGGATCATAACTCCCACCCTCCAGCGAGTTCTTACATAATGCTGGGGATAGATTTAGAGCAAGCATGGCTTTTGTCCCAGCCTCAAAAAGGAGATACATTTTTTTTACACATCTTACTTCCCTGCTGAAATTTCAGTACCTCCAGGACCAGGCCTTGTCTTCCTCACCTTTGAATCCTCCAGACCTGCCACTGCACCTGAACTATGGCAGTGCTTGTTGAATTAATGAGTGAGTGAGTGAGTGAGTGAGTGAATGAGTGAATGAATCTGGCATCTCCCAAATCACTGGAATTTAAGCCTACGAGGACAAGAAATGTTGTCAGTCTTGTTTGTTGCTGAGTTCCATGGCTGGTACAGGATGGGCCTGCCATCACTGCTGCTGAATGAATGAAAGATTAGTCTTCATCTCAGCCCTGGGCTTCACACTTTCCTCTGATTTCCACAGCGCTGGAGCTGGGAGATGAATTGGCCCAAGTTCGTCATTTTAGAGACGAGACAGTATTGCCCAGTGAAGGGAAAGATCATGCTCAAGGACACTCTGCTGGTTGGGAACCAGGGTGTAGGAACCCCAGCCCCAGTCCAGGGCTCTTAACTCGCCATGTGCTCTATCTTCATGAAGCTCACAGTTGTAGAAAGGGGATCAGACATCCGGCCTCACATTCGCTCAGCGCCTGCGCTTGCCAGAGCAGTGGGAGTGCGTGCTCACGGGGCACCTGAGAGTGAACTCAGGCTGGCCTGTTTCTCATCCAGAGGGGCTCTCAGGCCCTGCAGGAAGCACAGAGCAGGCCACGGCAGGAGCAGGAATTCGAGCCAGGAGAGCCTGTCTCTCTGAGCGGCTCTACCCCTGTGGCAGACTGTTCACACCACCCAGGGTCCCAGGAGCCTCCGTCTCAGCCTCACTTGTTCTGCCCTCAGGGTTTGTCTCCTCAGGCTCACATCCTTTGTCCTCCACACAAGTGGCTGTTGAAGAAGAAGAAAATAGGCAAACCTTGCTGCTCCCTGAAGGCGAGAGTCTAGCGTAGCAGCACTGGCTTCAGAATGCCTATATTTGAAGATTGATGCTGCCACTTCCTACCAATAAAATCTTGGACAAGTTACTAATCTTCTCTAGGCCTCGATTTTCTCATCTGTAATGACACCTGTGGTAATATGTTTAGGGAAATAAAGAAAAGAAAACACGTGAAAGTATTAGGCACAGTGCCTGGTGTACGGTAAGCATTCAGGCAGGTGATGGTTGGATGGATAACTAGGTAGTGGGCTTAGGGCCTCTGAAATATGCTGCCAGGGTTCAAATCCAAGCTCTGCTTCTTATCAGCTGTGTTATTATTCAACACAGGAAGTTATTCAAACTCTCTGAGCCTCAATATCCTTATCAATAACATAAGGCTAATCGTGGGGCCATTGAGGTGGGTTTATATCAGGCTCAGATGAGTTCATTCACAGAAAGCATTTAGGACAGTTTCTGGAGTGTGAGAAGTGCTAAGGAAACATCAGCAATTCCACTTTTCTTACTATCTGGTTTTAAAAATGAATTTAGTAGAGCCAGATTCGTTCTGCGGAAAGCCTTTGTGTTGAAGAGATGAATGCAGGGACGAAGACGTTGGTGCCAACACTGAGCTTATTGGCTGGTAATCTCATTTGTTTTTCCTTGCTGTGTTCAAGCATGACCCACAGCCAGCGGAGCAATATGCTTGTGTCATACTCATGAGCTGGGCTTGCTGGGCAGCGGCTTCTCCACTGTACGCTATAAATGGCTGCCAGCAGTGAAATTACATTTGTATTGATCTAAAGAACATTTTATTGATAAAACACAGGGAATGAAACCTTTGAAACATAAACCCATTATTTTAACAATTTGTTGCTGGGAATAGGCAAAGGCTGCTTTTGTATTTTTTTTTTTTTTTGTGTGATTTAGCCTTCCCAGGACAGCTTCTGGGATGTATGGAGGGTCTGGAGCCGCCATGGGCCATTCATCAGTGACCACCTCTCTATCCCCACCTTCCTCACACCCATCTTCCTTCTCCACGATTCTGTCCCTCAAGGCCTATCTTCAGGCAGGCCCTTCTGCCTCTAAACAATTTCTCTTCCCCTTCTTTGCCTGGAACCTCCTTGCCTAGCCTGTAGCGCTCCTCTCCATCCCTGATCTCACGTGCTGGGTTACAGAACCTATCCCATTCCATGTTCCTGGATCATCCTGAGGAATCGGGTGATGATGAAGACACCAGTTTGCCAGGACCTCTCCACAAAACACTCAACATTGTCCCAGCAGGTCTAGAGCGCAGAGTCATCTGAATTCACTGTTCCTCTGGCTCCTGAACCTGGTTTCATTAAACTTCATTAAACACAATTAATATTGATGTGGGCTATGCAGAAAACTTAGGACATCTAGGTGAAAAATACTCACAGGGGGGTAGTAACTCTGCAGCAATTTCCAGAATGATTCAGTCAATGTGTGCACTCAGAGACTCTGAATATCCCTATGCCAGGTCTCTATGGGAAACCAAAGATTTATCCCCAGTCTCTGCTCTCAGGGGGCCGATAATCTACCCTGAGAGGGGAGAAACCCACACAAAGTGGAGAATGACAGAAGAAAAGATTTCATCAGGAGTTATAAGAGTAGCACAACGGTTCAATGGGGAAAGAATAGTCTTTTCAAGAAATGGTGCTGAGACAACATACATACATATCCACATACATGTAAAAGAATGAAGCTAGGCCCCTACCTCACACCATATACAAAACTAGCTCAAAACAGATCAAAGACCTTCAGGTAACAGCTAAACTATAAAACTCTTAAACGATAGAAGTAAATCTTCATGACTTTGAGTTAGGTGATGGTTTCTTAAATATGACACCTAAAGCACAAGCAACCAAAGGAAAAAATAAATCAATAAATCGGACTGGATCAGCATTAAAACCTTCTGTGCTTCAAAGGATAGCCACAGAATGGGAGAAAATGCATACAGATCAGATATCTGATAAGATTCTAGTATCCAGAATAAAGAACTCTTACAATTCAACAATAAAGAGACAAATAATCCAATTAAAAATGGACAAATGATCCGAATAGACATTTTTTCCAAAAAAGACATACAAATGGACAATAAACACATGAAAAGATGCTCAACATCTTTGGTCGATAGGGAAATGCAAATCAAAACCATGATAAGATACCACTTCATACCCACCCACTAGGATGGCTACAGTCAAAAAGGCAGAAATAACTAGCGTTGGTGAGGATACAGAAAAACTGGAATCCTTAGACATTGCTGAAGGGAATGTAAAATGGTGTAGCCACATTGGAAGACAATATGGTAGTTTCTCAAAATGTTGAACACAGAGTTACCATATAACCCAGCAATTCCATGCTTAGGTATCTGCTCAAGAGAACTGAAGTATGTTCACACAGATACTTGGACATAGATGTTCAGGACAGCATTATTCACATAGCCAAAAGGTGAAAACAAATGTCCATCAACTGATGAACAGATGGGTAAAACATGGCATATTCATATAATAGAATATCATTTAGTCACAGAAAGGAATGAAGTACTGGTACGTGCTATGACACGGATGAACCTTGAACATGTTTTGCTCAGTAAAAGAAGCCAGAAAAAAGGCCACATATTATATGACCTCATTTACATAAAATGCCAGAATAGGAAAATCCACAGTGACAGAAAGTAGACTCGTGGTTGCCTGGGGACGAGAGGTGGAGAGAATGGAGAGTGACCACTAATGGGCATGAGGTTTCCTTTTGGGACAATGAGAATGTTCTGGTATTAGATAGTGGTGATAGCTGTGCAACCATGTAAATAAATATACTAAAAAATGCTGAATCGTATACTTTAAAAGCGTACTTTTTTGGTATGTGAATTATATTTCAATTTTTAAAAATTAGCAGCACAGCCCCAGGGTGCTTCGGATGGTGGCTTGAAGGAGGGAAGGGCCAGGCCAGGGCCCGGCTGGGCTGGAGAGAGGGCGAGTCCCTGCGGTTTTGCCCTGAGGGCAGCAGCCCCTGGAGGCCCGCTGTGAGTGAGAGCACAAGGGAGCCATCACTTCTGGCCAACAGGAGTCCCACAGCCTAGGTGCTGATTGCTCCGTGCAGTTTTAAAGGGAATTTACCTTTTGTTTTTGAGTTTCCATTTCCTCTTGGAGAACAGAGGCAGAAACTGTTGACAAGTCTGGAAATTGGAAATGTAAATGAAAAAGAGAGTCCCCTGGGGAGAGCCTGGGTGTGCAGCCTCCCGGCTCAATCACCTTGTGCCACCAGAGGCTCCTGCCTCAGGGACTCTGCGGCAAAACTGGATAAAACGATTTGCCATGCATCTCTCAGACAAGGCAGGCCACCCCAGGTGTTAAGCCAGCAGGAAGCAGATGGGCCATCACCAAGCACGTTGAGAGGAGAGGGCCGGTCTCTATTACCTCCATGTAGAGCACAGTGACACTTTGGGCAGTGTTTTTAACCCTGAATGGCAGGTTGTTATGATGTTGTGTGGACACCCTCTCAGGAAACGATGGCATGGGCTGGCTCTACTTATGACAGAGTAGGACAAATCCTGTGTGTGTCCTCGGGGCAGTGCCAGGCAGGCTGGACTTGTTCCTGGAGACCATGTGGCCGGCACCTTCATCTTACAGGTGTTCAGAGAGGCTGAGTGACTTGGCTCCAGGGACAAAGCTTATTGCTAGCAGATCAAGGGCTAGACACCAGATCACCTATCTCCAGATTTATTGTTTATCCCCTTACTTCACCCTTCACCCTTCCTCTCAAATGACAGATACAATGACCATGGATTCAAACTCTGGCAAACACCTGGTCTCTGGCTATGTCTCTCTCTGGACAGAATTTTTCTCTCTGCTCCTTCTTTTCCTCCTCCTCCTCCTCCTCCTCCTCCTCCTCCTCCTCCTCCTCCTCCTCCTCCTCCTTCTCACTCTCTCTCTCACTTTAGAAGAGAACTCCAGAGCAGTGATTCTCAAACCCGAGAGAGCATCAGAGTCACTGGGGGGCTTGTTAAGACACAGTGCTGGGCCCCAGCTCCAGAGAGCCTGATTCAGTAGGTCTAGGGTGACTCATTTCTAACAATTCCCCAGGTGACAATAATGCTGGCTCAGGGATCACACTTTGAGAACCATGTCCACTGCCCAGTCTCTGGACAGGACCCTTTCTACCCCATTCTGCAAGGCGAACACCTCATTCATTTTCATAAATTTCCAGAAAATGAAATTCTATAGATGACTAAATATTATGGTGATCACACACGGGACTGATTAAACACTAAATGTCTGGCAAACTGAATCCCATAGTCGGGAGGTTTTCTAGTACCAAGTCTCTGTACTGCAAGCTAAACTCATTGATGGTTAAAAACAACCTCCCGCTGTTTCTCATTGCTGAGAGTGGGACTCAGGTGTGGTGGAGGCTGGGGATATTGAGTGATGGAAATGATATTGTCACCCGCTGACCTTCTCAGCCACAGACAGTGCGGGAAGCACTCTTTTAAAGACTTCTGTTTACTTGCTTCCCAAGTATCCATAGAAACCCAGAAGCATGGACTCCACATCTGGATAGGACTCTAGATGCCAAGTCGTCTCCCTTCACTGTGTCACCTCTGCCTTTCCCTCAGTTTCCTGCTGGAATCCCGCCCTCACTGGCCTCCTGCCTGAGATGCCACAGCTTCTGTAAAGGCTTCCCAACACGCGGAGGAAGTTAGGATCGCCCCTTCTTCTGCGTCCCCACTGCATAGTCCCTTTTTGATGTGACTACAGAGAAGAAAGCAAGTCAATGCCAGATCTTGAAGGATGCTCAGACTTGGTAGAATTCTCTTATTTGATAGTGTGGGAAACTGAAGCCCAAGAGGTAAAATAAGACCTTAAGAAAAACAGGCAGTGCTCTGAGAAGTTTGGAGTGCAGCAAATTTTGTTTTCAGTGATGTTTTCAGTGGAAGGTGGGTGAGTGGGAAGGGCTGCAGGGAGCACTTGGTGGGGGGACTTGCGAGTGGCCACACCAAGGCTGGGAAGGGCTGGGGAGTGGAGAGATGGTGACAACAGCTCCACCAGGCACCCAGAGTTTCCCAACTGCGACACCAAGTTGTTTCCGGACCCAGACCAGCTGTGAGCCCCAGGCAGAGGGGAGGCCCGGCGTGAGTGAGTTAGATATGCCCTGTCGTGTCCAGCCAGGCCCCTGGGGTCTGGGCAGTGTTCTGCTACTGTGCTTAGGAGGCCCAAGACACTCACTGGGGACCCGGAGCCCATCAGACCTGCACAAACTGAGCCTTGATCTGCACCGGCTGGGGATTTGCTGTGAGCTCTTTCTCCTGCTCCTTTTCCAGAAATGAGGGAGTCGTCATCCTCTTCTTCTGCCTTATATGTAATCACCAGGAGACCAGGATGTGAACCGTTCAAATAACATATAGCAGGGGGCATAAAAGAGCCCATGGTCTACCCCTTTATCCCTATCACCCCCTGTTCTCCCTTCTGCAATTTAGGCTCCAAGCATTTTCCTAGTTTCCCTTCCCTCAAAACATCCTGCTCCCAAAATGCCTTTGCACTGCTGGCAAAGGCTGGCCGTTTGGCCCCATGACAGTGAATGCTGTCAGTGCTCCGTCTGTGACCCTCAGCCTTACACATACTAGGGTGGTCCTACAGCCTTGAGACTTCCAGGATTTGCATCTCTGTGCCGGAGAGATGGCCACTGTGTTCATGCGAGGCAGGCAGGAAATGCCCAGCACGTACCATTCTCCACCAGGAGCGGAGCTCAACCATGACCCAGCAGTGGGTGCATAAATGCCCCGACTCCCTGGCCCCTTAGGTGAGATCACTCTGGGACATGTATTTGGAAAACCTGTCCCAGTGTTCCTCCACAAGGTGACCCTCCATCCATCCCCGTGATAGCTGAGTTAATAATACATCCTTATGACTTGCTCCCCCACCTTTATCTATTCCTTCTTCTCTTTTTGTCGTTCACGTATCTTCCAAATAACTGTCTTGCACTCACATCCTTGTTTAAGATTCTGTTTGTAGGGTGAATCCAATCTCAGTCACAAGCAATGATCTCATACGTGAAATCACTATTGAAATGTCATCTATCTCGACTTTTCCAAGCGGTAAAGGAGTCTGTCTTCCTATGCCACTGGCTCTGCCTGAACACCTCCACCAGGCACATGGAATGTGGTTTTCCAACGGCCTGTTTGCCCAACACTGTCTCCCCACTGTGCTTTACTTTGTGTCTGTATCATCCCACCAACCACCTTCCACACAGCAGGGGTTGGGTGATGAATGGATCATTGTCAAATAGTTGGGGGGTATGATGGTTTGGAGAAAACACCATTGAACACAGAGTCAGAAGACTGGATTGGGGGTTCCCCATTTTTCAAGACATTACTTATGTGTCTGGGGACAAGTTGCCTGACTTTTCCTGGCCTCAGTTTCCTTTGTGAGAAAAATGAAGGGTGGAGACAATAGCTTCCATGGTTGTCTCCGCCATACCTAACAGAGGGTAAAACGAGTTGGTGATATTTGGCGCATCATTGTCGACACACCCCCCACTGAGGACGAGGTCCCCACCCTGATAACTGACTTCCCATCTTCTGCTCCTTCCCCCAGGGCACGGCAAGGAAGGACTCCAGAGCCCAGGGGCTGGGTGCGGCAGTCGGGTGGCTCCAGGCGGTGACGGCTTCATGCTCCAGTGAGCTCACAAAACAGCAGTGCGACTCCCCTTCCCCATAACCATCAGCCGCTCAGAAGGACAGACGCTCTCCTGCCCTCCTCCTCCTGCCTTCGTTAGTCATGACTCATTAATTGCCACCGGCGAATGAGTTTTATTCTAATTTTCCTGATCTAATTCAGAGATGTTTTCAGCTAAAGATCAGGATATAGGTTTCTGGCTTAGCTAATGAAATATCTAATGAATTTGCATTAGTGACAATTACAGACAGGACACCCAGAAGAGGTGAGCCAATCACAGCCCTCCGCAGATGCCCCTCGCTAATGGCTCCTTTAAGGGGAAGAGCACAGTGTTTGTGCTCATCCCCCTAATCCACGAGGCTGCTCTGGCCCAGAATAAGGGGATGGAAGAAGCATTTGCCTTTCTCTTCGTTAAGGCTGTGGCTCTGCCTCCAAACCCACAGCCTGATGGGCAAGTGGCCTCCTTCACACAGGATTCGTGTATACATTTGCAGGCAGCTGAGAGAGTCTCTTAATCTCAGCAAACAAACAAGCAAACAGGCAAGAAAACCTGGACCCTGGAATAGTGACTCACCAGGGAGGGCAGATTCCTTCTCTAATCAGATGGGCATCTTAGGCTAAAACAAGGGCTCTGAAAAGTTAGTGAGTATTTAAAGTACAGTCTCGGAATTCCTGCTCCCCCCACCATGTAGAAGAGGTTGTGACTCTATGAGGCTCTTCCATTGCCCCTAAACCCCCCTTTCCTTGCTTCATAGGGTGAAAATAGCAATTGAAGGTAGCAAAGCCTGGGGACAGAAAAGTCTTTAAAATCACAGAGCTAAATCATTTGGCATTGGCAGCTTTTATGAACTCTGTTCTGCTGCAAGCCTGCTGCCAACCAGAGTCTAAAACAGGTCTAAGCAAGTTAAGGCACAGGCTGCAAGAACAGGAGAAGCAGCCCTCAAATGGGCCGAACGTGCTCCAGCATCCCCACCGCCTGGCTGCTCCCATCTCTCCTCTAGCCTCACAGTCGTGGGGGAGCAAAACCGGCATCGTCCACAATGGGAGATTGGAGTTAAAGGCAGCCACCACTCTGGGGCATGAGAGTTGGGGGTTTTGACCTATTTTTGCTTTCTTCTTCCTTACCCCTTCTGCTCCTCCTATGTTACCTTGACTTGGCTGTGAGATCATCTCTGTTGGCCTCCTTTTTCTGGCTTTGTTACTGGACATTCTTCCAATGTGAAGGTGAAAAATGCTTTCTTTTATCTCCTGTGAGCTCCTTGAGCTCTGTCTTGGGGAGTGCCTGGTCTGGGCCAGTTCATCTCAGGAGTTTGACAGCCTCATGCACCAGCTAATGTTTCTCAGGTAACCTCAGGTGCTTTTTCATGGTCAGAGGATAGCTCTCTTAAATTTAAGAGATCAAGACAGTGGAGTGAAGGATCTAGTATAAGGGTAAAAGCAAAAATTATTGCCCCCTTGGTGAATTCATCATGCATCCTCCAGCCCTGGTGACCGTGGCGGTGAGGAGGGACAGGCCACATCTTATACATCATGTTGCTCCAACACTCAGCATAGCACTTGGTGCACTACTGGGGCTGGAAATGTGTGTGGAATTAATAAACAGATGGATGAGTTTTGCACTGTCTTCCTGATGGTAAGAAAGCTGGAGAAAGACCATCATCAAAACCGAGATCTCTGCTTCCAGAGGAAAACAAAAGTACAGTCAGAGATATAGAGAGATCACGTTTGAGGTTGGCATTGTGATCGTAAGCCATTCTATGCAATAAGGGAGTTGATTGCAAAACAAATGCCATCTTGATTATCCTAAATACATGCAAAAGCTTAGCCTCCCTGAATGTCCTTCTCCCTTTCACATGTACATCCACAAACACGCGCCATAATGAAAAGCACGGGAAGGAGACACCGTGGTCCAGGCATGGGCAGGTAGGAGGCCCCATGCCAGACATCCTGACTTCAACAAGGTGTCTGAGCAACCGTGGAGTGGCTGAGCCAACCCTGAGTGTGCAGCCAAGCCAAGAGGAGGAGGAAGAGAAAACCCTGGGCACAGGGACAGGCCGGTGGGGTGGGACAAGACTTTGTGCACCTTTGCACCAGACAGGGCTGCCATCTCAGGTGTGTAAGAGTGCAGTGGTCAAAGAGCCCGGGCTGACAAATCAAACACGTCCGGTTTCTCAATTGAACAGCTACACAATCTACTCGATGCAGCTCTTTGAACCCTTCTTAACTCGTCTGTAAACTGGGAATAATAATAGTGTTTAGCTCCTGGGATTGTGGGGAGGAATAAATCTGATGCTTACTGAGACTGTGCCAGGGAGTATCCTGAGCCCAGAGGACAGAGAACAAGACAGACAAGTCCCTGCTCTCATGGAACTCACATTCCAGTGGGAGGCAGCGCATAAACACTCAAAGGGACAAGAGGACTTCAGGCAAAGGCGCATGCTATGATGAAAATATAAAGGGATGAGGTGTGGTGATTCCCGACTCAGGGGTGGAAGGATGAGGCGACTTCAGGTCGGAGATGTGCGTTAGCAGGGGGCTGCTGGAGGAGCCGGGGAGGGGGAGGTGTGCTCTGGTTTACATTCTTTAAAGATCCCTCTCTCAATAGTAAAGTTTTAAAACAGCTCATGCCATATGTTAGGTGCATATTTTTTCGTGGAGATTACAGAAATGTTTGTCAGGTGTTTAGCGGCGTTGGACACATAATAAGTGTTATAAGAGGTTTTTATAAAGCATGTAATGTGTGTTTAGCTACTTCCTAAAGATTGCAATCTAAAGATAGTTAAGCTAGAGACCTGCCTTTAGCAGTGCGTAGCCGAGTAGGGACACAACAACAGATCCCTCTAACACACCGTGCGAGTTGTAAGTACTAGAATAAAGGCAGATGCTCAGGGTAGCGTTCAGTGACCCAGGAGCTGAATGCTTGAGTGAAGTCGGGAGGGGCTCGCTAGGAGGAAAAGAGAAAGGCAGCTCCAGTGAGAAGGGAAACAGCACGCATGCGTACTGTGCTGGTGTTTTGCAGGTTCAGAGTTCTAGGTGTTGCAATGACAGGCTGGAGACCCTGCCTGGGCTCACTCCATGGGGCATCTGTGAGCCCAGATAACAAGCAGACCTGTGTCCTGGGTGTCACTGGAGAGTTTTTGGCAAGCAGGGACCTTACCAAAGCCTGTCAATTTGGAAGATCTCTCAGGCTAGAGGGTGATTTGAAGAAGACAGAAGAGAGGCCGAGGGACCTTGCATGTCGGGAGGTCCTTGCCATTCCCCGGGCGTTAGAGAGAGGGCCAGGGCTGTGAAGGGAGATGGAAAGCCCACAACTGGTTTCCTTACTATTTTGGAGGGAAAAACAATCAGCAGGACCTGACACGGAGTAAACACTCAATAATTTTATTTAATGAAATTGATTGGATGAGAGGCATAGAGTGAAGACAGCATCCTCCACCTGGGGTGGGGTGCGAGCCTTGAGGTCAGACGCCAAGCAAACACTCAGTAAATGCCTCCCATGGCCATGATTGGTGTCAGATTCAGAGTGACAGAGTCTCCAGGGAGGTCGCAGGAGGCAAGGAAGTTCAGAGGACATGTCTGGGCTAAGGGGCTTTGGGATTGAGGAAGGAGGGCCAGGCTAGTGGACTGGGGTCTGGGCATCACTCCAGGTTACAGGAGGGAGAGTCGATAATTATGGACCACAAGATGTGCCCTGTGACCCACTATCAACTCCAATTCCCTGCACACGATTTGTCAGTTTCTACTCGTGGCCTGCAGCATGCCTGGGCGAACAACAGCCACATTCGAAGCCGTGAGGGAGCAGATTTGGGGGCATCCTCTGGGGGCCTTTTCTTAGGAAATGTGCACCACCAATGTCCTTTTATGCTTTCCGCAGGTCACTCACGAGGGCTCCAGTCCCTCTTCACCTCCACCTTGTCCTGGCCTTCAGAAAAGCCTCTGATCCAGCCCACGTGATTGCTAAAGGCGTGTGCGACAACCTGGCATGTCAGCGAGTTGGCCACAAACAGATTGGAACCCCGAGACAATGACTGATGGCCTATTCAGTAGCTTCTAGCTTTGCCGGGCTTGGGGCTCCTGCTGCAGCTGAGTCGGGCCGTCTTTGCCGACTCTCTGTGTCTCACACACGGAGCTGACAAGTTCCTCCCACATCTGGTCACCGCCTCCCCCACAAATGAGACACCTGAGCTGACACAATCCAGGCAAAGCTGTGGCGCCTCCCCACTCTCCTTCCCTGTGCAGGGGTGGGGGGGGCGTGGAGAGCGTCTCAGGAAAACAGCCTCCCATCGCTGACGCTGGGCCTGGGCCCCTGAGTGCTTTGATCTTCTTTGGATTATCAGACAGCAGAAAAACCCCCTTTTGTTTGGGGTTTCAGTCTAGTTTTCGTGGCTAACATTTCATCAGCTCCGCACTTAGCAGTCTGATGTCCGGGTGGTCTTCGCAGGTGTCAGGGAGACTCTCCTGACCACGGACTTCAGCTGCCATCCACGGCCTTGGCATCTTCCTCACTCTGCTGACTGCGTCTTGCAGGGATACCCCACCGTCCACCTTGGCAGCCACCCTCGGGCAGCAAACCAAAGCTGATGCTGTCTCATCTCGTCTTTATTTTTTTTCTTGTTTTTAAAAGAAATGAAAGACATTGCAACACCCAAAAAAAGATAGAAAAAGTCCTTATCTCGGAATAAAAGGCAGTCATCACGAAGAAATATATTTGCTATGCATCACCAACAGGTGCATCGTAATAGGCATGGATTTCTCCTTTTCCCGAGTAGTGAAAACTCCATTACAGATGCTGAATGCTCAGAATCGCTGTTCTTCATGCTCAAGGGGATCCCTGTCGCTGAAAGCCCCGGGCACCTCGTGGGATACAGTCAGAGTGGGTGAGTGGCTGCAGGAGGCAGCAGAGAACTCGCAGAATCACAA
Organism: Lemur catta; assembly: GCF_020740605.2. Classification (NCBI taxonomy): domain Eukaryota; kingdom Metazoa; phylum Chordata; class Mammalia; order Primates; family Lemuridae; genus Lemur; species Lemur catta. Next base: position 29,998,848 of record NC_059129.1, read on the forward strand.
GCGAGTTTCAGAAGCAGAGGTTACACTGAGTGTCATCTGCAGCCCTATTCGCGTTTTGCAGACAGAGAGGCTAAACCCAAAGATGTTGAATTAACATGTCAAGGTCACTCTTACTGCCTCTTAGCACTCACTGATCTTGATGCATCCAGACCAGTTACAGCCCAGAAGGAGGAAGTGTGAAGATGTTGGAGCAATCTACACCCTGACGTTTAGTCGTCTGGTCACAGAGGGCACATGGGCTTTCGATCCTGGGAGTTGACATCTGATTCCCCTTCCCCAGGGCTCTAATGTACACAGCTTAGAGTGGGTGTGCATGATGGCCCCAGAGGGTACAATCAACAGCATGTACCGCTATGCACAGTGGCCAGGTCTTCCCTCAATGGGTGGGAAATTGATTTGAGTTGAAAATTCTACATTTGTACTTAGAGTCAAGCTGGATGGACTGAAATTGCACGTTTATCCCCATGTCTTCCAAAACCCAGCTAAAAAGAATGTCAATAGAAAAAAAAAAAATGTTTTAAGGCTATAAACCCACAGGGACAGCTAAAAGGGGAGAGGGAGCAGGAAATGTTAAGATATGACAACAGATTTTTGATGATGAAAATCTATGGGAATGATAACTGATTTAATAAGGGAAAAGGTTGAACTGTAAGTGCCTATAAAGGGGGTTATAAAAAGGGAACTAGTCAATTCAGTCACACACACACACACAGACAAATGGTCAGGAATTGGAGGTGCCAAGTGGGAAGAAGGAAGGAGGCCCAAACCAGCAAGTTTTGCTGTGTAAGGAGCATTCACCTTCCCAAGGTGGGTAAACACTTAGGAACAAACCAATCTGAGAGTACGTCTCACCTTGACCCTTAAGGGTTCAGGAGTGCAAGTCCTCGTGAGAGCACGGTACAACCACGATGCTGAGTGTGACTCTCCCAGGTGAGGACTCTGGCCCCACGGTCTGAGCTAGACAAGGCACCAGGCCCTCTGCAGCCTGGTGTACCAAGAGACAGCCGTCAAAGGTGAGGTCTCTGAGTTCCCTGGCCAGAAAGATGGTGACATCCCATCCTCCAACTCGGGACCGCTCGTTTGCTGCGTGTCTGGCATAAGCATTCATTTCTGGACAGACAGCTGGGGCTACCATTAGGCACAGGGAGTTGAATTCTTCTCTAGTTGAGAGTAAAGTCCTTGGAAGAACCTGGTAGAATCCCCTAGACACTCTGGTGAGCCCTGTCAGCATCGCTGTGTGGTGACCTTGCAGTTGCCTTCTCCCTGCATCCCCTCTGAACACTCGTCTCAGGCAGCAAGGGGGCCGGTAGACTAGGGACTTCCTAAATGACCACAGCCTTGAGGGCCCTGGTCCTCAGGGGTGAACATAGCCCCTCTGTCCCCAAGCCCTGGATAAGGCTCAATACTGGCTTGCCCCTGCCCCAGGTTTCTAGGGTCTGTACACCAAGTCTGACCACGCCGAGCAGACCAAGGTTGCTGAGAAAGAGCAACTGAGGTTGTTTTCCGAGAGCCTCCTCCCATCCGGGGGCCGCACTGGCCTGACCCATGCACCTGTGGTGAACGGTGGCCCCGGCCAGGAAGGCAGAGGAGCAAGTGCCCCTCCTTCACTGCCCAGCTGCTGTCTGACTCTGAGCTAGTGGCTCAGATGCTCCGTGTCCCTGCCTATAAAGTGACGTGGAGGGACTAGACTTGTGTGATTTCCCGGTTCTTTTTTTTTTTCTGACTTAAAAAATAAAGTTGCAAATGTAGTGAAAAGAATTCCTGTATTCCCTGAATTCAGATTCCCCATGTGGTACATCTGACAGAATCACAGAACAATTCCTAACTTTCAGGACATGAACCTGGATACAACACTATCGTCTAATCTGCAGACCTTGTCCAGATTTTCCCGACTGTTCCACGAATGTTCTCTTTTGGGTCCAGGATCAGATCTAAGACCACCCATTCCATCCGGTTGTCAAACCTACTTAGGCTCCTTTCATCTTTTAGGGTTTTTTTTTTTGTTAATTATTATTGTGTTACTATTGCTATTATTATTATTTGTAACCATTTTGATGTTATTATTATTCTCCTGAAATCCATAGTCTTCTTAATTATCAAATAAACTAGATTGATAGTGAAGGAATGAGCATGTCACCTTAGCTTGCTGGATTCTAACTGAGCTTATTGGTCTCTCGTATCAGTAGTTACACCCAGAGAAGTGGGTGCGGGAGAAGGCCCACGCCCTGCACAGGAGTGGGAGGAAGTGCCGGGGGGCAGGGAGGTGCTGAAATCCCACCCGAGTTCTGCTCCCTGCACTGCACCCACCTCCTCCTGGCTCTGGCCGGTGCCTGCCCCTGAGGGGGCCTTTTTCTAATTAGCACGAAGATGCAAGTGGCAGCCCTGCTCAGCCTGGTGGCCTCATCTCAGACTGACATGTCACAAAACCGGTCCTGTAATAGCAGGATCCAGAGAGACAGTGTGAATGACGCAGACGACATGTGTCACCACCACTGGCAAGGCCCTTCTGCGCATGGAAGCAGGTGCAGCCACTAGGAGTGCCGTTGTCACACAGGGAGGGTGCAAGGACAGAATCAGCCACACATGTAGCGCCCCGGCCGCAGGGGGTGACTGACACATCCGCCCTCCTTCTTCTCCATCCCCAAGCCCTCAGGCCCCGTGTCACCATCCTCACATCCTCACTGTGACACTTTATTTAGTGCCTTTACTTCATTACTGTTCATGTCTCTTGATAAAACATGCCTGCTTATTAAAGAAAATTTGGAAAATAAGAAAAGTAAGGTTAAAAATAAAACTAAACTTTTATTGTACCAATCACAGGTAGGCACTATTAATATTTGTGTTAGGTGCTCAGTTTTGTAATGGAACTCTTCTATATTATAGATTTTTTAACATTGGTATAATTATATACCATTATGACTTATAACTTTCAATTAAATCACAAATATTTTGATGTTATTACATCTATCAATGTATTACATTAGTTTTCAGTTTTAATTGAGTAACTATCTTCTGGGTTATGTAACCTTTTCACCACAGTTAGACATTCATGGGGGCTTCAACTTTTGTAGTTATAAATTATACTTTGCCTCTTATTTAGAAGGATTCTGTTAAGATGGAATCCCAGAAATGCTATCAGTTGGTTAAAGATTATGAATATTTGAGGTTCTTGAGAAGTGCACTTTAGCTTTTTATTATTCAGATTGCTTCATTCATTCACAGATTTCCCTTTTTTGTTGGGTAAATATTTATTGGTTTCCCACTGTCTTCCAGATCTGTGCTGGAAACCGGGTATTCCTTAGGAATAGAAAAAGTCACAACCGCTGTGTCTATGGACACTACAATCTAGCAGAGGAAAAACCGTAATCATGTAACCAAACAAATAAATGTATAATTTTAAACGGTGATAAATACTATAAATAAAAAATACAAGGTTCTGGGAGAAAGTACCGTAGGGGAGTCTAATTAAGATGAGAAGTAGGTCATTGAAGGCTTCTCTAGGGACATGTCACTTAGGAGGAGTTGGATAAACTAAGAGTAGAACAAAACGTTGTGCATGTGGCAAGCACTACATGCAAAGGCCCTGTGCACAGAGCTTGGCATGTCGGGAATGTAAAATAGACCATTGCTCTTGGCAATGAGCAAGGGAGACAGGCATGAGATGAGCCTGGACAGACAGATGAGGAACGAGTAACACAGGTTTGCAGTTGTATCATAAGTGTAATGGGATGAAGGGAAACCACTGAAAGGGTTTAAGCAGGAAAATAAAATAGTGGGATTTGTGTATTCTACAAGGACTTGGCGGTGGGCTGAGGGAGTTGGGGATGATTGCTAAAGGGTATGCAATCTTTTTTTTGCAGGATAATGAAAAATGTTCTAGAATGGATTGTGGTGACGGATGGACAGCTCTGCGAAGATACTAAAAGCCACTGGATTGTGCACTTCAAATGAGTGAATTGTGTGGTGTGTGAACTATATCTCAAGAAAGCTGTTTAAAAAGTGTGCAGCTGACTTCAGTTTGGAAAATGCATTGTAGGCAGCGAGAGTGGCGGTGAATGGAACAGTTTGTAATAGTCAAGTTGGGACATGATCGATGGGTTGTTCTAGAGTGGTGACCGCTGGGAAGAGAGCAGTCGATGATTGCAATATTTTTATGTTTGCATTTATTTCTCAGATAGAGTGTAAGCTTCCCACAGCTGGACATGAACTTTTTCTTTTTTTTTTTTTGCTAAACAAACACTTCTGGATGTTAATTAATTGGCCTGAAATTAAAAATTTGATGAGACAAGATAGGACAAAGAAGAGACCAAGAATCTACCTGGGAGGGTCAGGAGAGTCCTTCTTAGAGGAAGACATGTTTTAGGTAAATCTGAAGGATGAATAAGATCTTTACCAAGAGAAGGGGAATCTGGAGACGGAGAGTGGGGTGGGAGAGAGGTGGATGGTGGAGAGGAGTAGAAAGCATTTTGAAGAAGTAAAGGGAAGACCACTGGTAAAACTGCAACCAGGAAATGTTTGAACATGTCATTTGGCTGTGATACAGGCAGTGATCCAGGAGAGTGACTGCATACCAGTTCCCTGGGTGGTTTATTCAAATACATATTGTGGCAGAGATGGAGCTATGGGCTCAGCAAACCACGTCCTGCTCTTCTGGGACACTCATGTTCTAGGTGGCCGGTCACAGGAATGGCCTGTCTGTTCCTATCTTCCTCTGTTCATGGCCTTTAGTAATCCCTCCCACACAGGCGGTGGCCTTGGATGTGTAGCTTGCTGTATCAGTTTCCGATTGCTGCTGTAACAAGTTATCACTAATTTAGTGGCTTAAAACAATATGAAGTTATCTTACAATTTTGGAGGTCAGAAGTCCAAAATGAATTTTACTAGGCTAAGACCAAGTTGGTGACATGACTGTACTCTTTACTGGGGGCTCTAGGTGCCAGTGCATCTCCTTGCCTTTTCTGGCTTCCGGAGGTGATCTGGACTACTTGGCTCATGACTCATTCCATCTAGAAAGCCACCAAGGGCTGGTGGAGCCTTTTTCATGATGTTGTCTCTCTATTTCTAACTCCTCTGCCTTCCTCTTCCCCATTTAATCACCTGTATGACTACATTGGGCCCACCTAGATAATCCATGATAATCTCCTCATGATAAGGACAGCAGATTAGCAAACTTTATTCCCCCTTGTCATGCAATATAACATTTTCACACATTTCAGGGATTAAGACGTGGATATTTTTAGGAGGCCATTATTCTACCTACCACAGTTTACCCTCCAGCCTGCCAAAATTCTAATCCCACACATAAAATACATTCATCCCATCTCCAGGTCGCCAAAGGTCTCACCCCATTACACTTGCTTTGTCCAAAGAGCCAATAGCAAAAGTGACACAGAAGAGACTTGAAAAGTATTCGCACTATAGAACTTGCTCTGTTGCGGCTCTTAGAACGCTGAGCTTCTAGGTGAGGCCTAGAAAGACCCTCTGCTTGTTCTCTCAGCCAGTGTGCCAAGAGAGCAGAAAGCTCTCAGAGGCTGTAGAGGACTGTGGACAATCCAAATGGAAGGATCGCAGGTCCAGAGTCACTACTTAGAGGACAGGTGTCCAAAAATCCACCCAACCAGGGGCATCCTCGCTGGACTTTGAGTGAAAGAACGGATCAAGTGCTTAGGTGAGTTTTTATATTAAGTATTTGCTTGATCAAACCACACGTGTCCTGGTACCTGATGTGCAGCTATTGACCTGACAAATATATTTTTCTCCATACCTGTCCATAAGGTCCAACAGAAGCAGTTTTACCAGCAATACACCTTACGTGTCCTGCCTCAGGGGTGAGCCGTTTCTCCAGCCCTCTGTCATACCTTAGCTCCCAGGGATCCTGATTGCCTTTTCCTTCCAAAAGATTTCAGGCTGATCCATTGCATTGATGACAAATCAGCGAGACATAGCAACTACTCTAGACTTCTCATTGTGTGCCAGGGTGTGGGACGTAAATCCAACTAAAATTTAGGAGACTTCTGCCTCAAACTTCTAGGGGGTCTGCAGTGTAGGACATGTTAAGATATCCCTTCTAAGGTGAGGGATAAGTTGTTGCATCTGGCTCCTCCTATAGCCAAGGAAGAGGCATAACACCTAGCGGATCTCTTTGGATCTTAGAGGTACCATACTCCTCATGTTGTTGTGTTACGCCAGCCTATTTGCTAAGTGACCTAAAATGTCGCTAGTTTTGAGTGGAGCCCAGCATAAAAGAAGGCTCTGCAGTAGGTTCAACGTGCAGTGCAGGCTGCTCTGCCACTTGTCTCACATGGTCCAGCAAGTCCAGTGTTACCTGAAGTGTCAGTGGCAGATAGCAATGCTGTTCTGAGATGTTGGCAGGTCCCTCTAGGTACATTGCAGCACAGGTCTTTAAGAGCAAAACCCTGCCATCATCTGGAGATAATCACTCTCCTTTTGAGAAACAGCTTTTGGCTTGCTACTGAGCCTTGATAGAAACTGAACACTTGACCATGGGCCACCAAATTATGGATTAATGAGATTCGTATGGGTGAAAAGTTGACAATGGGGTGGACTCTGATGGATAATTTTAAGTGTCAACTTAAAGCTGGCAAAATATTATGCTGGGTGTATTTGTGAGGATATCCTTGGAAGAATGGAACCAGTAGTGTTGAATCAGGAGACTGATTCAAGACCACCTTTGCCAATGTGGATGAGCATCACCCAATCCACTGAGGGCCTGAGCAGAGCAAAAAGGCAGAGGAAGGGTGAACTTGCTCACTCTGCATGACCTGGGACATCCGTCTTCTCCTGCCTCAGACATTGCTGTTCCTGGTTCTTTGCCTTTGTGCTTAGACTGGAATTACACCACGGGCTTTCTCGGGCCTCTGGGTTTCAGATGGCAGATTGTAGGACCCTTCAGTCTCCATAATCACACAATCTAATCCCTCATAATAAATGTCTTTCTATATGTTTCTACTTCTATCTATCTATCTATCTATCTATCTATCTATCTATCTATCTATTCATCCATCCATCCATGCTATTGGTTCTGTTTCTCTGGAGAACCCTAAATAATACAGTCACTGTGATATTGCTGTTGTTTGTCACAGCAAGTAGCATTAATACTAATACTTTGTATTGCTACTTAATTCTTGGTATTAGGTAAATTGACATACTGTATGATAATTCTGATACACCAACCCTATAGAATAGATAGCGGAGAAGAATATATATTAAGAAACAGGATGACAAAGGAAAAAAAGACATTCTATAAAAAAGACATCTGCTCTCGAATGTATATAGCAGCACAATTCACAATTGCAAAGATGTGGAAACAACCCAAGTGCCCATCAATACATGAGTGGATTAATGAAATGAGGTATATGTATACTCAACCATAAAAAAAATCTTGAACTACCTCTAGTATTATCCTGGAGGGAGCTAGAGACCATCTTCTAAGTGAAGTATCCCCAGAGTGGAAAAACAAGCACCACATGTACTCACTATTAAATCGGTACTAATTGATCAACACTGATGTGCACATATGGAAGTAACATTCATTGGATCTCGGGCAGGTGGGAGAGGGGAGGAGGTGATGGGTAAATTCACACCTAACAGGTGCAGTGCGCACTGTCTGGAGGATGGGCACGCTTGTAGCTCTGACTTGGATGGTGCAAAGGCAATATATGTAGCCAAAGCTTTTGTACCCCTATAATACTCTGAAATTAAAAAAAAAAAGAAACAGGATGAATTGGAGACAGAATATAAACAAATTTGTATTCCTGCTAAGGCATTTATTCATTGTGTTCTAAGAAATGGAAAGCCAGTAGCCATTTTTATGCAGGAAAATGACAAGATGAACTCTGACTACCAAATACTTTTTTCCCCTCTTTCTTCTTACATTTTGCTACCTAAACACCATGCTGTGATCACTGTCAGTGTTTAGTAAATAACTATTTAAAGCAATGAAGGAAAGGAGACATTTGGAATGGTATCATCAGTACCTTCATAATTCTGCTATTCTTAGCAGTTACATGATTCTCATTCTTTATTAATTACACCCATTACGTTTTGTTATGGTGTCAGAATTTCTTATCTCGATTTAGTTTAATGTCTGTAGCTTTGCTTTGCTTCCTTTTAACCCTCTTCAAGGGATACACCAGGTCTCTGCCCATCTTTAGAAGGACTCCCTAAAACAGCTCCAGACTGTGAAATGCATATCTCTTTATTGATTTCTGTAGAATTCAATCAGCAGGAAGCCAGCCGGAGCCTGATGTGAGGTTTATATGTTCTCATCTTCCTTTCATATTAAGGGACTTGTCATCTTTTAAGGATAACTTATTAAAATTTAAGGTTCAGAGAAGGTCTACAAAGCACAAAAAACCTTTGCATTATCTTTCTTCTTTCCCTTACTGCAAATTTCTGTGCCTAATTCATTACATTCAATGAGAAATCAGTTCTATCATCCCTCTCCCCCTTCGCCCCCATCTTCTTTGTGCCTGACTTCCTTAGCCATGCCTCCTTCGTGATTATTCAGCCTTGCAAAATAGTAAGCTCCAGGCTGTTTACAGTATATTTATAGCATCATTTAGTTAAAGAGAAGATCTCCAATGTAAGCATTTTTATTTTATAGGGTCTCTCCATATCATCTACAACCAAGAAATTAGTAGATTGACCCTTAGTAGGAACTTTAGCTCTCATGTTAAGATTTGTCCACTTAACTAACCAATGATTGCCAGCTTTATTAAAGGATGCTAATGAACAAAAAATATTATCAGAAAACAATAATTAACCTTGAGTATGAAAGTATTAACCGGAGGCAATCAATCACTTTCCAAGGCTTAGTAAACACTTAGAATACATTAAGTGTCCCTAAAGGAGTAATTAAAGAACTTAGCTATTCTGTTTCAAACAGAAGTAACAAAGGGTCAATCAAATGCAACACGCAAATCTGACAATTACTGGGGAACATAAGCCAAATGGGTTGACCCAAGTGTGGTACACGTGGAGCCTGGCACTCGCTCATAGGTGAGTCTATAACATTTCCAAGCATGCGTTTCTCTAAAAGATAAATCAGAGAATGACACTACCTGCCACATACAGCCTGACTATTGTCTACTTTGGCTGATTCTTTTAAATTTTACCCACAATTTATTCATAATAATTATAGTAACAATTTATGATATACCTTGCAAAATTGCTCTCCTTACAGGCGATAGACATGTGCACTGTTATCAAACGTGTATGATTATACAAATTTTATTCCAAACTGGTTAGTATGGTGTAGTACCATGTTTTTAATAAATATATTGAGAAATAATTGACACATATGCAACCACAAATCTTTAAAGTGCACAATTTGATAAGTTTTGGCATGCATATGCATGCATGAAACCATTGCCACAATCAAGACGGCGAATCTATCTATCACCACTTAAAGTTTTCCGTTCCCTTTTGTAAACTCCTCATTCTCCCCAAACCCCTATCTTCTTTTCAGGCAACCACTGATCTTTCTGTCATTATAGATGAGTTGGCATTTGTAGAATTTTAAATAAATGAAGATATACAGTATCCTCTACTTAGAATATTTATTTTGAGATTCTTCCATTTTATAGAGGTATAAATAGTTCATTCCTTTTTGTTGCAGAGTAGCATTTCATTGTATGGGTATGTCACAGTTTGTTTACCTGTTCACCTTTTGTTAGGTGACCTGGAGACTACATGATGGCAATCTAACTTATTGTTAGATATTGGGTTGACTCATGCTTCCGGCTATTAGAAATAAAGCTGTTAGGAATATTTGCATAGAAATATTTATATGGACATATGGTTTTATTTCTCTTGGATAAATATCTGTAGATCATATGGCACATATACTTTTAGTTTTCTAAGAAACTGCAAAGCTGTCTTCCAAAGTGGTTCTACCATGTTACATTCCAAACAGCAGTGTATGAGAGTTTCAGAATTTTCTGAAATTGAGCAGAAAATGTTATGTTTATTTATAAGCACTCATTTCTCCTAGGAGGGTTATCTAAATATTTTGCAGCTGATATATTTCCAATATGATATTTTCATTTTGTTTTCTATTTAAAATTAGTTATTAAATTTTAACATCAAATCAGTTTATCTTTTGCCATTTGGTCCAATTTTAGAGAAAACATAGTTATTTATTTCTATTTTTTTTCCACTTCATAAAATAAATCTATTTCATGGGAAAGATTTTTCTTCTGTCTTTATATCTCTTATCCTCAAATCTTCCAGAATTTGAGGAGGGGTTTTACAATGGCAACTAGACATATTTGACAGTCATCTCCTCCACAAAGGATAACCAAAATGGTGAGTAGTGCTTACTGTCTTTTTTTCCATCCTTTTACATTCAACGTATCTATTTTCATTTAAAATGTCTCTTGTAGATAGCATATAGTTGGACATAGCCATCTGGCCATCTGTGCTTTTGGTTGGAAAGCTTAGTCCACTATATTTAATTTAATGATTGATAGTCTATAAGTCTACCATTTTGCAATTTGTCTTCTGGTTATTCTATCTGATCTGTGTTTATCTGTTTTTCTTTTCTGAGTACTTTTGTATTGTGTACTATTTTTAGGGTTTCATTTTAATCTTTCTTGAATGCTTTTTAAAAATTTATGGATCACATTTTGATGCTTCTTTTTATGTTTTAATGTTTATGTTAATTTCTGAGTATATAGTGTAATTTCTGAGTATAATCACACTTCAAATAGAACATCAACAGAAAACACTGGATTTCAATAGAGAAGTAACAGGAAATACCTAAAGCAAGGAAGGGGAGGGAAGCAAGGTAGCCTGCTTGGCTGGGACAAGCTCCCCAGTGCAGGGAAAGGGTAAGAGAGAAACCCCCCTCCCCTCCGTGGTCCACATTCCCACCACAGACTCCTGCAATCCCAGCCACAGGACAACCTTGACCCTTGCAGGCCCTGAGACTAATACAGGGATCTGCCCGGAGACCGCATGATGGCACTGTTCCAGAGAGGGGGCCCACGCTGGGTCCCACACACCTCAGGAGACCTGAGCAGCTGCAGCATGGTGCCTTTTTGAAAGCCTGGTCCCACCGGACTGCATCGTGCCCTGGGGCCCAGCAGCCCCTGCAGCTCTGCATCACTGGGAACCTATTGACAGCCCCTGCCCATAATCAGCACTGTGGCTGGCTGCTGCCACCAGAGATGAACCATGAGCCCCTGGCAGTGACCCCACTGCCCCTAGCAGTGGAGCTGCCACACACTTACAAGCACTTTGAGGAGAGACTACCCCACCTGTAGCCACCACCTGGGCAGAAGCATGTGCTCTCCAGCTGACTGCCTATGGCTGCTGTCAATGAACACAACCCTGCCCTTCCTAGGCGCACGGCCACAGAGCACCCAGGCATTCTGCTGGGGGCCTGCAGATCACCCTGCCCCACCTACCATAGCCAGTACCTATCTGCATGCACCACCAGAGGCCCTGAGAACAGGTCCACTAGGCCTGGCTCCACCCTCCCACCCACAGTGTAAGGATGCCTGCTTTCACCACTCATATCCAACATAGTACTAGAAGTCCTAGCCAAAGCAACCAGGCAAGAAAAAATAAATAAATAAATGACATCTAAATTGAAAAAGAGGAAGTAAAATTTTCCCTCTACAGATGACATGATCTTATATCTAGCAAAGCCTAAAGACTATACCCAAAAAACTCTTAGATTTGATAAATAAATTCAATAAAGTTGTAGGATATGAAACCAACATAAAAAAATCAGTAGCATTTCTACACACCAATAACAAAGTAGCTGAGAGAGAAATCAAGGAGGCAATCCCATTTACAATAGCTACAGAAAACAAATTAAGAACCTAGGAATAAACTTAACCTAGGACACGAGGGAACTCTCCCAGGAAAACTACAAAACATTGAGGAAAGAAATTGACAAGGACACAAAGAAATGGAAAGACATTCCATGTTCATGGAGCAGAAGGACTAATATTGCTAAAATGACCATATTATTCAAAGCGATCTGTAGATTCAATGCCATCTCTATCACAATATCCATGCCATTTTTCTCAGAAATAGAAAACTAATTCCAAAATTTGTATAGAACAAAAAAAAGACCCTAACTAGCCAAAGCAATCCTGAGCAAAAAGAACAAAGCTGGAGGCATCAAGCTATCTGACAGCAAAATATATTACAAGCCTATAGTAACCAAAACAGCATGGTATTTATATAAAAATAGACTCATAGACCAATGGAACAGAAAACCCAGAAATAAATCCATATATTTACAGTGACTGACTTTCAGGTGCTGAGAACACACACTGGGGAAAAGATACACTCTTCAATAAATGGTGCCGGGAAAATTGGATATCCATATGCAGAAGAATAAAACTGGACCCCTATCTCTTACCATACACAAAAATCAACTCAAGATGCATTAATGACTTAAATATAACACCCAAAGCTATAAAATTACTAGAAGAAGACATAGTGGAAACACTTCAGGACATTGGTCTGGGCAAAGATTGTATAGCTAGTATCTTAAAAGCACAGACAACAAAAACAAAAATAGACAAATGGGACTATATTAAATTAAAAAGCTTCTTCCCAGCAAAGGAAGCAATCCACAAAGTAAAGAGACAATTTGTTGAGTGGGAGAAAATATTTACAAACTATTCCTCTGACAAGGGACTAATATTCAGAATATACAAGGAATTTAAACAACTCAACAGGAAAAAGAAAACCCAAATAATCCCATTAAAAAGTTGAAGAAGGACATGAATAGATATTTCTCAAAACAAGATCTACAAATGACCAACAGGTACGTAAAAAACTGCTCAACATCAGTAATCATCAGAGGAATGCAAATCAAAACCACAATGAGATATCTTCTTACCCCAGTTAGAATGGCTATTATTAAAAAGACAAAAAAATAACAGATGCTGGCACGGATGTAGAGAAATGGGAGCTCTTACACAGTGTTGGTGGGAATGTAAATTAGTACAGCCACTGTGGAAAACAATATGGAGATTTCTCAAAAAACTAAAAATAGAACTACCATTCAATCCAGCAATCCCACTACTGGGTATTTATCCAGAGGAAAAGACATCAGTGTATCAGAGGATATCTGCACTCCCATGTTTATTGCCGCACTATTCTCAATAGCAAAGATATGAAATCAACCTAAGTGTCCACCAGTGGATGAATGGATAAAGAAAATCTGGTGCATATACACAATGGAATACTATCTGCCCATAAAAAGGACTGAAAGCATGTCATTTGGAGCAATGTGGATGGAACTGGAGGTCATTATGTTAAGTAAAATAAGCCAGGCACAGAAAGACAAATATTGCTTGATCTCACATATGTGAGAGTTAAAAAAGTTGATCTCACAGAGGTAGAGAGTGGAATGATAAATACCAGAGCCTGGTACAGGTGAGTGGCAAGAAGGGGTGGGAGAGACGAAAAGAGGTCAGTTAGTAGGTACAAAGATACAGTTAGAAAGAAGGAATAAGGTCTAATGTTCCATAGCAGAGTAGAGTGACTAAACAATGTATATTTCAAAGTAGCTAGAAGAGAGTGCTTGAAATGTTCCAACACATAGAAATTATAAATATTCTAGACGATGAGTGGCTCAGATACCCTGATTTGACCATCACACATTCTATGCATGTAACAAAACATCATATGTACCCTATAAATACGTACAAATATTATGTATCATTAAAATCAATATAAATTCTAAAAAAGAAAAAAATCTCCCAGAATTTTTTCCAAAAGCCTCACTAATATTCTCTTTCTGTGTGCTCACTATGTAGCTTGACTTGTTAACTTTTATTTTTGTTGCCCTTGTGCTTTTTGAGACTGCCTTGAAAACCCAGCCCCACTCATTATCTGAACTGATCCTAGACTCAGGCATGCTTCTCGCAGGCCAAAGTCAGTCTGATAGAGGAATAACTCCGAATCCTTGAGTCGTTGGTCTGGGTGGCTGAGTGCCTTCCCACTAGACAAAGCAAAATAAAAGAGCTATAAAGTTGATTAAGCAGAAAGAGGCCTTCTCTGGGTTAGGGGACAGTAACAACCTTTGTTAGCTGCTAGTAAACTGTTTTTATTGTTTCATAATCTATTTATAATAATGAAATATTGGTGAACATATTATATATTCTTCTTCTCATTTACCCAATTCCCAGAAATGAGTCCTTTATTTCTGTTGTTAATGGTGCTGCTAAACTAGTAAATATGAAAATACTTTAGATAGTAAATGTAAGAATTTCAGCAAAATATTTGCTACCTATTTTTCATGCTAGTTTTTGGGAAATCCAGCATAGCTCATATTACAGTTAAGTGGATTTATGAAGCTCATAGTAGAACTAGACCCAGAGAATACTGAATAATGAGTTGAAGGTGACCTTGGATGTGGCGGGAGATGGGAGACGGATACTTAGTCATAGTCTATGGAACTTTATCAGTATTTTCTCAGAAGGAGAAAGTGAGAAAGACATAGCCTGACATTAGTGCATGTGAAAAATAATCAAGTTTGCTGATTTAATAATAAAATTAATACAATCATTGGATACATATGAATGTGTATGTGTATATATGTGTGTGTGTGTGTATAATTGATCTAGTTCTGTGCTCTGATCAGAAGCATTAACATTCTTTGAACATATGTGTGTATCCAATACTTTGGTAGGGCTGCCAAAATATCTAAGATGGTATACATTAGGTCAGAAAACTTTCTCCTGAAGAAGAAAAAACTTGAGGGAGCTTTCAGACCTTTTTTGAAGAACTGTCTGGTGAAGAACCATTGAGATCAATTATTCCGTGGTACTGTCATTTTACCACTTTGGAGAAGAGTTGGGCTTTATCTACCAATCATGAAGATATTTATACCCTATGAACCAGCAATTCCACTCCTTGGTAACAGACACACCACACACACGCACACACACACACACACACACATAAAAGAAATGTGTTTGCATGCACCAAAAGATAAGCCTATTCATAGCTGCTTTTTGGGTAATAACCCCAAACTGGAAACAACCTACATCTATCAACATTATAATGAATAAACCCAATCACCAGAATATTCATATAATGAAATTCCACATATCAATGAAAATAAATGATGTTTTGCTACATTGCAACAACATGGGTGAATATTACAAATATGATTGGCAAAATATGCCAGATACAAAAAAATACATGGTGCCTGATACTATTTATGTAAAGTTCAACAAAAAGGCTAAAAAATGCATTATGTTTGAGTGTGCAAGCTTAGGTGGTAAAACTATAAGAAATACAATAGCAGGAAAGATATTGGCATGAAAGTCAGAATATTGGTTCCTCTCATGCAGGAAGGAGGGGTTAGTGGTTGGGCAAAAGTATAAGGGAGATTTCTGGGGTACCAGGTCTTGGATTGTCATTTATAAGATGTTTACATTTTGACAAGTTATTGTTACACAGTTTGGGTTTATATACTTTCCCATATAAATGTTATATTTAATATATTTTTGTAAGGAAAGGTTAAATAATAACTCTTCCAGATAGCAGGCATTGTCCATGGTGATTGGTCTGGACAGATCACATACTGGCCACAGCTACCATTTCTTTCTCTTCCTGCCTTTGCTTGTGTTAAGCACCCACTGGCAAATCACCTTTGATTCTCCCACATACCCCAATTAGTTCTAAGTGCCTCCAAATATCCATCTCAGATTTCCTTTTAAGGTTATGTTCTGCCATTAAAGAAGAACTAATACCAGTTCTTCTCAAACTGTCACAAAAAATTGAAGTGTAGGGAAATCTTCCAAACTCTTTCTACAAGCCCAGATTTACCCTGATGCCAAAACCAGGTAAAGAGACAACAATAAAAGAATATTACAAGCCAATATCCCTGATGAACATAGATGCAGGAATCTTCAACAAAATGCCAGCAAACCAAATTTAACAACACATCACAAAGATCATTCACTATGATCAAGTGAGATTCATCCCAGGGATACAAGGATGGTTCAATATATGCAAATCAATAAACATGATACATCACATCAACAGAATGAAAGAAAAAGCCATATGATCATCTCAATAAACACAGAAATAGCACTTGACAAAATTCAATACCCTTCATGATAAAAACTCTAAACAAATTAGGCATAGAAGAAACATACTTCAGCATAATGAAGGCCATATATGACAGACTCACAGCTATAATAACATCATAATGAACAGGGAAAAAATGAAAGCATTTCTTCTAAAACTGGTAACAAGACAAGGACACCTACTTTCACTACTTCTATTCAATATAGTACTAGAAATCTTAGCCAGAGCAATTAGGCAAGAGAAATAAAGGGCATCAAAATTGGAAAGGAAGAAATCAAATGACAGGCAACATGATCTTATATATAGAAGACCTTACGAACTCCACAAAAAAATATTAAAACTAATAAATGAATTCATTAAAGTTGCAGGAGATGAAATCAACTTTCAAAAATCAGTAACATATCTATACATCAACAGTGAACTATCTGAAAAAGAAATTAAGAAATCAATCACATTTATAATAGCTACAAAAATATACCTAGGTATAAATTTAACCAATTGAATAAAAGAGCTCTACAAGGAACACTAAAAAACATCAATGAAAGAAATTGAAGAAGACACTAATAAATGAAAAGATATCTAGTGTTCATGGATTGGAGTAATTCATGTTTTTTAAAATGGCCATACTACCCAATGCAATGTACAGATTCAATGCAATCTCTATCAACATATAGATGATGTTTTTCTCAGAAATAGAAAAAACAATTCTAAAATGTGGAACCACAAAAGATCCCAAATAGCCAAAGCAGTCTTACTCAAAGAGAATAAAGTTGGAGGCATCACACTACCTGACTTTAAAATATACTACAAAGCAATAGTAACCAAAACAGCACAGTACTGGCATATAAATAGACACATAAACCAGTGGAACAGAATAGAGAACCCAGAAATAAAACCATGCATTACCTAACTAATTTTTGACAAAGGAGCCAAAAACACACGTAGGGTGGGGGGGAGGAAGGACACCCTCTTCAATAAATGGTGTGGGGGAAAACTGGCTGTCCACGTGCAGAAGAATGGAACTAGACCCCTATTTCTCACCACTTACAAAAATCATCTCAAAATGGGTTAAAGACTTAGTTGTAAGACCTGAAATTCTGAAACTACTAGAAGAAAACAAAGGGAAAACACTTCAGGAAATTGGTCTGAGAAAGGTTTTTTTGAATAAGACCTCAGAAGCACAGGCAACAAAAGCAAAAACAGACAAGTGGGATTACATCAAACTAAAAAGCTTCTACATAGCAAAGGAAACAATCAACAAAGTGAAGAGATAACTTACAGAATGGGTGAAAATATTTGCAAACTATATATCTGACAAAGAGTTAATATCCAGAATATATAAGGAACTCAAACAACTCAATAGCAAATATATAGATATATGATTAAAATATGGGTGAAAGATCTGAACAGACTTTTCTCAAAAGAAGATATACAAATGACTAACAGGTACATAAAAAATACTTGATGTCACTGATCATCAAGGAAATGCAAATCAAAATCACAACGAGATGTTACCTCACCTTGGTTAAAATGGTTATCAAAAAAACAAAAAATTACAAATGCTGGTGAACATGAGGAGAAAGGAGAATTCTTATATACTGTTGGTGGGAATGTAAAATAGTGTAGTCATTATGGACAACAATATGGAGGTTCCTCAAAAAATTAAAAATTGAACTACCATATGATCCAATAATCTCACTACTGGATATATAACCAAAGGAAATGAAATCAGTATGCATCAGAGATATCTGTCCTTCATGTTCATTGTAGCATTATTCACACTAACCAAGATATGGAATCAACCTATGTGTCCATCAGTGGATGAGTAGATAAAGAAAATGTGGTATATGTGTATAGTGGAACATTATTCAACTGTAATAAGGAATGAAATTTTGTTATTTGCAACAACATGGGTGAACCTAGAGGACATTATGTTAAGCAAAATAAGCCAAACACAGAAGGACAAATCCTGCATGATCTCACTCATGTGTGAAGTCTAAAAAAATTGATCTCATTTTTTAGACCACTGAGAGCAGAACAGTGGTTACCAGAGGCTAAGGAGAGTAGGAGTGAGCCTACTCTCACTCCTAGAGTAGAGGCTGGTAATGGATACAAGTTAGAATTCTGGGAGGAATAAGTTCTGGTGTGCTATTGCATTGTACGGTGACTATAGTCAACAGTAATGTATTATATACTTAAAAATATCTAGAAGAGAGAATTTTAGATATTCTCATCACAAAAATAGGACAAGTGTTTCAGAGGATGGATATGCTAATTACCATGACTTGATCATTATGCAATATATTGAAACAGCACACTATGTCCCATAAATATGTATGATTATTGTGTTAATTAAAAACAAATAAAATTATTACAAATTTATGGTTTTATCTCACACACATACACACACACACACATTCCCCCATTTCTGCTGGTGCCCCCTCCTTGGTCTACCTCCTCTCATGCTGGTGTAAGCAGCTGTGGCTGCCACAGCTGGTGGTGGGCTTGCCTGGCTGGGGGTGCAGATCACCTACAGAAATCCCTGGGGCCACAGTCTGACCTTTCCTGTGATCCTTGTTCCCAAGAAGCTGGACGCTGAGCTATAATCCACCGGTCTAACAGCCCCGCTGAGAGCCAGCCTGGGAGGTAGCATGTACCTCCTTTTATCCCAAATAGCCTTTGCTCCATTTTGTCAACTTCCTTCTATTCCAGCCTTCTGACATCTCTTCTTTAGACGCCCTAGGGGCAAACGACTTTGAAGGAGCATCAGGACGAAGGCCACACACTACACTGATTAATTGACTTGAAATTAAAATTAGCAAATCACTTATCCTTAAAGTGAACTTACATAGATAAATCCTATTTAAAAATAAAGATTGAATCCTAGCCCTCTGGGAGGCCGAGGCGGGTGGATCGCTCTAGGTCAGGAGTTCGAGACCACCCTGAGCGAGACCCCGTCTCTACTAAAAATAGAAATAAATTATCTGGACAACTAAAAATATATATAGAAAAAATTAGCCGGGCATGGTGGCGCATGCCTGTAGTCCCACCTACTCGGGAGGCTGAGGCAGTAGGATCGCTTGAGCCCAGGAGTTTGAGGTAGCTGTGAGCTAGGCTGACGCCACGGCACTCACTCTAGCCTGGGCAACAAAGTGAGACTGTGTCTCAAAAAAAAATAAATAAATAAAAAATAAAATAAAGATTGACATCTTTTCTCAGTCAAATGAAGATTGACTCCTGCATATTCTCAAAGGGCATGTTAATTGAAAGTGATTTGAGGATAAGGTGGGAATAAATGTTTACTGATTTCCTACTATGTGTCAGACATTGTGTTAAGCTCTTGTGTAATCCCAGCCCATGGGGTCCACGTCATCACCTCCAGTTTATAGGTGAGGAAACTGAGGTCTGGAGAGGGTCAGTGACTTGCCCTTGTTCACTCAGATGGTGATTGAGAGGGAAGAAATTTAGACTGTGCTGGGCTGGCTCCACAGCAAAGACGCTTTGCACACCTTCATGCTGTGGAGCACTTGGACAGAGTGATATGCAGGGCAGACCTGGCAAAATAAATACGTTACTTTGTAAACATCAGCCAAGTCAGATATTTGTCAAAGTAAACAAATTCTAACGCGAGGCGGAACAGGAGAGATCTTCCTTTCTCTGTTACCGCCATCCTACCCTTGAGTGAGCAAAGTAATTGTTGGTCGGGGCAAAATCATGGCATCTGTATAACTCATTAGCTCTTATTTGTTTAAAGTCTGATGGTGTATGACAAAAGAATTTGTTCCAGATGTCAAATCAGCACAATAGCGTTTAATAGCCTGTGTGTTAGAAAAGCTCCAACGCAGGAAATCACCGGAGGTTGTGAGGCAAAGAGAGCAGCTGGTCGAAGCCAGCCAGACCCCTGCAAGGGTCCCCACCTCTGCTGCAGAGACGTCTCCACTTTCCACTCCCTGAGCACGCTCTGCCCCACCTAGGCCCTAAATTATGTGCCTACTACTCTGAATAATCATGGTTTTTCCATCACTGAACTTAACATATCTGAAAGGATCATTGCGATAAATCCCTTTTTTTTCTGCTTGATGCTGGAAAAAAAATTTTATCTGAAAAAAATATATATATTTATATTTTAATCACGTAAGTTAAATTGTCAAATTCAATGTATTTTGCTCTTTTCTTTGCCTGTCAGGAAGCTCAGAGCCCAATTTCCTACTCGAGTGCAGAGTTCTGCATAGCCTAATTTCCTCATAAAATTACATGCTGTATTAGTCAGGGTTCTCCAGAGAAACAGAACCACTAGGTTATATAAAAATGTATAAGAGGAGCATTTTGTGTTTTTATGCAAACAATAACATTATTATGGGAACTGGCCAGGAAGTCCCAAGACCTGTCGTCTGTAAGGCAGAGAACCACGCGAGCTGGTGGTATAATTCTCAGTCCAAGGCCCAAGGCCTATGAACCAGGGTGGGCGTCGGGGAGCAGCTGGTATGTGTTCTGGAGTCCCAAGGTCTGAAAGCCAGAAGGTCCAATGTCCCAGGGGAGGAGAAGGTGGATGTCCCTGCTCAAGAAGAGACAAAGATTTCACCCACCCTCAGGCTTTCTGTTCTGTCTCAATGCACTGGGTGATGCCCACCCACACCGGTGAAGGTAGATTTCCTCCACTCGGTCTACTGATTCAAACACTGCTCCCTTCTAGAAACACCCTCAGACACACCCAGACATAACACGTTACCAGCTATCTGGGTATCCCTGAACCTAGTCAAGTTGACATATGAAGTTAACTATCACATACGCCCACTCTGTTATAGACCTTCTGATAGTGCTGTTTAAATTGCACTCTATTTTTTGTATGAATCCTTAACCCCTTTATCCTAGTTTAGTTTTTCCTTAACAATTATTACCACCTGGCATTTTTATTTATAAATCAGTTTATTATCAGCTTATTACAGAAATCAGTCTACTAACAGGAGGAATAAAGTCTCCACAACACCACAGACATTATCGATTTTGTCCACTGCTGTATCCTTGGAGCCCAGGACAGTGCCTGGAGGACTGTAGGTTCTCGAGAAAGAGTTGGGAAATTGAACTGAATAATAAGAGTTCCCATTACAAGTACACAAGGTGGAGATGACCATGAGCCTCACTCTCATAAGCCTAAGAGAGAAGGAAGGAAAGTCAAGACGTGGGCAATACTTGAGCAATCACAGCCTTTGCTTTTCCAACAACCTTCCTTGGGAGATTCGAAAATCATCGCTCCGTTATTAAACCATGTTAACCTACCCACATACTCTATATCTGTGGCCACAGAGTGATGGTCATTCCAGCTTTACCAGCTGCAATTGCTCGGGGTCCTCCTATCCTTCTAGGTTCCTCCACCACACTCCAAATTGTCCCTTCCTCCTTCATATTAACTTTGCCCATTTTATACTTTTCCCTGGCTCTCCCTCGGACTTTGCATCCTTTCATCTCGTTGACTTGGTTCTCATGCCTGATACTCTAGTCTCTATGACGACCTTAGGAGAGGAATTATTCATTCAACCCTGCTTGCTCTTGAATGCTACTTGTAAAACCCCTGCCTCTTTAGGCCTAAGGATTGCAGCCTCCCATAAGGAAGGGTTAGTGTATATGCAATAGTCACAACCCTTGGCCATTGACCCCCACGCACAAAGTTCCTGGGAATCCAGACTCCCAAGTTCTCTCCTCTTTTGTGCTTGGGTCCTCGGTGGTTGGGGAGGCCCTTGGGCAGCTGTTAAAGTATTTCTGGTATTTCTGACGACGTCACTCATCCATCACCAACTTGACGACTTGATTGTATGACTTCTGTCTTATCATTCTGCTTTCTCCATAATTTCCCTAATTTTGCCAAAACAAGGAGAGATATTCTATGAACTATGTCCTCAGCTTATTAATAACTCCCATAGAGATGGCTGACTTTTTCCATGAGTAAATGGCTTACCCGTACTAAAGAAACTGGGACAAGTTCCCAAGACAGGACTGAGCAACTGCCCTGTGACCTGCTCCTCCTTATTGCTGACATGGACCGAGACCTCAACCCTCCCTTCCTCTTGAGCTGGCACAGCTTTAAGCCCTCATTTCCAAACCCCTCGCTAGGACTTATCTGAGAAGGTTTAGTAGGTCCTTTCAAAATAAAACATCCTGCTCGAACCTCCCATAGTTACGGGGTGGGCATGGTCAATAGAATCCCTCGCTAACATCAAACACAAAATATTGCCTTTGTTGTGTGACACACACAAGCATTGCTCCTTTATTCTTGTACTCTCTTCTCTCTCGTCTGTGAGGGCTCTTTTTCCTTTGGGGTCCAAGATGCCATCCAGGAATATGCCTTGCATTTAGTTGTCATGTCTCCTTAGTGTCCTCCAATCTGGACCAGTTTCTTAATCTTTTCTGTGTCTTGTGTTGTCAACCATTTTAAACAATACTGGCCTCACATGCTGTGGGATGACTCGCAGTGAGGGTCCATCAGATGTCTCCCTGTGACCAGGCTCTGGTTGTGCATTTGTGATAGGGATGTCACTGCAATGATGCCGTACACATCTCAGCATTAGAGACACATGCTGCCAGCCCACAACTGGTGATG
Source organism: Lemur catta (assembly GCF_020740605.2). Lineage (NCBI taxonomy): Eukaryota > Metazoa > Chordata > Mammalia > Primates > Lemuridae > Lemur > Lemur catta. The sequence continues at coordinate 30,021,535 of NC_059129.1, forward strand.
TCATCTTCAGTCACCTGCTCATGCTGGTATCTCCCAGTTTTCTCCGCCATAAAGACACCATTTTTCCTTTTGTAATTGGTTATTATTTGGGGGGAGGATATTCTGAAATCATGTCAATATCTTATACACCATCCAACTCTCATCCACCTACCTTAGTGTGCCTGAGTCAACACCTGCCTGAATCAGCGACCACAGGTGCACTATGTCCAACAACCACTGCGGTGGTTGCCGAACGGTGATTTCCTATTGTCATCTTTCCTGTTGCATTGATTACCTGGAATTTTACTATAAGGAATGGCTTTTCCTTCTCCATTTGTTTATTTATATCAGTATACCAGAGGCTCTTATTTTATTCCATGGATTATAATCTATAACACACTGTTGTGAAACCACTTTTTTTATTTTTTTAGTTTCATCCCATAGTTAAATTGATTCAATGCTTACAGCTAGTATGTTTATCATAGTGTTACTGTTCATTTCTTGGTTGGCTGAAGTTTATCATCTAGTATTTCTTTAACAAGACCCTATGGGGTTGATAGTCTCTAAATTCTTACACACTTCAAAATAGTTTTCTTTTTTTATGTAACAGTTTTATTGAGTTCTAATTCATACACCATGCAATCCACCCATTTAAACTGTACAATTCAGTGCTTTTTAGTATATCCACAGAGTTGTGGAACTATCGCCACAATTTTAGGACATTTTTTATCACTCCAAAAAAGAACCCAGTACTCATTAGTAGTCAGTCCATTTGCCCCAACCTCCCTTTTCCCCAAATCTAGGTAAAGACTAATGCACTATACTTTCTGTCTCTATAGATTTGCCTATTCTGGAAATTTCATATAAATACAATCATACAATATGTGGTCTTTTTTGACCAACTTCTTTCACTTAGTACAACGTTTTCAAGATTCAACCATGTCATAGCATGCATCAGGACTTCATTTCTTTTTATGCCAAAAATTATTTCATTGCATAGATATAGCACATTTTGTTTATTTATTCATCAGTTGATGGACATTTGAGTTGCTTCTACTTTTTCAGCTGTTATAAATAATGCTGCTATGAACATTTGTGTTCTAGTTCTTATGTGGACATGTGTTTTCATTTCTTAGGTATGTACCTTAGAGTGCAATTGTTAGATCATATAGTAATTCTATGTTTAACATTTTGAGGAACTACCAACTGTTTTCCAAAGTGGCTGCACCAGTTTATAGCCTTCGTGGCAATGCACAAAAGTTCTAATTTCTCCCCATCCATACGAACACTTATCATTGTCTATATTTTTTTACTACAGCCATACTAGTGGGTCTGGTTTGCATTGTCATTATGGCTAATGATGTTGAGTGTCTTTTCCTGTGTCCATTGGTTATTTGTATATCTTCTCTGGAGAACTGTCTATTTGGATTCTTTGCCAAGTTTTAAACTGGGTTATTCTTTTTTATTATAGTATTGTAAGAGTTCTTTACATATTCTAGATAAAATTCCCTTGTTGGATATATGATTTGCAAATATTTTCTGCAATTGTGGGTTGTCTTTTCACTTTCTTGATGGTGTCCTTTGAAACATAAACATTTTTAATTTGGATGAAGTCAATTATCTACTTTTCCTTTTGTTGCTTGTGCTTTTGTGTCATATCTAAGACATTATTGACTAATCCAAGGTCATGAAGATTTACCCCCATGTGTTCTAAGATTTTTATAATTCAAACTCTTACATTTAAGAGTTTGATCCTTTTTGAGTTAATATTTGTATATACTGTGAAGTAGGGGTCCAACTTCATTTTTTGGGTATGGGCATCCTGTTTTCCTAGAACTATTTGTTCAAAAACTATTCTTTCTGCCATTGAATTATTTAGTTACTTTTGTCAAAAATCAGTTGTCTGTAAACATGAGGGTTTATTTCTGAATTCTTAATTCTGTTCCATTGATCTATGTGTCTATTCTTATGCAAGTACTAAAATGATTTTCTTTTGCCTTTATACTTTAACAAAAGTTGTGCTGGGTGTAAAATGATTGTGTCACTGTTTCCTACCTTGAAATTTTTTGGTATAGCGCCACTGTCTCTAGCACTGCTGAGGCCCATTTAATGATTTTTATCCTTTGAGTCAACTTGATATATTGATTCAATGCCCAAAGGATAGTTTCTTTATCTGTAATGTCACAATTTCTTAGGATATATATTGGGACTGATACAGTTGACTGTCAAACAACATGAGTTTTAACTGTGAGGGTCTATTTATATGTGGATTTTTTTTTCAGCCAAACTCATATCGAAAATACCATATTTGAGGGGTGCAAAACTTGCCTATACAGAGGATTGAATTTCTGTATATGTGGGTTTCACAGTGCCAACTGCAGGATTTCGGTTTCCCACGGGGTCCTGGAGCAATCCCTCGTGTATATCAAGGGACGGCTGTAGTTGTGCATCAGTTTTCCCGAGAGCCATGGTGTGGTTTCATTGCATAGATTCAATCTGCCTTTTGTGTGGAAAATTTTCTTGATGTAAATCTTCAAATATGATTTTTTTGGTTTTGTTATTTTAATCTCTTCCTCGGCAACAACAATTATGGCATGTTGGAACTCTTGACTTTATTTTCTCTGTATATAGATATATTGTTGGATAGACATAGATTATACAGATATTATCTACATACATATATGAAATATATGTGTATATGTACTTTAGTTTTGCTTTATGTTCACTTCTGTCTCATTTTATTGGCTTGCCTCAACTCTTTCCTCCTTAATAATTCCTGTGCTTTGGGCCACACTAATTCTTCTTTGTCTTACCGTTAATATATCATAGCTTATATTTCTCAGTAGCTTCTTTTTCTCTTCTACTTCCTGTTGTCCATGTCTTTCTTCCAGCTCGTGTTCCTCCTCTCGCTGTTGTCCTGCCACATGTTCGCCGCGCGCTTCTGTTCCTGCCTTGCACGCTAGTTTTTCAAATGCCTCATTAAGCTTCTCTTTACTGAATGAACGTCTGGTGAGCCTGGTCCTCTGCTCGAAGACCCCATTTCCCTCCATGCATTTCCTGTTTGCCACGTTCTTCTGCTCCTTTCTTCCTGTTCTCTCCTATGATTTTTGTGTGGGTCCTGTCTTGGTCTCTTCTGTGCCACTGTTTGTCTTTGACGGAAATGAGTGTTGTGCTGGAATACAATTTGCGTGAGCGTTCCGTGTCTGGGGGACAGGCGCTGCCATCCAGGCCGGAGGTGGGGCTCCCCGCTTTACAGTGGAGCTCCTCGGGACTCTTGGGTGCCCAAATGAGGAGACCCGGACCCTGCCCAGCCATGAGAAGGGTGTCCCCACCTGCCTCGGGCACAGACTCCTTCCTGCCACGGTTGGGAGGCACCTGTACCCGTGTTCCCCACTTTCAAGTGTTCTTAAGCACGTGCAGGAAGGCAGTCTCACAACAGGGCATCTGTGGCCGTCTCTGAGGCATGTGTGATGCGATACTTTTATTCTTTCCTTTGTACTTTTCTACATTTTCATCTTCAACAAAAATGTATATTACTTCTCTCCTCAGAAAATCAACACGTTTTATTAAAAGGAGAAGGTTTGCATGGCTATGGCGAAGTGAAAAGCAGACTCAGGTGTGCGGGAGAGCCACACCTGCACGCTGTCACCGCCCAAGTGCCCAGCACCGATGGGCAACTGTGGGACCACAGGGCTCAGACCTGGCCGGCGAGAGCAGCCCCTGCAGCCAGACAAAGCTCCAGGCCATGCAGAAGAAACCCTGAGCGGAGCTGCACGGCGAAAGCCCTATCCGTCCGGATTATTATCATCACACTGGTGATTCCCACTTGAGAGGAAGCTGGCGCCCGGAGAGGTTAGGTAAATTGCCCGCGTCTCTCCATTGTGAAGATGCCGATTACATCCTGCTTTCCTGACTCCACATCCCAAGGCCTTTCTGCTCCTTCCTGCCTGCTTATTAGCTCTCCAGCTGGGGTGGCTCAGTGCATGGTGATGCCATTAACCGAGAGAGGGAACACCGAGCAGGGAGAGATAATGAGCTCTGTTTTGGACAGGATGAGCTGCTGTGAGTGCAGCCCTTGCAGCGCCACCGTTGGAATAACACAGAGGGGGAGGCCTCATTTTCTGTGAAAAGCCCACTCTTTCTGTCACCTCACGCCTGTCAGTCAAATGAGGAAGGAAAATAATGTTTCCAGAGCCCTGCTGGTGGCTGTCTTTCTCCCACGATGAAACCACCTAGGGCGGGTGACACCGGGAGCTCAAGGAGACGAGCCTCTGACAGCAGCTGCTCTGACTCATTCGAGGGCCAGGTAGCATCGGGATCATTTCCTGGCATCCCCCTGCTCTGGGCTCCTGAATGGGGCATCCCAGACACCTTGCGGGTGAGGTGGTGGGGGGAGCAGTGACAGCCTCATTGAACTATCCCTGAACCCTAGAGACTCACCTTCCCCATTGTGGCCCTACGCAACTAGCCTCAGGGGAATTTTACCGGGGCCAAGTTCTTCCCTTAAGACTGACAAGCACAGCATCCAGAAACATTTCTATCTTTGTGCACAGACTATTTTGCCAAGACTGATTGTGAAGGTTCCAGCAACAACAACAAATACATATCCAGCAAAACTAATGCAACCTGTGTATGATAGAGGCAGTTATTGAACCTCAAGCCTATTTTAAGTGTACCTGCACAGAAAACAACAGTAGTAGACCTCTTTTTAGTTCTGGTTGAGATAGTATGATATGCCTGTGACTTGTATGATTTTGTTTTTGTTTTGGTATCAGATCTGGATTCAAATTCAGACTGTCGCTTATCAATTCTGTGCCCTTGAGTAAGTAAGTTAGTTTCTAAACTTTAAATGTCTCCTATATAAAATGGGTATGATAATACCAATCTCATAGTATTCTTGTGAGGATTCTATTAAATGAGATAATGCATAGAAAATGTTTATCACACAGCTTGGAACATAGCAACTTCAAAATAAATAGCAGCTATTATCAGTATTGTTTTGCAAAACAGAATATTCACATAATTTCCCACAATTGTGTAAATATTATGCTCTCTCACAAGGACATTGTCTGGTACACAGTTGCAGTGTGGTTTTAGCTCTTAAGAATGAATGTGGCAGCCAGGAAACATTTTGAGGACTTCGTAGATCCTTCTCTGCAAGAGTGCAGATAACCCTCTGCTCTGGAGTTTAAGCAAATAGAGCTTGTTACCAGCGTACAGCAATAAGAATGTGTACCAAGTAGGAATCAACTCTAGATTGTAAGGAGAAGAGAGCAGAGACCACTTTGTGTTTTATGCACCAGTGTTTCCCAAGCATCCGGTACATAGTAGCGTCTTAAAGATTGAATAAATCAATCACCTACTACATGTCAAACACCAGGCAAGGGGCTTTACAGCTTTGCTTCCTTTAATTTTCCTCTCCACCTTTCAGAATGAACTGACTCATGTATCAATCAGGGTGGTCTAGGTTATGCTATGATAACAAACAACCCTCCCATTTTAGCGGCTTATAACGACAACAGTCTTACTTACTCACTCTACATCTCTAATTGCTGATCAGTTGGTAGCTTAGGGTCCAAATTTTCTCACTTCAAGACCCAGGATATGGAGTTGCCAGTCTTGGGGACACAGAAAGAGAGCAGATGAATTGCAAACTGTCAGTTCCCATACAGAAGCAATATGGCTCTGCTGTGCTTACATTTCACTGGCCAAGCATGTCACCTGGCCATACCTAATATCAAAGAGGATAGGATGGGGGACGTGCCACCCTGTCAAGGGCCTTGAAGAAGAAATAGAATTTCTGTAAAATGTCCTTGTTTCTTCACAAGGGAAACTGAGCTTGGTTAAGTAACTCAGCCAGGTGTTAAGAAATTCAATCTTGGTCTGTCTGACTCTAGGGCACTTGCCTCCAATTTGTTTCTGATGTCTCCATGGTGCCAAATGTTTGGTCTCTGCAGGAGATGTGCTTTGCCCTAGATGTCAATAATCTGTGTAAACATAACCAAGTTGCCATTTCTTACAAATATTGAATTCTAGTGAATTGTCTCCTGGGAAAGAGGACACCAGAGGAATAGGTATTAATAGCTGGCAAGACTCCAGGTGACACCAAGACCCTGGCCTTCGTCACTCCGATGTGGTGCACTTCTCCAGGCTTTCTAAACCCAAGTGCCAAATGATGTCAGGATGTGTTGAAGAGACAATGTCCCTGTACTCCCAACAGACAATCGCCTGGTAATCCAAACCCAGGGCTCCTTTTCCAAAAGGGCTTGCTGGGCCAGTCTTCTGGCCCACAAAAACACAATGCAAATCCTGTTATCAGTGCTCCAATTCCAGAAAACTCTTAGAATATTTCTACTTATATCCATGTGCTGGAAGAGGAAAAAGTGTATACCTCCTTTCTTCCTAAAACAACCACCCAGTAACTCATTACTTATCAATGGACATTTCCAAATAGCATGGCTGTTTGAATCCAACTCTTTTGTATTTTTTCAATCATTCTCCTTCATTTGTGGGGTCCCAGTTGCATTTGGTCAATGGACTATGGAGATGTACTCACTGTCCCTTGAATCATTGGTTTTAGCATCCTCAGTTGCTGAAGCCTTCTGAGAACCGCCTGCAAGAATCTGAGCATTGGCTGGTGTTTTTAGCCTTTTCTGTTCACCAGCCATGTCTTACATATGAAAAGAAAATCAAATGGTCACAAGTCAGACAGAAACAGATGGAAAAGGTAGAAAAGAAAAGTAAACCTGTCCAAGATTTAATTTAGTGGCTCTCAACCAGGAATGTGAATCAGTAGCATTTGCATAGATATTTTATGATCTCTGTCTGCCCAGGGCTCATCCCAAACTGTTGAAGCAGAACTCCAGGTATGAGGCCTGAACATATACAATTCCTGCTGCAGCCTGCACCTGCTCACACCACCCTGACTTGAGCCATCCTGAAAGGGTGCTGACCTGCCCTTAAACTCTGAATTTTCTGAAAACTCTGAAAGCCATGACAATGCGGCCTGTCCTCCCACCACCACATGCCTCTAGGTCTCTGTCACCCACCTTTCTCATTGGTTTGCAGGAAAATGATCCCCCTTTCTTATTATTTATTTATATTGATGTTGAGGGTGAAGTGAGGGGAAGGTAGTTGGGGCCCCATAGCTGAGTCGCTCTAACCTTTAGAGACAGGGTTTTCATATCACCTGCAGCTCTTCTTTCTCTGGTACCTTAAGCCCCGATGATTTCCTTGAACCATCATGCTGGACTCCTTGGTTTGTGGCATTTTATCTGTCAGGAGCTTCATTCTCCCTCCTGCAAGCTACCTTCTGTGGCTTTCCCATCTGTGTGTAGACTGTTCAGGATTTCTCCTAAATCTACATTTTGTATTTCATTCCCCTTATATGGTTTGCTTCTAATAGAAACACTCAGGCAGGGTCTCCACGAAAAAAGGGTGACTTCTATGGTACCAACTTCCAGACCCATGGGGACAGAGGCTCGTAGCTCAGATCAGAAAGTGGGCTGATGGGGAGTGGGAGGGTTTGGGAGAGGAGATAGATTAGAATCTTCCTTTTTGACTCTTTCCCAAAGGATTCCATGTCTGGAGAACTTTTCATGCAAGTTGGGATGACAACCTTCTCAAGGAAAAGAAGAACAGTAGAGCAGGAAGGCAGAGTGGGCGCTTCCTGCCTCAGTTTCCATTTTGTGCTAATTGATAGCTTCCTGGTTCAAACTGAGAGTGAGATGAATCTGCATATGCAGCTATTTTAAAGGAAACAATGAGAACGTGTAGTGTGGGGGCACCCAAAGGACCAGAGGGAGGTGATGAGGGAAAACACTGGAGAGATACCCTTACCAAGGGTGGCTGTCATGTTAAGTCACCCCCTCTAGGGAGGCAATGGAAGGGGGGCATCAAAGCACCATTCAGAGCTTCGAAATGTGCTCCTTGCTTTCGGAGGACATAGGGGAGCCGGTGTCTGAGAATGTGAAAGTGGGTTGGGGACTGAATCAGAGTCCCAGTCCAAGATGCAAGGGGGAGGGCAGACCACCTGTCCTGGAGGTGGAGCCGAGGGAGGGTAGCATTGAGACTGGCCTGCAAAGTGTCTGCTGGGCACAGGAGAAGAGAGTGTTTCCCATGGAGCCGACGTGGCGACACTGCAGAGGGAGCAGCTGTGGGTGGTCTTGGGTCCTTTTCAATCAGGCTGCCCAAGCGGACAAGGAGACCCCGGCAGGAAAGAGGCTGCAGACAACAGTTAGACGCCCAGGGCTGGAGAACGAAGTGTAAGTCATGATCTAGAACAGATACATCCACTCAGGTCCAGAGAGTGGCACAGGCTTCAAGGCACCCCGGAGGAGAAGGCAACAACCTCAAACATCTGAGCAGACCCAGGGAACAAAAAATGATTAAGGCAGAAAAAGTTCAAGGACACCTCTCCTGCCCCTTCCCCTCCACACAGCAGTCCCCACTGGGGGGAGGTTGGAGCAGCGTGGAGAGGAATAAAGAGGTGAAGCAGCAGAAAGAGAAATTTGAGAAAACTAACCACTCCCCCCCTTCCTTATTGTACTGCCATTTAAACCGTGGTGTCGGCATCCTAATTTCCAAACCCAGCTCTGTCTGTGATTTAAGGTAACTTTTGAAAATCCTGTTATCTAAGAGAGACAGGAGGCTTGCCAGAGATGAAAATCATCACGCAGCATCAAAATGCCCCCTGAAAGAAGGTTTAAAGGGACAGTGGGTGACAGAATAAAGGTGCCACATGACCACAAGCCACATGCTTTACAAGAGTTACAACAAGAACTGGGCAGGAGAAGGCAGCAGAAATGGTATGCTATGAGCTGCGCTTCTTGAATTGCCTTTTATGAATTCCATATTGTTCTTATTATTTCAAGAAGGGAGAGCAAGGGAAAGGACTTGTGTCTACACTTGGACTAGAACTTGGAAAAGGACCATGGCCCCTTCAAGGGTCAGAGTCATGGTTTCAGCAGGAGTTGGAGTGAGAAAAGTCCCAAGAACCAGGTGAATTCAGGGCACATGTATCCATATGGAGAATCTTCTCCTTCTAGTGCTAACATTTTGGACTTTTCCCATGCAGCCTCATAGTGGAGAATCAAGCCGCCATCTATATCAAACTTTCTTAGGTGACACTAGGAAAATACAGAAGTCAGATTGGTTGACGGTGATGTTTACATGGAGCTTTACTTTGAGCAACTGTACACAGAAAACATTAACTGCGGTTACCTGTGTCATCATAGAAAGATTTACTACATGCTGTAAGTTTGGCTGGAAAAGCAGGTTGAAAATACACAAACACTATTAAATCCAGAAGAGTGGAAATTTTCCTAAAGGGCAGGTTGACTTCAAAAGTCTCTGCTAAATAGACAAAAATTTAAATGTGCTTATTTTGGGGGTTTGTTTTCCTTTAAATGGGGCCCTCCTCTATTCCCCCAGAGCTAAACTATGAAACAATGTCAACCTACAGTCTCCGTGGGGAGATGATTTGACTAAGTTGGAAAACAGGTTTGTAGTATTGATTGAAGTGCTGGGATAATGCCTGGATTTACTCACAAGCAGCCCGTAGTCAGGCTCACAGACCCACTGACGGCCTTCAGCATTGCAGGGTGGGCGGGCGCGTCTGGCAAGACACGATGCCCTGGAAGTTTGTGCATCTCCTTGGAAGCCTCTACTCTACTATGGAAGGCACATACTCCAAGCTGCACCTGCTATGTTCTGGGCAGCTCTGCAGTCACCATTCTTCATAAAGTGGCTTTGTGAAGTTGAAAGGATGTGGGGATGGTAATCTGATAGACTTGGTTTAAATTTTGACTCTGCCACTAGCTCTGTGACCTGAGCATATCACCTAACAGTGCTAAGTCTTTGCATGGTCAACTGTGAAACCACGAAGGCTTGTTCTGAGGATTAAATGAAACTATATACCATCTTCCATCAGTATCCACAGGGGATCAGTTCCAAGACTCCTTCCTCCCCCCCACCAACAGACCCCCAAAATCCAAGGATGCCTAAGTCCTTTATACTCTAGAATGGGGTAGTATTTGCATATACCTACACACATCCTGATGCATACTTTAAATCATCTCTAGATTACTTAGAATACCTGATACAATGTATTAATAAACGCTATATAAATAGTTGTTATATAGTATTTATTTATTATTGTTGCATTAATTTTAATTGCTTTTCTTTTCCGAATATTTTTGGTCTGCAGCGAATTGAACTTGTGCTTGTGGAAGCTGCAGATACGGAGGGCCCACTGTATGTGAAAGCCTTTTGCACAATGCTTGACACACAGCAAGTTCTTGATAAATGGTAGTTGATCTTTACAAGTCTATTTTGGTAATAAAACAATAACCCTGGGAGTTCACTACTAAGACATCCTAGCTCATAAAGTCAATAAATAATTCTTGAATAGAACTCAATCAATGACTGTGATTTGACACACAATCAATCCCCAACTGACTTGAAGTCCAGGAAGTATAAATTAGGTGGCCCTGAGTTCAGTTGCAACGGGAAACCTTAACATTCAGCCCATGTCAGAACGCTCACATGATCTTATGTGTATAAACACTGAAACTGAAGAAAGATTTTTGGAAGTTCTGTCTCTACCATTCCTCTCCCTTTTGCCTGGCAGCCAGCCTACCCAAACATTCTTCCACTTCTCATTTTCTTGTTCCAGTTAAAAGGCTTGTTGAGTGAGCCACTGAAATTTTTAAAGCAATGCTGGAAACACCAGAGCAGGAGAAGCACAACTTTACTAACAGAGGATATTAAAAAGATAAATTGTTGCAGATGGAACGAAATAAAGACAGAGTGGCAATGAAAGGTATATGAAGCATTCCTGTGGAGCCAGCAGCTTTTCAGGAGACCTGAAGCACCTCACACAGCACACGCGCTTTCCAATTGATGGAGCATGTTTCCCCTGCAGTTTTGGAAGAATGCTCTTTATGTAATGAATGGGTTAACCCCCTCTCTGCCAAGAGCTCTCACTCAGGAGCAAACACTGTCTGCACTGCCTGCCAACTATAACAGAGTCATCGTTCCCCCTCCCAGTGATATGGAAGGTAAAATTGAGAGGCGAATGGCTTGGGGGGAAAAAACCAGCAAAGATGTTTTCTGTTTCTTTAAAACTTCCTCCACTCTTTTTGGGAATTAAGGCCTACAATCCCTGCCTAGGGCAGGCGGTCAGGAGGGGCAGGGGAATGTCTTTTGTTCTTTGTGTTACAGGAAATAGCTCAGCTGAACTGTGGCTCTGTCCTAGGCCCAGGCCAGCCTCCCAGGTGGGCGGACATCACAGGCTTTGTCTTCAGCAGAGATGGGACCATTAGAATCTTTAATGGCAGTAGCCTAGAACTGAGGGCCCTCCTTTTAAAAGCTCTATATTTGTGCTTATGTTCAGGAAATTTGGATTCTGAGATGACAGTCTGCCATTTTTCCTCCTTTGCCAGCAAAGTAATAAACTTCTCTTTCCTTCTCCTCAGAGCCCTTGTTCTCATTCTTCTGATGAGGCCTTGAGGACAAGTGCCGAGCTGTCAGTAACACAACCACTACCTCCAGGCTCAGTGATTTTAAGCCCTTCCCACCTGGTCTCTCTCCCCTGGAGCCTCGTGAGCTGTTCCATGTCCCTCTTCTTTGCCTTTGGTGGGGACACCAGACTGTGTCAAGGTGGCTGGAGTTTCCATAGGCTCTGTGGTGCCTGGTGGACTTTTGTTGAAACTGTGGCCCATGGCTCCATCCCAACTCACTTATGTCAACAGCATCCCTCCTGAAAAACTCAAAAGCAGACATTTATATTTATGCCCATTATACCAACAACATCTCAAGGCTGCCTGCTATGTTCCAGACTCTGTATTACAGGCTTTATATTTGTTAACTCATTGAATCCTCAACCCAGAAGTTAGCCAACAGTTTCCTTAAAGGGCCAGATAGTAACTATTTTAGGCTTTGTAACCCTTACGGTCTCTGCCGCAGCTACCTGACTCTGCCATTATAGCATAAAAATAGCCATAGGTGATATGCAAATGAATGGGTTTGGCTGTGTTCCCCTAAAACTGTAGAAAAACAGGTGGCAAAGTCAGCTTGCCCACAGCCTGCAGTTGCCTGACCCCTGCTCTAAATACCCACTGAAGTGAGTATGTTCTTAATATCCCTTTTACAGATGAGAAAATGAAGCAGAGAGAAGCGATTAAGCCACTTTCCAAAGATTGCACGGGCTGTAAATGGCAGCCCCGGGTCTGTCAGATTCCAGGCCCCGTGTCACCTACTGCTCACTATTCTGTGTTACAATGCGATTTCCAGAAGGTGTCTCGGTAAAGACAACAGCTATTTCTTACTTCAGGAACTGGACTAATGTTTTGGGTGCATATATTAATGGCATTTACTAATTTAATAATTAAATTTTTGAATGTGTGTTTGTGTGTGGTGTGTGTGTGTGTATGCCCCACATTGAACTAAGTACTGAAAATATACCTTAAAACAGTCAAAAAGGACAAACTCTGTCCTTAGCTTGTTGGAATGACCCTCTAGCCCTGTGTGATTGACAACACTTTGCTTAGGTCTGTGCAGTTTATCTGGTTCTTGTCTACGTTTGGTCGATCCTTGTAACCCGAGGTAGGTATCGTTAACCCCATTTCAAGGGTGAGACACCTCAGGCTGAGAGTTGCACGGAGTTGCAGAAGGTCACACAGTGACAACCTCGGTGCTTCAGCTGAGTTTTCCACACAGGGCCGCTGATCCCTGACCCCTGACCCCACAGCCTTTCCTGCCACACCTGGCTGGTTTGCTATTCCAGAAACACGCTCCGGGCCATTCTCCCTCACCAGCTCCAGCTGGCAGCATCTTTGTCTGAACTTTATTTAACCTGGCTTCTCTCCAGGCCCTCTGGCAGCCGTCCCAGTTCCCGTTTCCTATCTGCCCAGCATCTCCCAGGTTCTTTTCTTAAGCTCTTATCCTTCTTTGGCAGCCAAATGCCCTCTATTTTATTTTCTCCCCTGGGCACACTCATAAGATGGAGAAAAGCCGGGAGATTGTTCACTTTCTTAACAGGAGCTGCTTTCAATTCAGCCACAGCTGCTATACCTTTCAGAAGGGAGATGGATCCCAAGACAGATGGCTCAGCAGCGACTATTTTAAGCCCCAGAGTCACAAGAACAGGTCCAAAATAACTCAGTCCAGCAGGGGTCAAATGCAGAGCAGAGCCGCTGGCTTTAAAGAAAGCATGACCCTAGATCTTTGGAGTCTCTGAGTAAGTCAGCTCTGGTGTTTTCTAGTTAATAAGACTTCAGCGCAATTTCTATGCTGATGTTTCAGGACTGACTTGGCCCAGTGTTCAGCTGCTGCTCTTAAAAAATCTTCCTCTGATAACTCTCAAGCTCTTATTTGGATATTTGTTGCTGCTACCAAGGTTTGTATGGGGACCATTCTCTTCCCCTACCGCTGTGTATCAGTTAGCTAATTGCAAACAGTAATGCACCTCAAAATTCAGCAGCTTACAGCATCATTTATTCTCTTTCATGTGCCTGTACTTGGCTTGGGGATCAACTGATCTAAACTCAGCCTTGCTGATCTTGGCTCCAAGTTGTGAGTTTGTTCCTGCTGCTTTCTCTAGCTCTCACCCTCCTTAGACACGCAGCAGGCTGCGCGGAGCACGTTCTCATGGCAATGGTGGAAACGCAAGAGGAAAAGTTCAACTACAAATGCAGGTTTCAAGGCTTTGTGTGCTTATGTCTGCTAAAATCACAGCAGCCCAAGCAACTTCCATAGCCAAGCCCAATATCAATGGGCCAGGAAAACTACTCTACCCCCAGAGGAGGGCGGAGGGACTGCAAAATCACATGGCAAAGGTTGTGAATAGGAGAGGAGTGAAGAATTCGGAACAGTAGTGCTTGCTATCCATCACACCTGGGCTGCACAGCACCTGGAGAAGGTGGCAGCAGAGAAACCTGGTGGCACTTTCCTCTTCGAGCAGCTGTGTCTGCTCGTTACCCTCCCCTCCCCAGGGAGGAGTCAGGGCCGCAGCAGATGGCCTGACTTCTCCCTTTGGAATGATCTTCAACTCTTTCGTAAAGACCGGCTTCCTGCCTCCTGTCCACTGAGTGGGACGTCTAATGTGGTTGAATTCCTCAAACTGGCTCCCTCCTCGGAGGTATTTAAGACATTTAGGAAGTCTGGAGACATAAGCAGGGTGGATGAGCAGAGGAAGATTTTAAAAAGCCGTTTATTTGCACATCTCCTTCCCTGCATGAAAAAGTGCCTTCAGGGTCAACAATGAGAACAGGGAAGTGGGCTCCCAGCAGCTCGCTGGACGTGGCAGCACAGAGACGAATGTGGTCCATGGTCATGTGTTTGTGGGCTGTCATTGCAGCCAGAGGAGCCCTAACTGCAGGCAGGATGTTTTACATATGAAGACTGTGTAACACTGAACTGTGTAATTACTAGAATCACACAGAGCTCCGCAGTACACAACCCGCCACACAGCGTGCTGAGCCTTGGTGATGGGGCACCTGCCTCCGGGGTCTTGGGGGCAGTAACACTCGCCTGCTGCCTCTAATCTTTCTGTCTCTCCCTTGGCCTCCTCCATATGTTTATGGCATTTGTCACCATATGACATTATTTATTTTGTGTACATATTTATTGCCTGGCTCTTCCACTACTCCTTGTGGGCAAGAACTCTATCTGTCTATCTCATTTAGGGCTGTATCCCTACAACCTAGACCCGACAAATGGCATTTATCAAAAAGGAGTTTAATAGATATTTGTTGAATTAGTAAGTGAATAAATATATAGTCTTGTCCCACTGCCTGGTACCAAGTAGGTGTTCAATCTATCTTAATTTCCTCCCTCCCGTCCTTCCTTCCTTCCTCCCTCCCTCCCTCCCTTCCTTTCTTTCTTCCTTCCTCCATATACAGTGATATCTCCACCTAAAGCCCTGCTATGTTTTGCATGACTCTGTAACAAGTTCCCCCGTGTGCAATGAAAACTTCCCTTTAGCTGTATGTTTAGGGCCAAATGGTGATTTCAGAGTAGGGAAAATGAGTCTTGGCTCATGTAGGCCTAGACATTTTGAAATTCAGATGTGAGGGCATTTCACCAGTTTTGGTACAGCAGGACACCCTCACTTTTAAAGAATGGCCTCTGCAGTTTGGTCTCAGAAAAAAGGAAGGCAATGCTTCTCAGCTGTGTGAGCTGGTACCTGGATGCTGTGTTGGGTAAGATATCCTTCTGTTCTTAACCAGGGGCCAAAACAGTAAGGCTTAGTAGAGAAATTTTTAGGGTTTGTTTGTCTTCATTTGCATAACCTTAAGCTCATGAATTCCACTATGAGAAGGAGATAGCCACCATTAGATATTTACAAATTGTCTTACTCTTCATTCACAAGAAAATATTGGGAATGGGTGAAGGAGGCCAGGCTCTGTGAATTAGATACCCTACACTCCAGTGAACTTAACCAGGACAGCTGTGGTAGACAGAATAATGTTCAGCCAGTGATGTCCACATGCTAATCCCCAGAACCGGTAAATACCTTCTATTGCGTGGCAGAAAGGGAATTAAGGTTGCAAATGGAAACTGTGGGGGTGAAGGGGAAACTCCTCCTCCCCACCCCCCAAAGTTCCACTGAAATATCAACTCACAATTCAGGCAGATTATTAAGAGAAAGAGGTTTATTTACCTTGCCCCTGGGGAGAATCACAGAGTGATTATCCAATATCCAAGTGGGCCCCCCAATTTTTATACCTTCCTTTTAGAGGGGCACAGGAGATGAAGAATATAAGTAATTAATTCTTTTTAGGGGCAATAAATGGCTGTTAGGGAGGATGAATTCATGGGAGAACAGGTTGACTCATAAATGATTCTCTTTGCAAATTAAATTAACCTGAGAGACAGGTATTATATTTAAAATGGTTTGGACCAGGTCTGGTTGCATCCTTGATCTTCTTTCCTGCAATATAGTGAGACGACAGGGAGGGGAAATTGATTGTCTTTTGATGGGCCTGCCTGGTTATGCAGACAGAGGGAAAGCCCCTTCCAAGGGCCTGTTAATCTCAAAGGGCCTTTAATTCAAAGTACTCTTTATGCCAAGTAGTCATATTTTGGGGTGGAATTTCCCGAGCTCTTTCCGAATTAAGGCTTCTAATCAGTTGAACTTGATGTAGGGTGATCCTACTAGATTGTCTGGATGTAGCCAAATGTGAAAAAAACATTTTTTTTTTTTTAATGGTGAAGAAGGAGGCTGAAGAATCAGTGTCAGAATGAAGTCATGTGAGAAAGGTTGGGTGAGCCACTGCTGGCTTTGAAGATGGAAGGAGTTGTTAGCTGAGGAGTGGGGGGAGGGCTTCAAAAGTTGGAAAAGGCCAAAGAAAACATACTGTCCCCGGAAGCCATCAGAGATGAACACACCCCTGCTGACACCTTGATTTTAGTCCATTTTGGTCTTTTGACCTTCAGAACAGTAATATAATTTTGCATTTTTTTAAGCCACTGAGGTTTTTTTTATGGCTTTAATTTGTTACAGCAGCAATAGGAAACTAGTACACCAGTTTCCCAGTCAGGGTTACTTTTTTTAATCTTTAAAACCAAGGGAGTTGAACCAGATAGCTCCAAAAATTGTCTGAGTTCTAATTTCCTCTCTTTAGAAAGGAAATTCCTCTCTTTGTTTGTCTAAACTCTCAAGAAAGCCCATGGTAGTGACTGAACTGCGGAGCTGGGCTGACCACAGGTGATTCGGGTCCCTCGGCTCGCCCTGAGCCCACATGGGCATCGGGAGGACCATTGTCTTCTTCTCACAAGATGGCGTTGAACAGTGGCGAGTGAATCATGGCACGTCAATCATGGTGCAATACCTTCCATCTTTCTTCCGGTCTTCCTTTCTCTAATGAACACAGAGGAGCATTGGCAATGGAGAAAGCAAAGTTGCCGGCCTGACTTTAACTACAGCAACATCGGTGGGAGTGTTTGTTGGTGTTGTTTGTTTAATACTGTGTATTAGTTTTATCCACTTTCTGTTTTCCTCCCTGTGCCCTTTGGCAGGGACGACTCAGGGATGCTTTGTAAGAACAAGGATGATGGCGTCACACTGCCATGGGACAGGTGCCAAGGCTCTGGCTTCCTCCATACTGAGCAGCAGTTTCTCCATCAGAAAGTGCCCCAACTATAGCCAGAGCAGCCGTAGGGATCCTTGCGGACACTCTGATTCAGGAAAGAGTCCAAGGTCCTCACCTCGGAACCACAGGCAAGTACCCAGTGGGGTCGTATCACGGGACTCCTGGGCAGCATCTGGGCAGAAGAACCCAAGGAAAGGAAACCATTAGGGTTGGATGGGGAGGCAGTTTGGAAGGTTACAAGCCTTCCGTGTGACCTCAGTCAGAGGCAAATAACCAAATGACTGGAGAGTTCAGTTTGGTGAATCATCTAGAAAGGCCCCCCTCCCAGGTGGCTCCCTTACTCTCTGCGGTCACACATTTTTTTTATTAAGTGCAATTCATTTATCAAGTCAAAACTAATTTATATCTTTTGGAGGTACTTTATAATTTTTGTTAAGTAGAAGTCTTTACTTTTGTTGAACAGGTAATACAGCCTCCTATTTCACATTAGAGATTAGGTTTAACAGGAAAATACTGCAAATACCTCTGAAAAGGTAGCACAGCCCATTAAGGTATAAATGACTGGTATGTTTTCCTTGCTGAGAGCTGAAAACTCAGGCAAGGACACACGACACACACAGGGATTCTCAGAAGTGAGAAATGGTGACAGGAGAAGAAGGAATGGAAAATGGCACTCAGACAAAGCTATGACACGGAAGGCCAGTTTTACTAAGTGCCCTGTAGAGTTTCTTCAACTGGGTCATAAACACTTCTCCAGAAGGGGTAACAGGGAGGCACTTCTCCAGAAAATGCTTGCAAGGAGAAAACAGTCCCTTTTGTTTTACAAGAGTCATTCTTGTCTGAGTGCTAATGCTTTGGTTTTCCACGTGGTTATCCCATAAAAGCCTACAGAGAGGGTAAGCCAGTCTGGTCTCAAGGAGAAAGAACATATTTCCTTATAAACTTCAAACAGGAAACAAGGCTTCACACCTGTCCTCTAAGGGGAGGTCCCAGGTCGGCAAGAGAGGGTTTGGCCTGAGATATTTCTAGATGATGAAGTTCTAAAACGACCTCTGCCATGTGGATCCAGGCTGTGAGGTAGAGTGGGAACCAGTGGTCCTCTCTATCTTAACATGAGTCAGCAAAATTATTCTGATTCATGACATTTTCTGGGTTGACGTTCCTATCGCTAAGTCACTCTTGAAAGATACATACTTTTAAACTCTCCACTTGCATTTAACAACACTCAGCTGTTCAGTCCCTTTTCTCTGCTCGTCTAGGTAAGCACCAGAAATAGAAGCTCCAGTTGGACTTAGTCCCTGTTCATTAGCCATTCTTATCAACACCTACACAGTATTAAGGCAGTAACCCTGGCAAACTTTGCATGGTAGATGACAACATTAACCACAGTATGTTACAGCTTCTCACATCAAGGAGCTGAGTCTATTTCCCCACCCTTTGAATGTGGGCTATCCTTTTGATTTGTTTAGAATGTGGTGGAAATGACCCTGTTTGTGTTTCAATCCTAGTCCTCAAGAGCCCTTGCAGCTTCCTCTCTGGCTTCCATTGGGAACCCCACAACTGCCACCTTGTGAACCAGCCAGGGCTAGGCTTCTGGATGATGTGGATGTGAGGCCCACTTACCCCATCCCCCAAACCAATAGCCAGCCAACCACCAGTCATGTGAGTGAAGCCATCGACAACCACAAAACATGAGTAATCCCACCACGACAGAAGAAGCACCCAGCTGAGCTCAGCCCCAGCTGCCCATCCATGTAAGCTATACATGGTGGAGTTTTCATCTACCAAAGCTGGGACTAGTTGTTACGTAGCAAAAGCTAAGTGATACATCTCAAGAGACTGCTGCAAGAGAGAATCCTGAAAACACTGGAATTCTGCTTATGATGACATTGTGGAGAACAATCGCTTGTTAATTTAAGTGCTACCTAGGGTATTGATTATGGATGTTTCTAGGGGGAAAATAAACTGTGCTGACTGAGAGTTTAGCTCAGGGCGAAAGAGAAAGGGTTTGAAATTCAAATTCACTTTCTTTTACGAATGGACACTAATGACTTCGTGGCTTTTAGGAACTTGTTCTTTTCTCGTTAGTGTAGTAGCTGAGATGACAGAAAAATCAGCATGGCCTCAAGTGATGACTTTACTAATTGTTCTATGCTGGAAGGGTTTTTGCCTTAAAATATATAAACTGAATATCCCAGTTCTCTCATCATAAGAAAATGCCCCTGCACGGGTCCCCACCCAGCACTCCCTGTGCAATGAGTTTGTGGCCGCCCTCAGCACAGTGGGTATTATTGGCTGGCAAACCGGGGGAGAGATTTTCTGAAAAAGAGACCCTGGCTCTCCATTTCTCCATGCGGGTTCTTGTGTCATCACTTCTTTTTGGAAATAGAGGTCCCACTGACATCAAAAAGAATCTTTCTCAAAGTGCCTGGAAACCACAGGGCGGGCAGCGTGGTTCCCCCAGCAGCAGAGAATCAGCGCCTGATGCATTCACCAGAGATCAAATTGGATTAAATGCCCCCTTCCAAGCAAGCCTGAAAAAATTGCCCAACACAAGGTCTTTCATGTGTTAGACCTCGAACGAAGGGCAAGCCTCAAAGCCTGGCCTAGTTCTAAATTTAGATAAGTAATTTTATCCAAGAATGTAACTGTGTAGTGAATATTTCTGGTTTCCCTTCTCTTTTCATGCCCGCGCAGGGAGGATTAGGTCTACATTTGTGCCTTGACAATTTTGAGGAGGTGTCATGTGGATATTTCTCGGTGAAAAGAGCAAAAGTAATAGGAGACCAGCTTAAAATGTCAAGTCACATTATTGGCAGACACCTGAGGTGATCTTTGTAGCTTTCCTCTGCTCTTAATTCAAGCAACATTACACGTGCTATGACAACAGTGAGCAGCCTGGGACAGACTGTTTGATCTCCGGGAGCGGCTGCTGTACGGACAGCCTGACTGCTCCTCCATGCTTTTTCTCCTCCCTATGGGGGTGCTCATTCTCTGGGGTCGGCTCATCCTCTCTGAGAGCTATAGCAGTGGAGATGGGGCGAGAGGACGTGCTTATGACTTATTTTAAGTATTTTTAAAAGTTGAATGAATATATGAATATTTCATACACACACACACAGAGACCATAAGGCTGTATGTCCAATTAAACACCAGATGTCTCTGTTTGGGGATAGAATGATCTCAACCCGTCCTTGACTATCAAATGTTGAAAAGCAGGTCTGATTGGCAATTGTATATGTATTCATTTAATAAAAAAGGAAGATGAAAGTAATGATTGGGCTATAAATGCAGTGTGTTTAGCAATCAGAGGGGAACAAGAGGCAGTCCATTCATCCTGCTCCGGAATTAAAAGCTCTCCTAAAAGGTCGTAGGAATAGCCAAGCCAAGGGATTAGATGGCTGCTTCGGGGGAGGCCAGTGTTGCTGCCGAGGTTTTCAGGACAACCACTCCAGATGCAGATGTTTTAAATGAAGATTTTCAGACCCGTCCACATGCTCTTGAGGCAAATCTTGGACTTACCTGTCTCTCTTATAACCTGAAGAGCAAGGCACGCGGTTTTGATTGAATTGCCTAGTAATTCTGTCGTGAACTACACTGTTTTTTTCTCCCTTGAACACATTACTGATGGTAACAAGGGAGTTATTTTCAATCAAGGCATGCTACAACGAAAAAGATTTCTCCTAACATTGTGATCCCTTCCTCTGAAATCCATTTCAGATTGGCGGATAAAATGTGATTATATTTACACTTCCCTGACACAATTCAGGCAGCAAAATAACAGCCTGTCGGAGACATTTTTCTTCTTCATATTTAGATCTGTCAGTGTTGTGGTGCTGGGGGAATGGGGAGGGGTGACTGAGGCAGCTGGGGCTGGTGATATGTTTTACTTGGCTCACAAATAGAGACGTTCTGTGTACTGTGTACTCTCTCCATCTCCCTCTCATCGCACGGTTCCTTCAACGCCATCTAGAACGGCGTTCGGAGCGATGATACAGTGCGCTGATCAATAGTGCTCTATGCAAATCTAATTTCTCATTTTGCCTTGACACAGCCCATCAATTATTTCAGCATAATACTTTAATTGGTTCATACTCATTAGGGGATGTACAACGTGGAACTCATCAGTATCTGTGTAAGTCACAGCTGCAATTCGTATTAAGAATCCAGGCATCCAAATCGTAGGGCTAAAATGGTATATGGGGCAGGGTAGCAGCAACACAGTGGTGTAGAGAGGGAGCCCTGGGTTGAGTGAGGAAGTCTGGTCCCTGTTCTCTGCCTGCCAGGGATTAGCTGTGTCTGATATCAGGCAACTTATCCAACTTCTCAGAGCCTAAGTGTCCTCGTTTCCAAAATGGGTAGGTTAGTTCAAGGGTCATCAAGGTTCTATGTGGGTGATTAACTCTGTCTGTACCCTCTGGGGGGGCAATGTCAAACTTGTACTCAAATTTCCACATATAATTTGAAGCTACCACTCTCAGTAGAAGATGTATATCTACTCCAACAAGACTGGAAAGATCCCCAAGAATCCCATACTCATCACTCTAGACCCTTCTTAAGTCATTAATGTTTCTCACCAAATACAACCCTCTCCCCCTGGAATCCAGAGAGGAAGGGGATCTTCCTCTTTAACAGGCTGCCTCTGAGCTCTTGATATGTAGTGGATATTGGGACCCAGGCATAAATGACTTATTACCCCAGCTGCTGGGAGTGCTGCCAAAAGATAGTTCCTTTGAGGATTACCTTAGCAGCTAAGAGGCACTTCACCCCAGGCCATGCCCCCTTCCTGGGAGAGCCTCATACAGTGACTGGTGGGTGTGGGGGAGTGAAGGCTAGTCCTCTCACCCTAACTTGGGGTAGCTCTGAGGGGTCATTCCATTTTGGGAACTCCCTCTAGGGTTGGCTGAGTCTTCTGTTGAGATGTCATCACAGCTCAACATCTCCCTCTGCCCAGCGTTGCTTCTTTTCCCTCCTTCCCATAGATGTTGATCCCAAAAGCCCTTCCTAATAAACTTCTTATGTGCTAATCTCCATCTCAGGGGCTGCTTCCCAGGTAATCAAATCAGCACCATGACAAAATTCATTTCCTCTGGGAGAGAGAGTTTGAATATCTTTCATTCAGTCACACCGCGTGGACCCCAGACCCGAGTTCAGGAGTCAATCTGTGAAAAACAAGACATACTACAACCAACCCACATATTTATGGATTAAATCCAACCTACAGATTTAAAAGAATACAGAAATAACACATTAATTTAAAATATTACATAAATCTAAACTACAAATTTATGGATTCTTTGGAAAAACTGGAAGGTCTCCCAAAACTGAGACAAACCCAAGCATTCACTGAGGCTGAGTAACTTCTGTCCCCTGAGACAGGATCTATCTCTCCTCTTATATTTAGCACCCTCTCCTCAATCCTTCTTTACTCCAAACACAAAGCTCAATGCCAACAGCTATTTATCATTGATTTACAGAATTTGCTTTATTTTGGTAGAATAAATAAGAAAATAAAATATTTCTTATTTTTATCAAAAGTGAAGTTGGGGTAAGAAGGGACAGTATGTTTCTAGAAAAACAGGAGAGAACATATGTATTTGCGGACATAAAAATATTTTCTTATGGTGCAGACTTCACTCATTGACATTACGTTGTACAGATCCTTTAGGGAGTTGAATTTCAACACCTGTTGTGGGGCTTTAAGCCATCAGATAGACCTTTAGCATCTTTTCCTTATGTTACAAATACATGTGTCTGCCCCAATAGTAAGTGGCAGGAGAAATAAAGGGGGAGAAGGGAAAGAGAAAGAGGGAAAGAAAAGAAGAAATACGTCCCTGTGATATTTATGACCCTTCAGATTTACTCTCCCCTCTTTCTTGCCAGATTTGGAAGTTACCACTTTCTCACCACCTTCCCAAAGGCTCAAACGCTGCAATTGTCCTTTATTAATGCTATTCTACTAAAACTGCACCAAGAAAAGTTATGACGGAAGGGAACTGTTGTAGCAGTTTTAAAACTTGGAAGCAAATTGGTAGGTAATTCTCCAGTCAAGAGGTAGACTCTAGGTTCCCTGTCCTTGGATCTTTGACCAATAGGTCAAAAGTCAGCAAACTATGGCTTGAGGGTAAAATCTGGCCAGCTCCCTGGTTTTCTATGATGTGAGCTAAAAATGGCTTTTATATTTTTATATGGTTCCATTTTAATTGGTCATGTAAGAACCTGTATAATAGTCATGAGTTTTGCTTCGTGTCTTACAAAGCTTAAAATATTTACCACCTGGCCTTTTAAGAAAAAGTTTGCTTAAAGCTGCAAAGGATCGTGACAGGAGCCATAGTGATGCTATAGGACTTCCAAGGCTGGATCATGACAGGCCATGCGGCTCTCGTAATTTTCAGTGGAATATTCACTCCTGGAGCCCTGGGCCACCGTGTTAGGAATCCTGATCGCCCTGAGGCTGCCATGCTGTGCGGAAGCCCAAGCCACAGAGAGGCCACAAATACGTGCTCTGGTTAATAGTCTAAGCTAAGCCCAACTTCCAATAGTTCTAGCCCAAGCCATATGAATTTTCCCAGCTGTTGTTCTGTACATCACAGAGCAGAGGCAAGACATCCCTGTCTAAACATGTGAACCACAGAATCTTCCAGCATAATAAAATGATGGTTGTTTTATTTCACTAAGTTATACTGGGACAAACACCATATAACTGATTGTAGGAGCCAAAGCACTTTGAAAACAAAGTTGTGACTATAAGAGGATAACAGAGATTGTCCAGTACTCTCTAGGGCAAACCAGAAGGTATGATTTCTTTGCCAAGGTACTCCAACTTCCTGAGTCTGTGGATTCTTTTCAGCTCTCACACTAGTATTTGTAATTGTTAAGCATACAATTGAAGTACTTTCATACAATGCTTTCTAAGATGTTGCTACTTCTTTCTCTGTCTACTTTTCTGGGAGTTCTCTCTCAACTTTTTACTACTGACATTCTTCCTCAGTCCCCGGGGGACCCCAGGATCCAGATTATGCTAGTTCTGGTCAAACAAGGAGAAGAAGCCAAGATGGGATTAACCATGAAAGAGGTATACTGGGGCAACTGTGGAGGATAAAGGGGAAAAAGCAGGCATCTTCAGGGGGAGCCTTCAGACTAAGACACCTGTGCTCAGGTAGGGGAAGGGAGGAGGATTGGGTAGGAAGAGTCTCAGATGGCAATGCAGCTCTGAGAAAGTTTTGACCAAGCCAATGGAGAGGTTGTCAGGCAAGATCACCCATTAGGAATCCCACACCCTGCAGGAAGAAGCTTGTACTGGCACTCTTGCCATTCCCGTTAATTGAGTGGGGGCAGCTTGGTGAAAGTGTGCCTCAGAATGAGCACATTGAACACAGTGATGGATCCAGAGGGACAACAGCCAGTGCTGTCAGTCAGCTCTGCTCCTAGCAGCAGGAGATCTAACCAGGGCACTTTCACAAGTACTGCAGTCCACCTCCCCACATATGTATAGGGAGCAGCTCCACACTGGATCCCAGGGGCCTCTCTTCCTAAAAGAAATGTAGAAGAGGGAAGTTCATGGGATGAGCTACAGTCCCGCTTGCTACAATGGGTCTGGGGGTTGCAGCTGGTTCTCATCCTCTCTCCTCCTCATCATTCATTCTATATACCCCTCACCCTCAGCTCTCAGTTCGGCAAGTCATGGTGGCTCACTTGGTGATGCGATTCAACCTTCCTTTCTCAGGGAATAGGATTCTTGGCAATCATACTGTTCTCCAGCTGGGTTACTACATGTATCCGTTCACAGTTATGGGGGGAAGGGAGTCCTAGGAAGCACCCAGGTATATCACTCGGTTCCATATCACATTTGTCAAGTTGGTGACTCTTTTTCTCATCTGCTTATTTCAGGACATGAGAAGTCCAAAGTGCTTTGCAGCACTTGTAGCTTATAGTTCAGTGGGACCCTTGCTGTGTCCTCTGGTAAGTATCTCTCCTTTAGGGACCAGCCTGCAGAGCCCAGAACTTCAGGAAGAGAAAATGCAAAGTCCCCCAGTGGGTCATGGCAGTGATGATAACTGGGGACAAGCCTGCTTCCACCCACTTGTTTCTAGACCCATATACTCTTGCTATTGGGGGCACTGTACCATACAAAGGTCTCTAATTTAATGTGTATACTGTATCCTAAAGAGTGCCACCTTATCCTTGCAGAGTATTGCCTCCAAGATAGTACTTCAGTGGTGCCTTTAAAAGGCTGTTTCAGTATTCTGTGTGCCTATTTCCTTCTGGATGGTGTAGCACATTATATGACGGTGGTGGACAACACACCCATGCCCCCATCTTAACTATGAATTGGCCCCTGGCTGGATGCTAGGTGGTATGAGATTCCATACTCATAGATGAGGCATTTGCAGGTCTTCAGGTAAGGGACTGACTGAGGCTGTGTGGGCCAAAAAGGCAAACCCATAATTGGACTAGATATGTATTTCTGTGAGGGTGAACTCCTGGCCCTTTCTGCTTGGAGGGGACTCAACATAGTCGATTTACTACCAACTGTCAGTTGGTCTCTTTGAAGAGCAGTGCCATATTGATGTGCCACAGCCAGCTTGTTCCAGCCCCTACTAGTTATTAACACTTTGTGCACATCTTTTCCCAACTCTGTGTTCAGTGATACCATGTTGATAGTTTAAAATGTGCCATGGTAAAATATTTGCACCGTTGAAATGGGAAGACACTACAAGTGAGACTTTTTTTTTCCAAAAAGCTAGTTGTTAAACATTTACCAGTGTACCACTGCTTACAGTTTAAGCTGCTATATGCATTGTAGCATCTTTCTTAATCCACAGCCCAATTAAGCAGTCTTTGTGGTTGAAATCTAAATTATTGGAACTTTCTGCTTCCAGTTATAATGAGCATAGTCTCTTAGAGCTATCTTCTAATCAAGAGTAACTATCAATTCTTGATGAAATCCAAAAACAAGCAAATTTTTAAAAAATTGATAATATCAGACAACCAAGTATTGAGAAGCCAAGTGAGCAATATTTTCTCCTCCTTCTGGCATTTTCTGAGTCCTGGCCTGGTGCCTATAAGACTAGCAGAAATGACAGCCTAAGACTTTTAGCATTATCATGGGGATGGAGTGAAAAATGTGATATCAGGGCTTCCAAGACTTCCAGGATTTGAAGGGTAAGACGCTGGAGAGCAGGCACTACAGAGACATCCTGTTCCACTTTTCCCCCATGGCATTTGCTAAATGCAAAGCTGAGCTGGACAAAAAAATCTGGTAAACATAGCAGAAAATGGTGACTAAAGGAAAAAAACATATATGTAGAGGTTTTAGCAGTCTCATGGTGCAGAAAAATAAATTGGATTTCAGAAAGAGCCAAGAAGTTGACTAAGCACTCATGGGTGCATTGCAATTGAGAACCCTAAGTGGCTATCTTCCAGGAGTAGTACATATAAACCAAAAATAGACAAGCCCATATAGCACCTTCAACCTAGCCTCAGATCATCTCAATCCCTGACTGGATGAAGGTATTCGTACCTATCAGCCAGAATAACTTTAAGTCCTCTATGGAAGAATACATCCAGAACCTCACAACTTTTCATACAAAATCTCTAGCATTCAATGAATAAAATTATCATGTATGCCAGCAGACAGGAGCAAGTGACCAAAAGCCAAGATAAAAAAACAAACAAACAAACAAATAAAAAAAAAAAAAAGAAGAAAGAAACAGGTGATATACAGATGTTACAGCAAAGACTTTAAAATAATTGTGATTAATATGTTTAAGAAAATATATGACAAGATTGAGAATTTCAACACAGAATTAGAATCTATAAAAACAACCAAATAGAAATTCTAGAACAAAAAATAATAGTAATGGCAGCTAAAATTAAAACTCAATAGATGATTTAATAGTAGATCAGACACAGAATAGGAGAGGGTTAGTGTTAATATATTGGAAGATAGCTTAGTAGTAAAACACAGAGACTGAAGCACAAAGACATAATGCTGAAAATTACCAGAAGAGTCTGTGGGACTTATGAGACGTGGTAAGGAGTCTAACACACTTACTATTAGACTCCCGGAATGAGGGAAAAGAGGGAATTGGACAAGCAGTGTCAGAAGACACATTGGCTAAAAAAATCTCTTAAACTGACAAAAGCCATCAAATGGCACATCTAAAAGGCTTAACAGACCCCTACCAGGACAAATACAAAGAATGCCATATGTAGGCATATTATGATAAAACTCCCCAAAGCTAAGGAAAAAACTCTTAAAAGTAGTCAGAGAGAAAAGACACATTATATTCAAAGGTACAAAACAAAATGCCCGAGAGCTGTTGTTCCACAGAAATTATAGATCCAAAAGACAATGCAATATGCCTTTTAAAGTTCCAAAAGAAAATTATTTCTAACCTAGAATTATATACCCAATGATACTACCCTTTAAAACTGAAAGTGATATAAAGACATTTTCAGACAGACAAAAACTGAGAGCGTTTATATCCAATACATGTTCACTAAAGGAAATTGGAGAGAGAGTTTTTCAGGCAGATATTCAATGACTCACAATTATGCATCAAAGTTTTCTTTTTTTAAAAAAAAAAAAAACCTGGAGAGGGTAAATATGTCAGAAAACTAAATAAACATTTTAAGAATGTAAATTCATACTTCAGATAGAAATTCAAAGGGTAAGAATAGCCAAGGCAATGCTGAAGAAGAAAAATGTTGGAAAAGGTGACTGCCAGATATAAAAATTTGTTCTGAAATTGGGCTTATTAAGAAAATTGGTACAGGCATGAGCTAGACCAAAAACAGACCAATGGAACACACACAGTGTTCAGAAACAAACTCATGATATGGATCAACTGATCTATGATGAATGTGCTACTGCAAAATTCTTGCGATATTGCTTCACAAGAGAGGATATCCAAATGGCCAATAATTAAATGAAAAGTTGCTCAACATCACTGGTTAACAGAGACATATATATTAGACCTGTGAGGTATCTAATAACGTGGTTAAAATTTAGGACAAAGAACTGGCCATGCCACATGTTGGTGATGATGTGGAGTGACTGGAATTTTCAGTGTGCTGGTGAAAGTGTGGTTTGATACAACCACTTCAGAAAAATTCCAATCAGATGTGGGGGAGAGGGGAGGACAAGGGGTGACATAGGTGACCGCAGTGGGGCTAATTCTGGCCCTACTGTCTGCTCAGCATCAGTGGGCGAGCAGCTGCCGTCTCATACGCCAAGCTGTTGAGAGAAGAAAGAACAGAACAGCCTTCACGATCTTTCTCCCTTAGCCCTGACTTGGGATTTGGTAAATCCCGGTAATTAACCTTACCAGGAAACATCTGATTTTCCAGGAATACTATTTTTCAGTTTGAATTTTCTGCTACTGACTACTCACACAGAATTTTCCAAGTGATCTCTGTCATGTGCGTTTCTTTTCTTGAGAGCATGAGGCTGAATTTGCTTGACACTAAAACAATGGCTTACTAGCCGGTTCTATGTGTTCCTCTAAATGCCGTGTGGTCTGTCCCCTCCATTCCACCTGCAAGCTCAGTGCTGGAACAGGAAATGAGGAGACGGGCAGGCTCTCTTCACTGGGCTAGCTTCTGGAGTTAGACTGGCCCTCTTCCTACCTCGTGTGGGGCCTGCGCGAGGAGGAGTAAGGTCAGGACCACCCTACCTAATCCCCGCCATGATGTCTTTGCCCCTGACTTCTGGTTTTTCCTTTTCACCTTCAAGGATAGAAGCTCAACTCTAAATTCTGGCGTGCTTAGTAGAATCCCCATCAATCTTGTTTAATTCCTTCCAACACATCTTTAAGTCCCCAGGACTGTACAATAATTCTGTTACAGTCCAGCTATTATTGATAGTTTCCTACATATACCCTGAAAGACGTTTCTGCACCACAGGTAGGCACTTCTGGGCAGAACACACTGAAATTCTACCTATCAATACACTCAGGTTAGACTCTCCTGCCTTCCAAATTTGACCGTTTACGTCAGGCTAAATCTCACTATATTCCCAAGGTTTTGTGTTCCTACTATCCAGTTTAGTAGACTCACCCCGTTCTTAGCCTTTTCCGTACAGGGTATTTCCAGCATGTGATATGACTCAATGAAAAACTGAAAAATCTGTCAAGTCAGCTGTTGGAACTCGTGTGAGCTTGTCTGGCAGAAATTTAGCATTTCAGAGGCTTTGGGGAAAATTGTGTCAGGACAGAGGGTACTTAGGATAATAGATTTATAACATCTCTGTTCAGGGCAGCCTTGCTTGGTTATTAGATCTGTAAGTTGTTATTTAAAAATAAATTTTTCAGTTTGATTTAGTTTAAACATTGCCTCTGAGAATCACACACATTCCCAGAGGCCACAGGGCAGTCAGTACAACTTAAATAAATTGGGCATGTTTGAATCAATAAATAAATGCATATATTTCCACCCACTCAAGCACCGTGTACATGGAATATACCCTGGGAAAAGTCCAAAGGAAAACGGCTCCAGAATTACCACCAAGCAGCAGGCAGCATCCTTCTAGGGACAAGGTGAAGTGGAAAACAGGAGCTACCCACGACACGATGAGTCAAGGGCACATCAAAGATACAGACCAGGGTGTGGTGCTGGAAAGACTTTGGAATACAATGGGCAGGATAATTTTTATGAGTTTATGAACACCAGTCACAAAGGAATGTGCACATGATTGATTCCACTGAAGAATTACAAATTTAGAAAATCATTAAGCCTTCCTTGAGCACTTTTTTTGTTTTTTTTTTGCTGTAAAGATTACAGGGCACAGTGTTTGGATAGTCTGTGTACGTGCAGCCAGGGATGCAAATGGGGACCACTGACTGCTCAGTGTCAGGCTCCATGGGCTAAAATCCTGGCTATACCACTGAATTGCTGTGCAACTTTGGGTAAACTATTCACTTTCTCTGCCTCAGATTCTTAGCCTGTAAAATGGGGACAATTATATGACGAGCATGTTGAATGTATATGAAGACATACATGTGTATATGTAAAACACCTAGGATAGAACCAACACTTAGTACGCACTCAATAAACGTTAGCCAATATTATAATGCACACATCTCCATATGGGTGTTTTTGAAGATACAGGAGAAAAAGACATTTCGACTCATGGAAATCTTATCATTTCATTCCAAAAGAAGATTGAAATGCAAAATACAGAAGTGAAAAGAGAAGGTGAGTAAGAGCCATTTATGAAAACATTTTAGGTCCCCTGAAACCAAGCAAAAAATCTGGAATATAGTAGGTTCTTCATACATGTTTATTAATCCAGCAATTATTTCACCTAAGGGCTAAGCTGCATAGTATTTCATTAAAGGAAAGGACACATTGAAAATAAAAGTCTAAAGTGATCTAATGAAATACAGTGGAATAGAACCAAAGTTTGAAGAATTAAGTCAGACTTGGATTAATAGGGGGAGAGGAAAAGGCCCTTGGGTTGGGTATAGCAGGTTGGCAGGGAGGATGGGCACGGAACACTCAGAAGACATGGAAGAGACCAGCCTGGCCACAGAGGAAATTGGGTAGGTAGAGAGGGGGCAGATTACTTGAAAATGAATCATGTCAGCTGCCAATTTCTAAACCAGTTTGTATATGTGAAATAGTTTATTTTAAATAAATGCTAGATTTCAGTTCCTAAAATTGTGTATTGAACAATTGTTTTCAAAATAACTGGATGTTCAATTGTGTTCACCTGGGCATTCAAGTTTGAGTTCCCCCAAATAACTCATCTCCCCTTTCTGGGACAGCTATAAGATTCATGACTCACCCTTGGGAGAGTGCCGCGAAAGGGTTATTTGGGACTCTCTTTCTGTACCCAGAGTTATAGGCCATTCAAGCTCCTAGCAAAGTATTTAAATGTTTACCCCCACCAAATATTTAACTATTGGTTAAAATTAAATTTGATAACCAACTAATTTTGAAAAAAAATTTCATGCAAAAACCTGTAGGTGAATGCTTGTAGGGGCTTAATTCATAATTGCCAAAAACAGAAGGCAAGCACCATGTCCTTCTATAGGTGAATGGGTAAACAAATTATGACGCACTCTACAGTAAAATATTATGTAGCAATGGAAAGGAATAAGCGATCAAGTCACAAAAAGACGTGGAGGATTTTTAAACGTCCATTGCTAAGGGAAAGAAGCCAATCTGGAAAGGCTAGAGATACTGTAGAATTCCACTTATACGAAGCCCTGGCAAAGGCAAAGCTATGGAGATAGTAAACAGATCAGTGGCTGCCAGGGATGTCGGGGGAGGAAGGAGGGCTGAATAAGTGAAGTGCATGGGATTTTTTAGGGCAGAAACTATTCTATATGATGCTGTAATGGTGAATATGTGACACTACACATTTATTAAAACCCATAGAATTTTACAACACAAGGAGTGAAGCTTAATGTATGCAGATAGAAAGCATCGTTTAGGAGATCAGGGGAGCCAGGATAGAATGCAGAATGTGATGAAAAATCTAACTGAATTACAAATGCATGAGACAACCTCACTGAAGAAGGCAGGTGGGCAAAGGTGCCGAGTTAAGAAGTTTTGGAAAGGAGTGGACACAGCACCTCGCCTACCGCAGTGGTGTGGGTGGCCCTTGCCTTCCGGGTGCTGCTGGTCAATTGGTAAGACTCATTCCTGGCACCTCAAGGGGAGCCTCTCCCCACTGCTTTCAGAGGAGCCTTTGCCTTGTAAGTTACCCGTTCCCCTAGGTGCCCCCAGGGTCCCTTGCCTGCACACTGGGCACATAGCACGTGCTAGCTCAGGATGTCCACCCAGAGTACAGCTACCCTAATCTATGCAGGAGTCCTGCAATCTCTCCCTTTGGGTCCCGTAATAATTTAGGGCAGGAAACCAAGGTCAAATTCAGCAGATGCGGCTTAAGGCAGTGGTGGCTAAAACACGGGCAGGTCAATTGACTGTGGTGTAGGCAGCGTGTGCTATTTTATGAATTCAATTAGGAAGCCAAGAGCAGTTTAGAGGCATGTTATCACAGACTGTCAACCAAACCACCCTGCTCTCTGCGCCAGTTGTTTTGAAATGTACCTGGGATTTGTTTTAATCAGGTATAGTAAGATGACATACACGGAGACAACTGCCTTGAAAGAAATTTATTACTTACAGTTCCCAAGAGGAGGGGGCAGGGCACACCACACTGAGCCACTCCGGGAGCCAGTGTCATCTGTCAGGTGCAGGAGTGAAGGGAAAGCCTGGTGGGAGCCTTTGGTACTCTAGTAGCTGGAAGGGACTAGGTGAAGTTGTCCCCTATTGGGCAGGGAGCAAAACACAGATTTGGGGTTGGTGGTTGGAGGGTTTGTTATATGATTGCCACGTACATGCAACACACAGAGATGGTATGAATGTAAAAAGCCTTTGCTGTCAGTTTGGTCCATGATTTCAAGATGCCAAAAAGCAATTACAGAATCTCAAAAATGATTGTTACAATAGGATCCTGAAACAGAAAAAGCATTAGGCAAAAACCAGTAAAATACGAATAAAGTATGAAATTTAGTTGATGATACTGTATCAGTATTGATTTATTATTTGTGACAAAACTACCATAATAATGTAACACAGTCACGCACTGGATTCTATTGTTTCAGTCAATAACGGACGGAATATACAGGGTGGTTCTGTAAGATTATAGAGCTGAAAATTCCCTCTCACCTAGTGACATCACAGCTGTTGTAACATCGTATCCCAATTACTTTAGTTTTTTTAAATTCAGTGTAGCATCAGTACAGTGTTCACAAAGTCTACAGCAGTGCACAGTGATGTCTAGGCCCTTACACTCACTCATCACTCATCGGCTGACTCACCCAGAGCAACGTCCATGGTAAAGTGCCCTAGACAAGTACCATTTTTTTAAACATTTATACTGTATTTTTACTGTACCTTTTTTTTTTTTTTGGGATTTGATTCTCAGTTTCATGAGTTAAGGTGTTACCTTGGGCGGATTATATAACTTCTCTGAGCCTTAGTTTCCTCATCTGTAAACAAGGAAAAGAACAATACCTATCTCATAGGAGGGTTCATGAGGTCTGAATGAGGTATTGCATATTAAGAACTTAGCACACTCTTCCTTGTAGGGTCTGGTCTCCTCTTCCTCATCCAGTCTCGTCTCCTCTTCCAGTCTGTCTCCTCTTCCTCATCCGGTCTGATCTCCACTGTACCTTTTTAATGTTTGGGTATGTTTAGATACACAAGTACTACCACTGTGTTACAACCGCCTACAACATTCAGTACAGCAACATACTGGACAGGTTTATAGCCTGGGAGCCATAGGCTACACCATACAGCCTAGGTACGCAGTTGGCTATACCATCCAGGTTTGTGTAAGTAAACTCTATGGTGTTTGCGCAATGACGAAATTGTCTAACAATGCAGAACGTATCCTCGTAGTTAAGTGGTGCATGACTATGTGTTAATAATGAGGAAAACCAGGCACGGGGTGAACTCTGTACTATCTTCATAACTTTTCTGTAAATCTGAAACTATTTAAAAGCAAAAGCTTTTTTTGTAAAATTAACTTTGAGAGGCATCTATACATTTCCATGTTCTCTAACCTTTCTTTGCGTGAGGTATGTGTGCTTCCGTGGGAAGGAAGACCAAAGAGAAGGGAGTGGATGCTTATCCTTTTCTAAGGTTTTTTCATTCATTTATCAAATGTTTATTGAGCATCTATGTTCCTGGCCCTGTGCCAGGTACGGGCAAACAAAAAGAAAAGATCCCAGCTTCTCTCTTAAGAAAATCGCAGTTTAATGGAGGATATTGGTGCCCAAGGTTGTGAGTGGGAGGAGGTGAGGCCGGAAAGGAGTATCAGGGCTCCGGCTCCTAGCAGGCACCAAATAAATAGTTACTGATTGTGAGGATGAATAAATAACCAGAAACTGAAAAGCCTCGCATGCTTTCTAAAGAGACTAGACTTTATTCTGTAGTCACCAGGGGGCCACCTATGGGCTCGAGATGGGGAACCACATGGCATGGTGGTGGCTGGACTGTCGCTACTCCAGGTGTGGTTCATGCACCATCAGCAGCAGCGCCGAAGTGCTCAGAAGATTGGAGAACCTGGGGTCAGACTCCAGACCTCCTGAACTTCAGCAAGATCCCCAGGTGATGCGCATGCACGCGGAAGTTCCAGCAGAGCTGTTTTAGAAAGATTGCTTTGTTGGTAGAAAAAAAATAGCAGTCTTATTTTTTTTAACTTCCTACCAAAAGAGAATGAATGAGAGGGAGGGAGAGAAGAAAGGAGTGGGGAAGGGGAAAGGAGAGAAAGAAGGAGGGGAGAAAAAGAGAAAGGGGGCAGATAGGACTCATATAAATACGCAAATGATAGGGACAGACACATCCTCCCTAACTGCTTTCTTCCACCTTCGTCCTGTCTTGCGAAAGAAGCAGCGTCTCTAATTAGAAGGCTTCTGGATCCCAGCCAGCCCCCAGAAGGGGAATGTGTGGGTGCCCTTTGAAAGGGCGACCCCGGGGTTGGGGAGGGAGGGAACTGAAATGGGTGGCTGGTGGCAGAGTGACAGGCAAACTGGTCCCGCTTATTCCCGCTGCAAGCAGATGAAACATGCACTTAATTTCCAGGAAAGTGGCTGCTGGGATGGCAGCTGAGGGAAATCAAAGGCTCAGCGGGTCCCCATAATTCACACTCATTTTGTGTAGCCGGAGCGGATGATGGGATGGCAGGGGGAACATGTCCCCAGCTCTTGCGAGCACACTGCTGTGTTGAGGCCCAGCCCTCCCCTCTGTCTCCCTCTGCACACATGCCCAGGGCGGCCAAGATCGGGATTCGTGCAGGGAAAGAAAATGGAAATGCCCTGCCCTGCACGTGCTCTGGCAGCTGGTGCAGACCAGTGACCCACTTCTGCCACCTAATCCCCATTGTCTGTGCTGCGGGGGCATCTTCCTCCAGGGGACGCTCATTGTGATCTATTCTGTTTACCCACACATGCCGAATTTCCTTCTGAGGAGCTGCACATGGTAATGATCTCCCTGTGTTGGAGAGTTTTATTTGAGATGGAAGGCCAAACAGATCATGGCCTGTCTGATTAGTGTCCTAAGTTCTGTGATTATTCTCAGAATCCAAGCAGGGCTTTGTTTGGGGTTTTTTTCTTTCCCTCCCCTACACGATCGGGTTGCTGAGATCTGAGCACATTCTCCAACAGGCTGGTCCTATTAGTCGCTCACGTGCTCTGTGTCAGGCAGGTCCACGTATTTTTTTTTTTTTTCTTGAAGCCTCTCACAAGCACATTGTGAGATGGTTCTCTCGTCCCCATTTTACAGACAGAAAAATTGAGGCTAGTGGCTAACTGGTAGCACAGCTGGAATTCCATCCAAGACTGTGCTCTTTTCTCTGCATTATTAGTTAACTGTGTTAATTTAGAGGTAAAATCCTTTAGGGGCCACCATCCAGGTTCCCTGAAATAGTATTTCCTGCAATAACTATCTTCACCCCTGTGAACTAAATAAAATCTTCAGCCCCTCAGCCAACTGAATGGACCGCCCCTTGGCCAAGGGGACCCCACAAAAACCTGGAAGCTGAATTGCTGGCCAGGAGAAGGGCAATCAGACACACCTTGTCATGCTCCCCTCCCTTTTTAGAGACAGTCTTTGTTAACAATAAGATGCTAAATCATCAACAGGCCTAAAACTCTACAGGACAAAACTTAAACCACACCTGCAGGCCATCGATTTACTCACAGATCACTTGAGTTTCTATATATGTCTGCAGCTTGAGTCTGATTAACAGACATCCCCACCTTAACTGAAAACATTCCAAGCCTTTAGACAAAGCTTCATTTCTTTAACCAATGACAAATCAAAGAATCTTTAAACCCAACTATAACCTGTAGCCCTCCCACCCCTCACCCCAAGATGTCCTGCCTTTTTGGGCCAAACCAATGTACACCTTCCACTTAGTGACTTAAGGTCTCACGTGTCACTCCTGTCTCCAGGAACGTATAAAACCAAACTACTGCAGGAACGTTTTCTCAGGCCCTCCTGGGGCCATGTGCTCTGGGCCAGTCACACATATTTGGCCCAGACTAAACCTCTTTAAATTATTTTACAGAGTCTGTGTATTTTTCCATTCACACCCCTGTGATGGTTAATTTTATGTCAACTTGACTGGGCCACAGGATGCCCAGATAGCTGGTGACACATTATTTCTGAGTGTGTCTGTGAGCGTGTTTCCAGAAGAGATTAGCATTTGAATGGGTGCATTGAGTAAAGTAGGGGCCCTCCGAAGTGGGGACAGGCCTCCTGCGGTCCAGGGAGGGCCTGAATAGAACAAGAAGGTGGAGGACGGTTGGATTTGCTGTCTGCCTGGCTGTTGAGTGGGATATGGACCCATCTTCCCCATATGCGCTGTGCTCCTGGTTCTCAGGCTTCAAACTACACCCCAGGCCTTCCTGGGTCTCCGGCTTCACATGACGGGTGGTAGGACTTCTCAGCCTCGTAATCCCATGAACCAATACCTCCTGATACACACAGGAACTCTGACTCATACCACCCCAAAAGGTGTTGAGTTTTCCATAATAACACTGATACCTCATATGTGTTAGAGCTTTGCACTTTTGAATGCTTTAGGACATCTTATCTCATTTAATGATCAAGAATATATCATAAGACCTGCAGAGCTAGGTTAGTGTTTGTAGTTGTTTGGAAAATGAGATTGGGCCCCAGAGAGGATCAGAAGCAGCATAGTGTGGGAGGGAAGAAACCTGGTGGAGGACTCCGGAGGTGTCAGGTGCCCCACCTTCCCACCCACCTGCATTTGCACACACCTTCACCCACCACAATTGAAATGTGTAGCTTGGAATTGATGAGATGGAACTGGAAAAAATGATTGTTGCCCTTGAAAAGTTGAAAATTGCCATGAGGAAGAAGCAGCAGCCATGTTGTGTATGTGTGTATGTGCACATATGTACATATGTGTGGTGTGTATGTGTATATATGTGTGTGGTATGTGTGTATGTGTGTATGTATGTATATGTGTGTGTGTATGTATGTGTGTGTTCCAAAATGCAAATGAGAAGTGAGAGGGTCCAATCACGGACAAGGTCCCAAGTGAATCTCAGTCACCTCCCAGCTCAGTAAATTCAGAGAGAGAAGCCCTGAGTGGGGTATATTGTGAGAGCTGGCGGGGTCTGACAAAGCAACCATCCACCAGAGACACTATCTGCCTGAAGATTTCATAAGCTTTGTGGGCACAGCCCTGGGAGTATAATCATCCAAGACTGAGATGCTCAAACCCACTGGGGAGAAGAACACCTGCCCCACCCGCCTGCCCTGGACAACATAATGAGGAAGCCAGTTGTGGGGCTCAGACCTGGGATGGTGGTTGGCTGTGAGCAAAGAGGATCCATTTTCAGATTGGTGTCACATTTAGGGTCTTAGAACCTCAGCTGAAGGGAATTGCCCTAGATCCTAAAGAGAGTGACGGTAAGACACTAGGAAACTCAGGGTGGGTGCTGCAAGACACTGAGCGAGCAGAGCCACGCATTGCAGAAGCCTCAAAGGAGATGTGCACCACAGCTAGCGAGAGGACCATGCCCACCCCTGTGTGAATGATTGGCGTGGAGGAGCTGTGAGAAGCATGTG
Source organism: Lemur catta (assembly GCF_020740605.2). Lineage (NCBI taxonomy): Eukaryota > Metazoa > Chordata > Mammalia > Primates > Lemuridae > Lemur > Lemur catta. The sequence continues at coordinate 30,059,232 of NC_059129.1, forward strand.
CATGTAACCCCCACTCAGCCCCCATGGTGGCATCCCCCTGTGACCACGCATTGGCATGGGTGGGGCGAGAGGAAGGGGCACAATGGCCGTGTCCAGCTGTGACCCTGGAGCAGTTGAAGAGGCAGGAGTGGCAGAGGCTGGGCGGTGGGGCAGAGCTCTGCAGGATCAGCTACAGCTGGAGAATTTCGGGGACCTCCAAGGTGGGCCATGAGCTGCTCTGAGATGATACCAGGAGGTGGGCATCATGGGCGGGGCTGGGCGATCAGAAGCTTCCCCTCTCCATATGATTAGGTCTTGTTCAAACTTTAAAACCCGGCTCCAAGGATCCAAGGATACTTCTTAAACATGTTTTCTTTTTTTTTTTTTTTTTTAGGAAGTGGGTCATCCTTCTCCAAATTCCCCCAGCTCCAGAGCTCTCAACCACACTGCAGTCTCTCTTCCATCTTGTACTGTGGCTGTCTGCGGTCCATCTGCCCCAGTTAATTTTCCTAGACCACAAATACCCATATCGCATTCCTCTCCCCTCTCCACGTTCATCACCTCCTTCCAGATGCTGCACTCACTGGGGAAGGAGACCCTGCCTCTGAATCTTCCCCACACCCAGCCGGAACACTTGATGCCTTGCGCCTTGCGGAGGCTGATCTTGCCTGTGAATGAATGGCTGCATGCCTAATGAGGGAGGCAAGAGGGAGCCTGGGTCAGAGAGGGGATGGGTGCTTGTTGGTCCCCTAGGAAACAAATCGCTGTGGCTTCCACTCTGCTACAGCCTCATTTTCCCAGGAGGGGTCGGGCCGGGCTCACAGTGGGTGAGCAAGGGAGATGGAGGGAGAGAGACAGCCACAGCGAGTGGATCTGCCCACCTCCGAGGACATGCCCTTGCCAGGGTCAGCCTTGTGCCTGCCGGGGCAATGGCCTTGGAGACGTGTTGTTCCTGAGGCATTCCCAAAACTTAGAGGCAGGGGAAGAGACACGTCTCAGGGGCCAGTGGATACAGGGAAGGGAGGGAGCCCTGGGGGCGGAGACAGCGCGAGGCTGACTAATTAAACCCTTTGGTAGCCAGCCCCCTCCAGAGCAGGCAGATTATCACTGCTGAATCAGCTCCCTGCCAAGGCTAGACTCACACTTGCTTTTTTCCTGCTTGATTTGCCTAATGGAGGCTGACAGTGAAGTTCAACCCTGATTGTCAGATTTCAGTAGGAACCTCAAGGGGGGAGAGTGAGGCAGACATTTGAGGAATAAAAATAGCACCCATAATGAGATCCTTTATTTAGCTGCACCACTTCTTTAATGACTCACCTCTCCCCATCTCTCTCTCTCTCTCTCTCAAACACACACACACACACACGCACACACGAGTTGTGCACACAAACATCTGATCTTCACTTAGGCTGGAGACCTTGCCAAGGTCCCCCGGGGAAGACAGGACACTCACCCTGGGCAGTAGGAACCTGCAAGATGGGGTGTTGTCTGATGTTGAAGGTGGGGAATATTCCCCCACCCCCACCCCGGCCCCATTCTTCCAAGTGGTCTCCCTGCTCTCCACTTTCTTTCAATAGATCCATTTTCCAAAATGTGACCTGAGAAATCTGTCTGGCCAGCAACACCAACTACATGGGCAGGTACTTGTGACCTCGGATAGGTCCTTGCCTTTCTGTTTTTTTTTTTTTTTTTTTTTTTTTTTTTAGACAGCGTCTCACTCTGTTGCCTGGGCTAGAGTGCCGTGGTGTCAACCTTGCTCACAGCAACCTCAAACTCCTGGGCTCAAGCGATCCTCCTGCCTCAGCCTCCCAAGTAGCTGGGACTACAGGCATGAGCCACCGTGCCCGGCTAATTTTTTTTTTTATATATATTTTTAGCTGTCCAAATCATTTGTTTCTATTTTTAGTAGAGACGGGGTCTCGCTCTTGCTCAGGCTGGTCTTGAACTCCTGAATTCAAACGATCCGCCCGCCTCAGCCTCCCATAGTGCTGGGATTACAGGCATGAGCCACCATGCCCGGCCTAATTTTTATTGTTATTTTTTTCTAACCGCTAGACCACCAGGGAACTTCCCATTTTTTAAAATGAGGTCTGGAGGGTTTGGTTCATTTCCCAAAACCTGAGCTCCTCATCAGAAAGACAGCCACGGTAGTACTTACCTCTTAAATGTGAGAAGGAAATATTAATAAATTGGCACATGAAAAGCCTCTATTATATGACCTGCCACATAGTATACCGACAGTATATGTCATCTCCTTCCTGCTCCGAAGTGTAATTCTCTATGACTTTATAGGGACTCACCCAGTAATGCTGAGGGTCAATGTTGAAAGTCCAGCTCTGCAAAGGGAGACTGGATTCTAAGCATGGCAGCTAACATTGCTGAGGGCAAGTGTCAGGCACCATTCCAGGGGCTTTGCATGCATTAATTTGTGTAACCCTTGCCACAATCCTGCAATACACTCTTGTCCCCACTTTACAGATGAGAAAACCAAGGCACAGAAGAGCTGAATACCTTGCCCTAAGTCATCACAATTAGTCAGTGTGGAACCTGGAATTTGTCTAAGGAAGCAAAGTCAGAGACCGTGTATGTATTCCTTATTGTGCCACAGTGCTCAACACAGAACACTAGGCACGGTAGCAGCAGAGAGGTACAAAAGAATAAACCCAATCAGTGACTCAAGGAACTTGAACTTACTACTCTATGTTGGCCCCTTTGCAGTCTCCTAACTTGCATGGGAACCGCACAGGCCACCGCCCTGTATTTCTCACCATCTACGCTTTCTTCACAGTTCTCTTGGTCTCTCCTCCACGGATGAATCTCCATTTTGACTCTGAAGATTCTGAACAGCAAGGCAGCCCTAGCCACTCCACACACCCACTCCCTTCCCCACCTTACACAAAGGACACTCTTCATACACGTTTGCATTGTTGTTGTTGAGCAAAGGTTTGTAAACTCATGTTCTACTCATTGTTATGCAGAGCAACAAAGCTGCCCACTTTTTCAAGTGTGTTTGAGTGACTTTCAATTAATACAAATGTTTAATTGTATTTCCAGGAGGCAGAGGCAGGCATGATTTTTATTAATCAGTGGTTTCTCATTGTCAGTGAAATGTTAACTTTGAAGATAGAACAGAAAATGCCAATCATGACAGGAGGAATTTTCCAACCTTTGTTCACTTCCTGTTCCATCTGCTCCACTATGGAAGCAACTAGGACATTGGCCAAAGGAGGGCTACAGACAGGATGACAGCAGCAAGAGGAGTGCCCAACAATGAAAGGACCAACTTCACCTGCCAAGCTCATTCACCTGTACTCAACGCCTGTCACCACCTTCCACTCTCTCCCTATCAGGGAGGCGAGCTGACCACCACCAACTCTGCCTGTGAGGTCCCAGAAAAACCCAAATAAAATTAAAAGAATGCCCACTCAAACCCAGGGAAGGGGCATGGATGGGGGAGTCTCTCATTAGTAACTGAGGGGTCTCAATACATTACAAGAAGATGAAAATCAGGTGAAGGTCTATGGATGGGCGAAACAGAGAAAGGCCCAGCCAAGAATCTGTTGAAGAAGGGACACAGTGGTGTAGGAGATGGTCTCCTGAGAAGAGTGTGGAACAAACCCTGGAGGTCTAGGAGAACAGAGCTTGGTAGTGAGAGGAAGAACTGGAACAAAGAACTTACTTGAACATGGATTTGTGCTTCAGATATCCCCTCTGCGTTTGTCCCTGTAGAGTAGAAATAAGGGAAGTTCCAGGTGGAAGCCAGGCAGCAGGTGTAGTGAGATTGAAGAAGGATTGTGGAGGCTTCAAGAAGCTTGTTTCTGGTAAAGAAACCAGATGTTCCCCAATAGATGGAATCATTGACAAAGTGGATAATTCTGAGTATATGGTGAAGACATAATATTACTTTATTAAGAGGAAGAAAAGAAGGAAGCAAGGAAGGAAGGAAGGAGAGAAGGAAGGAAGGAACTCCAAGTGGGAGGAAAATCAAAACAAGAAACTCATATAAAGCAAAATAAAACAGGAGTGTTTCTGATCCATGAATAGAGTGTTCACAAAAACCAGAGAAATCAGTTTGATCTGCATGCTCGGAATGTTTTCCCTGAGAGGCACTACCCCCCAGAATGAAATGTAATCCTAGAATACTATCTGGCTCTACTGACCGAAAAATTTGCATAGTCATGATGAGTTAATGTTTTTTGTTTTGTCTTTTTGTTGTTTTTGTTTGTTTGGGGTTTCAAGTTTTGGAATTAACCTATAGAAAAAGGAAACAAGTCCTCATTTTGCTTAAGAGACACCACGTTTCTGTTTTCAGCATTGATTGTGTAGAAACGATGTTATAGCTTACAGAGGTTGGGGAATAGAGAGAGAGATGGCGAGGGAGGAGAGAAACGGATGCGATTGCTGAAAGACTGAACTTATGATATGGAGTCTACGCACCACTGAAGTTGATGCTAGAAGAAATAGAAGTTTAGCTATATTATTTAAAATTATAAGCATGCCTGAAAAAAAATAACTACAATACATAAATATCAGCAAGTCAGCATATAATCTTTATGACTGGTATAATTATATTATCTGGAAGAGAAATCAAAACAGGTTAAAAGTTGTAAACTCTGCGGTTAATTAAACATGGGGATGAAAATGGGAAGCCTGTTTTTTTTTTTGTTAAAGGCCTTTGAATGCTTTGATTTTTTAAACGTGTACATTTAGTATTTTCATTAAAACTTGAATTAAAAAAATAAATAAAAGATCATGCTAGCCAACAAAGCCAAAAAATAAACTTGAGTTCAGCAAGAGATCCATTCTCTCCTGGGAAACTGCGACTCAGCAGAAAATAACAGATTTATTTGCTTTAGACCAAATCTGAGAATCTTAAATTTTGCTCATGACTCGAAATTTTCGTAAATTAATAAAAATGCAGCAGTGACTCTCGTACTTGACTTTTAACTTCTGTCTCACTGTGTGAATCACATGCTTTGATGAAATCTTCCCATCTGTGGTCCGAGGCACCATGCAGTCAGCTTATCAAATAACCCCCAATCCAGTTCCCTCATAAATCATACCCAGAGCCCCATCACTAGAGAGAAATTCAGTTTCCTGCTCCCATTCCCTCTCCATGCAAACTCCTGACCTTAAGACACCATATAAGTTCACGGCATACAGAGCCTTCCCACCCTGACTTTTAATTCTCCTCCTCCCCGGCTTCCTGCAGGTATTCCCTACTGCCCACCCCAACCTGCTGCACGCATTGGCACGTCCATCTCTGATTCTGGGTCCTTTCATTTCTTGCAAGGCCAGTTAGGTAGCAGTTTTCACAGCCACACTGATGGCAAGGAAGGAAACTCACTGAGAAATGCAGCTCACGGTGCAGGTTTTACTTCCTCGCTATTATAGACAAGAAACCGAGCTTCATAAATGTTGGGCGCCTGCTCCGGTCACAGTGCTATTATGGGACTGCTAAATTTGCCAAGTCCAAATTTGAAATTAGGCTATCTAATTTCCTGTGTCTTTTTAAAACATAAAACACAGTGCGATCATTTTGTGGCTAGCTTTTCACATAAGACAGCTTACACGGAATAACAAAATGGAGTTGAATATAGCTGTTTTCTAACCAGCTGGCTTGCAAACCGTCGGCAACTTGAAGCTGGTGCCGTGTGTTGGCAACAAGAAACAATCCAGGATTGAGCATCTGGGGATCAAGGCTTTGATCTTGGTCCTGTGACCAATTAGCTCATTGGACCTGAGTTTTCTCCTTTATAAACTGAAGTGGTTTACTAGAATCATTAAGCTCTCTTCCAACCCTGAAGAATTTATATACTAGGAAGAAATAAAGCTCATTAAAGTTATTTTTTAACTCCGATATGTTGCAAATTGCTGAGGTGAATGAGGTGGGAAAGTGGATTTAAGTTTAAATAGAAAGACAATAATTGAACTAAAAATAAAGTCCTCCCATTCTAAGGCTTGGCTTGCTACCATCCAGTATGGAACGGGTTTAAGGTGCTATAGTGTATTTGACTGCCCAAGTTGCCATAACAAAATACTATCGCCTGGGTAATTTAAAATGGAACAAAAATGTACTTCTCACAGCTGTGAAGGCTAGGAAGTCCAAGATCAAGGTGCCAAAACGTAGGTTTCATTCTGGGGTCTCTTCCCTTGGCTTGTGGGTGGCCACATCCTGCTGTGCGGTCCCATGAACTCCAGGAAAAAGACAACAAACCTTCTGGTGTCTCTTCTTAGAAGGACACAAATCTTGTAGGATCAGGGAGCTACACTTATGAACTCATTTAGTCCTAATTTCTCCCTTAGAAGGCCCACTTCCAGGTACAGCCACCTGGGGATTAGGGCTTCGACATTCAGATTCTGAAGACACACAAACCTTCAGTCCACAACACGTAGCATCCGAAGACGGTGGTATGAGCACATCGGATTTGAATTGCCAAAATATTTCCCCTAAGAAGAGTGAAGAAAAAACCTTATTAAAAACCTGAAGTCAGAAATAATGTAGAGTAGTGCTTTCTCAAACTTTAGTGTGCATAAGAGCCACCTGGAGAGACTGTTTAAACATATAATTTAACTGTGAAATTAGCTCTCAGATTCCTTGTGATCACAGCAAAAAAGAGTACTGCTGGTTAGACACCTTTCACTGTCCCTAAGGAGGTGTGATGTGGCTCCCTTAGGAGAACTAAATCTTTGTCATCAATTAATTCTAAAATAAATTTATCATCTCTGTGACAATGAGAAGTGAGTGGATGCTGCGCCTAACACAATCCTAACACTAATAAAGCTATTTTTTTTGTAACATCTCTCAATAAAATTGGGGCTATAATGTCAAAACCAACTCAATAAAATCCTTATTCTGGGATTATGGATTATGGAATATTTCAAAATAGGTTAGTTTTGTGTCTAACGAATGCATAGAGTAATTAAAATTAGGTCAACAAAACATTGCCTAACAAGGATCTACATGGGGACCTGCTTGAATATAGATAAGACATTTCTGATAAGCATGACATATTTGTTTTTTAAAAAAAGAAGGTACTGCTGCAAAGCTTGAAAAGAGTTGTTTTTCTCTTAAGTAGTTTAATCGTTCTCTTGAGGGTTGTGTTTATACAATGAAACTCTTGCATAGAAACTCTTTTTTGTTTTTGTAGGCTCATAGGTTGTATTTAGAAATAGGCGTGTTGATGAGAGGAGAAAGGCTGTATCAGGTCTGGAACTACTATATCCCATACCTTTCCATCTAGTTTTTGTAAGTGGCCTCTGATGCCTGTCTTCATGATGTCTGCCCACATGTAGCTTCAAGGTCTTGCTGATAAAATATCCATGAGAGGTTCTTTCTAAGTGAGATAACAGATTGCACTGGATGGGACATAATTCTCTGGCCCCAATGTCTCTCTATAATATTGGCTAAAAAATGTTTCCAAATGAATGTTTTTCACTAGCCTAGATATTGTATATCTCACTGCTTTTTTAGGCCAATGGAGATATGTAGATACAAGTAGGGAGTAGGGCTAGGGAGAGAAAACAATAGCAAAATTCCATTGTGTTCGTTACATAGATTTGTTCTACTTAGAGAACCTCAGAGAAGCTCTTTTTGATGAGGGCCATAACAGATTACAAACTAATGGACTATGGAAAAGAAACCAAACGTACTGAGATTTGATCTACACTGAACTGAAATTAGTAGCACTTACATGAAATATCCTCTTGTTGTCAGCTCCACAAGATGTGGACACATTCCTTACTTCCTAAGCACTAGGAGGGAGAGCAGAAAGCACCAGAAAAAGGATTAGGCATGCTTTTGTGCTTAGCAATCAAGTTACTCTGTAATATTGCCCATTCTAAGCCAAAAGAGTGAGAGGCGTATGGTATTGTCACCTTCCCAGGAGAGATACTTGTATTTCCTAACCTTCTGCTATGTAGTTAAATCCAACCACTGAAACTGACAGTATCCACAGGTCATGTTAGCCCTCCATCATGTTAGCTGTCCATTGAGGTGGATTGGCCACAAGACTTGTGATGGGTTACAAATATACACAGGCTCAGGTTGTCTATTTTAGATCAGAACTGTCTCATTATGTCACGTCAATGGGAAGCCAGCTCAGAATCCAGTAGCTATCAATCACCCCTAATTTCACCAGACACTCCATAGACAAGTTTATACATTTGATCTGTGCTATCTTACACACCCAGCCAGCCATCTTTTTACCCACTCATTTATTCAAAACAGTTTAAACTCTGTACGGAGAGAAACATAAAACCAAACCTCACCTTATTTTTTCCTGACCCTGTATCCTACAGTATTTATATTAGAAAGGCAGACAGAATGCAGAATAATTCTACAATTCAGGGATCTGGTAGACAATGCTAGCAACCCTTTTCATATCCATGAAGATTTTACAGACTTGAATTGGCTTTCCCATCTAATTCTAATCTTCTTTGTATTCCTCCCGGGAAGCTGTTTGAATCATCTGATACTCAACTGGCAGAAAATCATTTCAGACCCAGTGTTTCAGGGAATCAAAGAAATGCAGGATAAAAGAAACCCAGATCCTCTCATGTCTCCTGTCAGTCACCTATCCTAACTCTCTCCACCTTCTGTTAGCTTCTCATTTATATGTCCAGGCCAAAGTTACACCAAGCCTCTGATACATTGGTAGATGTCAATTTCATTGAATGGATCGTTGAAATCCAATTATGGTGCTGTAAGCGGCAGTGTAATAATACATACCAGTATTATTAGAGATCCAACTCTAGTAAAAACACATTCTGTTTACCTAATCAAATGTTTCCAAATAAAAAAATCAAGAAATAATGTTTAACAAAAATGAAAGTACATGGACTTCCAATTCTAATCAAGATGAAATAACAGGGGCAGGATTAGGCTTCCCGCCAGAACTACAACAATAAAACAAACAAAATTTATAAAACAACAGTTTTCATGACACTTAATGTCGGGGAAATGAGGGGCAATGATTCCTGAGAAATGAGAAACAACCTAGAATTCTAAACCCAGAGAAAACAACTTTCAAAAACAAAACTGAAAAAAGGTTTTCTCAGAAATACAAAGTCTGAAAAAAATCGTCACCTGAAGGCCCATACTACAAGAAATGTTAAAATGAAGTCCTTTAAAAAGAAGAAAAATTGTCTGAAGAAAATATGAATCTCTACAAGAGAATAGAGAATATTGGAATGGTAGCTATGTAAACATATAAGGTTATTCTTTTATTATTTAAATATCTTTAAAAGATAACTATTTAAACAAAAAATATAGTACTATAATGTGGAATTTATTAGAATAACATAGGTAAAAGTAAAATGTATGATAATAGTACAAAGGCCAGAAGGGGAGCAACATAAGGATATTATTGTACAGTTCCTACACTATAAATGAAGTGGTACAGTATTACTTGAAGTAAACTGTGATAAATGTATACTGTAAAGATGTATACTATAAACCATAAAGCAACCACTAAAATAACAAAGCAAAGAGTTTTAGCTGATGATACAACAAAAGAGACAAAAAAAAGAAATTAAAAAATAATCAGTTAATCTAAAAGAAGGCAGAAAATGAGGGGAAGAAAACAAAGAACAGATAGGAAAAATAAAAAACAAAAGATTAGATGATGGATTTTAATCAAATCATCTCAATGATCACATTAACTGCAAATGGTCTAAATATCACAATTAAAAGACAGAGATTGTTGGATTTGGGGGAAGGGAAAAAGACCCCACTCTAAGTTGCCTATAAGAGACTCACTTTAAGTATATAGACGCATATAGAAAGGAAAATACATACCAGATTAAAACTAATTAAAATAAAGCTTCCATGGCTATATTAACATATAAAGTAGATTTCAAAGCAAAGAATATTGCCATAAGCAAAGAAGATCATTTCATAATGATAAATTGGGTCCATTCATTAAGAAAACATACAAGTCTAAACATTCATCCTTCTAATAACAGAACTTTAAAATATATAAGGAGAAAACTGACATAATTAGAAAGAAAAATATACAAATCCACAATTATAGGCAGGAATTAAAATATCCTTATCTCCATAATTGATAGAACAAAAAAAAAGAATGAAAACATTAAGTATATAGAATCCTTGAAGAACACAAACACTTTGATCTAATTAACATTTATAAAACACTCCACAGAATAACAGCACCAGCACATTCTTTTTAAGTACATATAAGATATTTACGAAGATATACCATATTCTGGGCCATAAAGCAAGTCCCAATAAATTTAAGTGGAATCAAGTCATACAGATATGTTCTTTGACCTCAGGAATCAAATTAAAAATCAATAACAGAAAGATCTTCAGAAAATCCCCCAAGTATATGGAAACTAATATTATACTTCTAAATTACTCAAGAATCAAAAAAGAAATGAAAGAGATAATCATAAAGTATCTTTAAATGAATAAAAATTAAAATATATATCAAAATTTATTGGATGACACTAAAATAGTACTACTAGAAAAATTCATAACACTAAACTCCTCTAGTGAAATAAAAGAAAGATCTCAAATCAGTGTCCTCAACATTTACCTTAAGAAACTGGAAAAAATAGAGCAAATTAAACCTAAATTAAGTAAATAAAAGAAAATACAGATCAAAACAGAAATTAATGAAATGTTTGAAAAAACAGAAACCAGAGAAACAATGGATTGCTTTCATAATTCCTGCCACTGGGTTTCAAGGTAATCAATTCTGCTACCACAGCTACCACCATTTAGTATAAATTTACCACATTCTGGGCATTCTGGGATCTTTGCATGACACGTGCTATGATATGGATGTGGTTTGTTCCCGCCACAACTCATGTTGAAATGTGATACTTCTATGTGGCAGTGTGGGGAGGTAGGGCCCAGTGTTAGGTGTTTGGGTCACGGGGGTGGATCCCTTATGAATAGATTAATTCCTGCTGGGATGAGTGAGTGGGTTTGCACTCACAGGAATGGGTTAGTTTTAGTTCCTACAGAGCAGGTCACTAAAAAGAGTCTGGCTCCTCAGCTTGTCTCTCTTGCTTCCACTCTTGCCATACTAAATGGTGGTAGCTGTGGTAACAGAATTGCACACACCTGCTCTCCTTTCACTTTCTGCCACGTGCAGAAGCAGCATAACACCCTCGTCAGATGCAGCTGCCCAATCTTGGACTTTTCAGCCACCATAATCATGAGCTAAATAAACCTCTTTTCTTTATAAATTACCCAGCTTCAGGTATTCTGTTATAGCAACACAAAATGGAATAAGACAATACAGTTGTTTAAATTTTCTTTAATTTCTAAAACTACTCTTCAAAGTAGTTATTGAATGATCTTCCTCAGACCTGTATTCATTAAGGTAACTAACTTACCCAAAGCTACTCAGCTAGTAAGTGACCCAGTGACCATAAGGCCTATTTTTTCTCTTCTCTATTGATGTCATAGTACCTTGTATCTTAAGAACCCCTTTCATGGGGGAACTTTCTATTATAATAATAATTTCTATTATTATTATGCATCTTGTTCTCAACTTGAAAATCCATTAGTAATAGCAAACTTGTTCTCTGAGGTTTTTTCAGCTGGCTTTTCCATTGCCTGGGTCTTCCAGATGTTCAAATACACATGAATATGGGGTGTGGGGCCATTATTGACCCAAGCCTAAACCATAAGTGACCTTAAATCCTTCAAGTAGATTCAAAAGGACTTTCATATTGTCATATGTTATCAGCATGAGAGTACTTGAAAATATGTATTTCTTTAAAAAATGCCCTGTAATTGAAACATCATACTAATCATCTTACATTCTCCATAATCAGTCTACACCTGAGAGGACTGACCATATTCCATTTTGAGCTAATATGAGTATTAAAAACATTTTTGAAAAAAGACACTTGCACTCAAATGTTTATAGCAGCACAATTCACAATATCAAAAATATGGAAACAACTCAAGTGCTCATCAAAACATGAGTGGATTAATAAAATGTACTATATGCTTACCATGGAGTATTACACAGCCATTAAAAGAAATGGTGAACTAATACCTTTTGTAACAACCTGGGTGGAACTAGACACCATCCTCCTAAGGTGAAGTATCGCAAGAATGGAAAACAAACACCACATGTACTCACTATTAAATTGGAACTGAATGATCAACACTCATGTGTACAATGGTAGCACAATTCAATGGAAATCAAGCAGGTGGGAGGGGAAAAGAAGGGAAGGGTAAACTCACACCTAATGGGTACGATGCACACTATTTGGGTGATGGACACATCTAAAACTTTGACCCAAACTGTACAAAAGTAATTCATGTAACCAAAACATTTTTACCCCCATAATATTCTAAGATAAAATAATACTATTAAAAAAAACATACTTTTTAAAAAGCTAAGTTTGTATTAATCTGAAAAGTCATCCACCCTACCTCTGGCCCTTTGAACCAGCTGGACAGGTTCATGCATCACAGTTTGTGTCTGGTGACCAAGCCAGGCCCCCAAAGCTGCAAAGCCATTCATGCCTATTTTACCAATTGTGGCCTCCCTTTCTGCTGACCTATACTCCTCCAGTCTTCCTGACACCCAGCTCCACTCTCAGCTTCTAGAGTTGTAGCCTTGTCTTCAACCTGCTTCTGTCTCTTAATTGTGGGTTTCTCCTTGGTTTCTCCCAGCGTTTGATGTAAACATCCTCAACCAACTCAGAGCTGGCGTATCTCTCCACTTCTCTCATTACTGGCTTCCTGGTTCCGACCTCTACAGACCAGAGCAGGCCAGCACTGGCCCCCACAAAGAGGATCTAGGCAGATAATTAGAGTTAGGATTGTGTGCACTTGCATCTAAATTTGTATTGTCTATCAGGTTATGTGGAATATATATATGTTCATTTTCATGCCCATTTAACACAAAAGCGCCTATCTCTGGGGGTAATGTGCCATTTTACCAGTAGTGTTTCTATCGTGTGAAGATCGTAGCATGCTTATATTCTCAGGTCTGCTCTTCAATTCTCCAGGGAATCCCCTTTCTCAGGTATTAATTTCGGTAGCCGAGCTCATTAATATGATAAGGCTCTCTGGTTTTAAACAGCTCTTCAGACCCAAACAGGCCATAATTGAATGGAAGATTTAATTGTTTTATTTTTCTCAGCAAACAATCAGGCCCCGGCAAGCGAGGACACAGCAGACAAAGCACTGCTCAACTCAGGGATGAAAGGTGTGTGTTTCCTTTCAGTAATAGGCAGAAATGTCACTGGATTTCAGAAGGGCTGACTCGGGGCTTAGTTTGGAGGAGAGAGCTATTGAATTCCCCCTTCAGACTGGTAGACAGCTCGGCAGCATGGCTCTCTTCCCCTGTCACTCCTGTTGATTTCCCTTCAAGGTGGTCACTCAGAGGGAGTGAACAGAAAAGGCCACTGTTTGCCATTTCAGGCCCCGAGGTTTAGCTGTGACTTCCACCCAGTTCAAACTTTCAGCTCCATAGCTTGGCCTGGAGGCTCCAGCGAATGGAGTGCACACCATGGCTTGGTGTGGTCTTTTGCTCACATTAAGTGGGATCAACTCACAGAAAGATAATAACTGACTCCCCCCACCAAAAAAAAAAGCAAAAACAGAAAAAACACCAGCGATGGCATGGGTTTGATCTTGGGTTTGGTGGATCAGTGGCTGGCCTTGGATCAGGAAATTCCATTTTCCTCTGTACATGAGCTCAGTAAATCATGTTTTTAAGCTTATTGACAGTCAGCTCTTACTCTGCTTCTTCACCTGCTGCCTGGCTTTGCTCTCTGTCTTTATTGCCTCTTGATTTTCAATCTGTCTGCATTCCAGCTGGGAAACTTTGTAAAACCGAAATATTCAGCTTTGTTAAATTTGTTTTTGGTTCTGAGAAAATGGGAGAGGGCATGTCTGTATACTGTATCGATCACATTCTCTACCATTTGGAGAAACTTAGGATCAAAGAAGAGGTTTACAATCAGGTTTCAGGAAGACAGGGCTACCAAGCAGGGAGGGAGAAGGGAGCTGAGACTGGACCCATTTTTTGCTCCTCTGGAGCCAGACCCCCCAGAGCTGGTGCCTTGTTGCTGGGAAGGAATCAAGGAATCCCACAGCATCACACAGGCCTAAGTCCATGGTAGAAAGAGTAAGACACGTTTTAAAGGCACATGGCTCTGATTTTGGAATGAACAATGCCTAAACTCAGTTCTGACATGACCCTTAATCAAAAGAGACCAGTTATCTATGTCTCAGTGTGGGGGAAACTGCTAGAAGTTTACCAAAGCCAGTATGCTTTGCATGACTTTTGCTTACTATTAACACACAACACAGACATGTTCACACACTGTGCTCATTCAATATCTCTTCCCCAGACCTTTCATTGCCAATCTCCCAATTTTGCACTTGCTAATTCCTAACCACCCATCCAAACCCTTAGCCACTGCACATGAATCAGGGCAGACCCAAATTGCTGATCTCTCAGCCCAGGCAAAGTAGACAACCCAAAGACTGCCCAAAGTTGTGTCTTCTGGGAGGATTTATCTTTATCAATATCCTTCAAGAACATTCCTAATCAGGGTTGCACAGCAATTCTTTTCAGGTAGGTGACTGCTTACTGTGCAGAGTAATCTGTAACCCTGACCCAGGCTGCTTCTTCAGTAAATGCCTATCTTTGAGGCCGTACATGTGGATTGAAGAAGAGGAGTTGCTTCAGCTAGAGTAGATGTTGTGGGAGTCTGGGCCACCTGCTCATGCTGCTTACTTACCTTCCAGACCTGCTTGAGTCTGATCTCTTTCATCACATTTTAACTTGGTGATAGACGGCTGCTGTGCATATCCAAATATGGTGGGTCAGTAGACACCCAGTTCCTAGTTGGTGGAATAACAGATACTTTGGTGCCTTGTCCAGATCTCCCCAACACTCATCACTGATATATCAATGGTGCCCTACCACAATCACCAGTGATTCTCTGGTCATGGGGTTTCTATGAACCTGTGTGCTTGGCAGGGCAGAAATAGAGGACAATTAACACCCCTTGGAGCAGCCTTCAGCCAATGACAAATGGGAGTTGGAAAGTACGTACACCAGCTTCCCCATCACTCAAGTAGCATGTCCTACACTGTCTCCCTGGAGTCTCCAGTGGGGCTGAGCCACTGTGAATTGCTCATTGATATGCCCCTATTAGCTTCTGTCCCTTTTATGTCTCACATCCTCACTTCCCTACCAGTGCTTTTTGGGGCCATCTTTCAAATGAACCACATGCACTCGAATCCTGTCTCAAGGTATGCTTTTGGAAGGACCTAGGCCACGACACACAGTTGAGATTACGTGGTAACTTGATGTCAGGTGCTCAGTTTCTTCTCAGGTACAAGTCAGGAACCTTATCTCAAGAAAAGAATATTTATATAAAATAGCACCTATGGCTTTGCTCCAAAGCCTTAGTGTGCGTTTAGCTAGACTACATTTCCCATCTATCTCGAAGTTCAGTGTGGAAACAGAGCTGAATTCTACTCAATTTTTGTGAGCAGAACCAACCAGAACCTTGGAAGCAGAACCTGCCAAGCCCAGCTCATAAAAAAAAAAAAAAAATTAAAAGACTTTCATGAACACTTGTTCGTGCTCCATTTCCCTTCCTGTGACCTGCAGTGGCAACACCCAGCGTGGTACTGGCTAGTACATGATGCAGATGATAGAGACTTCTTGGCCTGGGTACCTGAGTGACCATGTGGAACAAAGCACCATTTTCTTGGCTGCTCTGGAAGTGCACTAGACCATTAGGTGAATAAGAAATAAACTTTTATTTCCTTGAGTCAATTCACGATTGTCTTCATCTTACTGCTGCCTGGCCTACCTTCACTGGCTTATGTAAACCTCAAAATTATTTTTTGAAATAGAAAAAAACGGGAAACCAAAAGTAATTTAAAAAATCAGAGAAAATCAGATCACTAAACTCAGCTTGATTTTGTTATTCCAACCCCCTAATTTTCTTCACATCAAAGCTGCTCAAAAACAAAATAAAACAAACAAAACAAACAAACTTATAAAATTTCACCAAACTTAAACCTCACCAGAACTCTCTGATCACCCCAGAGGTATGCAGAATCATTTTGTTCTCTCTGCTCACTGAATATATAACCTTCAACTGCTTCATCAGGAGGAAATCACTGTTCTCGCCCCCAATATCTTCTACTTAATTTGCTTTCCTGCCAAGAAGAGGTTTTCTCCAGCCTTCCCTAGGGGTTTGTTCTTTCCAAATATTTTACTGCCTCATTTCCCTGTAGGGCTGCCTGTAGCATCAGTGAAGGGTTCAAATCATAGGTTGGGCATCACTCATTAAATAAATGGGTTAAAGACAGAATAAATGAGAGCTACTATTTTAGTATTTGTGAATCAATTTAAGTATTAAGTGTTGATCAGTTGATAAAGATTTTGTTAGCAGAGTCTCATAGCAACCTAACCCTGTATTTCCTCTAGGATCAACAGATTCACTAATTCAGTGTTCACAATGACTTTATAGAATACTACTGTAAATAATAAGATTTGGCCATATATGGGTAAATGGAGAAGTCAATCATTTCATTTTAAAATTCTTTAAAGACACATGACTATTTGGTGCAAAAATGTTAACACCTTTTGGGTTTTTTAAAAGTATGTAGATGTAAAATATATGACAACAATTCAAAAATGAGGAAATAGTAAATGGAGTGATATTCTACTGCTGCAGGATTCTTACATTACATATGAGTGGCACAATATTAAATCTAAGTAGATTATCATAATGATGCATATTATAATCCCTAGAGCAACCACCATAAAATTAATATGGAAAAGTATATCCTAAAAGTCTATGGGAATGAATTAAAATAGAATATTAAGAACATTTGATTAATTAAAAAGAAGTCAAGAAAGAAGGAACATAGGTACAAAAAACAGATGAGACAGATATAAAATAAGTAGCAAAATAGTGGGCCTAAATGCAGCTATATATCACTAAGCACATTAATTGCAAACAAACACTCAGATTAAAAAGCAAAGAATGTCACACTAGATAAAAGAAGGAAGAATGAATGAAGAAACAAATAAATGAACACACTATCTTAGAAAAAATGGATCAAATAGGGTTACGTAAATATGTTTGTCATTACTAGAAACCACTTAAGGAACTATTATCCCCCATTCTCCACTCACATAGGATATTGGTGGGTCCAGTCCCACTCCTGGCACCAAAAACTGGATGTGTGACCCAGATCTGGGTATCTAGAGCACAGTCTCTCCCTCTCTACAGTGATTGATTAAGAAACAGGCATGTGACCCAAAGTACACTAACATGAATTATAGCCAACACTTTTGCTGGAATATTTGGAAAAAGAAGCTCTTTTCTCACATTTGGAAAAAGAAGCTCTTTTCTTGCATGTTTCTAAGATGATAAGATGTTACCCTGAATCTGCTGGCCTACTTGATGAAGAAAACACAGAAAAAGCAGAGTTGAAAATATAGACATGTTTCTGATGTCATCATCTTAGACATTGGATCTAGGCATGCCTGAAACCATATACACTCTGTTTTTTCTGTTTCAATAAAAAAAGAAAAATCACCATTTTGGAGGGTTTTGACATTTGTAGGCAAAAGAGACGTGACTAACACAGTGGCAAACAAAGCATTTTCCAAATAATCGATAGTATCAACTGAAATAAGACACATCCATTGAATTAGTCTGTTTCTAATTTCTGACCCATTTTCTTCAACCCTGAGAAATCCTTACAAACTCACAAACCAGAAATAAATAGAGAGCTGGCTTCAACCCTTTGCAATTGATGGACATTGTTCATGAAAACATTGTGCCCTCTGATTTCCACATAACATATTAGTAGGCCCCGGAGGGTGTACTCTCAATCAGCAGCAGCTCCCTCTTGGCTATTCTCCTCGGAAGGATGCTTTACCTTTCTCCCAGACTGTTTATGCAATGTCCACTACTACGTGCAGGGCTATTTACCTACCACTCCCTTCTCACATCATGGAAATACTGACTATTTATACACACAGAAAATAAAGCATGATAGATTTCAAGTAAATCTCTATTTGTAAATCACTTATGTTTTGGGGAATTTGAAAAAAATTAATAATGTGTAGACTAGAAAGGGAAATTATCTCATAATCATTATAAATGACCTCCCAAATAATTGATTTTCTCAAATCTCCTTACTCTTTGTAATGGGGAAAAAAATGAGTTTTTAGGGACGTTCAAAATTAGCTTGTCTTAGGATCTGCCACGGATCTCAGATTTTTGTGAAATGGGCAAACACCAGCGGTCTCTGTGACTGCTCAGTGTTACAGAGACAGAGAACAAGTACAGAGCCGGCTGATTACTAAGCGCACACGAGTGTCGATATGACGTATGATCAGCACCGGCTCCAATGTCCAGTTCGGGAACCGTCTTGGGAGGTTTTGCAAGTGGAAGCAAAATGGCTGCAATGCCACTTGGTTATTCATACAACACAGTGAAGTCTCAATTAACGTCTGATGGATTGAATCGAATATGTGCTGGAACAGAGTTGTGCACAGAATATGATAGGAACACATGTGAGGAAATTATTTTCCATAGCTCAGACAGCTGAAAAAGAGGTTATTACTAGCTCTGCCTTGGTCCCGAGAAGGTGGCGCTAGGCTGGATTGGAGAACGAGGGGGGCGAACCGGGCTGAGACCAGAGTGAGGGCCTGGGGCCCAGCCTGAAGGAGGCAATTGCTCTCGGGCACTTGCACGGCCCTGAGAACGAGCACCTGCTTCCAACTACACCGCAGGCGCCGCCCTTGCCTCTCCGCAGTCACCAGCCTGAGTGTGGAGCATGTGCTGCAGGCAAAGAAGGCTGGAGAAAGCACTCTAAGTACAGAAAACCACGGGGGTCAAGAGCCAGGGATGTGGACGTAGGTGTAGGCAGAGGAGAAAGAAACAAGTCCTTTCAATTACAGCAAAGATGCAGGGGTCGGGGTGAAGGGGTGCAGAAGACGAGACTAGAACAGTGGGGTGCTGCCAGGTTGGGAAGGGTCTCGTATGCTGTGCTGAGGATCTTTGACTGTTTATTGTAGACAAAGGGGAATAAATACACGGTTCAAGGTCCGGGTTGTTTTCAAAGGATCCCTTTGATAAAGCAGTGTGGAAATGGCTTGGAAGGAGAAGGCTGAAGGTACTGAGCCACAGGAAGCTGCAGTGACTGTCCGTGGGAGAGGGGGTGCACGTCTTGGAGGAGGAGCAGGGAGTGGACTTCACCTGGACTTGCTCCCACGCAGTGTGTCTGCTGAAGCCACACGTAGCTCAGTGGTCTCTAGGCTGGGCAAGTGGGCAATTCTACCAACTAAGGATCACAAGAGCAAGGGCCAATCAACGGAGCAGGCTGGTGGCTTTCAATCTAGGGCACATTTTAAAAACATTTGAATACTGTTGCTCAGATGCCTTTTGGATTTAGTTGGTGAGAAAACCTATCCAATTCCTTGGCACTCCATAAACACGGCCAGCAGAGCTGTCTTTAATCCGTTTTTCACATTTTTACAGCTGGCCGCTAGGACTTGATGGGCAAATGAGATCTCAGCAGTGACTGGAACCACTTGAGCTCAGGAAATATAAAAAAAGCAATTCCCAGTTTCACTTGGAAAAAAAAAATAAGTAAGCTTGTCCCCAGAAGACTGGTACTAACCCCATGACCACAGCTGACAATCTCTTGGCTTTGGAAATTCATGTAAAGGGTCTCTAGGGCCTTACCATTTTTCCTAACCTTTATTTTAAAATCAGCTCCTTGTGTCTGATCCCCTAGGCCTCAGCTGAAGAAAAGTTGATCTGTCTTAAAACAAAAGCACACACAAAGCATACCTCTCTACCCTATTAGCCAAATGTCAAACTCTCCCACTGCCTATTTTCTAAATTAACCTTTTATCTCTGCCCTCATCATCCCCAAATGAAATCCTCATTCAAAAAAAAAAAAAAAATCTTTTGGATCCCCCATGGCTCAAGGTTGACTTCAAAAGCCATAGGTTAAAGCCTAGTAATTTTCTTCTTTTTAATTTCACCACTTGTTAGCAGAAAGGACACACAAACAGAAATTTCATTCTCCACTGTGACCACAACAAGAGGTCACTTCTCACCTTCCACGGCACCTCCCCCATGGAATTTCTCCAGCCCTCACACCCTGGGCACAGCCTGTGCCCACCGCCCTGTGCACATTGCAGCTCTTAGCACACTTTTTCCTAATTATCTGTTTCCTCTCCTGGTTTCCCCATGAAAATGGGATTTATGTTAGGGCAGAAATCGGAATGATCTTACCTCCAGCACCTAGGACAGTAGCAGGCCCAGGTGTATATTTCATAAATGCCTGCAGATGAAATGCACGAGCGATGGATGAATAGGCACTCATGGGATGGCATGAATTGTCCTGCCTGTGAATGGTCTTCCACCGCACAGCCTCTTTTCTCTGCTGTTGTCACTGGCAACAACAAAGGCCCTGCCCTCCCGGGTCCTGACCGCCTTCCGTGTTGAGAGGTTGCGGGACGGCAGGCGGGGTGAGGGCTGCCTTTTAAGGCCCACACAGAGCCGGGCAATCGGCTCGCTGGTGAAGGACCCCACCGCTCTGACCTCATTAGCCCTGAGCTCTGTCTGCAGCAGTCATCCTTGCCTCACCCAGCGACCTTCCCTCATCTTCCTCTTAATGTCCTCCCAGGGGGGGCCTCCCAGCCCGGGACGTAGGCCATGAGAAAAGCACTCAGTCTCCACAGCTGCCGTATCATTGACTTTGAAGCCCATAAACTCCAGGATTGCAAATGCCAATTCAGAGACAGCCAGAAAAATGATTAGGAAAGGACATGCTGATGCTCTGGTTTAGAAAAGACATGCTCTTTCCTGACACAATTGAATGTGCTGGCTCCTCTGTCCACTGTGACTGCCCTTGCTTTGCTAGTCCACGAAAATCTATTCTTTGCCGGGCATTTGTGCTCACGCACACAGTCAGGGAACCCACTGCCACCGTCGGCCGGGTCTGTCCCGTGCTTCACTCGGCCACAGAGCCTCCCCCGACTCCCTCAGGCTGAGCTGATGAGGCCACAGCATGTTTCACGTATGTTTTAATTATGTGTTTGCTGCTTTCATGCTCCTGCCTCCACCCTGAGATGCTTAAGGAACAAGTGAGCCTTATTAATGTCCGAATTTCCGGCTCCGAACATGTCAACCGCTGCCCAGTACGAATGCGACAGGCAAGGACGAGGTGTTCAGAGTCCCACGTGAGCCATGGAATCCTACTTGAGATTCCTCGCAGATAAATAGTATATTTTTTCCCCATGGGTTTTGAATAATGCAAACATATTTCCTATTAATCCTTCTTGACACTAATAAGTGTCTTCTTTATGATGAGCCGCTGTCCTGCATATTAAAGGTGGATCTCAGACCATAGTGTGTCATTACTGGAGAACAACCTTGGACAGAGGTATACAAGTATTGGGTCCTAGGGGAAAAAAAAACAAAAAACAATAAAATAAAATCAAATTTAGAATCCACAAGAATTTCAAGACCCTAAGGAGGAATCAATAGTTCAAAGTCTGTGATCAATTCATAGCCAAGTGTTACTTTGGAATATCTAGTGTCCTGAGTTTGTGAAATGGACAGTGGCATTAACAGACAAATGCCATAAGGGCCACAAATAATTAACTAACCTGTGAGATTCAGTGTGCCTTAGAAGGGCCACCATAGGCCAGCACCACCCTAAGAATGGGGCGGAGAATTGAGCGCACCATGGTTTATAAGGTCTCTTATAAAAATAGGTATGTGATTACCTACAACATAAGCCTGCAATAGGTCCCTTATTAAGTAGCAGCCTTTGTTGGTGGCCCTGTGGGACAAACTGCTAGATCTCTCAAAGACATGGGGAGTTGGAAGGAGAGGGAGGGAGAAGCAGAGAAAGAGAAAAGACAAGGAGAGAGACAGAGGAAAAGAGATTGAAGTATTTTTCCTCTTACTATCATTTTAAGGTCACAAGGAAGGACAAATGAGTTCCATGACACTGACAAAATATAACAGCATGAGATGATGCCAGAGAATGCACCACACGTCTTCTACCTAGTTTTGGAATTGCCATCTTGGCCACTTTGGAGCTGCAGGGAGCTCACACTCACTGAAGCCGAGTGGGGACAAGGTCCCCAATTCCTCTCCACGGACAAGGCAGGGTTAATCATGACCACATCAGGAATGTACTGAAAATGCAAAGTCCAGTCTTCACGCCCAGAGGTTCTGACTCATTAGGAAGGGAGTATGGCCCAGAAAACTGTAGTTTTAAAAAGGTCTCCAAAAGAGGGCTCTTGCTCATAGGAGCCTGCCAAGGGGCCAGCTGGCCGGCGTGGAGGGAGGGCAGTGGTGAGAAAATCACTGTTTTGTAACCTACATAGGACCAGACAAGAAACACTGATGGATATTAAATCTGCGGATGGAGGGACAAGGAGTTCTGATGAGCAGTGTATTCGCATGGTCTCAGAGTGTCTCCTACAGACTGCTTATTAGAGACAAGGGCAGAAAAAGACATCACTTACACAGTGGAGGAATCAGAGCCATGTGTAATGCCCCGCATTTGCAGGGTTGTAGGCAGGATTAAACGGTAAAGTGCAGAAACTGTGCAGCCCTGGGCTGATATATAGGAGATGCTCAGGAAACGTAGAGATCATTTCCTTGCTGGTGGTGACTGCATTAGTCAGGGTCTAAGCAGCTAAGCAGAAACCTCTTCAGGTGTTAAAACAGAGGGGTTCAGTGGACAGTGACTCAGGAGAGGGGGGGACGCAGGAATCCAAACGGGAATGATGAGATTAGCAATGGCAAGAGGCCACTGCTACCCAGGAGCCAGGGGAATAAAGAGAGAAGGTGGGAAAGGACTCAGAGGGGACTGACATCCTGGTGACTCTGTTCCAGGGAAGTGGGGCCTTGAATGAAATGCTGAGGTCGCTGCCAGAGATGCTTCTAGAGGGAAGGTGTAGGTGAAGCAGGACTCCAGCTTCTCCCAGTTTTCTGTCTTCAGTTTCTCACCAATTCCTCCCGTTGGCTGACCCCAGCCAAAGCCTGGGAAATGCGGTCCACAGGCCGGGCCCCCGCGGTACAGGGCAGTCTGGGGTGGGCCAGGCAGGCTCTGAGGTCCCAAGGCCCACAGTAGGCACAGCAGCCTCCACCATCCACCCTGCTCCATCAGACCAAGAGCTGTACATGCAAAGGACAAGGATTTGGGCATCGTTTCCAAAGGAGCCACTGCCTGTAACAAGTGTGCTTAAAGATATTTAGTCACCCCTGCCAGAGCAGAAGTGACTGCAGTGTCTTGCAATTGCTCTTTACCTGTATGGACCAATGGGGTTCAGCCAGAGATTCAGTCCCAACTCCCGAAAGCAGCCTGGGCTCATCTGGGACCTCAGGGGACTTCTGAAAGGCTGAAGCATCACAGGACCCCAGAGGGGGAACCGCTGAGCCAGGACTAGCACGTTCTCACCTGCTGGGCTCATTAGAGCACCAGTTAGATGGGATATATACACACCCCCGAGTACCCTCTTCCCATGCAATGGCACAGTGAGAAAAATGTCTTGTATCTTCCTCCCAGCATGTGTGCTAGTGTGTGTGGGCAGGAGGGGGAGGAGGTGCTTTTGCTTCAGTTCATTTAAAAGATAGAGGATGCTTTCCAATCACTTCCTCCTGGCAGAGCAAGAGAGGAAGGGCCGGGGCTCTGGACACCAGGCACGTGCGGAGCTACCCGCCCTGCCCCCAGCTCAGGACCCCCCACCCCCCTCTTGCTGCCATCACAGAATCAAGGTGGCAAGGGTCTGAGGTTCAAGGCTTTTAGGTCCAGAGGAGAGTCAACTATCAGACCTGCTTGAGTTAGGAGACCTGGCTATAAATTTTGGCTCTGCCAATTTATTTGTTAAATAACCTTGAATCTCAGGGGTGTTCTTTTCTGCAAAACACCATTTGTCGCAGCACCACTGGGACAGGTTCCATCTGGTTTCTACTGGTCTGGACTGGTTCTAATTGGTTTTGGGCAGTTTCAGCCAGTTTGGAATAGTTTCGTGTCCAGTTTAGACTGGTTTCATTTGGCTTGGACCAGTTTATAACATCCTGGGGAGTGGACACTTGATTTGTCCATGACAAGTGACTTGAAATGAAGCTCTAGTGCTCAGGAGGGATGTTGACTGGCAGCTGCATCCTCTAACCAGATCTGCCTCCCTGCCCCTGGCTGTCTCTCTGGCTGGTCCCCTCTACCCTGTCCCCACAGCACAGCCCCCTGTCTGCCATGGCAGCAGTGCTGAGAGTGACAAGATGGGCCATGGGGGATGGTCACACACCTCTCTCTTGCGCCTTGAACCCTGACCTCCTGAGCACTGGGTTTGCTGGCAGGAACCTGAGGCTTGCCCTTACCTCCTTTGGTGTCCATTCCCTTCCCTCCTTTCCCTTTATTTCCTTCTTAGTTCTCCCCACTTACCTGCTCCAGAGTGCATTTGGAAGATAATAGCACTATTTCTGTATCAAAGAACATAACACAGGGTTTGGCACAAAGCTAGATCTCAATTATTTTTAATGAAGAGAAAGAGAATTACGCATATTTCCTGTTGGCAATATGATTAAAGATATTCCTAGGATAAATTATGAAATCAGAGAGAATGTCATGTAAGAATCTAGATTCCAACAGCATTGGACATGTTATAAATAGAGAACGATCATGTTTAAAGGACAAGCCTACGTCCAGTTCTGAAAGCAAACATCTGGCTCTTTTGATCTACTTCTAACTAAGTGAGCAGACTCCCTGCTCTGCGAGGGCGTGCATTCACAACATGTGCTGAAATTGGGCCAAAAGGTTTCACACTGAATTCAGATGCCGGGAAGGACAGATCTGTAAACCAAGCATCGCAGGAGGACTGCCCAACACTCACATCCATTTGTGGAGCCACCATTCCGGTTAGAGATGTCATCTTGAGGGGGTGCACTTGGAGCTTCAGGATCGCTTTAAAACAAAACAAACAAAAATTCACAAGGATTGAAAAGTTATAGGTTGAAAAGTCAAATAGGCCTTCCCTGGCCAAGAAGGATGCAATCAGAGTTGGCCTTCAAGCTGCATAATTATTGAGGATAAAAACTGGCCTCGGAGTTACTATGAGAAGGTTCTAGAGAGAATTCCTGTGGGTGGACAGGCCTGGCCAAAGGGATTAAAATCCAGTCCTTGCAGGGTCTGGCTGATGCCTGTCTCTGGCTGGAACCCACCACCCACAGACTCCTCCCTGAGGCAGCCACACAGGCCTCTGTCAGTTCTTCAGATGGTGGCATTTGCTCTGGGCCTCATGTGGAGGACAGAGCGGGGATATTAGGTGAAGAAGGCAAAAGCAAGAGAAAAGAGAGTGAAAGAATATAAACAGGAAGTTGACAAGAAATTTAAAAAGCCAAGGAGCATATGATGATATTTCAAAATAACGGTAATTAATTCCTATCAGACTGGGAAATTTGGAACACTGGATCATGCCAAGTGTTTCTGAGATGTGACAATGTCGATGTTGGTGCAGCCATTCTGGAAAGCAATCTGTCGATATTTAGTTGGATTAGGTATGTCCATGCTCTCTTCCCGAGCTTCTGAGCCTCTGTCTCCCAGGGAAATTCTTAACGGCTCATATGCAGCATCCTTGGAGATGTTGGGGAGTTAAAGCCAACCGCTTGCACAGATGATGGTGTGCAATGAACTGAAACTGAGGTCAACATAACTCTAAGCCTAAGACTATGAAAGGAGAGAGAGAGACAAAGAAAGATTGAAAATGGACAGAGATATTGCAAAGTCACTGAGGCTTGGGAGAAAAGGTAAGTTCTTTTCTGAATATCAAAAATGTTTATACTTCTATTGCATTGGGTGCATTTGGAGCAATGGGAGGACTTGGGTAGGTAGGCTGGGGAGACAACATGAAGGCCCCCATAAGTCATGTCTAGGTGATGGATGTTTTATTCTACAGCCAGTGGGCAGCCAAGTGGAGTTTAACGAGTAAACAGTGACATGACTGTGTTTAGATTTTTAAGTAGATCACTGGAGCAGCAGCTTCAAGGAGACACTGAGAGGAGGTGCTAAGTGTCATGGTACCAAGGGCCAGTAAGATCCTGGGAATGGTAGGATGTTCTCATATTTTAGCTACATTTGCTTCTCAACAGAGAAGTAAAATGAAGTGTGGACAGTGTCACCAAGGTGCCCAGAGCTCCCTTCTGCCAGTCCCCCAGGGGCATCTCCTATCCCTTCTCCAAGAGCCATAGAGCTATCCTCAAAGCTTGCCCTACCCTCAGCCAAGCTCCATTTCATCAATACTTCAGAACTGGCTCTGTGCAGGCAGGGTCCAGAGGCTGACCCACACATGAGGTTTGGGTTTTACCTTTCAGACTTAAAGGATTCTTCCTCCCACCTACTTGCTCTGGTTCATATCCTAATAAACGAATGATGACTTATCCTGGTAGCATGAAAAGACCTCTGAGGGAAGTCTTGGAGTTTAATATTAGAAAATTAGTCAATGTGATTTACCATATTGAAAACTTAAAAAGAAAAACCATACAAAAATTTCAATAGATACAGAGAAAGGATTTGACAAAGTGCTACATCCATTGCAGATAAAAACTCTCAGCAACTTAAAGACAGAAGGAAATATCCTCAACCTATTAAGGGCATCTAAAGCACAATGAATTGAATGCATTCCTTCCCAAGTTCAGGTGTTGAAACTTAATGGCTCATGTGATGGTATTAAGAAGTGATTAGGTCATAAGGGCTCCTCCCCTCATGAATGGGATTAAGGTGCTTTAAAGGAGGCTTCACAGAGCACTTGGCTAGCTTGCCCTTCCTCCTTGCAGCATGTGAAGACACAGCACTCCTTCTCTGTGGAGGACACGTTGTCCAAGCTACCATATTGGAAGAAGAGACCAGACCCATACCAGACAACCTGCAACCTCCTTGATCTTGGACTTCCCAGCCTCCAGAACTGTGAGAAATAAGTTTCTATTCTTTATAAATTACTCAGTCTGTGGTGTTTATTATAGCAGTGCAAATGGACTAAGACAGAAATAAAATTTACAGCTAACATAATTCTTAATGGTGAAAGCGGAATGCTTTGCCCCTAAAATTAGTAACAAAATGGAGATATCAGTTCACACCAGAGGGGCCAGCAGCACAATTAGGTTTAAAAAAAAGTAGAAAAAGTAAAGAGATAAAAGACTCCAGATTGGAATGAATGAAGCAAAATTGTCTTTATTACAGATGACCTGATTTATTATGCAGAAAATAGGATGAAATCTCCTACTGGAACTAAGAAGTGAGTTTAGCATGGTTGCAGGATATAAGGCCAATATACAAAAATCAATATTAGTTTTATATACTATAAATGAATAATGGAAACAAAATTAAATTTTAAAAACCTTTTAATAAGCATCAAAAATATTTTATATAAAACACTTAGAGAAAAATAGAACAAAAGAAAAATCTATATACCAAAGCCTACAAAACATTACTGAGATAAATTGAAGAAGGTTTAAATAATGGAGAAATATACTGTGTTCATTGATCAGGACTAAATATTGTTAAGAAAGCAATTCTCCCCAAATTTATATATACATTCAATGCAATCTTAAGGGAATCCTTATGAGCTTTTTTGTAGAAATTGACAAACTGATTCTAAAATTTAAATGGTAATACAGAGCACCTAAAATAGACAAACAACTTTGGAAAAGAACAACAAAGCTGGAGAACTAACAATATTTGCTTTCAAGACTTATTTTAAAGCTACAATAATCAAAAGAGTGTGATATTGATGTCAAAGTAGTCAAATAGATCAATGGAACACAATAGGGAGTCCAGAAATAGACCCACACATATATGGACAATAGGTTTTCAACAAAGGTGAACCTCAATTCACATGAGAAATGATAGTCTTTTCAACAAATGATACTGGAGCAAGGGAACACACACACACACACACACACACACACACACACACACACACACAAACTTCTATCCATACCTCACACCATATAAAAAAATTAACTGAAAATAAATCATACTGCTAAATGTCAAACCTAAAACTGTAAAACATCTAAAAGTAAACATACAAGAAATTCATTGTGAACATGGGTTATTCAAAGAATTATGAGCTATGATACGTAAAGCACTGCCTGTAAAAGAACACATTAATACATTAGCCTTCATCAAAATTAAAAATTTCTGCTCTTCAAAAGTCGTTGTTTAAAGGAATTAACTACTGGTAGACACAACAATAAGAATAAATCTCAAGATAGCTCTGCAGAGGAAGGAAGCCAGACAGAAAAGAGTACATACTGTATAAAATTCCATTTATACGGATTTCTAGAAAATGCAAAGTACTGCCACAACCCAGTGACAGAGAGTAGAACAATGGTTGCCTGGGGTGGTTGGAGAGAGAATACAAAAAACTCTTGGGGGTGATGGATCTATTCATTATCTCCTTTGTGGTGATGGTCTCACAGGTATATTCAGATATCAAAACTGATAAAATTATGCACTTTGAACACTGGCAGTTTATTATATGTCAATTATACCTCAATAAAGATGTTCAAAATAAAATTTAAAAATGTAAAAAGTGGAAAAGTAACAAAGTTAAGGGAAAGACAGGAGATGCTGAGATAGATTTTCCCTAGGGGAGAAACCAAAGGGAAGCTGGTATCTCAGAGGAAGAGAGGAGATGCTAACAAGAAGTTGAGTCAGTTACGGAAAGACCATGTCCTCAGGTGTCAAATAAAGCCAATAAAAGCATTTCTCCTCCTATAGGGCTGTTGTAAGGTTTAACTTTAACTCTATGCAAAATGCAATAATGGTCATAAACAATAAATAACTGCTAGTCAGTAGTATTGAGAAAAGAGAAATAGCTCAGAGCAGTCAGAGCTAAGTGAGGTATGCAACATTCATCAGGCCTAGAGGGACAGGAGTATGGGATTTCTGTCATTCAAGCCTATGACACCCACCCCTCAACCTCCCAACACCCATACCTGGGGGGCAATTGTTTAAAATCTTTTTGTTCCTGACTAGCTGCCTCACCCATTATTGTCGTGTTCCTAGAATTTGTAAAGGACAATGTATAGCCAATCAATAGCTTGTGTTATTTTAATGTAAATTCTTGGTAAACAAGGTAGGAACTGCCTCTTGTTTTTCTTTAAAAATCCACTTCTAACTGCTGCTAATCCTAGTGTATATTCAGAGCAGGTTGAATCAATGCTCTTGAGGGTTGCAATCCTTGAGATTGGCCCAAATAAACTCTTTGCTTTTATTAATTTTTCCTCCTTTGAGGTCGACAGTATTAATGCAAAGTCTGGGTTAATGCTATATAGTAAGAAATCAAGGCTAGCTTCCTGGGGCAGGTGCCGTTTGATGGAAGGCACAAAGGATGCAGTGCAATTTATTTAAATATTTCTGTGACCTGTGAGTCTCTATGGCATGGACAGTGTGCTCTCTTTTCATATCTGCCCTCCCTACTGCAACCCCAGCCCCCGGCATGGTGGTTGTAGCCTTCAGTGAATACTAGGGTCAAAGAGTCATGAAATTTGAGATTTGAAAGAGACCTCAGAGATCAGCTGGCTCAATTTCCTTGCTTTACAAGCAATTAGACTGTACTGTATTTGAAAGGAAATCATGCCTAAAGGAAAGACACTGCATAAGAGAGAGGTTTTTGACCTGGAGGTGGCCTCAGGCAAGCATGTTAACCTGTGTGGGCTTCAGGTGTTTTATATGTAAACTTACTGCCTGAGGACGGTGGGCCAAACCTTGTAGCTAACCCCCCTCAGGTGACGACATGAATTTTTATATCTTCCTCCTTTTAAAGTTTGAAGAACATTAGGAGGTTTAAAATGCTTAATCTTGTAAGTTATCCAAGAAGGAAGGGAGGGAGGGAAGGAAAGAATCAATGAAAGAAGATGCACAAGTTTACAGAAGGCATGCTGGAAATTTGGACATTCCAGAGTCTTCATTTCAAAGCCAGCTTCTACATGTGAATTTGGGGAGACTTTGAGTATTCGAAAGCATGCCAAACCACTTTGCTTCTAAACTGGATATCCTTACGAGGAGATCTTAAGATATCAAAGGATGAAAATCTTGTCCTCATCATTGCACGGAAGAGAACAAGAAATTCAGAAATATGTCAAAGATTCATCTGTAGCATCTCTGCTCGTGCCCTAAATATTACAGTCAATTCTTGTTATTCACAGTAGTTATTGTCTATAAAGTCGCCAGGAACACTGAGTTAGTGAATAATGAACCATTGCTCCTAGGAAAAAAACAGGGTTATATTCCTGTGAGCCTCTGATCACAACATTTCCATTAACCAATCAATACCTAACCTTGTTTTGTAAGTGTACTTCTGTTTAAAACACTTTATTTAATATATATTGTTGATTCATTAACATTGAACTCATGGCCAACAGCACTGTGACTCATGCCTGAATGAAGCTTATCTAACACATATTAATGTTTTCTGCATAAGGCACTTCCCCTCCGCCTTGCGCTTAGGGGATGCTAGACAGCACTTAAGCACGGCATTTGGGGGGCATTTTAAATAAATGAAATCCCCCCAAAATCAGATAATAATGCAAAAGATGTGGTACTAAAAAGAACTGAAAAAGGACATTTGTTTACAGTATCTGAGCTGAAACAAGAAGGCAGAGCGTCTCCTTATTCAACATCCGCTGGAAACGTATCAAGCCACTCAGTTTTTGTGTTGCTCTGCACACGTGTACAAATGACCAAGAAATCACCTCGAGTATTGATTTTGCTCACAAATAAATGTTAGTAATGTCAGCTAAAGAATGACAAGGTTCATAAATTTGGAAAGGAGAGCTTTATTTCTTATAAAGGGCTGCAGCCTGCAGGCTGGCCACCTTGCAGGCTGGGAGGCAGTAGCCCTGGGCAGAAGCCAAGAGGGAGCGCTTCAAGGGAACTGAAAGGGAAACAGGAATCTATGCTGAGCAGGTGGGCGAATGCACATAGTTAACAAGCTATAGGAGGAGTCATGAATATTTATGACAGGAGAAACATGTGTGTGCACAATTGAGCTTCATGCCTCTTCATGGGATCCTCTTCATGTTCAGAAATGGTGGCGTTGGCATGGTCTGAGGGCGGAGTTTCGGCTCTCTGACATCCAAAGGTGAAGCAGAGGACACAAAGCCCTCTGTGCGCAGCCTCCCTGGACTGGCCAGAACCACTCCAGGGTCTCTTATCAGGAAGGAACGCTGGTCAGTTGTGTCGAAACCGCAAAAAGAGAGGACAGCTTTAGGCAGTTGACTGAAATTAGCAGTGGAGCAAGTCTGTCCAAAAGGCTGGTTCTGTTTAACACTTAGGGAAGAAAGCCTAATGGTGGTGTGAACTAAAATAAAATCCTAAGCCCCCCAGCTGTCAGACATGCCTCGGCATGCCCCACCCCCGTCTTGGAGATGTCCCTTGTAACTCATTAGCAGGCCTAGGGCTGTACAGGGCGGGGCTTGAACCACACCTGTAGGTCCTCAGTTTACCCAGCAGATCTCATGAGTCTAAGTGTATGGCCAGTGACTTGTCTCTGCTTGGCAGACTTCCTTGTCTTAACTTAAAACATTCCAAGCCTTTAGACAAAGCTTCATTTCTTTAACCAATTACAAATCAAAGAATCTTTAAACTTACCTATAACCTATAATCCCTACTTCGAGATGCCCTGCTTTTCTTGGCCAAACCAATGTACCCCTTGCATGGGTTGATTTATGACTTTAGATGTATAATTCCTGCCTCCCTAAAATGTATAAAACCAAACCGTAACCCAACCCCAGGGAGACCACTTGCTCAAAGCTTCTTGGGTGTGGCTCCAGGCCATGGTCACTCAAACTTGGCTCAGAATAACCCTTTTTAAATTATTTTACAAAGTTTGTGTTCTTTTCCATTGACAGCGGCCCGCAAGGGGAGGGGTATAATGAGGTGTGTCTGACCTCCCATCCCATCCCATCCCGACTGGGAACTCAGTTTTAAGGTTTCTTTGGGGTTCCCTAGGCCAAGAGAGGATCCACTCAGTTGGTTTGGGGGCTTGGGTTATTATTTTTATTTCTCAGTGAGGTGAATTCACAAATGCAAACATCTGTAAATAACGATCCACTGTATCTCTCGGCACTCCCCAGCCTTCCAAGCTCTCCCCTGCATTGCAGCTGCTAGGAGCCTAAGAACTACATGTCTCAGGTCCCCACATCAGTTGGATTCTTATTTAAATTCTGCCAATGACAGGAACTTAGATCGGGAAGGTGGGAGAGAAGGAGGAGCAGTTATGGTCCTTGAACACCGGTGGGTGGGCATCCGGGTTTCAGCAGAGGGCTGTGCCTCATTCTGCAGCACTTTCCAGACATTCTCTGTATCACCAACCGCCCGACTTCCTGGGCTCACTGGTGATTTCCTCTGGTGTTTGCCTTCCCCAGCTTTGCCAAAAGTCCTGTGAGTGCCTAATTCTCTGCTGTAAATGCCCTCCTGATAAGAAGATCTAGAGTGGTTTCTACGTCTGTGGCTAAAAGTCACGACGGCAAACCCATATCCAACAGTATCACTTACACTGAAACTTTACTGATTTGTTTCAAAATAGTACATTTAGGGACCAATGTTCTAACTGATTATCTAATGAACAAATTGTCTTCTCAGCATCCCAATTTGTATCACCCGGATGGCCATGTTCTGAAAAGCATGTCAAATGATTTGTGTTTTTACATATTCAGAGAGAACTAACATTTGTATGTTGCTTATTAAGTTCCAGGCATGACGTTAGGTGCTGGAGAAAAATGATCTGATTTGCTCCTTCCCATAGCCCGGTGGGGAAGGCAATATTAGCTTCTACAAAATGAGCCTCATAGAAGTTTAATTCCTTGACCAGGGTCATGAAAGTAGTAAATGGTGGAACAGTAATTCAATATAAAGTTTCTCACAACAACCCCGCTGTTGCCTCCTACAGCTGAATCATTTCAGATAATTTTCATACCTCCTCGTTCCCTCCCACCACCTCAGTCTTCCATTAGCCTTTAACGATTTGCAGGGGGTGGGGGAGAAACTTGAATGAAGTCAGGTTTTGATCGTAGGAAGGAATATATCGTATATTTTACATTTTATCTGATGCTAGCAATTAATGACAGTCGACTCATTTTCTCAATCACTGATGCAATTATGAAATCAGCGTGCACTACAGACAGCCGCGATGGCTTGCACGTCCCACCTAGATCAGTCGGGAAAAGATTGCCCCCTCTTCAAACTTCCGAAGTGCAGGTGGTGCTGAAGTACCTCTCCACTGCGTGAGCCATCAAAAGGTGCACAATTTGAAACACTTCTCTATGCAGTCTCCAGCCTCTGCAGGCTCTGAGGCTATGCCAGTGCACGGCTCTTATTCACCGTCTCATTTGAGCCTTGACAGTGTGAGCAATTTTGTGGGCTGGATGCCACATATTCATTCAACAAACCTTTACAAGCATCCGCTATGTGTCAGGCACAATGTCAATAACTAGATGTGTTCTTAAGTGGAGAAAGAGCCCTTTTTCATGAACAGGCTCAAACACCCACTCTATGCCCTCCCATGTGAACGTTTATGGGACTCAGAATCTTTTATGAGAGGGATGGTGACCATGTCTTAAGCTCATCCTTCCCCTCCTAAAATGTATGAGAAGGCAAGTGTCATGGGCTGAACGTTTGTGTGCCCCCAAGATTGATGTGCTGAAACCCCGACGGGAGCATGGCTATATTTGGAGGTGGGGCCATCGAGGTTAAGGTTAAGCGAGGTCATAGGGTGGGTCCCTGATCCGACAGGATTAGTGTGCTTTTAGGAAGAGACACCTGAGAGTTTATTCTCCTCCCTCTCCCCCTCCCTCTCCCTCCTCCCTCCTCCTTCCTCCCTCTTCCTCTCTGTCTCCCCTTCTCTCTCCCCCGTTGTGCACACATTCAGGAAAACCCGTCTGCAATCCAACTGGAGAGCCTTCACCAGACACTAACACTGCTGGCACCTTGATTTGGACTTGTGGCCTCCAGAACTGTGAGAAAATAAATTTCTGTTGTTTAAGCCCCTGAGTCTGCAGTATTTTGTACGGAAGCCCGAGCAGACTAAAAGAAGTATCAATGCCGAATGAGCCCAGCCCAACCAGGTAAACCTCCAAGTCACACAATAGGTTTGGTATTCCTGGTCCCTGGTCCCCAGCAGGAAGGAAGTACTGAGGACACCTTTGTTCCCTTCCCTGCCCAGGGCTGTGTCTGCCTTCCTGGGAGTGGAGAGATGACAACTTCATTAAGGGTGTGGACTCTGAGACCCTAAGGGATTTACAGGAGAAAGCAGCTAGGATGCCTAAGACAGGGAAAGGTGTAGGTAACCTTTGTCAACATCCTTAGCTGAGCAGTCACGGTCGGTCTACCCTGGAAAGTGAGAAAATAATTGCAGCCTCCTCCCCAGTACCCAGCATTCCCGCACCTCCAGCTCTGCCCAGGCGACACCTACACAGCCTGCAGGACAGGCCAGCCTGCTCGTCTCCAGTGTGCTCACCTACAACTCACCTAAACAGCAGCCACGAGGCTCCTTTATTTGTCAAAAGGCTCAATTAGGCCGGGCGCGGTAGCTCACACCTGTGATCCTGGCACTTTGGGAGGCCGAGGCAGGAGGATCAGTTGAGCTCAGTAGTTCCAGACCAGCCTAAGGAAGAGCGAGACCCCGTCTCTACAAAAAATAGAAAAATTAGCATGGTGGTGTGTAGTCCCAGCTACTTGGAAGGCTGAGGCAGAAGGATCGATTGAGCCCAGAAGTTTGAGGCTGCAATGAGCTATGATGTTGCCATAACACTCTAGCTGGGGTGACAGAGTGAAACCGTGGCTGTTAAAAAAAAATTCAAGTAGAGAAATATCTCTTCTAAATCTTCTCTGCCACACTTTACTTCATCTCTCTTTTCTTAAGCTCAGTTATGTCTTTTTCCTAATTATTGCTAAGTAGTCATTAATTGAGTAAACATTTACTGCTTCCCTGTAATGTGACACAGATGAGAATGGTGACCCTAGGACAGATGACCTTTTTCATAAACCCCCAAGTTTTCTTTCTCTCCATTCTCATTTGATTCACAAAAGTTGGGTTCATAATATCAATATCAGATGTGTTGGCATGTCAACTGGAGGGGAGGGGAGGGGAGAGTAGGTTTCTGATGAATGAATCTCATCTTGCCTAAAATATCTATTAATAGAGCAGTTTCTGATTTCCTGACCCAAACACACAAACTGAAACTTGGACACTTATTTCAAAGAGGTTAATCTGGGTTCAGATTTCCCCTTGACTTCTCAGTTCTCAGGATTTGTTCCTTTGTGTGTGAGCTGGGAGTCCTTAGGGTCTGCCTGCTTAGGGAAAAAAGATCAGTTTATTTGTTCTTAGTTTCCCCGGCCATCTCTAATGTTCCAGAGCTGTGCTGTCTCATGCAGTAGCCACCAGCCTCACGAGGTGCTTTAAATTAATTAAAATTAAGTGAAATTAAAAATTCAGCTCCTCAGATGCTCTAGCCACAGTCAGAATGCTCAAAAGCCACATGGGGTCAGCCACTACCATATCGGACAATGCAGGTCCAGAATATTTCACCATTGGACAGCACCCAAGTTCTAGTGAGGACCACAGCAAAGATTTCCACAGAGGCAGTTTGCCTGGTACTTAAGAGCACAGAGTTTGGGATCAGATAAGGGTGGGTTGAAATCCCAAGTCTGTCTCATATTCATATTGCTGTGTGACTCTGGGCAAGTTACTTACCTTCTCTGAGTTTCAATGTCCTTAGCTGTTACACAGAGATTATAACATTCACGGGGTAAATTTGAAAATTAAATGAGATATGATATGGACAATGCTAACCTCAGAACTCAACACTTGTAGCTGTTGTTCTTGCTAGTCCAAGTGCATCGTGAAGTAGGCAGAAAGAATCATTTTGCTCAGATGACAAATCTGGAGGCCGAACGTAAGGGACTTGCCTGAGAGACCTGCACAGTCAAGGGTGAACGTGATGTGCTTAGGCATTTAGGAATAAGATTTCCCACCTGGCTGGCTTCCTTGGACAAGTCAATTTGTGACCTTTCACTTCTGAAAGGTAAACAGCACAGGAGGTCATGAACTTGTCAACATCTTCATGTGTGTAGAAATGCTTGTTGGCACCAGGGCCCACAATTGAGGATTTCTGCAGGATGTTCAAGAAGAACAAAAAAAGAAAAAACTATTAAAACTGCTTTATGTCCGCATAGTTTGTATTCCTTGGAAGAATTTTTGAATTTTAGAATGAATTGCTCTTATATTCGATGTTTGCATTAATATTTATCCCATGCCTACTTCATATCAGATGGTATTTCATGTCATATGGCATGTTTTGAATGAGTGTGGGGGGAGGCATGGGAATGTGGGTGGGTGGGTGACTGGAATGGCGAGTTGGTGGTTAGGTGGGTACATAGATAAGTTTCTAGCAGTTGGATTAGGCCACAAAGCAGGTGGCTCAGCTACTTGGTGACTTGTAATACAAAGAGGTAAAATGACAGAAGCCTTGAATGTCAAACTCTAGACGTTTAGAATAGGGCAAGAACACAGGATTAGAGTCAGCAGACCTAGATTTTGTTCCCTGGATTACCATCTATTAACCAACCCATGTGGCCCCCAGAATATTATCATTTGGCTTCTTTACGCCCCAGTTTTATGGGCGAGGACATCTGTGCAATGGGACAAATGCTGTGTGCTTAGCCTATGTCACGGCTTTATATGGAGAACCAAACGCAATTCTGTGTGCGAGGCACTTTGTTACCTGTGGCTTTTTCTGCCCTAACTCCTGTCCCATCATCATTCTCCCCCCACCCCCACCTCCTCACCCCTCAAAGGCAACAACACTTTTCCGTCAGAGCACTTAGTGTGGATTGTGACTTTATATTACTTTACATAAGCATTTATTCAAGGTCTGCCTTTACCCCTAGGTAAGTTCTCTGGAGGCAAATACACTACCTCTTGTTTAGTACGTTTGCAAATACCATCTGCTTATGTAGTGTCGCCCTCCTTTCTTCCTCACCAACAGAAGCCTGATGGAGCACGTGACAGAGCAAGGCCAATGATGACAGCCCTGTGCCTGACCCAGGTTCTCTTGCACCTCATGAATGACCAGTAACTTTGTCCTGACCAATGAGATATCAACCCAAGAATCATAGAGTCTGTTAACTAATACCAGAAATCTCCTGACTCTAGGCTTTTTGATATATAAGAAAAAGAAAAACATTATTTTTTTAAGCCATCCTGGTTAGGCTTGCTGTTATCTGAAGTCAAATACAGTCCTAATTGACATACAGTAGCTTCAGCTCCAGTACCAGACAGTACTTGGTCAATAGTAGGTGCTCAGAAATGCTTGTAAAGTGAATGACTGGGTGAATATATAAATGAATGAATGAGTCATCAATCTTTATACCCTCTGCAGCACTTAACTCAGAACCTCACATCTCGTAGGCACATGATAAATATTTTTTAAATTAATTTGAAGAACCAACAGTTATTCTTTGGCACGTTGAAGAGAGGGGCCAGAAATACTTCCCTGAAAAACTCAACTGCCCGTTTAAAGAACAAAACAAAAAACTACCAGATATCCGAGTTGAGGGAAATAAGAAATTGAGAACATCTAGTACCCAAAAGCAGTGCTCCAATTTAGAAAGCTTAAAATAATACCACTCATCACTCATGTCTCCCAGCAAAGTACAAATTAGTGGCTTGGAAAATTCCTCCAAGCTCGGGGGTGACACAGACATTAGCCTCAATAGGCAAAGCCCTGGTGGCCTGCTAGGCCGGCTTCCCGGGGAGGGTTTGCCCAGGCTCAGCGAAGTCCAGACAATCTCAGGGTGCCTAATTTAAAACAATCACTGCGAAAGGTCAGATAAAATAGAAATGCTCAGGGAGAGAAGTGTTCCCAGCGCCGACCCAGGCAGCTCCCTGGCGGCCCCCGGCTGCCAGCAGAGAGCATGAAGGACTCCCCAGATGAGCAGCTGGCATCACCTTCTAATCCCCTGTCTTCATCCCCACCTTCGGCAGGAAGGAATCAGGCCCGCTAAGTCCTCCGTGACAGCTATGCAGATGGCCCGGCCTTCCCTCCGGGGAAGCATCATCTCTGGTCCACTTTGTCCCCCAGCAAGAAATGGGGCTGGGAAAAACACAAGGCAGATTACTGAACATGAATTATTAATCCCTATTAGCATACAGAAATGCTTTCAGTGACAAGCACTGCCGAAACATTGCTCGTGGCAGCTAGGCCCATGTGCATGGAAACAAAACATATGTTCAAATATAGCAGCAACGATTATGGAGTGGCCGCTCCGCCCCAAACATGGAATTCAATAATGTAGGTATGGACAGCAGAACACAACTGGAAAGGCACAAGATTCCCAGTCAGACAAGCGAGATTCTGATCCCAGCTAAACCATTTGTTAACTAGTTGCTTCCATGAGCCTCAGTTTTCTCATCTAAATAGTAGGTTTAATAATATTTAAGTCCCAAAGCTACATGTGGCTATTAAGTAAAATAATGTAGATAAAATGCTTTGCAGAGTGCCTAACTGCTTGCGTGCATGATAAATACACATGCATGAAACATACACATGCATGTGCACACTTCTGCTTATTCGGACACTGTTCTTTATCATGCTCCATGGAAGAGGAAACTGAGGCTTGGGGTGCAAACAGGCAAGGGACAGGGCTTGTGAGCTGTAAGAGCCAAGGCTCCATGGCTTGCACCTTCCCCAGCCCTGCCTGCTCGCAGGAGGTTGGAGTTCAGCAGGCAGCCAGGCATTGAAAATGTCTTCGCCATTCAGCACCGCTGCTCTTTGAGGCAATGGAAGGTTTCTCTCTCTCTCTCTCTCTCTCTCCAGGTTTTCCACTCTCCTTCCTTGTCCCCGGCCTGAGCCTTTAGTTCTGGTTCTGACACCTGAGACCAACAATTGCTCAGCTCATCCGAGGATCCTCAGGGCTAAGGAGCTGGCTGAGCCAGATCAAGTGGAAATTAAAAAGGGCCCCGGGGACTGCTGACCCGAGCTTCATTAAGCCCTAATGAAAACCTGCCAGGAGGCTGAGCACAGGTGCTCATAAGATTTTTTTTTTTTTCTTCTTTCCTTTGTGGCAGGCTTTTATATGATTCTATGTCTGGAAAGTCAATAGTGAACTTAACCAGAGGCAGAGGCAGGGGCCAGCAGACCAGGGTGCCTGCAGCCATACCTTCCAAACCAAAAGAGGGGCTGTGGTCTCATCCCTGTGTCTGATGTCGGGAAGGTCCTTAAAGAGCTAAGGCACAGGTCAGCGGGACAAAGTCACCTCTGAAATGGGAGGGGAGTAGTTATCCCATATCACACAGTAGGATTAGCAGCTCAGGCTGTGGATAGGGAGATAAATGGGGGAAAGGAGAGAGGAGGATGGCAGGAAAAATCTAACATTTCTTAGACTCTAAGTTCATGACTAGTGTTCCTTTCACCCAACAGCCACCTCCATCCCACCAACAGACCCCTGAACCTCTTGGATATCTTCAGACTGAGGAGTCTATTGCAGCAGACATTTGTAGGGTTTTTGGCTATTCATGTCCATTTCGCTTTTGACAGTGGCATTCAGATTTTCTTCTGGGAGACTCCTTCTCTCTCACAAATGCAGTCTGGGATAGCCAAGGAGCACAGCTATGGCACTCGAGCGGGACTGATCAGATACTCCTCACTAGAACATGAATCTTGAGCCGTGACAATGAGCATGAAGATGGCAGATGTTCACACATGCCAGCAGCTGCGCTCTGGTGGGACTACCCAAACGCGTGCTGCTTTGACCCTTGAGTTTCCTGAGTCCCTGTTCCCTCTGGCCCTCTTCCTCAGCCACTTCTTGGAGCTGCCCTTCTCCAAGTCATCTTAAACAACGGCAAATGCAGCTAATCACATTGTTGCCTGTGGTCACCTGGAATCACTGTGGATGGGTCAGGCCACAGCTAACAGGGACAACATAAAGCAAAGGAAGAATTCCATGACAGTATGAGGGGGTGGCGACAGTGGACAGGGACTCAGAAGGAGCAAGACCAGAATGTTGATGACAAGGCAGTGTGATGAATTTCGTAAGACAGAAGTTTTACATTGGGCCGGAATATGAGAGTGTTTGTATCCAATGTAAGTGCTCACCAAAATGCATCGCCAGGTGGGCAGATGGACCTTTCTTCAATACTAGTCACTCTGCTCTGCAAATACCCAACATATGAAAGGATCCAGAGAACAAGATTGCAACTACGGAACGAAGAATGGAAGCTAAGAGTAGACTCAGCCACATGGATTTCCCCTCACCAAGGCCCTCCTGTCACCTGCTGTCACTCCAGATTGAGCAGCATACCAATGTCAGTCACCGACCTTAGCCATGAGGAGTGCTGCTATGATCACGCACCTCCGGGAGGTCACCCAGCTACCTGGAGGCAGGTTAATTACACCGGGGCCCTCCTGTTACCGAGGCTTCTACAATTTGTCCTTGTTGGAATAGACCTTTATTCTGGATTTGATTTTGTTCCTGCTTCCTGGCCTGTCAGGCCTCTGCCAGCACCGTCATCTGTCAAGTTCCCGAATACATTATTCACTGTCTCATACAACATTGCTTCTGACCAAAGAATGTACTCCCCAGGCAGAGGGGAAAGGCAGTGAGCTGAGGCCCATGCAATCCGCTCTGATCATGAATCCTATCGCCCAGAAGCACCCGGCTCTGCGCACTGGCGGAGTGGCTCACTGACGGCTCAATTACAGCGCCAGCTGGCAGGCAGTGCCCTCAAGATTGGGTGCTGTCTTTCAGGAGGCTGGGCACCAGGGTCCTGGGGACAGTCTGTGTTCCCCATAGCTGGGACACATGGATCCAAGGAGAGGGGGGGTGAGAAGGGCATTGCTTATGAACATTCCTAATGACCCAATTACACATAGTCAACTCCCTACACCCATGATTCTGACTCTTGCAGGAGACGGAGTGGAATTGGAAGCTGAGACTAACACCCAGATATGTCCTGCTATTCATTTTGCTGAGGAAAGAGTGGCTACCATGTTGGCTGGGATGATTGACTGAATTATCAAGGGGCAATTAGGCTCCTATACACAATAGGCAGCAGGAACTTAGGGGACCCTGGAACAGTCACACCACTGTGACCTGTGATAAAGGTTAATGAAGGCACAGCCCTGCCCCAGCGGGCACCCAGGGCTCAGAGCCCTCAGGTTGAGGACTCGGGTCTTGTCACCTGCCTGAGAGCTCCTCCCGTCAGCTACGTGCTCGGGGGAAGGCAAGGGGAAGTGGAATGGGTAGTGGAAGAGGGAAGTCACCAACACCAGCTATGGCTTCACCGGCAGTTCCAGAATTCATTCATTCATTCATTCATTCAACAGATACCTACTCAGCATCTCCTATGTGCCGAGCACTCTCTGGCCACAAGGGACATAGCGATGAATGAAATACATAAAATTCCCTTTCTTTGTGGAGTTTGTGTTTTCGTGAAGGGGGCAGATAATACACCACATAAATGAGTAAAATATACATCATGCTAGAAGGCGATAACGGGCACAGGGGAAAATGAGGGCAGGGCAGGGGGACTGGGTGAGGGAGGCGGTGTGTGACGTTAAACCATGTGGTCAGGGCAGGCCTCCCCGAGAGGCGACATCTGAATACGGCTGTGGAGCACATGGGGAGCAGGCCGTGTGGGTGTCCCCAAGGAGGGGCAGCCAGCGCACACATCCTGCGGTGGGGACACGCCAGCCGCGCTCGGGGAACAGCACAGAGGCCGGGTTGGC
This sequence comes from Lemur catta, assembly GCF_020740605.2. Taxonomy (NCBI): domain Eukaryota; kingdom Metazoa; phylum Chordata; class Mammalia; order Primates; family Lemuridae; genus Lemur; species Lemur catta. The sequence goes on from NC_059129.1 coordinate 30,101,016, forward strand.
TGGTGCAGAGTGAGCGAGGCGGATGGATCTGGGGACGCGAGGTCAGAGGGTCATGGGCGCCGGTCCCCGGAGACCCTGCATTCATAGTGAGGAGTCCAGTCTCCTGGAGGGCCACGGGGGTCCGGGCAGGATGGTGCGTGTTGATCTGACGACCTTTCACCAGGCGGGCTCTGGCTGCTGTGTTAAGAACAAACTGCCGTGGGGCAAGGGGAGGGGCCAGCAGCAAGTCAGGGGCCCAGGTGATGGCATCAGGGCTGTGACAGTGAGGAGGTGCAGAGCGGCTGGGTCCCGGATAGAGTTTGAAAGTAAAACCAGTGAGACTCGCTGAAACATTTGATATACTGTGAGAAAAAGAGGGGGCTAAGGATGTCCCCAAGGTTTCTGGCCTAAGCCACAGCGGTGGGGAAGATTGCACAGGCTTCAGGGGAAGCCACACACAGGGGGAGGTAGAGACGACCAGGGGTATAAATAAGGTGTGTGGCCTATGTCAGATATGTGTTTTGTATTTTAATTAATTCCCTTCTTTCCTCTTCTTTTTGCCTCGCATTATGTATAGGCTGGATGGGTGGCAGTTAAAATGACAGTTTATTTCATAAACTGCAGACTATCCAGACAGGCTCCTGCAAAAGCGGAGGTGAAAGAATGTATCAGGCAGAGTTTCTGGATGCGGAGCTGGAGGCTTGATTAATAGGAATGTAATTTGCTTCTTTTGTTAAAGAGCTGGGAGTATTTTCAGTTGTACCTGGAATATTGAACTACATTAAGTGGAGGTGTTGGGGGAGGAATCTATGCGGGCGGACAAGTGTGGCTGTGAGTGTTGCGTTACAGTGGACACTTCCTGGCTCCCCAGTACTCATTCCTTCTGGGGAAACACCTTTTCTACGTGATGGACCTCAGGTTTCTCCTCTGCGTAATGAGGATAGCGTCAGTGCCTGGCGCCACATCCCAGAACTGCAACTTCCAGCTTTGAACTGGCCCCTCTACCTGCCTCTTGAAAATGAGGGTTGTGATGCTCGGGAGAGACTGAATCTGCAGCCCATCTGACCACGGCCAAGGCACGGAGCCTTTGCCTTAGATCGGATGTAACCTTCACCTCTCCCAAGGGACAGAGCTCTCAGCCTTGAACATGGTCTAGTTGACCGTGGTCCTGTCCTTTTGTCCTGGTTCCCATCAAGCATTTCCATCCAACCAACACAGGATAAAACCCTGGTTCTGCTATTGTTTGTTGAAATTTGCTGTCTTGGAAGGATCCCAAAGGGTCAGGGTGAGTGGAGATGCAGAGACACAAGTGTATGCCAGGGAAGAGTCAGGCTGGGTGGACAGATATCCTGACCCTAGAGAAATCCTGATCTATCATGAAAGCAAAGGAAGCCTCAAGTGGGTCTCTGGAGCTAGAGAATGGCCAAAGGGCTCAGAGATTGGGGGAGAACTAACTAGGAGACCCCCGTGAAGAGGGGCTCCTGGGAAACCAATGAGGACACGTGCAAGAGGCAGAGGCAGGGGGATGTTGCTCCTGGCTGGTCTTACTGCTCTCTGACGGTAAGTTTCATGCTACAGAGAAGCCTGGAAGCCACACAGTCCCTGCTCAGATATTCCAGATACTGACACCCAGACTATAATTAGCCATGGTCTTTACACGTGGAGTCTTGGAATCTTGGCACCTGCAGCTGGCAGGACCAGTTTCTCCCCGTCCCAGTGCTATTCTGGCCCTAGCTCTGCCGCCTCCCTTACCACCTTGGAAATGAACCATTGCTGTCAATTTCCCATCCAGAGTCACTTTCAGAGATGTGCTGAGAAGCATTTTATTGAAGTTGGGAAATTGGAAGGCATCTCAATTTCTCTTGCACCAAGATTTTTATTATTTCCTTTGAAGTGAAATCTCAAATACACCAGACAAGTCTATGCTCAAATGAAAGTATGAAAATGCATGTAAAAATCAAAAAGAAGAGGTTTTCTGTCTGTCTCCTGTTTTGTATCCTCCATGTCCTTGCTTGCCTGCCTTGCGTTTGTTAATGAAAAGATCACCCCTGCACACCCACAAGCAGTAAGCCACACATAGCACCAAGAGCCCAGGGAAAAATTATTCTCAGATGTTAAGGTCTTATTTCATTCACTCATTTTCACTGTTTATACTTTGGAGACAGTCATCACTCCAATAAAACACAGCTATTTCAATTAGCATATTTCTATATGTTCTATAACGAGCATGTAGCACATTTATAATCAAATATACCAACAAGCTATTTAATTATATACCACAGGCCTTAGCTATATAGAATGGAATACCAATTATAAAAAAGAAAGATCTTGGACTTGGAGATGACATTATAGATTAGCAAATTCTGCCTTGTACCCAAGAGTCCTTCTGTAGCTGCTGTGACAAATGTGGATCCTTTTGAGGGAGACTCTCGTGGTCCGATCAGGAGAGTCTCCATGTGTCCTTACCAGCCTTCTGGATCTAATTAGGAAATGTCTTCTCCACAGGGTCAACCCAAAGGCGTTTCCTGGTGTCCCTCTTCCCTGCCCCTCCCCTGCCTGGTATATTGAGGGACCCCACAGGGGAGTCAAAATAGATCTAAGTGTGATCAGGGTAGACTGCTGCTCAGCTGCCTCAGTGCCAGTAGTGTTCAGTGGGATTTGGGACAAAGTCACCTGGACCTTACCCTAGGATGGGGCTAGTTCCTGCTACCTGAATGGCCTGGAAGTTGTGGCTGTTCCTGCACTCCGACCCTGTCCTGCATCGGCAGGCCAATGCACGAGCCCCTGCCTTGAATCCCACTCTGTTTTCCCCCACTACCCTGCCTCATGCCTCAGTCTTTCTCTGGGGTCCAAGCCCTTCCTTGGATGCCAGCCCACCGATGTGAGATCTTCGTATCTACTTGGCTCTTGGAGTCTTTGCAGCGCTCAATCCTGGTCCACTCCTGGGAGTTTGCTGAATCTTGTTGTGAATGGGAAGAAATAACTCACCTACTTTAGACCAGCTGTGCTCGACCATTCACGCACATTGTGCCCTCCTCTCCTTGAAGCTGGAACAGTGCTTCTGGTACAGTATCTGCTCAACCACACCCGAGCCTGCTATTGCCTTTAAACACCGGGTCTCAAACATCTGACACTGAGTCAGTCTCTGCAACTTCTACTCTACAGCCTAGTGGTCTCTGAACTTGGTCTTCCTCACTGCTGACCCTGTGTGGGCCCCTATTCCCTGCATGCCTCACACAAACAGGATGCTCTTCAAATATTGGCATACCAAAGTCTGACCCAGCCTGGTCAGTAACTGTTTAGGACTGGCCCCAGAAATTAGCATTAAATGTATCTCATGTTCCAGTGAGGTACACACAGGCAGCAATCCCTTGAAGACCATGTAAAGGGCTCATTCCTTAGTTCTACCCAGGCCTAAGCCCAGCCTTAAGGCTGCCTGGATGAGAGCTATTCACCCTCCAGCCTGGACGTTGAGAGTGCATGGCTGTTTATGGCCTTTGGCAAGGATAACTGGCACTCTTTCTGGCTTCTCCCCTGCTCTCAAATTCCTGACTCAGCGCAACTGTCCTCATTTCTTGATGAGTCAACACTTCAGCGGTGAGTTTGTTACTATTCCCCTGTAAGTAGTAAACACCATCCTATGCAAGAAATGAAACTACCCCTCAAGTCAAGAACTGGGGTTCTTTGATCACCTAGTAAATACATCCAACTCAAAGAAAATCAGTGGAGAAATGGCAGGAGAAAACTTGAAAACCCCTAGTCACTGGGAAATGATCCAAATAATGCTTTTTCTTTAGAAAAAAGTGGTTTAGATGGCAAAATGTCAGGAAATTCCACAAAGTCTTCTCCAATGCTAATGCTAGAAGTATAATGTTCTTGGGGAGGAGAAGAGTTTATGTTCATTCTCCGAAAGAAAACCACAATTAGAGTCCCTGTGGAGCCAACATTTTTCACATTCTTTACAGCAGACGTGCTTTATTAAAAGAGAACTAGAACTCAGCTATCAGCTGAGTTAATATATAGGCTTGGAAGCTCAAGTTCACCAAGATGCATCTGATGAACCAGCCCTGTGGGGTCAGGAGACCAGCGGGGTATATTTCAGGGAAGTAGAAGCCATTAAACACTATCACCTCAGTTTCTCGTGTGCCTCATACAGAAATGCACTCACAATTAAAATTAACCATTAGCTTGTAAATAAATTGCTTTCAAAGTGAATGCTTTATGTTATTATCTCTATCCTACCCAGTTTGCCTGCCTGGTCTTGGTTGTGATAAAATCTAAACCTTTATTTCTATCTAATAGGTCCATTTTAATCTAATCAGCAGTGGTTTGATTTAATGGAGAGCTAGCAAGAAGGATATGATGAGAAGTGTATGCTCAAAACTTACCAGTGCTAAATGTTATATTTTCTGCAGGGCAAAGATCATACCTGACGGCTAGTGTTCAACATGCCCATGAGCTCACTCTGACCACCAGTTCCAAAATACAAGTTACTCTCCATGACTTGTATTTTGTGTTTTGAGGCATCTATTATTTTATTGGCCTTTACCTTTCTTCCATATTAGGGAAATAGGCTCTATATTTTACCCCTCCCTTTACTTCTAACAAATGTCCCTTCCCCAAGCCCAAATATGTGGTTTTAGAAGTGACATTTATATTCTCCCAAGTTGCATGTTTTTACAAGTTGCCTCCTCTCTGCTCGTAGCTGTTGGTGCAGGGTGGGCACCTCATCTGGGCTGGGTGCTTGCATAGGATTTTAGAACTTAAACCAGAGTCCGAGCTCCTCCCTGGTGGCCAGTCTGGAAGGTATGCAAACAGGAAGGCCCGTGCCTTGTTTCCCACTGGAAAGAGATTGTCAATCTAGGAGGATGGAAACGACAAACTGAGAGAATCAGAGATAGAGGGTGACCGGACTGCATCCTGGAGATTTTTAAGCCCTCTCTCTCATTTGTCGTTGCAACTAGCTATGCCTGTCACGGTTTTGTGTGCCTTACTATGAATTTCCATTTTAACTTAAGCTACAACAAGTTGTTGTTTCAGTCACTTGCAACCAAAATAATTCCAATAAACATGTAAGGTATGGGCTCTTCCACCCATGTGCCTGCTTTTTAGGTGCTTTTCCCTCCCCGACAACCCACTGCCTCATCTCTAACTCACACAGTCCGACCTTTATTTCAACACCAAGTTGAAATGCTGAAGCCTTCATTAAAGATGGCGGCCAACATTTCCAGCTGCAGTGGTCACACTCTCTCCTGTTCTATTGTGTCCACTTTTCCTTCATGGCAGTTACATTCTCCCTCATGGTAAAGCTATATATATATATACTTGTCTGGTCTTATCTCTGAGCCTACATCAATTGGAAAGTTTTCTAAGGGTAGGCACTGTGTGATCATTGGCTTGCTATTCCCCATGATATCCAGGACTGGGTTGTCATGTGAGAAGAAACACTCATTTAACTCTCTCTTGAGTTTCTTGTGATTTCTCCAAGAATTGGGAGTAAAGTTCTGGAAGTAGTTAAGTTTCCTGATCAAGCACATTTCAAGTAACAGCACTGCATCCTAAGCATGAGTTAGTTCAAGTGTGTAGGATACACACTTTACCCACATGAAGGTCATTTGGTATACAGACTCTCTTTTCCTTTCCTAGGGTGTAAACACATCATTTCTGCAGAGCAGCAATACCCATGGGGACCTCCCTTTATTCTGAGCCATTGTGAGGCGCCAGGATGTTGCTGGAAGACCACCCGCAGGGTACTACTCACTGAATTTGGGGCCACGATCAGAACACATCAACTTAGGATATGGAAACTAACAAAACCAGCATCCAGCAATTTACTGAAGTCGCTGCCCTAAGAGATCATCACGAGCCTGGGAGAGCAGTAGTGCACATTAAACACCTCCCATGCTTTTATGGATATTGTTTCTTACTCTGGGACTACCCCATTCCAAACCTTCCCTGACTGTTGGCTCTTTCTTATTTTTCAAGCTATCCTTCCCAGCCCCAGTCCCCCTTAGGCATTCTGTCTGCCCCCTCCATTGGAATTGTTTCTGTCTCTCTGCAGTATTTCCCTTGTCCCTTTCTTATAGCTCTTCATATTTGCTATATATGTTGCTTTACCATTGTCCTGCCCAAGTCTGTCTTCCTGACTAATGGCCAGGCTGGAGTTTGTTCTGGGTGTCCTCTTTCCCCACGTGGGGTCTGGCACAGATTAGGTGCTCAGTCAATATTTATTGCTGGCAGCATCCCACAATTAGATAATGACAACAGGAGATATTTATCTTCTTGCATCTAGGTAAGATTGAACCTGATTAAGCAAAGCAGATAGGTGTCTGGTAAACTCCTGTGGCATTCCAACAGAGGAAAAACTCATAACTTATCTCAGCAAACACTTATAACCCTGGTGTGGTTTGTTCAGTGATGATAAATATGTTTGTCTTGTCATTTCATCTTTTATCTGCTGTTTGTTCCTCTTTGCTGGACTGCAAAATCCTCGAGTGGAGAGATACTATTACCTTTGTTTATAACCTACCCTGCATCCAGAATAAGATAATAAACATAGTGGGTGAGTCATCAATGATTGATTAATTGATCAACTCAGTTAATAAACATTTTCTCAGCTTTATATATCTGTGTGCCAAAGATATACAAACCACAACACTTTTCTTTAAGGGCTCTCAGTCCAGTTAGAGAGACATTACATTTTATTACAGTTTGTTGTTTTTTTGTTATAGTTTGAGCTACAGTGGAGACATTGACCAGGCCAATATGAATACAAAGCAAGGGGTAAAAAATTCATCCCCAAGAAGAGCTTCACAGAGGGGAGGGTATTTGAGCTTCATTGTGCAGGTACATTGGCCATCCAGGGAAGAAAAGGCTTGAGGCTGATGGCCTCCTATGAAGGTGCCATAACTTTATGCCCAAATACAGCACAATTGTGTTTGCTTGGCAAAACCAATACATATAATTCCTTACGTGTTACCGAATGGGTCTCATGGATACTGAATACAGCATGACCAAGCTACAAAGCACCAGAATGCTGGATTGTAGCCTCAGCAACATGGCTGCAAATAAGTCTTATCTACTTCCTGAGACTTGGTTTCTTCAACTGTAAAATAGGCATGACAATTCCATTCAAAGGAGAATTCAAGTGTGAAAGTATTTCAAAACTCTATTGTAGTCCCCGCAAGAGGCTCTTGCTTTCCTTTGCTCTGGTGCTAAAACTCCACTGTTACTTAAGGTTTATCATGACCTATTGTGTCAGTCTCACTTTCTTTCTCTCTTTTAAGGAGATCATTGTTTCCATGTGGAAAGAAAAACTGCAATCCCCCGTGCTAGCCCAAGGAGGAGTGGACAGCGCAATGGGACGGGAGAAGCAGTTAAAATAGAAAAATAATAGCACGGGGCTGAAGTTGCCCCTGACTGCCCATAGCTGCTCTCATTTTTATAGGCCATTAAAACCCACAATCACTGTAATGTTTATGCATTATTGGGGAGATAAATTGCATAATTTTCATTTTGCAATTTAAATGTAATTATGATCTTACTAATGACTAAAACCTGAATTTGCTAGACTATCAGTTTTTCTAACCCTTGCCAAAATTATAGGTAATTACTTAAGGCTTACAATAATTATAAGTCCATCTCTTAAATAATTAATGTGCACTTTCATGGCACAAAACAGCTAGTAATCAAACGACCTCTGCTTACACTGCAAACCCATGCAATTAGGCCTATTGTGTAGAACTGTGGAAATATACCCATTTGCAAGAGTGCCTTCCATTGGCAAGCTGAAGCACAGGCTTGCTGTGTTTTATAGCATCAAATAAGGAAGAATTCCCCAGCTGCCAAAAGGCCAGGAAAAGAAAGTGGTCAACAAAATATTAGGAAATTCAGTCTTAATCTACAGTCTACTATTGTAGCTGGTGGGAGCAGGGCTGAGGAGGGAAAGGAAGGTAGACGATGCTTCTAGCTATGGACTTGCAAGAAATGTGAAAAGACCTAGTTTTCACACAAGAACTAAGTGTAGGATGTGAGTAGAACTTACTAGCTTCTTTTTGGTGATAAGTTTTGGTTCTCTTTCTTGAGGAAATGTGCCAGTTCTATCCCATAACAAACAGAGCACTGAGCTGAGCTTCTAAGACATGGGGAGAAATAAGGCCGGGTTTTCACCCTTGAGGAATGAACCCACCAGTGTGTGTGATGAGATAGGAAAATGGAAAATTAGAATACGCTCTGATACGGGCTGCAATTTCCCACAAAGTGGTAGTGGCAGATATGCAAGCGCTGAGCCACGAATAGTATTTCTCGCTATTTACTATTCTACTCAAAAAGAACTTCTAAAGGTTTCTGAGACCAGAGAGGGCCAGTAAGGAACATTCCAGGGACCTGCATACCCTCACACACCCTGCTGCAGCCCCTAGGGTTAGGATCTCTGGAGTCAGCATGATGAAGATCCCCTCCAGGTGACAAGGCCAAATGTCCTTGATGTGGGGAACACTGGGGAGAATTTCTGGAGTCTTTCCAGCACTCTGTACTCACGGTTTCCCCCCTCAGTGCTTTCTGTCCTAATCACACCCCTGATCTGAGCCTCAGCTCCACCCCTATCTCCTCCAAAGAGCCTCTCCAAATAGCACAGAGCCTCCCGACTTTTCCCTCTTCACGCATGATTTGTGATTATTGGAGGAGTGCTGTGATGGCTCATTTTAGGCATCAACTTGGCTGGGCCACAGTGGCCAGATCTGTCGTCAAACATTATTCTGGATGTTTCTGTGAGATGGTTTTTGGATGAGATTAACATTTAAAACATCAGACTTTGAGTAAAGCCGACTACACTCCGTAATGTTGGTGGGCCCCATCCAGTCAGGCAAAGAGCTTAGTAAAGCAAAGACTGATCTCCCTCCAACAAGAAGGGTTTGTGCTGGCAGTTGGCCTTTGACTTTAAATGCTCTTCTCCAGTCCTCAGCCCACCCTGTAGATTTTGGACTTGCTGGCCTCCTTAATCACATGGGCCAATTCCTTAAAATCTCTCTCCCCATAGATAGAGAGATGCATAGATATGTAGACACACACACACACACACACACACACACACACACACATACACACACGCCCAGCTGGTTCTGTTTCTCCAGGGAACCCTGATTAAACAGGTGTCTCGGTTTCATGTTAGTAGACTTAACTGCAGTCTCCTATGCTCCAGGAAGAATTTGGAGCCTGCATCTCTAAGGCCTTTCCCTCGGCCAGCTGAATCCTTGACCCTTCAGTAATGACTCTACTATGGGCTTCAAATAATCTCATCCCAGGGGTGCACACTCTGGAAAACCAAAATACTGTTACGATTCGACGCTTAGGTTGAAGTCATTTAGGGAAATAATGAACCAACACTGAGGCAGAAGTCCCTGCCCAGTCTCCTGCCTAGACGGGGTTAGGCTTCAAATACATGTGTCCTTGCAGGACCAAGGTATTTTTCTGTTGTACCACTTATCACGATGAATTGGTTTTTAAATGTAATATTTGTTTCTTATCTTCCTCTGCATAAGACTATAAAACTCCAAGAACGTAGGGAACAGCCACATCTGCAGTAAGCTCAATGGCCCAATAAATACATGCTGTCTAAATGACTAATCAATTCAGGCAAAATGGTTAGGCAGAACATTTGTGACAACAGCATTTCTTTTTAATGGCCCAATTCAAGTCGTCAACCTCTCCACCACCATCATGATTTCCCTCCACCCAAACCATTAAAATTCCAGCCAGTCTTAAGGAAAGACCCAGAATTTCCTATCAGGACCGGACAATCTTCTCTGCCTTACCATGTGCTCATCCACACTCCCATCTCTCTCCGACGGGCTGGGTGGACTCCACTCCCTGGGGGACCCACTCTGTCAGAGCAGAAGCAGCCTGGGTCACTGCCCTACAGGTGGAGGATACTCTGCCTGATCCTCCCCACAGGATAAGAGCATCCTCACAAAGAAGCAGTAGGTGGAACTTTCCAGAAACGTGAGATCTGAGGATCTTGGGTGCAGTCCTTTCTTCACCTGTATGCCAAAAACTTTCAAACTCATTCTTAAGGGGCACCTCTTCTACCTGTCAGAGTAGGAAAGACTTTTCTCCTCATTTCCTCTTCTCAGAACTTTCCATCTCTCAATCTGTGCTTCAAGTGGCATCGTGTGTGCCAAGGGGTTGGTTTTGCGGTGTATCATTAGTTCTCCCCTCCTTTGGATTTCCATTAGAATTTGTTCTTTTAAGTTCCTTACTTATCTGATTCCAGAGCAGAGTTTGGCCAACAAAGGGCAGCTGTAAAGGGAGTGCTGTTCCTTGACTGTTTCTTGTCATCTCAGCAATGCTTTCTCCCATGACAAAAAAGGCATCTGCTCAGATCGTGAACGCTGGGCCGAGAGCAGGCGGGGTCAACCTGTGTGCGTCCCCTCGTCAGGTACTCGGACCTTGACTCCTGACATTTAAGAGGAGTTTGCGCTTAGCCCACAGGGGCTCTGGCAGGTGGGTTCGCAAGACAAGACCAAGCAGCCTCCCTCCTGAGATGCCTAAGCTCAGAGGCAACCATTTCATCCTGAAGCAAAGACAGTAACATCTAGGACTCTGGATAAAAGTTGACCAACTGTGGGGCCCAAAAAAGGCACCTCGTACCCTTGCTTCCTCTTCCTCACTTGGTGAATTTATAGAGTTCTTGGTGGAATGCGGTGTGATGTACTAGACCCTATCTTTTCTGCAGAGAAAAACATTTGCTGATATTCAGGGAGGTAAGAGGTTAGATTCCAATCCCAACGCCTCCACCTGTTGCTGTGTCCTTTTAAGGAAAGTCACTTTCCCTCTCTGGGCCTCACTTTTGCAAAAGTAGGAGTTCAAATGCTCTATTGCTGGTAAACTTTGATTCTAAGATCTGACTCTTCTCACCACGATCTCCAGCAAATAGTGAGAGACTTACACTTCTTCAATATAATCAGTAAGTTAGTAAAAACATCAAGTTTTATGTCTGATGTTGAATGTCCTCACCCTGCCATGTGAAGGATTTGCTGAAAGTCAGCGTGCAGGATTGCTGAAATCTGCAGTTGCTGGAGAAGCCATCCCACACCTTCTCAAAATCCCCCCCAAATTTTTGGCTGTATCCCCAGCCTCTTCTGCACAAATAGAAAATTCAAACTAGTTCTCAAAGGAGTGCTCAACAGATTCTATCTCTTCTGACAATAGGACTGTGCACTGACCTCATGCCAGCTTAGGAGTCTATGGGTAGAAACCCTACCAAAGCTGTCACCTTCACACCTCATCACCCTCGAGCAGAGGGTCTGACTCTAAGGACAGCACAGACACTGTTGTCCTCACAGATGAGCTGAAGTTCTTATCCCTCAGCATGTTGCTCTACAATGAGAATCATCCTCTTGCATCCACAACGTGGTGGCACATCAAGACATAAGGAGCATCTCCTTCCGAGTTAGAGGAGTGAGAACCATCAGTCCCTGGTTGCTCAAGCCCCACCCAAACCCATCGCAAAGGCTTGAAAACCACTAGCTTGGCCCCCACAGTCTTTGAGCCAATGGGAGCCTGGCTTGAGATTAAGCAGGTGGGTCTGGGAACAGAGTAGCCCCTAAGCTGCAGAAGGCCATGGCTGTGCTTGCTGTATTCTTACACCCCAGTTTCCTGCATGGATGATTTCTCCACATTGTCAAAACTGAAGTGTCACTATTAACTGCACACTCCACAGGCTTCTATATGAAGGGGAGAAAGTATGACCAAGAACATTGAGCTTTGGAATCAAATGGATTTGGCTCAAATTCCAGCTGCAATGTTCTTAGCTCTAAGGTCTTAGGAAAATTACCTGTTCCCTAGCTATTTCTTGACCTCAATTTCTTGGTGTGAGAGATTGGGATGATAACTTTCTGGCACAGTTATTATAAGGTTTAAAAATAGTTCTTAGAAGGTACAGCATCCAGCACATAGTAGGTACTTAATACATGAGAGGTGTAATAACGATTACTGCTAAGTGCTGGCACTTCAGGGACTGTTTGCAAGTTCTCTTCCTGCCCACCAAACAGAGCTTCCATGTCCCATCTTGATATCCTATGAGGGCTTTGCCATTGGCTTGCACATGACATTTTTCCTCCCTAACCAGCACCTTGTTTGATTTAGTCTAGTTGCATGTCAACTCCAGGTTCACTTTTTAACTCTTTTTTTAACCCCAACTCTGGAACCTGCAAGCCAAGCACTCTCACCTACACAGGCTTGGCTCCCAGAACCCCAGATCTGAACCTCAGTCCTCTGCCTGAACCTGGTCATGCCACCTCCTACTAGGCCTTTTCCCCAGGAGGTGTGAGTCTGCTGCCTCTACCCTCAGCCATGTCCCTTGGCCCAAACTGGAGACTGCCTCTTGCCTAACACCACCTCAGCATCTGCAAGCCCAGGAGGACTCTGTCTCTATGGCCCACCAACTACAGCAGACCTGAAGTCAATACAGACCCTGTTTTGCACCAAGCCTGAACTGAACACCGATGTGGACCAGTGAGGGACCACTGAGGGCCCGTCTGTCCAGGTTTGGCTCTTTCTCTGCCCTTCTCAAATCCTGAGATTTATATTTGCTATTTACAAGCCCAGCGGAATTAGGGCATCTCTAGGTTGTATGACTTCCCCGGTGTAGTACCATAAGAAGGCAGCCATGATTTCTCACCAAGGGAAACCAATTTTAAATCTCCACTGGGTTCTGTATGAGGGGCCTGATGATTTCCCTGAGCACCTCTGTTTATTTCACAAAGGAATACACAGTGGACCAACCGGGGAAATCTCATAGAACAGACTACTATTCATTATATAAATGGATAAGAGTATTCTCATGCATACTGCTGGAAAGCATGTCTCTTCTGTTCTCTGGGTCTGCTACAAAAATTGTAATCCAAGTCACAACATTCTCTGATAAATGCTGGCGTGTGTCTTCATAGAAAAAGGAAACGTTTCCAGGGACATTTAACTCCATAATCTCTGCAAGTAAACCCACCACTTTCAGCAGTATCTTTGGTTAACGGAAAGAAACAAGGAGCTTCTTCCCTCACCCAGCCTCCTTATTCTTTGGATGGCTAGAGGTGCGGAGAGAATGTAGTGCCCCTTTTACTCTCAACTGAAGGTAACTGGGATACTAAAGATGAGTTACAGAATACCTTTTTCAAAATAAATGGACTATCTGCATTGGAGAAATATTTTTTTTTCCAGTGTTATTCCAGTTTTTTTCTCTATGGCAGCCCACTGACCTCTGCTAACAGACCTTTCTTCTGTATTCTTTTTTCATCACTGTAGTAGCCTCTAGTGAGCTTGCTCAAGTCAGGCTTCTCCAGCATCGGTTTCCCTTTCAGAGGGCTAAAAAAGCAGTCCTCATTCCACTTAGCCAGAAGAAAAATCTCTGGGCCCATCATGGTCACCAGGATGGGCTCTCCAGGGACTCCGGCTGTCAGCAGCAGGTGCAGAGACTCTCAGAGTTCCTAGACAACCAAGACATGGTTTCAAGAGAGCTGGCAGTAGTAAAACCGTGCAGTCATCCTCCCTTATGTGTGGGCATACATTCCAAGATTCCCAGCAAATGCCTATAACATGGGATAACACTAACTCCTACATATACTGTCATATGTCACTTAGCAACGGGCGTACTTTGTGAGAAATGCATTGTTAGGCAATTTTGCTGTTGAGCGAACATGACAGAGTGCACTTTCACAAATCTAGGTGGCACAGCCTTCTACGCACCTGAGCTGCAGCCTATTACTCCTGGGCTGTAAAGCTCTACAGCGTGTTACTGTACCGAATACTGTCTATAGGCAATTGTAACACTACACTAAATATTTATGCATCTAGACATACCTAAAGATAGAAAAGGGACAGTGGAAATATGGTATCATAATCTTATGGGGCCACTGTTGTATATATGGTGCTGTTGGTCAAAACATTGTTACGAGGTACATGACTGTACTATGATTTTTCTTTACATATATACCTACGGTAAAGTTAAACTTATAAATTTGGCACAGTAAGAGATTAACAATCATGACTAATAATAAAATAGAACAATTATAATGGTATACTGTAATAAAAGCTACGTGAATGTATTCTGTCTGTCTGTCTGTCTCTCTTTCAAAATATGGTAATATTTTTGGTCCACAGTTGACCTTGGGTACCAGACTATGAAAAGCAAAACTGCAGACAAAAGGTGGCTACCATACCGAGTCCAGTATCGATCCGACTGCTGTGCACCCACCTATTTTCAAAGCCCCTTTCCCCTCCTCCCCCTACACAAGAGTCCCTGTCTTCCCGCCTGCTGCCCGTAGGTAACTCTTCGTCCAGCGAGCACAAGCCATCCCTCACAGACATTTAGTGGTAATTACATTGGCTTGCATCAGCAAGCCAAGCCATTGGTTCCCATTTGTGAACATGACTAATAAGCCTCTATGTCTTCCAAAGCCTAAACATAGCTCCTGCCTGATGAATAACCTCCCACTCCAGCCAACTTTGTGTTCTCGCACTCAGGAGTGAAATGGGGGTGATTAAGGATTGATTATTGAATCTATTTTTGTTGTGCTCCCTGGTGCGTGGTAGGTGCTTGTACAGAGGGTGAGACGAGGAAGCCATCAGCACAGGCGGGCGCCCCCCACCATGGGCCCAGCGTTTTCCAGAGGCTCAGATGCGGGCTTCCGCTCTAGCTCAGAAGAAAATCACATGTTTAAGAGTTAGGTTAGTGGGGCAGCGTGAGAGGAAGAAATAGCAGCAGGGCCAGGGGGGAGGGAGGCTGGAGAAGGACTCAGACAGAAAGAGCCGCAGCCCCCGCCCTCCACCAGGAGCAGGGTATCACATTCTATTGCATTTAATTAAACTTAACTCTTCATTCATTTTCTAAATTGTGACATTTAAAATTTTAAACTAGATGTAAAACATTTTCATTTTGTCATAAAAAAGTGTCAATCTCTATAAGAAATAGAAACGTTCCCCCCACCACCCCCTCCCCAGAACTCTGTAACTGTCCCTTTAATTAGGCACTCATTAATAAATCTATCTTGTTCTCAAATCCCCACGCACTTGGTACAGTAGTTCATTAGCACAGGAAGAGGCAATTTAGATTTCCTCAGATAATAGCATCTGCCGCTAATCAAATTAAGGCAGGATGTGCAAATGTATCTAAAGCTGGACAGGCTCGTGTCGGGTGAGGTGAGGGGGAGGGTCGGGACAAAGAAAACTGTCTTTAAAATTACAGCCCCACGTCCCCATTATAGGAGGCAGTCCTGATTTCACGTATCTTGCCTTATTTTCCCTATGAAAAGATTTTTCATGGTCATAACATTTATGTTGATATGGAGCTTGTCACATCTTATCATCCTACCTAAAAGCCATAGACAGTCACTACCAAAGGACTCTCTGAAATCCGTTGATTCATTTAGTCATACAATTAATATTGATTGGGTTCTCATTACATTGCCCTGTGACAGCCCTTGGGGACATGAAGGGAGAAGAAAGACGCATGGAGGGCATTCTGAATTCTGTGTCCCTCACATGAAGGTGGGTGGAACCACACTCACGCCAACCCCCAAATGCTGCCACAGCCACCACCACACATGCACAATTGGTTATTCCTTCCTTCCTTCATTCATTCTTTAAGCAAGGTCTTTGAGTCAGACACCACTGTGGGCACTAGAGATACAGCCATGGGGGAGACCAGCTGCCCACCATAAGGTAGCAGAGGTGCTATGAAGACAACACAGCAAGGTCACGAGATAGATCACGAGGGGTGTAAGCCATTGAGGGTGCTAATCTAGTTAGGGTGGTTGGGAAAGGTCTCTGAGAAGGCGACCCTTGAGCAGAGGCCATAATCAATTCAAGTGAGTTACAAGATCTGAGAGTCATGCAAAGATCAGCAGAAAGACCCCAAAACCTTGAGAGAAGAGCCCAGGGAGATGCAATCTGGCTTCAGGGACAACACTCTTACCCTGTGCTCAGGGGACCAAGGAGCCACACTGAGGTCAGTGGAGACCCGGGAGAGTCAGTAAAGAGTCATTCAAGACAGAAGGTGGGAGCAACTGTGCCACCTGCTGCTGAACCTTTGGGTCAAATGAGCAAAGGGACGTGACTGCGAGATTTGGTGGAATGAAGATTGTTACTGACTTTGCCAAGAGTAGTCTCCATGGGTGATAAAGACAAAAACCTGATTGTTGCAGGTTGAAGAGAGACTACAGACAAAAAAGCAGAGACAGTAAATGCAGACAACCTTGTGGAAGAGTTTGGTTATGGGTGGGAGACCACAGGCCCTAGGGAGGGCATAGTTTTAAAGATGCGAGCTGTTAGAGCACCGTCATCAGCAGATAGAAATGCTCTGGAAAGGGAGAAAGCCAAGAGTGAACATAAAATGATCATTGCAAGGGGAGAGTGTGGTCTAGTGGTGACCTTTGTCTTAGAGAGGTGCAAGACTATTTTCTCCACTCTGTAAAGAGGGAAGGCAGAGAACGAACAGGTATAAAACACAGACAGGCAAATAAATTAGATGGTGCCAAGGTGGCATAGTTCTTCCACTGCTTCTATTTACTCAGTGAAATATGAAGTCAGATTAGTCCAAGGAGAGGAGGGTATGAGAAGTTGGGGGACGTGAGAGAACTGACTCTAGAAATGTACAGGGACACGTGGGCACTGCTGAGGTTTGACTTGGGCATCGCAGTCATCAGTTTGAAGTGAGAACTGTCAACACGGTTGTGTGGCTGTCTCCAGCCAAGTTCAACTGCTGGGGCACAGGGCAGAGGTTGGAAGTTGAGTTGTTTTCCCAGGCAATTGAGATAGAAGGAGAGAGAAGCAGGGTAGTGAAGGATGTGTGCAAAGGAGGGATGATGAGGATGGATGTAAAATCTAACCTGGACCAGGAAGGAAGTGAGCATATTAGAGATGTAACAGAAAAGTGACAAAGTCAATGGATTGGTAGACCCATTGATGTCAAATAGAGGTATGAGAGGAAGTGAGGTGGAAACAACGGGGCAACAGTTACCACGGAGATGGTTACCACGGTGATGGTTGCCTTCTGTAGGAAGTCTTCTTGGCATCTGGGTGGTAACACTGAGGCCTGTCGTTTTCTTGTCCACACAGCAGGGCTGGCTGAAGATAAAGAGTGGGACCAGGGCAAATGGAGTCTGGGGAAGTTACTGGGTAATGTAGGGAACCTTGGCAGGTCAGCCAGGGAAGGCCTCTGCTAAGAAGGAGGGGTAGAAACTAAAATAGGGTGAATCAGGAATAATGAGGAAAATCTGGGGGCCAGATGCTGATCCAAATGGGAATCAAAAGTAGATCCAGAGCAGGAGGGTGTAGCCAGAGGCAAGTGGGAGTCGGGCGATGGAGGGAGTGTACAGTGCAGACAAAGGTTCAGAGTCTTCCGAATTCACCACTGTCCTTGCGCTTCCATGCTCAGGAGGCTCTGTCCTTGGGTCTCAAAAGCACCGTGTGGCTTTTGACAGCAGTGAGATGTCACAGTCTCATGGATGGTGGACAACAGGGCGGGGGATAGGACAGTGGAGCAATGCCAGGTCAACGCCCCCAGGCTGTGTAGCTGGTAGGACACTAGCCATTTCTGAGGGTCCAAGTGAGCAACAGACCACCTGCTCCACATCTGCCCTAACTCAGTATTTAATGGGCAAAGAGATGGTCAAGGTGATTAGGTGAACTAAGGGAAGTTAAAACTACTGGGTTTTAGACCCAGCTCTGCCACAAAACAATTAATTAAAAATTTAACCTTGGCAAATCCAATAACTGCAAAAGAACATTGGGAGACATTATGGTCTAGAATGGAGTTTTTCTAACACTAGAGTGCTTAAGAATTACCTGGCAAGCTTTAGTAAAGCACAGAACTCCAGGCCCAGTGATTCTGATTGAATGCGTCAGAAACGGGGCCCATGAATTTCATTTCCAACCAGATCCCAGGTGATGCTAAACCTGGACCACATTTGGAGGAGCACTGGCTGAAAAGGCATGATGGGAAAAAAAAAAAAAGAATCAGAAACATGAGTGGTCAAAGGACACAAAAAGGAGAAGGGAGGCTGAATATGGTTACCATGGTCATCACTGTTTATTTCTCCAGTTGGTCTTTGTGGGGAGGTAGCCGTGGTCTCGGAATTTAAGGCAAGGTTGGACCGTGAAGACTTTGCATGCCATGGTGATAAGTTTGGACTGCATCCTACCACCGATAATTTTTGCGAGAAGTGATGACAGAGTGAGAATGATGTTTTAGGAATATTATTTTGGCAGCAGTTTGCAAGAAAGACTGTTTGGAGTCGCCATTAGGAGAGACCATAGGGAAGATTATTACTGACTGCGAAATAAGGGATTATCACCAGACACGGAACAGAGAGAGAGCAAGGGAAAGAGGAAAATAAACTTGCATCTTGGAAATAATGAACAAGAACCATAGAGATGAATGGCAGATTAGCTGTTTAGATGAAAGTAAGAAAAGAGCCTACAATGATTTGGAGGCTTATCGACCTTCTCAAATCTTTTCTCTTTACATCAGGATTAGAAAAAAGTCATCGGAAATAGATCTTCTCCTATTTGGACATGAAATGAAGTTTGACATATTCTTATTTTGAAATGAAGAATCAGAGACCAGCATTAAGAAAAGAAATTAATTTGTAAAGAACTTTTGGCTTCTAAAAAAAAAAAAAAACAACACATAGTAGTTATTTAAAGTAAAACTCCACTAAATTAGGAGTTTTCCAGTTTGTCTGTTCAATGTGAAAAATAAATAACTTTCTTACGTGGTTCCCATATCGACAAATACCATGGCATACCCTTGGACATCAGAAGCGTAGAAGTCAGAGATGAGCTTGTTCTGTTGGGAGTCTGAAACATACGGGAAGTGCTCAGGAGAACCTTGTGGGTTTGGGTTGTTGGGTTGCAAAGGGTTCAATTTTGCTTTCTGGTTTGCTTTCTTATAGAGGGACTTGATGTGAATGGTAACTCACACTGGTGCAGAAAGTGTTTTTTTGTTTTGTTTTGTTTTTGCTCCTGTCTGACATTCTTGCTCTGACTAAAGAGACAATGAAATAGAATGGAAAGACCACTGGGCTGGGAATCAGGAGACCCCACTTGGGGACATAGAAAGCCATTAACTATGAGCTTCAGGTCCCTCATAACAAGGGAATTAGCTTCAGAGGCTCCCAGGGAGCTTCCAGAGCTGACGCAAGCGTGGACATGGAGCTAGAACTATACAGCAGTCACTGATACCTAAGTGGGTGTCTCCCTTCCAAACATATCCTTTTATTTCCAGAACATAGGAACCTTAGATCCAATCCTCCCACCTCCTCGTCCTCCCCTTCCTCCTCCTCTTTCCTCCTGCCCTCTCTTCTTTCTCACTCCCCTCCCTTCTCCTCTTCTCCTCTCTTGTTCTCTTTTTTTATTGCTTTCCCTTCATTCCTCTTCATTCATTCTTATACCCTACGCTTTCTCCCTTCCTGCCTCCATGGACACACTCTTAGGCTCTCTGTCTCTCTCTCTTGAGCTTCCCTTCTGCACAGGAACAATAGAAACTCACCTACAGGTGTGCCCCAAGAAGCTCTCATATATCTACAATTTTCCTTGCTAAATCGCTCCCAGTAGGTGAAATGTGAACATTCAGGATCCATCGTTTTTCACGGAGACACCGTCTACAGAAGCCCTGATGAGCAGGTGAGTTGTTCCAGAAAGGGCGATGCTGTCATGGCCTTGGCTCATTCATCAGATGCCTGTCGTCACTCTCACGGAGCGCCAGGGTGCTGGGAGGCGGATGAGAGAAGAGGTGTTTCGGAGCTCGCGGTGCACGGGGCTGCAGGGCAGGTGGTGCTGGACCGTGGCCGGTCGTGGCTGTGGTGACAGCCACTGCTCCCTTCTGCAGAGGCGAGTTCTAACCCCGTCTCCATGCTACTGTGTGACCAAAAGTCACCTCTTTCTGAATTCTTAGCATCCTCAATTATAAAATGAGATGTAGAAAAATGTTCCCCCCAAGCTCTAGCGTGGTATACAAGGCAGAGGGAGAACAGAGTTGAGAGGGAAGGGAGTGGCGTAAGCAAATCTGCTTCGTGGCTTGCCCAGGGCCGGCACGCGCAAGTGCGAGTGACTCGGAGTCTGACAGTAAATCGAGACGGTCAGACGCAAGCCTGGCTTCCAGCCTAAGTATCAACACTGCCCCCTTCACTCTCTAAAGTCTCAGGTTTGGATCAAAAATTACGTGTGTATTCAATTCCTAGTGAATGTTTCCCAAGGACTCAGAAAAATAGGCTCCTTCCTCCCTCTGCTAAGCATGGGCCTTTCACAATCTATTTGAAAGAGTTTTTTCTTTAGCTGAAGCCAATCAAATTCAGTCCACCGCATTTGCCCAAGACCCATGCACACAAAGCAGCCGGGCAGCGAGGTAGAGCAGTGGCAGCCCTTGTCCAGAGTCAAGACTCTCAGACACATTCTTGCACCCTGAACCTCATATTCACAGAGCCGACACTGACCGTTAGCTGTTGGCCTCCGTGTGCCACATCCCCTAAAATAGTCAAAGCCCAAAGCCTTACCGATGCCTTGAAGCCAATATGGCTGAAATCAGCTTCCGACGAAAATGCTTAAAATAGAAAGTGATCGAAAGGTTTCCAGCACCAGGTTTGCGGCGGAAAAGCTTGATGAATGTTTGGGGATTTCCTAACCCGGGCACTTGTGACCAATCTGCAGTGATGACTGTCACCCATAAGGCTGCAGGTGGGGAGGTGCCAATTCCCTTTCCGGCAGTAAGAGACATAATATTCCGTCCTGCCATTGGTCAATGAACAGGCGTGCTCCCTCCTCCTCCTCACTCCGAAGAATTCTTTTCCCCAATAGGACAATAATTTCTCCATCCCGGCTCTGTAAGACCTCCATTTTATGGGATCGTGGAGGCTCAAAGCAGCCATCTACCATCCCAAACAGCCTGCACTTTCATCTGCAGCTGAGCGTCACCAGCCCCTTTTCAAACAAGCGTTATTACAACCATTTTATAAAACCCAGACAGAGAGAGCTCCCTGGTGCCTCTCTGGGGTCTTCTCCGCAGGCCACACACAGGAGCCTCCTCGCTCCTCCTCCCCACTCTCCCCCCACTCGCCCCACTCACCAAACTCATGGAAGGAGACAGGGCGTCAGGAGGACAAGAAGCTGAGCAAGTGCCTGCAAGTCATATGCCAAAGGGAGGGCACGGTGGTATGCTAAGTAGCAGCCCCCAAAGTACGTCCACGTCCTAACCCCAGAACCCGTGAGTACTTCCCCATATGGTAAAAGAGTTTGCAGAAATGAGTAAGCTAAGGATCTTGAGGGGGGGAGATTATCCTAGATTACTCAGGTGGACCCTAACGGTTATCACATGGACGCTTATAAGAGGGAAGCAGAGGGAGATTTGACTCACATTCAAGAAGAAGAGGAGGGGCTCTGTGACCACAGAGGCAGAGATTGGGGTGATGCAGCCACAAGCCAAGGCATGCAGGCAGCCATCAGAAGCTGGAAGCAGCAAGGAACGGGTTCTCCCCCAGACCTGTGGAAGGGGCACAACCCTGCGGGCAACCTGATTTTGATCCACAGACACTTATTTTGGAATTCTGGCCTCCAGAACCATAGGAGAATAAATACATGTTGTTTTAAGCCACTCAGCTTGTGGTGATTTGTTACAACAGCAACAGGGCCCTAATGCAGGCAGTCACTGTGTGGAGATGTCACACCAAGAGGTGTAAGGCTGGAGAGGCCACGGGCTGCAGTGCCCAGGGTCAGCCAAGGGCCGCGGGGGCCGGAGTCAGCTGCAGATCACGCAGATGGGCTCAGGATTAGACAGCTCTGAGCTCCGCTCCTGGCTTTGCCGCAGCTGCACAATCTTAGGCATTGCTTAGCCTCAGTTCCAAATCTTTGAAAAGAAAGCAGTAATAGCCAACTTTCAGGGTTCTGGTGAGAAATACAAGAGTTGATAAAATGAAAAATATCTCACACGTAGCAGATGACCGTTCAGCAGTAACGACTATGATGCATGAGAAATAAACGTATTTTAAGAGACGAGTGGTAGAGCCCATCTCAGGGAGGGAAGTGACTTTGTTTGGGAAAATCCTTGATGCCTCCGTTGGGTGCCAGCAGGGAAGACGCCTCCTCTTCCCAGCCACCTCGCCCCTGCCCTGCACCCACCACATGCTCTACCTGGCTCCCGTGGGTTAGAACAAAAACATAGAAAACTGAACTTCTCAACCCAACAAGGTAGGGGGAATTTAAAGCTTCCAGAAATGAGGGAATGTTCAGGGCCTGATTATGTCCCACAAAAGTATATGTTCAGGTCCTGTGAATGTGGCCTTGTTGGGGTCTTTTAAGATGAAGTTATGCAGGTGGAGGGTGAGCCCTAATCCAGTGACTGGTATCCTTTAAGACAGGGATCTGGGCCCATGGACACACACGGAGGAAAGGGGGCCGTGGGGAGACAGAGGAGGCACTCGAGGAGAGAAGGGGGTGATGCCTTTGCAAAGCCAGGGCTGGACAGCCACCAATGGGACCCATGAAGAGACACAGAAGGCTCGTCCCCTGCAGGTTTCAGAGGGAGCACCTCCCTGCTCTCCCCTTGATTTTGGACTTCTCAATTCCACAGCTGGCAGACAAAAATGTTCTGTTGTTTCTGGCCACCCAGGATTGTGGCACTTGGCTACAGCATCCCACAGGGGACGGGTGCTCTGGGGCATGAGGGAAGACCAGACACAGCCAAAACAGGTGTGCCAGGGGCGGACCAGGACAGCAGCTGGCCCGTGAGGAATTCCTGCCAGTAGGAATGGCCGAGGAATTTTTAGGGAACGGACTGTTTAACACTCACTTCCAGAGAGTTTGCAGTGAGCCAAACCTTCAGTGACCTCTTTCGTTCCCCAGGAATACCCTTGGCTATGACCTGCCGAGCAAGTCCAGCCCAGCACGACCTGTTGGCTCACTCTGGGCAGAGAGAAAGGATCACCCACTGGATAAGGGAACAAAGCCTGAGCAAGAACAGGAAATCAGAGCAAGGGGTGGCCACAGACACACCCATCACCCCATCAGACCCCCAGAGATTTGGGAAGAGCACCATTTTTGTTTTCCTGCTGTAGGGCAAGGTGATTTGTTAGAAGACTGGGGGACCCCCAGGGGACAGACTGTGGGCCATAAGGGCCACATTCTTATTAACATCATTGTCTGAAGATGAACCAGAGCAGGATTGCAGACCACAGCGGGGAGGACAGTGGGTTGAGCAAGCATTTATTTTTGACAACTGCACCACACCTAGCTTCTAGCTGCCCCTACACTGACTTAAAAAGTCACAGTGCTCCCACCTCTGACCCGGGGAGGGCAGCCGGCCTGGCTCAGAGATTCACACCTTTCCTACCCTGGGGGGAGCAGCGATGCTCACGAGGGGACACCAGCCTCCCTGCGCCCTTCCTGGCCGCTCGAGCACCCGGCGCCTGACCTTGGCAGCGCTCGGGAGAACAGGAGATCAAAGGAACGAAAGTGCTCCTTTCTGGTACTTCAATCAGGGAGAGAAGCAATTAAAATATGAATTAATCTAAGTGAGATGAAAATGCAGATGTAGAACAAGAGCATCCCGATCACCTTGAACCTGCACTGTGTGCAGTTTAGCTCCTGTGATTAAAGACATTTTCATGCCATTAAAAACCTTCTCTTCTAATGTTAAAAACACTATGTCAGTCAACCGCGCCGAGCAGCCGCTAGCGGCACTGCCCCCTCCTCGGCTAAGTTCCTTGATCCTTTCAGAGTTGGGTGTGGGGGGCCCGTCTTAGGCGGGGATGTTGGGGGGCTGGGAGAAAGATGGGCATGCAGGATGCCGAACTAAACGGAAAGAGCGGTTGCCTGTGCCTCCTTCCACATAGGCCCTTTTGGGGCCTGTGACTCTATCGTGCCACCTGAGTCGCAGCTGCCAGAGGGCACAGAGCACATTCCCAGAACTCCACGACCCCTCTGCCCTTTCTGGCTGTCCTGCCATTTCGGGAACTTCAGCATTTACTTCCAGAGTCTTCGTTCTGCTTCTGTCTGGTCTTAAGGGCGCTCTGCTGACCCTCTGCAGGGAAGGGTGAGCCTGTGACCCCGGGGCCAGGGGGGCCTGCGAGGGAGTGTCTATTGATGACCCTCTGAGCCGTTGGATCCTCCGGGCCAGCCGCTCCTGCTGTGGTTTCGGATTTGCTTCCCCACCCGTGCATACCCCACGTCTGACCTTGGCTTTTGCTCCTGTTTCTGGCCGTACATTCTCCCCTGGCTGTTGTCAACAGGATTTGTCCGTCTCAGGTTTTGAGACTTAGAGCTGGAAAGACTCATCCTGAATCTCCCTTTGTTACTTTTCAAACCAGACCTCCCTGCTCCCCTGAGCCCCTGGGCACTGCGGACCCAGCTAGTCTGATGTGAGATGGTTTCTCAGTCTTCCCGTCCCTAACTCCCCTAAGGACCTGCCACCTGGATGGGACCCAGGGGTAGGTCAGAGCCTGCAGCACTGCTCACCCTAAGAGTAAGGCAGGCAAGGCCACCCCCTGAGGTTGTGACGCCTTCTCTAGCCGGGTGGTGGACCTCTGGCCCTGGCACCCTGAGGCTGACCGTAAATCCTGCTTCTGCTCGGGTCTCGCCATCTCAGGAAGTTCCTCTTTAGATCACGATCACACAGACCCCAAGGACGCCTAAGATTTAGCGAATGTGAGTCTCTTGCTCCAGGCCCTCTTAAGAAAGGGCCAGTTGCTTAACATCCACACACTTTTAAACTTCACAGGGCAGCACCTGTGTCTACAGGGCTTGTCATTCAAACTGGAAAGAGCCCTGACATCGTGAAATGTCACTGTAACTGACCACAGCGCTCTGCCTTACACACATGTGATGCAAGATGCCACTCACATGTCCTCTCTGCCGCTGCACATTCCCAGGGCAGAAGATGCACTGGGCAGCTCTGGCCTCCCACTCCTGGGCTCACCTCTGCTGGCCGCTGCTCCCCCGGTGCTCACCCAAGCTCACTCTCCCTGTGTCCACAGGCCTCTCTCATCTTGGAAAACTTCAGAGGAAGCCCAAAGGGTCTCTTTACTTCTCCAAGTTAAAACGCTAGGCCCAGAAGACCCGGGAACAGCCAGCCAGCTTCCTGCTTGCCTTCCCGAGCCCACCCTGCCTGGGCACCGGAGTTCTCCAGGGAAAAAGGAGTCTTTTAAGCAGAAGACACTGTCAGCCACCAAAAGGGGTCTACAAAAGAGCTTCCTCTTTAATCTGAAGATTTAAGAAATGCAAGACATCCAAAATTCCTGAAATTGTTCCAGCTTGAGGAAGCACAAGAGTGGGGGGTTCATGGGCCTCCTCCCCAGCCTTTGTTTCCCCCGTCTCCTCCCACTCCTCAGTCTGCATTGTCCCAGGAGGTGATGTGGAAGGAGAGGACTTCTGCTTAGCTCTCTGTCCACCGCCCCCGGTCAGGAACCCGGCCGCCTCCTCCCAGCCTCCCCATATTGCTTTCCTTTTGCATTCAGCGTTTTTGAATGCTTCAAGGCTATCATGTATAATGAGTATTAAGAGAACAAACTTGAATTACAATTCCAACTCCATTAGTTCCATAGCTATGTGTCATTAGTGCTAAGACAGTAGTTGAGCCTATCCTAAAGGTGTGTTGTGAAAATTAAATGAGATATTATAATATGTGGCAAGTGCTTAGAACCACTCCTGGCACATAGTAGGTGTTCAGTAAAAGTTATTATTATTGTGGTTATTGTTATTATCACTACCGTTCCTACTGCATCTACCTTGAGCAAGGCCCCTTCCTGTGCAACTAATTTCCCACCTCCATGTGCATCCCTCTGTCCTGACTCCTATGCAGAGCACCACCCACCACTCACTTTCTACAAACTCTCCCCACCCCCAGCCACCACTGCTGGGTCTACAAGTTACTGCTGGTCCCCCTCTCCCAGGTTGCCCATTTCCTGTCACCAACACCTCACAGCCAACAGTCCACTAAGCCCCTTGCTACAGTGTGGCTGTCTGGGAAGAGTTTCCCATCCATTGACTCCATGCTTTGATCTACTCCGCCTTTCATCACATTTGGCGCCTGCCTTGGGGAATCACTGCATGAGGACACTTGCTTCTTTCTTTAGTGCACTGAGCTCTCAGAGTGTTAATTTGCTTTTATTTGGGTGGTCTTCTTCCCCATGTCACTGGAGGGTATGGAGACAGAGATCTAGAATGGAAGTTCCAGCTCTCTCTTTTTACAAACTCTGCAAATAGCCAGCCTGGTCAGTGGCTGGAGTGTGAAAACTCAGCATTCTAGAAATGTTGAGCCAAACATGCTGAAATTGCTGCAGTTGGTAACTTGCTTGTCACCAGTCAATAAGCCGTGCTTAACCTCCATCTATTTCCTGCAACAGGATACTCTGGGCGCTGTACCCCAAGTGTGCGTGTGCGTGTGTGTGTGTGTGTGTGCACCCGTGCACACGTGAAAGATCTGAAAATGAGAACTCACCCATCATCAGTGAGATGGATTGGGCCATAATTGATTTTTCACAGACAAATGCTTTACATTTTGGTAAACCCTTTGTAACATCTTAGTCAAATTAAACTGAGCCCTTTCAAGTCAGATTTATAGTCCATAGGATTCCACTTAGCTGAGACAAGCGATGCAATTTCAGGGCAGTTTAAAGGGTATTTCATTTAGACACAGAACCAATCCTCGTCAAGGCCCTGTAGATGATAAGAAATCTTCCTCGTCTTATTTGCTTAGAAGCAGTTCTAGTCCATTCCACGGGGGCCAAGCAGCATGTGAAGCATTGTGAGTGGTTCAGTGTAGATTTTATGACCCGTGTTCATTGAAGGGGACGTGACCCAAAGGAGAAATAGAAAAGGCAGGGCTTGCCTAGAGCATTCAGAGTCTTCATAAGATTTAAGAAAAGATGCCCACTTTGTGTGCATAAGGCATTTCTCTATCCTGGCTGGAGCCCCTCGCTGGGCACAAGTCTCTGGATCAAAGCACTGGCTGGATTTCCACCCTCTGTTGGACCAGCATCCTTGAGCAGGGTGCAGCCTGCACAACTGTGAATTGCGGCACTGGAATAGCAATCTCAGGAATTTTACGTACTCATATTACCTTCTTTAATGCTCACCACACTAGGTGGTTTAAGTTACTGTCCCCATTTTAAGAACAGGAATGTCTGGGAGAGATTAGACATCATGCTCATACAAATGTAGGTTGAGGTGGGATTCTAGCCCAGTCTGATTCCCAAGCTCTCTCCTAACTCACCATGGAATATGCATTCAGTTGAAGGGCTTGGAAATCTTTTTTCCAGGGAAAGAGGAAGAACTGGCAGGATCTGAGCCTCAAATCTTTGAAGGTGCTGTTGCAAAGGGGAAGCAGATTTTCTCGGGAGGTCATTCTGCTTTTACTACAAGGTCTTCATGACACGAGGTGGTGCAGTTTCATCTGTCTACAAAGTTCTGTCGTACATCAAACTGAAACCTCCCTTCTGTTGACCCAGAAGAATGACAAAACTAGTGCCTGAACCAATGATTGCAGGTCCCTGTTCTATAAGATCTACAGGCAAAGCCAGAAGGACAGAGGGGAACTAGGGCAAGCTATTTCACCCCTCTAAGCCTCAATTCTGCTCTCAAAAAGTGCAGCTAAAGTCCTGGCCTTGCCTGTCTTCCAGGGCTGTGAGAACCAAAAGATGAAGCAAGCAGACTGCAACACAATTGCAAGTGAAACGAGGAAATAAAGAACACATGTTGCATTTTTAACAAAGCTAAATTTACACCATTTAAAGGATTCTTTTATGCTGAGATTAAACCCGCTACTGTTTTCTTTTTAAAAATGTCCCTTATTTATTTAAAAAGATAATAGATGTGTTTGTATATGTGTGCCTGCACATGTGTATGTGTGTGTGTGTGTGTGAGTGTGTGTGTGTATGGAGGGTCTTATTGTATTTTTTTTTATGTTTTCTAAATCCATTGGATTGGAAAACAAAATGTGCCAAGCCTTTGTCATTATAAAAAAAAATGTGTGTGTGTATCTCTCTCTGTGTGTGTGTATGTGTATGTGCGTGTGTTTTAAGTTTACAGGTCCATGGTCCCAACACTATGGAAATCACTGGCTTAGAGTGAGAGTTAACATTTACTGAGTGCCAGTCACATCATATAATACTCATGACAACCCTGCAAGATCTCTGATTCAAGATACATTGTTACTCAAAGGATTTGGGTATCTTGTCCAATCCTTCACAGTTAGGAAGTTGAAGATTCAAACATGCACCTCTCTAATGCCAAAATACCAGGGTCTTTTGTTTGTTTGCTTTTCACTTTATTACACTGTTTAATAGCTGCCTTTTCTTCCCGTAGTTCCACAGAAAGCCTCAAAGGAGATTTTCCAGTTTAAAATATAATCAGTAAAATTTCATTAATTTTTTCCCCTTGGTTTCCACAATGTCAAACATATGTGGCTCCAGAAAACATGTTTGACCCATCTGGACAAATGTTTGGAGTCTATAACCCAATGCAATCAAAAGAGAGTTATCAGAAAATTTAAACCCCATTCCATGGGCTTCTTGGATTGCATAATTAGTGATTCTTAGGAATTTGGGCACCCACTGAATGTTAAACTCCATAAATGCAGGGGATGGATTTCATTTTGTTTTCTTCTCTGCTGTGCTTTCTACACATAGAACATAATAAATACTCCAAAACAATTTGATGAATGAATGAGTGAATCAAAACAGACTCATAAACTGATAAAAGCTATGGACTGTCTTCCCAGAAAAAAACACAAATAGGCATGTGGACAACACTGTGCACAAGAAGCAAGGCCCTTTGGCTCTGAGCTCTTTCTTCCTTGTTCATGGGCAGCTGGACAGTGTAAGGCATCGACACTTTGGATACCCATTCTGAATGCCTCAGGCCTTTTTCGACCTGAGAAGCTAAAAAGAATACAGCCATCACTTAATGAGGTTATATATAATCTGCCAGTCACTATGTTTGTTATCTTACATACAACTAATCTGACCTCATGGCAACCCTACCAAATAGATATTATTTCCATTTTTCAGACAATGAAATTTAGGCCCAGAGAGATTAAGTAACCTGTCCAAGGCCACACAGCTAGGAAATGTCTGAACTAGGACTTAGACCCTTGTCTGCCCAAGTCCCAAGCCCTTTTTCCCCTCACTATAGCAGACTACCTCATTACTTGCAAGGGGCCCAGAGATTTTAAAAGCCTGTGCCATCAAGTTTGGGAGATATATTCAGCCCAGATGTACCTCCTGACTTACCATCCAAACCAAATAAGAAAATAAGCAAAATAGCCAAGTCAGTTATTCTTGGCTAATTTACTGTTCAAAACGAGTTAGGCCCAGGTGACAAGAATTAACCCACTGTAGGTCTGAGTGTTGATGGGGTGGCCAAAATACAAATTACGTGGTTCAAAGTCATGTAGTAAACCTAGACCCAGCAGCCAAGGAGCTCCAGTTCAGTGGGTGGGACCAAAGACAGAAGATCTTGCAAGTGTGGCAGAGGAGCCCTGTTCCCTGTTGCAGTATCTGGGTTCTAAACCTTTGTTCCTGGAAAGGGAGGAGACAACAGCAAGATGGGGTGTAGGGGCCCCAGTGAAGATGGCTGGGAATAAGATCACAGCTCCGTTCTCAATTGGATACAATATTAAGGCCAGTTTATATGACCTGGGTAAACATGCGGAACATTACAGGATAACAGCAACTGGGTGGGCACAGAGTTTCATGGGTCCTGACTGCCCAGCTCGCTTACACTAGACACAACATCAAGGGAAGCGAGACCACTCCTGCCACTGAGGTCAAACTTTCTGTGATGCAACATTTCCTTGTCTGGGCTGGTCAAGGGCTGGGCAGGGTTGTGGATTCAGGTTCTGGCCCCAGGAGCTCAGCAAAGGCAGAGCTTGGACAGGCAGGCACAGAGAGATGTTGGTGCTAATCAGAGCCTTCATGTTGCACGACACCGTGGAGTATCGTTGCTATTGGATTCCACCCATATCCAAAGGAAGAGACTATTGAAAGATGATAGCAAAGGAAGCCTACATGACAAGTGCATTCGCCCCAAGCATAGCTGAGAGGCAGACCCTGAAAATTCACAGCCAGTGTTTTCATGGCTTGACAAAACAATGAAAGCTTCAGAACCCAGGCTCTGGTGTGCTTTGCAAAATGGGGTCTCCTGGCAACAATTCCTTCATTTAACATAAAAATCCACTGGAGACAAAAAGCAAGTCTGAAAACAAGATTTGGGCTCAAACCGGAGTTGATATGATTGCAGATGTAAAAAAAGAAAATTACCATGAAAAATCGCAAACACACAAAAGTAGACCAAATAATACAATGAAGCGCCATGTTACCTCAGCAACTATCAACTTTCTGCCAGTCTTGTTTCGCCTACTCTGTTGTATTTTTATTGCAATTTTTTAACCACTCGTTTTTTTATGCCATCAAAATGCATTCCAATGGAGACATTCCAATAGGGACAACTGACTCCTGTTTAAAGTAGCCATGATTCTTTGTAGTTTAAACAGCAAGGAATTTGTAGACAACATACTATACTCATTAAACCTAAAGAGAATGCAATTTTAAATTACACATAAGCAGAGGAGGGCCTCCACCAACACACCAAATAGACTTTCTTTCAATCTGGAAATGCAGACTCCCAGGGATCTGTTGAATCAAGCTGTAGTCCCAGAAGTACTGGGGTCTTTTATATTAGTTTCACTAGGGTAGTTCTGGCTCTTACTTGTAGGAGAGCTTGGTAAATGAGAGGCCACCTGAGAAGCAATTAAACTAAACTAGAAAATCTTTCCTGTTCATTTCATCTTGTCCTTAAATAGTTTACACATCAATTGAACTGGGAAGAGCCCGTGGTGGTTTATGATGATTACGCCAGTAGGGGTCAGTGCCTAATGAGTTGGGTACTTATCTGTGACCCTGACAAGATGGCTGTAAATGAACAGATAAGAGGACCAAAGGGACTTGTTCTCAAAGCCGCCCATGGAATCAAGATAACAGAAGCCGATGGAGTTAGGTATACTGCAAAGCAGACACTGATAGTGGTCGTTACATTTCAACACCCAGGGTTTTTTGGTTAGAAAAGTAAAGTGTTTGTTTCTCTCTTGTTCAATTGTTTGAATTCCTTATAGATTCTGGATATTAGTCCTTGTTAGATGCATAGTTTGCAAATATTTTCTCCCATTTTGTAGGTTGTCTGTTTATTCTGTTATTTCTTTTGCTGTGCAGAAGCTTTTTAGCTTAATTAAGTACCATTTGTTTATTTTTGGTTTTGTTGTATTTGCTTTTGGGGTCTTAGTCATAAATTCTTCGCTTAGGTCAATACCCAAGAGAATTTTTTCCTATGTTTTCTTCTAGAATTTTTACAGTTTCAGGTCTCACATTTAAGTTTTTAGTCCATCCTGAATTAATTTTTGTTCTTGGTGAGAATGGGCACCCAGTTTCATTCTTCTCCATGTGGTTGTCCAATTTTCCCAGCACCATTTGTTGAATAGGGTGTCCTTGCCCCAGGGTATGTATGTTTTTGTCTGGTTTGTCAAAGATCAGCTGGCTGTAGGTATGAGGCCTTTATTTCTTGGTTCTCTATTCTGTTCCATTGATCTATGTGTCTATTTTTATGCCACTACCATGCTGTTTGGTTACTGTAGTATAATTTGTAGTATAATTTGAAGTCAGGTAATGTGATGCCTCCAGCTTTGTTCTTTTTGCTTAGAATTACTTGGGTTATTCAGGCTCTTTTTTGGTTCCATATGAAATTTTGGATTGTTTTTTCTAATTCTGTGAAAAATGACATTGGTATTTTGATAGGAATTGATCCTGTAGATTGCTTTGGGCAGTATGGTCATTTTAACAATATTGATTCTTCTAATCCATGAGCATGGGATGTTTTTCCATTTGTTTGTGTCATTTATGATTCCTTTCATCAGTGTTTTGTACTTTTCCTTGTAAAGATCTTTCATTTCCTTGTTTAAATAGATTCCTAGGTTGTTGTTTTTTTTCCCCAATTATTGTAAATGTGATTGAGTTCTTGATTTGGTTCTCAGCTTGGTGGTTATTGGTATATAGAAATGCTACTGATTTTTGTATGTTGATTTTATATCCTGAGACTTTACTAAATTCATTTGTTAAATCTAAGAGTCTTTTGGAGGAGTTTTTAGAGTTTTCTAGGTATAAAATCATGTCATCAGTAAATTGAAATAGTTTGACTTCCTCTTTTCCAATTTGGATGCCCTTTATTTCTTTCTCTTGCTTGATTACTCTTCAGTACTATGTTGGATAGAAATGGTGATAGTGTGCATCCTTGTCTTGTTCCAGTTCTTAGAGGGAATGTTTTCAACCTTTCCCCTTTCAGTATGATGTTGACTGTGGGTTTGCCATATATGGCTTTTATTATTTTGAGGTATGTTCTTTCTATGCCTAGTTGTGAAATTACCTAGTGGGTGCTGTGTATACCAGCTAGGTGGGGCTTACACAAAAAGCCCAGACTTCACCCCTATGCAATATATCTATGTATCAAATATGCATATGTACCTCACAAATTAATACAAAATGAAAAAAAATTAAAAAGAGAAGCAAAAGAAGGCACTTATTTCTAAATCTTTATAAATTACAAGATGCCTATTCTGCCTAGTTTTATTTTTGTTTGTTTTTTGGTTTTGGTTTTGGTTACCACACTTACCTACTTTCTTCATAATATCTGATGAACTTGTGGTTCCCATCAAATGACTCAGTCAAGGTAGATGTACAAGGTAGAGGTAGATATCTTAATGTATTATAGAAGATGTATATTGACAGGATTCAGGACATACTACCTCAAAATATGGCAATTTGACATATTAAACATTTTAGTTGGAAGGAATTTGAGAAATGGCAGGTGCAGGAAGAACTTTCTGACCCTCCGCTGAAGTAGGTCATAAGACCTTCACGTGAGAGGTGCCCTCCCTTATACCAGCAGGAAAGGACCATCCTTATCTCTGAAGACAGAAGGACACTGAGAGGAATCTGAATGTGCAGGCCTTGCTCAGTTTCCCCTAGTTTACTACTCTGAGCTTAGACCCTTCTTTGTCTTATCACATTTTCCCACAAATCTCCATTCTTCATCAAACCTAGTACGAAAACGCTCAGGTTTAACCGTTTCCTCAGGTCTTCTTATCTGTATGAAGGCTACTGTGTCATGTAAAACTTTAAATGTTAAAAAAAATGTACGCTTTTTTCTTACTCTTCTGTCTTTTGTTACAGGGGCCACAGCTGAGAATTTCGTAGAAAGTTCTTGCCTCAGGGTGTCAATGCCAGTCTAGTGGAATAACATTAAATACAATGAGGCATACCATCACAGAAACACACTGAAAATGGCAAAACAAACCAACAAAAAAAAGTAATAAAAGTGTACTTTCCAGGTAAACAGATAAATTCACAGAGACATACCCTATGGTATCAGCAAAATGCTTAGTAATTGGCAAACTGGAATAAATAATCTTTTTTTTCCCCATTCACTAGCTGTATTAGCCAGGTCTTTTTCCTGTGCTAATATTGTATAACAAACAACCAAATGGCTTTAGCTTGCAGCAACAAATATTTATTTCAAGATGATCAGTTGAAGTTTGGCTGTGGTTTGGCTCATCTTAGCTGGACTCAGCTGAGCTAGGTTGGATCCAGGTCCGTTCCCTGTATTTTCATTCCAAGACCCAATCTTAAGGAGCAGCAGCTATCTGGGGCATACTTTTCTCATTATAAAGGGAAGAATCTTAATTAGGCAGGTGGAAATTTGCCGACTTCTTTGACTCCCAGCTAGGAACTGGCATACTGTCACTTCTACTCATATTCCAATTATCAAAGCAAATTGCATGGTCAGGTTCAAAGATAAAGTGGAGATGTACACTCTGCTAACTCTAGTGGAAGGAACCAGTAAGTCATAGAGAAAAGGACATGGATTATTTTCTGAAGACGAAGAGTGGGGAACACTCATTCAACCTTCCACAACAACCATGGCAAAAGCCAATTTCTACCACCACCCAAAATGTGTGTCAATGTCTCAACACAACTTATAACCAAATCCGTTGACTTGCGGCCATTTGTGCAAGACAAAGAATGCTCTCAAGTTCTCAGCAGCCTTAGAAGAAGGCATGGGATTTTCCTCTTCTCAAACAAAATATAAGTTATTACTCTTGTTACAGAAAGGGGTAAGCCGGGTATCAAGCACATTAAAGTAGAAAAAGCATCTCTGCTTAGCCTAAAATAAATTATTTGGGGTGGAGACTATCCAAGTCTATTAAGTGCTTTAATAGAAAGGATGTCTTTTTTAGTTGAAAAGATAGAAATGAAAGGGTTGGACTCCTTCAGCAGTTAATTTTGAAGACTGATAATTGTCTATCTCTTTCTGGGTTACTTGAAAGAAGCTGGAAAGTTCTGTGGGCTTCATACCAGAGGCAGCCACTCCATGTCATGTTATATCACTGGTGCCCCATCAGAGAGCAGACACAGAGGATAGACGATTGTGGGGATCAGATGGCATGGCATCTCATGTGCTCGCCCACTGGGGGATTTGCATCACCCAAGGCAAGTCTTGCAACTCATATGATTTTAGATGCTACATCACACAGGAATGAGTGGAGCTGGTTGGGAGGCAGGAAAAGAACTGTGTTAGCAGGAGGATTGGTGGCAACTGACACCCAGCCTCAGAGTTGGGGAGACATCCACACAGGGTGGTGAGGACTGAGACCATGTGGAGGGCATAGGCTTGTCATTAATTAGCTCCAGCTAACTTTGGCAAATGCAAATGGGGGCCTGTGTTGCCAGATATAATTTTCAGGAGAAGCCAGAAATTTGGACAAAGTCTCCTAACTTTTAAATATTGATAAGGATAATAAATTCAATTGCAAAGGAAAAAAAAAAAAAGAAGAAGAAGGAAAACAGGAAGGAAGGAAGGAAGAGAGAGAGGGAGGGAGGAGATAAATCACTTTGCAGGTCTATCCAGTGTGTGAGTCCAGCAAAAGCCGTTCACAAACCGAGGACAGCCTGAATGGCCAGTCTGTGACCTCAGTGTGTGAAACGATACTTTTACCCCACGGGCAGCTGAAAACCATGGGACACTGAGCAGGAAGAGATAAGGTTTACTTCCAACATCTCCTGAGTCAGACCCTCATTTCATATCCTCATTTTGTAAGAAGTGATACAAATCCCATAAACAGCAAATCCTTATTGAAATATAAATACATAAATGCATTTCTAAAGCAAAAGCATACACGATTGAGTAATTATTCACTCCTTTGAATTACCCACGCTATTTTTCCCAGGAGCATGGATCACAGAATTTAATATCAATATTTAATTTAGGATCCATTCATTAGCTCAATAAAAAGAATGAGTGTGTGTTTATGGAATGTCCATTGTGGCCCAACAGTTTGCGAGGCACTGTGCAGACTGTAGAAATTAAGTGTAGAAATCCGAGGGGGCAGACAATGTCGTACTAATAAAAAGAACAATACCTATGGAGATGGCACACCCTGCTCTCCGTCACTGGCTGTGTACCCTGAGCAAAGGACTTAATCTCTTAAACCTCCCATTCTTCACAGAAAGATATAAGTACTTCTCAGTACCTACCTGAGACACCACCCCTGCCCAGGACCACCCTGGTATATAAGATATAAGTACTTCTCAGATTTGCAGAAAGATATAAGTACTTCTCAGATTTGCAGAAAGATATAGGTACTTCTCAAGATTTGCAGAAGGTATTCATGATAGTATATTAAAGTCCCAAGTTCAATGCCTGGTGTTCATCAGACATTGGGAAAATTTTATAACATTTCTGTACCTTGGTTTTCACATCTACAAATGGGGATAATAGTAGTTTCCAGCTCAGATAATCGATATGAGGAGTAAACGAGATTAACGTATATGCAATGTTTGGAACGAAGCCTGGCACTTAGTACTTACTCAATATACGAGGTCTGTCTGGAAAGTATCCACCCATTGTTAATATAACAAGAATGGTTTGCACGACATCAATGTCACCTGGCAGCCAAGGAGAGTGGACTGGGATGTGCATGTGTGAACAGTGACAACTTCATTGTGCTAGTCAGTGGGGCACTAGATGCCGTTGAATGAGCATGTGTATTGTGTGGCTGTCACATTCAAAATGACTGAGCGAGTAGAGCAATGAATCTGCATCAAATTTTGTGTTAAGCTTGAACATTCCTCTGTGGGAACTATTCGGAGGGTTCAAAAGGCTTTCAGGGATGATGCAATGAGTGCAACGCAAAAAAATTGTGGCAAAAATGCTTCAAAGATGGTGGAGAATCTGTTGAAAGTGATCCACATTCTGGAAGACCTCCAGCAAGCAGAACATCTGAGAACGGTGAA
The DNA here is from genome assembly GCF_020740605.2 of Lemur catta. NCBI lineage: Eukaryota > Metazoa > Chordata > Mammalia > Primates > Lemuridae > Lemur > Lemur catta. The sequence goes on from NC_059129.1 coordinate 30,137,372, forward strand.
TGTGTATGGGTTAGGTTAACTGATGCCAGGAGAACTGTATGAGTTCCCAAGTGCCTACTTTGAAGGGAACTGAGGCGTCCTTGTCCTATGTGCAAAGTTTCTTGTATCTTGTATCTTCTTCAATAAATGTCACTATTTTGCATCTTACATGGCTGGATGCTTTCTGGACAGACCTCGTATATAAACATTATCTGTTATTTTTTAAATCTTATTATTATGTAGACTTTATCATGGGGGAAAATCTATCATTATTGCAATGGTTCACCCAAATCCCAAATGAGATATTTTCCATAAACAGAAATGCTCTTTATAAGTTTAGGAAACTTTTTGGCCTTTCAGCTCACACCTTCTCTGGGGGTGGAAGTAGTAATTAAATGTTTTGGTTTAAAAGAGAGAAAATAAGACCTCCTCTCTGGCTCAGCTGGTGTGTAGACAGAGGTAGTACCTCTGACAATGGTGTTGCCACAAACTCATGGAAAAGAGGCCACGTCCATGACATCTTCCATTGCATGGGGATGAATGACTGAAGGTCCTAAAGTGGGAGCATGTTCTAGGGAAGGAGGCAGCCTGGCCTCCACGGACTCTCCCCTGGTACAACTCCCTACTTAAGTGCATGAGAGTAGACCCTTGGAGCTTACTGATTGCAAGCCCTTGGGGCGAGCATGATAAACTGGTGGGGTAAGAAGGACAGGCAAGGAAAGAGATGTGCCAAGAAGAAAATGAGCTTCATGATCGTGCATCAGTCTGACTTCTCAGGGTGTAAGTTGCATTCTTTGAGAAGGAGTGTAAATCAGAAAGGCAGGCGGGCTGGGTTCTTCTTGATGGTGATCAGCTACGTGTCTCCAAGGGAGTAGCTTAATTTCTATATTCCTCAGTTTCCCCATTTACAATGATAACATTTAATTGTCTGAAAGGTACTTAGAGATCCTTGCAAGAAAGACACTCCATAAAAGCAAACGATTCTCATTCTCCTTTGGGGTCTTTGTTGCTGGCATCCAGGCAGCTTGTGCTGCACATGTCTGAGACAGATGTGGCCTGAGAGAGCAATAAGGAGGAAGAGGACGCGGGGAGGTGAGGGGGCTGCTCAGGGAACAGAGAGAGCAGGACAGCAGTTTGAGACTGGCTTCTTAATCGACAGCCCCACCTGCTCGGAAAGCAAAGCTGGCAGAAAGCTTTGTTTAATATGAACTGAGACCCCAGAACAGTGAGAGGAGACAAAAAGCGAGCTGGAGTGGGGCTTGGCGAGAGGGTAGGTTTAGCAGAGAAGTGGGGTTGCCATCTGCCACCTCCCTCCTGTCACCTGGCAAAGAAGGGGCCCCCCATGGTGCATAGCCTGTCCTGGAGCCTGAGTCCTGTGTGGTGGCTGTGCTGCACCTTCCCTAGGCCCCTAGGACTTGTGTCACCTGCCGTGGGAGGCAATGTCACAGGGCGTGTTGGTGAAGGGGAGGGCCGGCGGGCCGCTGAGCTGCCAAAGGCTGGCGAAGACAGAGGAACGTCTACCTCTAAGGATTAGCCAGGTCAGTGGCACAACACCAACGTGGGCCAAGAGCTGGAACCTGAGCTGGATTCCAGACATGGCCACACACACACACACACCTTGGCTCATGTGCCTGCCCAACACAAACACATGTATGCACACAGACGGGCAACATGTGCGTGTACACAGCTGCAGAAAGTTGTGCGTTCAAGAAAGGGTGAGTAAAACAATAGAGATATTTCATTATTCCCAAGGTATTCAGCCAAAGAACTTTAGAAACAAAACAAATGTGTTTTGGATTAACATAAACAGACATCTTCAAACCAATGATGCCCTGTACCAATGCACTTTGCACATAATTGGAACTCAAAATTTATCATCTGGATAAATGGGGGCAATGAAGGAAGAAAGAAAGAGAGGAAGGAGGGAGGGAGAGGGAGGATGTCTGGCTTATTTCAAAGCAGAAAAAACTAGATAAGGTGGGGATGGTTTTGAAGGTCAAATTGCTTTTCTCTCATCTCGACTAACCAGGAAGAGGTAAGTCTCTTTTCACAGAAACATTCAGGGGGAGAAGGGTGACCGGGTCCAGGATGCCTTAGACTTATCGTTGTCTCCATGTCTTGTTCTATTCTAAAATGTTCTCTTCTGTTTGGGCGGTAGGGAAGGTAGAAGAGTTGGAATCTTTCTTCCTGGCAGCCTTTGCTTTAAGAGGTGGCCAGGTGACCAGCTCGCTTGTGATGGAGTCAAGCAGGTGTGCAGAGGGAGGAAGGCCAGCCCTGGGGGGTGGAGGGCCCTGAAGGAGTCTGTGTAGCTGGACCAGAACTTCGGGCCAAGAGGGTAGCCGTCTGTCCAGGAGCTCTGGCCTGTCTTTATGCCTCTATCGTTTTCCATTGCTTCCCTTTTGCATACTATTTGGTCAGGTTCTTTGTTTATTTCTAACATGTCAGCCTCTCTCGTCCATGCTAAGGAAAACATGAGAAAGTTATTTGGGGGAATCAAACCTGGACCCCTCAACCCAAAAGGAAGATGAACATTAGGGGACAGAGCTATTTGCTGAACTATCGGTCCCTTTCTTGAGATTTTCTCTCAATCTTGAAGATTCCAGTTTTCTTTAAAATAAGGGAGGCAGCATTTGTATAAGCAGTTCCAAAAAATGAGAGGTGGTTTTCAAGAAGCCACAAAGAAACACAAGGCAAGGTGAGGAAAATCAGAGTCAACACCGGCCCACCAGCACCAACTGCAGAGACACGGGGACAGGCCTGATCCTCCCAACAGCCGCAAAGCAGAGATGACAATCAGGAGTGGGGGCCCTGCAGCGTAGGCCCTTTGGAAGACGTTACTTGGGACTAACAAGCACAGAGAAAAGAGCAGAATTATTTTCCAGGAGCTGAGAAGCCAAGTCTCTGCCAGTGTTTTCCTGGCCCCTGAGGGACACCTGTTTCCACAGCAACCACACCCTGGGGAAAATGCTGCCTTCCAGCTAACTACCCAGGAAAATATGTAGTGCGGCCACCAATTCTACATGGGCAGAAAGAGCTCTGAGTATGAGACACAAACCTCACTGGGGCTTAGGGAGGTTGAAGAAATTGGGTCTGTGGTTAGAGGCAGCTGTCGGCACTAATCCTGATCTCTGTTGTCCTGCCAGCTCCTGTCCCTCTCAGCCTGGTGCCTCACATGACAACCTCTCCCTGATGATGAAGATGATGATGATAGCAAAAGTGTAAGTGATGACAATGACAAGGATGTTGATGATGATGATGACAAATACCAATGATGATGACAATGATGATAACAATGACAGTAATGATGATGATGGCAACAATAATGATGACAAATACCAATGATGATGACAATGATGATAACAATGACAATAATGATGATGATGACAATAATGATGATGACAAATACCAATGATGATGCCCATGATGATGACAATGATAATAGTGACAATGATAAAGATGATGACAAATGCCAATTATGATGACAATGATGATGATGAAAAATGCCAATGATGATGCCAATGATGATGACAAAAGTGATGATGACAACAATGACAATGACAATGATGATGATGACAATGATGAAGATGATGAGAACAGCAGTAATCATAGCAGAAATGAACAGCGATTGCTAAGTGCTTCACATGCATTTTCTTATTTTGCCTCACCAAAGTTCTTTGAAGATGCTATTCTTGACCCACTTTACTGTTGAGGACACAGAAACTCTGAGAGGTTGAATAATCTGTCCAGAGACGCACAGCCAGCCAGGAAGACCCGACACCCAGCTCTGTGTAACACCAAAGTCACTTCCTTCAGGAGCAGTACAGCTTGAAAGATCGGGTTCTGCAGCAGACTGTCTCAATTCAACCCTGGTTCGACCCTTGCCAGCCGTGGCACCTCCACTTAATACCTCTGTGCCTAAATGCCATCACCTATAAAATAGAAATAGCAACAGGAGCTCCCTCCTAGGTATATTTTTCCATGAATTAAGAGAATCGAAGCAGTGCTTTTAAAACTGTCATGTGCATATGAAAATTACCTAGGGATCTTGTTAAAATGCACTTTCCAATTGGATAGGTATGGGGTGAGGCCCGAGAATCTGCATTTCTGATGAGCCTCCAGTCGCTGCTGGTGCTATAGGTCTGCAGACCACACTGTCGTTAGCAAAACCCTAAATCCCTTCTGATGGTGCATGATGAGCAATAGAGAAGCGTTTGCTGTTATGATTACTGTTTTTATTTTAGCCTTCCCTCCCCGTAGCCCAGAGACCACATGACTTTTCCCAAAGAGCTGTATCCTGACAGCCACCTCACCCCCCTGAGAACTGCCACTGACCAGACCCTCTGGCATTTATTTTCCTCTCCCTGACCCCTGTTGTCCCTATTCCTTTCCCCCGGGTTGGACGCCTGTGATTAATGTTGGCCTTGTTAAAGCGAAGTTCCCGATGCTGCAAGGGGAAGAAGAGGCTGTGCCTGCCACCCTCTGTGCTGGTTCTCCATCCCCTGCGCTGCGCCCGCCTCGCTATTTATTCTACTCTTGCTGGGAGTTCCCATCAACTTTGCACACCTGGGCCACAACAGCTGTGAAAACCTCAATGGCAGAAATCCAGGCAACCCTTATCTCAAATCATTTTTAGAAACAAGTCAACCATTTTCACTATATATCATTTAAAAAAATTGTTGAGTAGCATTTCAGCATAGTTTTAGTTTGCAAAAATAAAGACACAAGAGCCATGAAGTTGGGGTAAGCATGAAGGGGCTGCTGCTATGACCAGCCTTCTTCCTCTGTGGCCTCCGTGGATTAAATAACTGAGCACATGGAGGCTTCATTTCTGCTGGGACCTTCACAAAATGCCTTCACCCCAGGAAGAAAACAAGGGAATGTGTGTTCTTTCTCCTCCCTGTGACCCAACCAGGAGGTCAGAGGGGGAGCAGAGTGACTGTGCCCCATGCCCACGTGGGTGGGCGCTAGGCTGGGAAGCCCAGATCTTCCTTCAGGAAGGACTTGTTGCCCCAGAAGCTGGGGGTGCAGTCAGCAGGCAGCCATCGGTGTTCAGCCATGTTGGGGTTGCTGCCTCTGTAGCAATGCCTGACAGAGACAGGAGTATAAAACTTGGCCATCTCAGCCCAAACACGGACAACTCAGAAGGGCTCCCCGTGTGGTTGGTGGAGACTATTGTTGTCACTCAGCATCACAGCTGAGTGCAGCCATCAGCCCACTCGGGCTTCCTCTCATTCCTTTCCGTGGGTGTGGACCCCACACCCACTCGAGTGGTTTCCTATAGCTACTATAACCAATTACCACAAACCTGATGGCTTCAAACAACAAAAATGTATCTTCTTATAGTTCTAGAGGTCCAGAGTCTCACGGTGCTAAAATTGAGATGTCTGCAGGGCTCTATTCCTTCTGCAGGGTGTACAGAAGGATCCCTGTCCTTGCTTTCCCCAGCTTCTTGAGGGTGCCAGCATTTCCTTGGTTTGTGGCCTCTTCCTCCAACTTCAAAGCCAGCAGCACACTCTCTTCAAATCTCTAAGACTTCTGCTTTTGTTGTCACATCATCCGACTTCTGACCCTCCCTACTGTAAGAAGCCATCCAGTCCCAGATAACCTCCCCATCTCAAAAGTTTTAACTTATTCATGTCTACAAAGTCCTTTTGATCACAAAGGGAACATAGTCACAGATTCCAGGGATTAGGAGGGAGACGTGTTTGTGGGGCTATTGTTCAGCCTTCCCCAGACACTCCTCAAAAAGCATGGTGCACATAGGACTGCATCTCAGAGCCTGCTTTCCAGGGAGCACAGCCTGCAATGGTGCCACCTAGAAATACTGCTTCCACAGTCTGTCCCATTTCAGCTCTAGATTGTTCTCCCTGACAAGAAGTGAGAAAGGACAAGAGCCATTAGATTAGCTAAAGCACGTCACAATCCAGATAACAAACCTTCCCTCGTACTCTATGACATTGCATAGTCCATCTGTGTAGCAAAGAATTGACTTTACTGTTACCCAAGGAGGGGTCGGGCCTTTGTCCTAGGCTCCCAGGAGATGATCTCTAAAGCCTTGGAATGTCCTGCTGAGAAGGGTACTTTTGTTTACCTGAAGGCCTTGGGCCACACCGGGTAGTCTAACAGTGTGATTTATGATGGAGATTTTGGGCCATAAGGTGTGAGCTCAAACTCCCAAGCAGGTCAAGACAGGCCAGTCATTTTGGTGGTCAACCATGTCTACATGACAAAACCCCAATGAGAACTCTGAACTCAAGGCTCAAGTGAGCTTTCCTGGTTGGCAGTACTCCAAGCGTATTGTTACTTATCATTGCTGGGGAAGACAGTGCTGTCTGAGACTCCGGTGAGAGAGGACAACTGCAAACTCCATGTGGGGAGCTCTCCTGGTCTCTGCCTCATGCATCTCCTCTGCATCCTTTTGCTTCACAAAACTGTCATGAGTTTAATGACTTTCAATAAGTCATGAGTCCTTCCAGCAAATTGTCAAACCCGAGGGTGAGACTGGGGACCCTGAATTTGCAGTTGGCATTACAAGTGTTGTTGGTCTTGATGTCCATTGAACTCTGCACTGTCTCAGACATCGCATCCAGGAAATTCCTCCAGAAAACTTTCCCCCACACGAACTCTATGTCTTCTTTATTTTCGCCATTCCAATTCTTGAATGAGCTGTTCTCTGTATCCACCTTCAAGTTGGGGACAGATGGCTCTCCTCTCTAGCTGGTGCAAAGCACAGCCCAGCAGAAAGCTGAGTCCTTTTTAATCTCCCTGGGACCTGGGTGGACAGAGAAATGTCTTGTTCAACACTTTAGACACAGGTACGTTAAAGATCAGAAACAGTTTAGTTCAACCAAATTTATTGTGCTAAACTCACAAACCAGAAATACAGAGATGAGAAGGATCCCACCTAAGGGAAGAGTGCACATGAAAGAGACAGATCCTGGCAACAATGTGGTCAGTGGTCCCCAACCTTTTTGGCACCAGGTATCAGTTTCATGGCAGACAGTTTTTCCATGGATGGGGGCAGAGTTCAGGCGGTGATGCAAGTGACAGGGAGCAGCTGTAGATACAGATGAAGCTTCAGTTGCTCACCCACTGCTCACTTCTGCTGTGAGCCCAATTCCTAAGTTTCATGAAAGACAATTTTTCTGTGGGGTTGGGAGTGAGGGGGGTGTGGGGGGAGGCAGAGCTCAGGCGGTGATGCATGGCCTGGTTCCTAATAGGCCATCACCCAGTACCGGGTGGTGGCCTGGGAGTTGGGGACCACAGTGGTAAGAAAAGATGATCAGCACCATGTAGGTGCTGATTACAAATGGAAAGAAATGACAACATGGCCTTTTCTTTGCTATACCTGCCAGTAAGCTCAGGAAAAATATCACATCAACTACATTTACGTTTATAGTCAGCAAAGCTTCTTTTTCCCCTCTTTTGTTGGCCCTACATTTCTCTTTATGTCTTCATTTTAATAACTGTAGTGTGGATTTACTCTGTTCATTTTTATATTTGAACCTCCAATGTATAGAATTAGATTAATCATAATTTCAGCTCAAGACACACTAATTATTGCTTCCTGCATGCTATGGTGTTTGCTTGCTTTATGTTTGTTTGTTTCTATATTAGTTAATTTATTTTTAACATGGTAATAAGTGCCTACGAGCCCACTCCCAAATCAAAATCAGATCCATGACAACTTATATTGCATATTTATTCTCTATTTCAAAATGTCTACAAAAATATATACTTTCATTTTTTCTGAGAGTAAAATTAATAAGCTGTTATGTAGCAAATTTTGGAAAATTTCAAAATATAGGCTAGCACAAAGAGAAAAATATTACCTGTAATCCATTCCCTCATCTTTACCCACTTCACCAACAGTTAATATCCTATTCCGGCGTATCTACATTTAAATGTTTTTTTGTAGTTTTAAGTTATAACACATGGAAAGTTTCATATCCTGTTTTTTTTTTTCACTTGTCCTTATGTATTAAATACTTTACTTAAATATTTCACTTAACGTTATAAATTAAATTCTTTCTTATTTTTTTTGACACTGAACATTGTAAGCCATAATTGGATGGTATCATAATTGATTAAGTAGTTGGCTTATTTTAGACATTTCAGCTGTGGGTTTGGGGGGGTGGTGGGGGAAAGCGTGATAAATAACAGCACCAGACAGTATTTTATATGCAAGTATCATTTCATTTTTATTTCAGTCTTCTGTATATGCTTCCAATTCTTAGAGATTGAATGTCTGGGTCAAAGAATATTATTAATAATATTTTAAATTTGATAAGTCACATTGTTAAATTGTTTCCCAGAAGGATTATACCAATTAGTAGTGACCTTGGAGAGAAGGGCTACTGCATTGGTCCCACACTTTTCTGGGCCCCTCTGCAGCCCACTGGGAGCCCATGACCTCAGGCCTTCTAGATCACGTCCAAGTGTCTGGGGGCCTGGATCTGCCTGCCTCCGGGTCCTACGGCTTTTTCCAGGGTTTTTGTGTCTTCCCTGGGGCCATTTTCTCAAGGGTGGACAGCAACTGCAGTGTGCACACACCCCTAGGCCTGTTTGTGGGTGGGTGGGCACCTCAGCAGATCTTGGATGAGCAGCTGGGGCATCCACATCATGTGTACAAAGTCCCTCTTCATGCCAGTGGAGCTAGGAGTGGAAAGAAGAGGGTGACAGGCCAGGAGGCAGGAGCCGGGGCTCACTCTCCCCACACCCCCAAGTTCTATCAAAGAATTCCTGAGAATCCAATTATGAATGTGAATTTGTCCAGGTGGGAAGACTGAAAATCTAATTTCACAGTTTGTTAGCTTTGTTTGGAACTTTTACACATATGGTATAAGGGTCCCGGGTTGTGCTCTTGTCCTGGGCCCTGCGCATGTTGGGGGAGGAAGTGACTCTTGTTTCCATTCTAACCAACCCCTCTGAGTGTGCCTGCTCACTGACATTACGGACTATGATTATCCTTTGCTAATATGGTGGATGGAAAATAATATCTCACGCTGACCTCAATCTGCACTTTAAAAATATTTGGCCATTCGTATTTTTATTTTGGGAGTGGTTTGTGTTTTGGGTTTATCTCTCAGCCTCAGAGTTTTTCTTATAAGTGTGTAAGGCTATCTCCATGTTAAGAAGAGTAACCCCGTGTGTGTAACACCAGACCCAGGGCTAGGTGTGTGGTGTCTGCCCAGTCCTTATCCCCAGGAGAAACTGGCCTGTGTCTAGCAGGGCAGAGGCTGGGGCCAGTGAGTGAGGAGTGTGTGCTCCCTGAGAGAGTTCTAGGGGCACCCTTGGTGACAGTCATCTTGTGGGCCACTAAAGTAATGAGGGGCTCAGAACCAGCCAAAATCAGGAAAATGAGCACGGGGAAGAGAAGACCAAAGTATGGCATTCTCGGAAAGTTCTGGGAGTGTAGACCACCACCTGTGGCTTGGCTTTGCCATTTACAAATTCCTGGACTGGCGAGGACCAGGCTCACACATGGGCCCTGGTATTGGCATGTACTGGTAGTCAATAAATGCAGGAAGAATTGAGTGATTGAACTAACCCAGGGTCTAACTGACTTAAATGTGCCAAAGCGGAGTAAATCCTTCTCTAAAATCATCTCCAGTCCACAGGGGGTTGATCCACTTAAACCACAAAGATCCAACTCACTCCAGAGGCTTCATGCCATTTTCTTCTTTAAACACCCAAGCAAAATCTCTTCATTTCATTTGGATAGTTGGCCAGTAAATGCTTTAATTACAAGTTGAAAGGAATAAAATGAAATCATCTGGTGGAATGGTTTTAATTAGAATTTAGTGAGTCTGGCAAGCAATTAGTACATCTAAGAATGGAGACTAGATACACATATTTGTCTCTGATGAGCTTCGCTGATTTAAATGAGCATTTGACTCATATTTTTCAAGTTAAACAAAGGCCATCATAATGATAATAACAAGAAGAATGTAGCGTGAGCTAATAGAAAATTGTAGAAGCTATCACTCCGTGTCCACCCAGCTCCCAATGGTTGGACCTCATGGCAGTGCCACCAGCCTCCATTTTAGGAGGAACCATGAAATTCTCAAGATTATTAATTAATTTCACATTTTCGTGTAGGGAGAGGAGGGGACAGTGAAAGAGAAGAAAGGGAACTATCACGAATGAGCAGCTGCCGTATGCCAAGTACCATTCAAGGAATTTATATATATCATCTCTCTTCCACCTTGTACCAGCCTGGGTGGAGGGTGTTATAAAAGATGCAGTTAAAAAAAAAAATTGAGGCCCAGAAAGGTGAAGTCATTCCCAAGCTTGGATGGCCACTAAGGGCAGAAGCCTGGTTAGTTTGAATCCAAAGTTCTTGCTGTTTCCAAGGGATTTAGGATCCTTTAAACATAAGGGATTTATTAAACTCCAAAAAAAAAAAAGGTTGACTTGCTCTTGGAACAGCCTGATTTCCACATCGCTGGTGTGATCTCACCCTCCAGCCCAGAGGTGAGGGCTGCGGGAGCTGAGAGCCACGCTGGCTCTTCCCTACGCCGTGCAGGGGTCACACCGCTGGTTTTCAGTCACGGCTGCACAACAGAGTCACCGGGAACTTCAGACAATACTGATGCCAGGTTCTTACCCCTGGAGGTTCTGATTTCACTGCGGTGGGGCACAGCCTGGATAGGGGACACTTTTTCAAACTCCTCGGGTGATTCTAACAAGCAGCCACGGTTGAGGACCACTAAGCTCCATGCACGGTATGTATGGAGAGAAGGCTGTGGAAGTCCCTTTTAGAGTACAAATGTCGCTTCCCTGAGCTTAGCGAGGCTGTGCCCAGGATCCTCCATCAGCCGCATTCCAGCCCCGGAACCAGCAGAGTTACCAAGGACAGCACAGAAGACGCAGGTGGGGATCCGGGCTCGATCCTTTACTGGCGACATGATTTTGGCCCAGCAAGTTAATCTGCGTCATAATTGTTTACAAAATAAAGACAAGGATAACTACCTGGCTGGACTAGCATGAAGACAAAAAGCAATGCATTCCTGAAATGCCTAGCAAGTGATGTTTGCCAATGACTGATAACTACTCGTGTCGTAGAATCCCAAATTCAGGCTCAAGTACCCAATGTGCACCTGATACCAAACACTGCAACACCGGTGCTTGGAGGTAGAGACAGATTTATTCAATTTGGCTAAAACGAGAAGACAGGAGAGAAAATCTGTCAGATCTGCCTTGTCGCAAAGCTGAGCCAGGGAGCTTATACGTGGCTAGAGAATAAGAGGCAGGTAAGGGAAGGGGGATTTCAGGGAGCGGAAGAGGGGAGTCTGTGTTGCTTTTAGTCTCAGATAACACCTGGAGTAACCAGACTTCTGGGCATCAGTAGCCAGATGCAACTTTTGTAGGGGCATTTATTTCTTCTGCAAAATAAGCTTATAGATTTTTCTTGTGACCTTGGAGTTATATCCTCTTGCTTGACAAAGAAGCAGTATATAAGCAGTTAACAAATGTTGCAAGAATAAGGGGTGTTGAGAAGGAAGCAAGAAATTAACAAGTGCAAACAACCAGGGACCTAGTCCAATTTTACATTATTTCAGTCATTAAAAATGCCAGGGTGCTAAAATCTCAAGGGGCCTGGTTATATTTGTTTAAACTGTGTGATTCTTGAAGTCAGAGACTATACCTGTTTGAACCTCTCTGTAAGCGGCACCTGGGATATAGTTCAGGCTTAGTTTGTGCAATAATTCCTACACCAAGAGCTACGTCCTGAATGGCATTTATGCTTTTTGCCCTTTAAAGGCACTAAGTATCATTATCACTCACTAACACCTTGGCCTTGTGTTTCTTTGTTAATAGATCCTCCAGTAAACAAAAGCAGATAGGCTTGGGACACACCATAGGCTAGAGTCTCCCTTCTAGAGAGTCACAAGGCACATAAACACAGTCAATCCTTTAAAAAAAAATGTCCACAGTAATAAAATCTGTTTAATATTGTAAATACCATCACAGTCCAAAATATATTATTACAAAGTATAGTTGATGGAATGCTTTTTAGTACCTGTATTAGTCAGGGTTCCCCAGAGAGACAGGACCAGTAGGATATAGAGAGAGCTAGAAACATGAAAGTGGATTCATTAGGGGAACTGGCTCACACAGTTACAGAGGCTGAGAAGTCCCAAGAAAGCCTGGCTGCAAGCTGAGAACCAGGGAAGCTGGTAGCGTGGCTCAGTTCAAGTCCAAAGGCCTCAGAACCTCGAGTTCTGATGTCCAAGGGCAGGAGAAGAAGGGTGTTTGAGTTCCAGAAGAGAAAGAGTGAATTCACCCTTTCTCTGCTTTTTTGTTTTTCCCAGGCCCTCAGCCAACTGGATGGTGCCCATGTATGTTGAGGTGGATCTTCCTTACTGCACTGATTCAAACACCAGTCTCTTTGGGAAACACCATCACAGATAACCCTGAAATAGTGCCTTACCCATTATCTGAGTATCCCTAAATCTAGTCAAGTTGACACCTAAAATTAATCATCACATTATCTAATGAAACACACTATGGGACTCAGTCTAGGGAAACCCATCCTAATTTAAATAGTGCAGTAAAAAGATGTTCACAGGAAAGAGGCAGCAAATTGGTCACCAAGGCAAGATCTTGCACTGTGCCTGTCGTGTGGGAAAGTTTGACAACCAGCTCTCAATTGGAGACGTTCAATGCCATTGGTTTACCCACAGGTTAGCTTTTTCTGGGCAACAGATTTACAAACACTGAAAGCAAAAGAAATGATCTGACATAGCAGGATGACATTTTATTAAGGTGCCCAAACTATTTTGATTCTGATTAAGTTAATCAAGTTCTCCTGGCTTCAGAAACCTCATGTGTACAATGAGAATGATACAGCAGCTCTATGAGGTGGGTCTTATTGTAATAACTATGGAAGCCATTTGTGCTTTTCACCAAATATTTACCATCCTCTGCCTTCTGTGCACAGGGTAGGATTGCTGTGTCCTGGCTTCCTTGGGGCAGGGTGGGACCATCTGACCGTCATGCAATGGGTTGTGAATGGAACTGGGCATGTGGTACCTTTAGGTAAGAGCTCTTTCTCGCTACTGTGGGCTCTCCAGAGCTGGCTGTCTATCTAGCATGGGACCACCAGTGACTTCAAGTGGATTTGGACTTTGGATTTGGACTCAATTACACCACAGGCTTTCCTGCTTCTCCGGACTGCAGGCTGTGGGACTTCCTGGCCTCTATGATTGCACGAGACAATTCTTATTTGTGTGTGTGTGTGTGTGTGTGTGTGCGCACATGCATGTTTGTGTGTGTATCTCCCATTAGTTGTATTTCTCTAGAGAACCCTGACTAGTACATATAGATATGGCAGAGATCATACAGATAATCCTCCAAGAAGTAAATTTTAGGAAACAGTATTTCATAGGATGACATAATCCAAATGTCTTATGCATTGACATGATAAACTTCTCTCTCTTCTGTGCAATGGGAGTAAGACCACCTACCTGGTGAGAGTGTTGGAAGGGTCAGAAAAAGGTGTGTGGAGCCCTGGCCCAGTACCTGGTATACAAATTTAATCTGGTGCTATTGTTGTTGCAGCATCCTCCATAATCAGCCCATGTGCTTTTGCCTCTGTATTTCCTACAGACCCTGGAGTCATCAGGGCCAGAGTGCAGCAAAAACAGGAGAGACACTCTTGACTGGGGTCCCTCCTCAAGCTGTCACATGGCTCAGTAATGCCACCAAAGAGGCAGAGTCTGCAGAGACATATCCTGAGCAATCTGTATTTCCTCCCAGGCCTGACCCAGATACTCTCCCTTTTTTGAACACTATTTAGCAACAATGCACCACAAGAGTCCAAAATGAAATCATCTCCAGTAGGATGGAGGATTCCCAAGGCAGGTAACTCTGTAAACTTCTCCCGTGAGGTCAAAGCTCCTGGCAGCCAGGTGTATCCTCTGCCTTCAAATGTGATTATCTCCGGGCTTAGCCAGATGAGGATGCGAAGAGCAGAAACCTTGTACAGCATTTATATAACCCCAGTCAATTCTGTAGCAATCATTGTCTGAGTTAGCTAATGGCAGGGTACGAAGACCTCCTACTGAGATTCCATTACCTTGTAATTTTCAGCTTGTTCACTGTTGCAATAAAGCCCCTCTGTCTTATAATTCCCCAGCATTCACGTCTCATCTTCTCAAGAACTGAAGTATGTAAGATGCTTTCTGCTGGGGATTCATTGAGATAAGTTATTGAAGTCAAGCAGAGAGGCAAGCTTCCAGCACTCAGCTATTCATCTCAAAATTTATGTTCACGCTTCCTTTTGAAGGTCTAATGTAATCACAAACAATGTGCTTTCTATATGTTTAAAAATTCATAAGTTTCCTGTACAATGAAGTTGGAAGGGCAAGGACCTCTCACACTTGGGTCTCATTAGCGATGGGAGGCTTGGAAAAGCCGACTCGTTTTGATGTAATTTCTATGGGACTGAGATGCCACAGTCATTCAAAGCCATGCAGCGGGGAGGAGTGACGACGTCTACCAAACTCATTAACGTGCCCCGGGAGCTGGGCTGTGTGATCTGCCAGATGATCCCTTTCTTTCTTGAAAGTTGCTGCTCCCTCCCACATCTTGTTCTTTGGGCCCTGAGCTACGCCCCTTCTCTGCTCTCCGTGCACAAGGGCCCCACCCTTGTGCTCAGCCTTAACACGGCCATCACATTTGTCTCCCTGCCCCTGGTGACCCCTCTTCACTTCACCCGGCTTGTCACCACCCTTCTGATCCTCCCAGAACAGTGCTCTCAAAGCTGCCTTCTGCAGGAGGCTCTTCTCTTCCTTCCAGCTGCCAAGGAGAGAATCAAACCCCAATGTGTCAGGGTGGGATTGAAGGCCATCCACTTCTGCCTCTCCTTGGAGTCCAGCAGTGTAAATTGTGAGGGCTGCCACTGAGGGGTCCCAAAGGGGGTCCGAGAAGGGAACAGGGAGTGAGTCACAAAAGGCTTTGGGCTAATGCCCGTGAATCCAGGGCTCTCCTGCAGCCGGGCAGCTTCCCACCAAAAGATGTGAGTAAGATAGTTAGGGGAGCAGAGGTCCTAAAGCACAAATTATAAGGCACTCCTATTGAGAGGTGGGGGCCATCTCACACTTTGAACCTAGGAGATCTTGTAACTGCTTTGACTAATAGTGGATGCAAAAGTCACTCTACATGTCCTCTCATGCTCCTGTGTAAGAAGTCAGACCACCATGAGGCCGCCATGTTGTAAGGAAGCCCAAGCCATGTGGAGAAGCCGTGTGCAGGTGCTGTGCTCCACAGACTCAGCAGAGCCCAGCCTCTGAGTCATTCTGTCCCAGGCATCAGATTTGTGAGTGTAGGATCCTCCAGAAGATTCCATCCACCAGCCATTGGTGTCACCCTCAGCCATGTGAAACTTCTCAGGTATGTGTCCTAGACATTATGGAGCAGAGCCAAGACATCTTCACTGTGTCTGTCCAAATTTCTGCCTCCACAGAACGTATAAACATTATAAAAGGTTATTTTAGGCCACTGAATTTGGGGTGGTTAGTTATGCAGTAGTAGTTAGCTGGAATGGAGGGGGACGGTGAAATACTACTCCCCATTATTCTCCAAACAAGTTCTCTACCCACATCCTGTATGCCTGAAAAAGCACAGCCTCCCCTAAGGATCCAATAGGAGGAAAGCCCTGAGATCTTATTGCTCAGATGGTTTATTATTGGGCAGTGGGGAGAAGTCATGAGACTCAGGGAAGACACATTTCGAGAAGGGCGGGGTGGAGGGAGGCCTTGCAGCACAGTGTGCAGACTCCACAGGGAGTTTAGCAGCTGATGTCGGAGCAGAGGAGCTGGGCATGAGCGGTGGAGAAAGCAGGGAAAGCAGAGCACACTACAGGCCCAAGGTCAATATCATCACCCAGGTGCATCTGAATCCATTTGGCCCCTGGGTATAAAGTATGCAAATCTTCTAGAAATTCTGATTTC
This sequence comes from Lemur catta, assembly GCF_020740605.2. Taxonomy (NCBI): domain Eukaryota; kingdom Metazoa; phylum Chordata; class Mammalia; order Primates; family Lemuridae; genus Lemur; species Lemur catta. Next base: position 30,153,310 of record NC_059129.1, read on the forward strand.
AACTCAGTTCTATTCCCCTAACGAGCACCCAGCATCTACTAACCAAGAGGCCAAGTGTAGGAGGGAGGCATACAGATCAAGAAGATGCTGTGACCTCAAGTCTGGGGAAATCATTCTCTCTCCTAGGTTTACTGTCTGTTTCCCTCTGGGAAACCACCAAGCTACTTGGGATTATATTAAAAGTCTTTCCAGAAATGGCAGGCATAGGAAGACCAAGGCACAGACTACTTTACAGTTCTGCCAATAGCCGGGGTCTCTTGCTTCGAAGAGGAGAGGGGAGGCTTTCCCCTTCGTTTGCATCATTCTCAGAGGTTGGGAGACGGGCTCTGAGCATGCATGCGGGCCTCCAAGGGGGGCCTCGGCAGCACCCTCTGGCTGATCCACCGCTTGGCCAGCTGGCTGCAGAGGAAAGCCCAGGAAAGCCTCATTAAGCCACACAAAGCCAGCCTAAGAAGCGACAAAGTGGACTGCAGCTGCCTCGCCAGCCCGCTGCAGCTGACTGCCTGCGATCCCAGTCAGCCTGTGGCAGGCGAGCTGCTGACACAGCCTGTTGTGCTGGAGACCTTATTATTGCAAATCCCATTTCCACCTCACAGATTCCTGAGAAATTGCAAACACGTCTGTCTGTGGCCAGCCCGCCTGGAAAGGTCACTGCAACAGCTAGTGGGCTCCAATGCCATTTCCCTCGTTCACACATGTACAAACTGCAAATACCCAAGGTCAAGAACAGTCACAGCCCTTTAACTTAATGCTGCTTGATACTGCCCAGACCCCGGCTGGGCCCTTTGCAGAGGCCAAAGGAGGCTTCGTGTTCACATAGCTGTGCCTCTCAAGTATCCTCAGAGGTTCTAATTTAATTGATCGGGTGAGAGCCCTTGTATTGCAGGTGTGAGCTGTATTTCAGAAAGCTCCCTAGGTGAGAAAATGTGCAGTATGGTTGAGAACTGCCACCATGAGAAGTGGGGCTAATACTTATTGAACCTACTGCATGTCAGGCCCTATACATTACAAACTTTTTCATTTCATCTATAAAACAGACTTTAGCAGATATCCCCTTTCGTGGGGAGTGAGGAAAATAAAGTTTAGAGAAGTTAAACGTAATTTGCTCATATCACTCTGTGGCCATTACAATGGCTGAAATAAAAAAGACTGGTAATACTGAGTACTGGTGAGGAAGCAGAACAACCGGAACTTTCATTCTTGCTGATGGATGTATGCAGAACGGCACAGCCACTCTGAGAAAGCATTTTGGCTCTTTCTGATAGAGTCAAACATATACTCATCACATGACCCAGAATTCCACTCCTGCCCACTTACCCAAAAGAAATGAAAAATATATGTCTACACAAAGATTTGTGCTCAAATGTTCACAGCAAGAAATCAGCGCAAATACCCATGGACAAGTGGGTGAATAAACTTGTTGTGCTATATCCATCCAATAGAGCAGTGGTCCCCAACCTTTTTGGCACCAGGTCCCAGTTTCATGGAAGACAATCCTTTCATAGACCGGGGGAGTGGGGGATGGCCTTGGAATGATTCAAGGGCACTGCATTTATTACATTTGCAGCTGCTCTTCAGCACCAGCATCACCGCCTCAGCTCCACCCAAGATCATCAGGCATTAGATTCTCATAAGGAGCGTACAACCCAGATCCCCCACATACACAGTTTACAGTAGGGTTCGCACTTCTGTGAGAATCTAATGCCGCTGCTCACCTGACAGGAAGCAGAGCTCAGGCGGTGATGTGAGTGATGGGGAGCAGCCGCAAATACAGATGAAACTTCACCCACTGCCCACCTCCCACTGTGCAGCCGGATGGCGGTCTTGGGGACAGGCCACAGACTGGTATCAGTCTGCAGCCAGGGGGTTGGGGACCACAGCGATAGAATGCCACTCAATAATAAAAAGGAAGAGTGCACTGATGCTTGCACAAGTTGGATGAATTTTAAAAACATATATCAGATGAAAAGAAAAAAGAGAAACAAAAGAGTGAGTTCATTTACATCGGGTTCCAGAAGAGGCGAGCTTGCCTGCAGTGACAGCAGGCAGGTCAGTGTCCGCCTGGGTTGGGTTTTGGGGTGTGGGGTGTCTGAGAAAGGTCACAAGGGGGTTTTCTGAGATGGTATGGGAATGTTCTCCATCACGGCTCTGGTGGTGGTTAAACATTCTAACTATTTGTCAAAACTCATGAAACTGTATTCTTAAAATGGGTGCATTCATTGTTTGTAAATTGTTCCTCAATAAAGTTTATTTTTAAAGATTGAGGGTTTTCAGCACAAGTTGGTCTGATTCTGAAGTTTCCACAGCTGTCCCGAAGGCCCATGTGGGGACCACAGGTCTCGGAGGGGAGGGAGAGTCCACTAACCGCTTCCTCAGGACATCACTGGGACCCAACAGGGACTGGGCTCCGCATAGGCAAAGGGCCACAGACGGCCAAGAGGGGGCCCAGGAGAAGTGAGTCTGACTTCTGAGTCGTTAGGAGCATCTGGTTTAGTCCACGTGTCCTTGGCCTCCTAACATCCCTTTCCTCTTGCTGGGAAGGACAAAGAGTTTCCTTCCTGGAAGGTGAAATCATTTTGTTTTGTTTCTTCCCAGCTTTATTGAGATATGATGGACAAATAAACATTGCGTGTATTTAAGGTGGCCAACATGATGATTTGATCTGCGTATACATTGTGAAATGATCACCACAAGCTAATTAACGTATTCGTCACCTCATTAATTACTATTTTCTTTTTTGTCTTTGTTTGTGGTGAGAACACTTAAGATCTACCCCTTAGCAAATTTCAAGTATACGCGGTTGTTAACTATAGTCATTAGGCTGCACAGTGATCTCCCCCACATGACTGAAACTTGGTGCGCTTTGACCGATGTCTCCCCATTTGCCCTCTTCTCAGCCCCTGGAGACCACCACTCTACTCTCTGTTTCTAAGAGTTCAACTTCTTTAGATTCTACATATAAGTGAGATCATGTGGTGCTAGTAGTTTTGTGTCTGGCTTATGTCCCTTAGCATAATCTCCTCTAGGTTCATCCACATTGTCGAAAATGGCAGGATTTCCTTATTTTTAGAAGGATGAATAACATTCCATTGTATGTGTATATACAACCCAAGTACCTGTGGACGGATGAATGGATAAAGAAAATATGAGACATACTCTCTGTGTGTGTATATATTCTCCAGTCATCCACTGATGGCCACCTGGGCTGTCTTCATACCTTGGATGTGAGTCAGCAAGACCACTTCTAGGTGTGCATGTCCACAGGGAATAAAATGGGCCTCTCAAAGAGGCATCTGCACTCCCATGTTCATTGCAGCACTATTCACCATAGCCAAGATGTGGAAGATGAAAGTTTTTAGCACAGGAGGTAGAATAGTCCCCAAGTGAAATCCCCTGGGGGAGCTTGTTAAAAATATCAAGTCCCTTTTAAAATTTCCTTTTGAGGAACTTCCCTACTGTTTTCCATAATAGTTGTATTAATTTATATTCCCACCGACAGCATACAAGAATTCCCTTTCTCTGCATCCTCGCCAATCCTTGTTATTTTTTGCCTATTTGGTAATAGCCATTCTAACAGGTGTAAGGTGATATCTCTTGATGGTGCTGATGGTGTTGATTTGCATTTTCCCAAGGGTTAGTGTGGTTGAGCACCTGTTTAGAAACCTGTTGGCCAGATCCAGGGTGTTTATGCAGAGGAAATGAAATCAGGGTCTACAAGGGATCACGTTCATTGAATGTTATTCACAATAGCCAAGAAATGGAAACAACCAAAATTTCTGTAGATGGATGGATAAGTAACATGTGCTATTTCACACACAGTGGAATATTATGCAACCCTAAAAAAGGAGAAAATCCAACCATTTTCGATAACATGGGCAAACCTGGAGGACATTATGCCAAGTGACATGAGCCAGACACAAAAGGCTAGCACCACATGATCTCACTTACGTGTAGAATCTAAAAACGCTGAACTCGTGGAGACAGAGTAGAATGGTGGTTGCCAGGGGCTGGGGGAGGGTAAATGGGGAGATGTTGGTCAAGGGGTACCAAGTTTCAGTTAGGTGGGGTGAACAGAAGCTGGAGACCTAATGCATAGCATAATGACTATAGTTAACAATAGCATATTGCATACTTAAAATTAGCTGAGAGGGTAGATCATAAGTGTTCTCACTACACGTCACACACACACCCCCAAAAAAATGAAAAAAAGAAGTAAAAGAAAATGCTAACTATGTGAAGTGATGGATACCTCAGCATCCACAGGGTTAACTAGCTTGTGTTGATCATTTCACAATGTATACACGTACCAAATCATCACATTGTACACTTTGAACATATACAATATTTGTCAATTATACCTCATTAAAGCTGAAAGAAAACCTGATTCCCTGACCTCATTCACAGAAATGAGACAGGAATCTACATTCTTAAAATCCTTCCAGGAGATTCTGATAGGTCGGAGATCACTCAAATCCTAAGTTTCCTCCTGGGTTGGCTGCTATTTACACAGATGTTTGTTGCCTCAGGGCTGTGTTCTCAGTTTCCCCACCAACTGCAGTTACACGTGAGCCTGGCGTGTTTTCTATGGGCAGCTGCAAAACAGGTCCTGGAAATGAGCTGCCCCCCATGTCTCCCTTTGAAGTCTCCCCCACCCCCCATTTCCAATGTATGGAGAGTGGTCTCTGCAGCCAAAGGCTGGTGATCAGGATTCATAACGCCACCTGTTTCCAGACAGAAGCAGTATTTCCTCCAGGGAAACTGCCAGGGATAATCTCTGCTAGGCCTCTCTTTTTCTTTTTTAAAAAAATAAAATAAAATAAAAATTACAAGCAGATTATATCAAAGCAGCTTGAAATATGAACTGTAGGTTGTTACACATAAAAAGAAGAAAGTGTGTTTTCTTAGAGCTTTCATCAATTGCTGGGAGAATCAGATTAGTATGTGTGACATTATAGACCTGGGGAATTGCTCCTGGAGCTCTAAGTTCAGGTTCATGAAGCCGTTTTAGGAAGAGTACCCCCTGACGGTTCTTTGATCGTGCAGAGCTGTGTTTCCCCAAGGTTTTCTACATGCAAAGCGACAGAAGGCACCAGGGAGAAGGCTAGAGGAAGGAGCGTGAAGATCTGAGCTCTGGGGTCCGCCAACGGTACCCACCTGTGACCTGGTAGTTAATGATCAGCTTACAAACTCTCCTTAGATCCTACATCCCCGGGAGAGCTTCATAAGCAAAACCACTTAGGGGGCTCCAAAGATCTAGGGAAAGGATTAGATAAATCTCAACTAAACAGATCCAACCTCTAACAAGACCACTTTCCAAGGAAACATCATTAACATACATGCTGATGCATACCTCTATTGGTCTTAGGGTGAAGACAATCTCCTTCACTTGGCCTGGCTAGGCAGAACCCAACATTCCTCTCCTGCTTCATCTCATAACCTAATTCCCTTCCCTTTATCCTCCTCAGGCAAACAGGCTTTTTAGCCTCTCCTGCCACAGGACCTTTGCACAAGCTGTTTGAGGATTCTGGGATTTTCTTCTTCACCTACTTAATGACTACTCATCTTCAAGATAGCAATTCAAGCATGCCCTCTTCCAGGGAAGATTCCCCTGATTTTTCTGGGCCCAAACCTCATTATAGTGGTTCACAATTTATGTAATCTTTTTTGTTGCAATAATCATAATTTTGATCTTGTGATGGTTTGGGTGGCTATTAGATGAAGTTCCACGAAGGCAGAAACTTCAGTTCTCTCTTGTTCACTACTGGAACCTCACATATAAAAGAATGAATGATCTTGTAGTGCAAATCCCTCACCTTACCAGCTAGGATAAATGACATGGCTTAGGGAACCCACTGCAAGTTAGTCACTGAGCTGAGACTAAGACTAAGTGGTCTTGCAACTTTGAGCCCATTCTTCTTTCTCTGGCACCATCATTCCTGATACATAAAGTGATGGCTTACTTAAGGGAAAAAACATTAAAGGAAGCCAAAGGAAAATCAGAAAAAAGAGTTTTCTGCTAAATAGACCATTTTTGACTATGCTCAAAAAGAAAGGATGGCACACAAAAGAAATCATAAAAAGAAGTAGGGGATATTATAAGCAAAGTACTTGATATGAATAATAATGAACAAAGCATTTCTGCTTATTGTTTATCTAATTTTGAATTTTAATGAATAGCAGGGATGGTAATTACTCAATTCCTATGTTTATATAAAACCAACACATGAAACCTCACAGTTCGATATTTATGAAGTGTCAGGTTCCCTTAAATACTCAGCTTGGCAATTAGAAGGGGAGGTAGTCATTAACATTTTAAACTAGATAAATAAAGAATAGAATTGTTATTTATTCATTAAACTTTTAAAAACTGGAAATTATATAATCATCTTTTGGGTGTATACATATCATTTAATTAGCGATGAGTCAAAATGCTGCGAAGAAGCGTGTATCTGCACCTCTAGAAATAGACATAGCACCTATTAGCAAATGGAACGGTTTAACCCAGTTAACAATTCAGATTCATCTTCTGTTTGTATTTAAGACCTGTCACCAGATGCCTGATGATTTAGAAGGAGCACTGACCTTAGAATCAGATGGAGCTGGGTTTGAATTAGTTTTCCTCTGGATGACCTTTGGCAGCTTGCTCAAACATTCCAGAATCAGTTCTTTTATCCGTAAAATGGGATTGTAGTCTTACCTCACAGGGTTGTTGGAAGGCATTAAAAGATGTAAAGTACAATGACCAGCTCAGGGTAAGAATCTTGTGAGTCATAATGAGTGTAACATTGCTCTGGCCCAGCTCTGGCCCAGCAATATGGAATAAGCATCTGGTTTCCCCAGGTGACATTCCTGGACCCAGTGAGAAGGCCAGTATATCAAGAGTGGTCACGCACAAGCTGGTGGCATTGGGGGATTCCAGGAGGCTCTCTACCTGAGAGTTACAGACCAGGGCTCTGTAGTAAAAGCATTCCAAGCACCAGGCAGGGATGTGTTTGGTTCACCACTATATGCCCAGGGTCCAGCACCCAGCACAGAGTAAGTTCTCACTGATTCTGTGAATGAACAACTGCGTAACTACCACTGTAGCACCAGCACTTCTGGATGCATCCGCTGATGCCCAGGCTACCTCTCTTTGGCACAGGTCACTTGAATTCCCCAGCTCTCTCCATCCTCCCAGGGCACTGGCACCCAGAGGAAGCCTGCCCAGGGACCTCGCCAGCTGGGACCTTTTCCTGACCGGCTCCACGCTCCAGGCGTCCGGGACTCCACCTTCCTCCAACTTCTGTTGTCTGATTTTCAGGTCGGGTTCAGGAGTTGACGCTCCCAAACTGTGTACACTGCTGTTGGTCTGCCCTTTTCAGGAAATGTGTCCTCTTGAATCTCTACACCGTGTCTGGGGCCTGGCAGTTCACTGTTTGCCATGCTCATGCCCGGATTTGAGACAGAGCTGCTTCAATCCTTGCCTCCTGTGATGTGCCTTCTGCCCATTTTCTTGCCCACCTTCAGGCTTTTGCTCCGACTTCATTGCCCCCGCATCTCTGCCGGTTTCTCTAGATTGCTCCTTCTCTCTGGAAGCTTTGAACCCCTTCTGGCCCAATCAGCACACACGACCATGTCACAGTGTCCACAGCTCAAATGTGTCGCTCTGTGGCAATGGGAAGTGAGCAGCGGCGGATAGTCGCCTTCTTGAAGAGTGACCTGGCATCCCCCAGACCCTCCTACTTGCTGAGCTGAGTAGGACTGACACATCCCTCACTGCCAGGTGCTAATGGCCTGACTCCCCTGCTGTCTGGATATGGGGTCTCAATCTACCCAGCGGGGAGGGGATAGAGGTTTCTCAATCTAGTCTCGAACAACAACCAAGTTTGTGGAAAGGGACTATTGTGGGTGCCACTGTATTAAGCGTGTCTTTTTATTCCATGTTTTGGCACCTGAGGCTTTACTGACCCTGGGGGGCTGCCCTCCCAGGCTGAGTCAATTCTTAGAGCTAGTAAATGACCGGTCTGCCATTGTGCCTTTCACAGCAAAGCAACCAACCCAGAGCCCACACCCATCCACATCCTCGATAAGATTCTTACACCCCAGGCCAATACTTCCCTGCCCTGATGACTGCAGGGCCAGGGTCCAAACCCTATGCCCCAGAGCCTACTGAAATGCTCTAAATGGTCAATCCTAAGCTTGCCTACCCTGCCTTACCCGGCCCCTCCTCCTATACAAACCACAATAAAGTCTTTTGCCCACACTTCCCCCTCGCTGCCTCTGCCTCACACCAATTCTGGGGCTTCCCTGCATGGCCCTGTGTTTTGTGTCCTCTCCCCTTGGGATCTGTGGGCAGCAAACATGCTTATAACTCACAAGTAGATGTAGGTAGCAGTGGCAAATGTAGTCATCACATCAAAACATGGGAATGAATAGTGCATGTTTAAATTCCAGCCCATGGAAACCCTTATCTCTTCCAATGCCCACAACACTGCCATCATCAAAGGTGCTTTTGAAATGTAGAAACCCTGAATCATCCAAAAGTCCAAAACTTAAATTGACTCTGTCATGCTTTGGCTATGTTGGCTGATCAAGTAGAGTTAAAAGGGTTAGCCGGAGCTTTTTAGGTACATGCAAACTAGGACATCAGACTTGCAGAAATTTGGGGATTATTTCAAATGTAGTTTCAGGTTGAGAAAGGCTTATACCCTCACGCTTTCTGAAGATTGCAAAGACTCTGTACATGGATCTGGTTAGACTTATGGCACACTGAAACAAGGTGAAAGCCAGATGCTTTGGGATATATTTAGAGAATAAACAGTAAAAGCCGGATTTCAAATTCAAGATGGTAACTCCTTAATGGCTACAAAACATGGACAAATAGGAATGCTGGCAAGCTGCCAGGCATAGCCAGAGTACTGGAATTAAAACCAGAAAGCCTGTACTCCCTGAGCAAATCATTTATTCTCCCTAAACATCTGTCCCAATCTAAAAAATTAGCATCCACTCCATGCCTATCAGTCACAGCATTGAGAGGCTCAAATGGGAAGATCATCATGGAAACACGTGGAGAATTCTAAGTGCCAAGCTAAGGTGGGGACTCCTCAGTCTTTAAAAGGAGATCATGCCTTCATCCGCAGGATAGTAGCACTGAGGCATTGACAGCCATGAAGAAAAATTGCTAACACTATCTTCCTGCTCTATTCTAGCATTAACTTTTTATTTTAAGATAATGTTAGACTTAGAGGGCAGTTCCAGTGTAGCCTTCAAGTGGCATCCCCCAGCTGTTAACATTTTGCACAACCGTAGTACAATCTCCAAAATGAAGACATGAATGTTAGTACCATACTACCGGCCAAACTACAGACTTTATGCGGAGGTTCCCATTTTTTACACTAATGTCCCTTTTCTGTTCTAGGATCTAATGCAGAATCTCACACTACCTTTAGTTGTCATGTCTCCTTAGCATCTTCCAATTTGTGACAAGCATCTCCTTGCCTTTCGTGACTTTGAGACTCAGTTCTTTTGTGGACTGTCTCTCAGTTTGGGTTTGTCTGATGTTTTCTTATGATTAGATTGAAGCTATGCATTATTGGGAAGGATATTAGCAAGGTGATGTGCTTTTCTCTCCGCATCCTGTCTGGGAGTATCTGATGCTGCTACATTGGATAGCAATGAGATGTTGACCTTGATCACTTGTTTAATGTGTTATCTGGAGGATTTCTCCACCATAAAGTTACTGTTTTTCCTTTTGAATTCATAAATATTTATTTTTGGAAAGATACTTTGAGACTAGGCAAATATGTTTCTCCTTAAACTTTCGCCCACTGATTCTAACTTCCATTAGTGAATCTTGCCTACAGCACTTATTACAGTGGTATTATAAGTGATTTTCTATTTCCCTCATTCTATTTCCTTCTACATTTATTACTTGGAATTCTTTTGCAATGAAGAGTTGTCTCTTGTTTCCCATTTGTTTATTTATTCCATTATGCATTTATATCAGCATGAACTCATGGATATTTACTTTATACTTTGGGTTTTAATCCAATACCAGCTCTGGCCACTGGGAGCTCCTTCACCGTTGGTTCCTGTGCCCTGTCAACATGCCCAAGCATTGTTTCTTTTTGCTGTTTAGTTGGCCGGTAGGTTGGTTGGTTGGTTTTGTTTTGCTTTGTTTTGTTTTGTTTTCAGCACTTCCTTGCTTTCTGACACCACAAGATGCTCTGAGGTCATGTGCATTTTGCCTGCCTTACTTAGCTCTGCAATCAACCACTTCCCCACATGTTCTATATTGTATCAGCAAAAGCACTCAAGCATAAAAAAAATTGCAAAAAAATATTATTATAGGAAGTAATTTATGCTGTAAAAGATAAAATGTGGGTTTAATTTATTTTCTAGGTTTCCACCAGCTTTCCTGACCAGCACCACTTCTTCCCATATAGAAAGAGCCATATGGTCTCATTAAAAAGTAGGTGCTGGGCACCTGGCATTTGGAAGGCCATGAGTCTACCAAGATTAGTGTCATTTAATGCCATTTCCTCTATAGAGGAGATAATTCCAGTAGCTGTGCTCCAAATAAATGGTTTTTAATACTCAGTAATAAAAAATATATCAAACATGTATACTTAACCCCTACTTGGCCCATGGAGAAGAGAAGATCAACTTATGTTTAGTCTCTCTACCCTTAGAAAATGACTTGGCACATGTAGTAGGCTGAGTGACCACCCTCCCCAAAGAATTCCAAGGCCTAATCCCTGAAACCTATAAATATCACCTTACCTGGCAAAAGGCACTTTGCAGATGTGGTTAAGAATCTTGAGATGGGGAGATTCTTCTGGATAATCTTGGTGGGCCGGATATAAACACAGTGGTCCTTGTAAGAGTCAGAGTCAGAGAAGGCAATGTAATGATGGGGACAGGACAGTGATACAGGGCCAGGGGACCAAGGGATGTGGGCAGCTTCTTAAAGCTGGGAAAGGCAAGAAAATGGATTCCCCCCGAGAGCTTCCAGAAGGAACACATTCCGGCTGACCCATTTAACCTCTGTCCTCCATGACTATAAGAGATTAAATTTGAATTGTTTTAAGCCCATAAATTTGTAGTAATTTGTTATAGCAGCAGTAGGAAACTAATACTGCATATAAGCCCCTGACTGCTTGTGACCGCAATTCTTTGGTCACCTATTATTGTCTGTGAGTCATCAGGCAGATTTAGGAGTGTGATTTTGTATGACCAGGAGACATTTGCTGTGATGTCAGCATGAGGAAGACAGCCCCATTCATAACATCATCCAGCGGAAAGAGACAGGGTGATCTCAAAGCGGGCGAGGGGCATACCCAGGAGAATATCTAAGTGTTTTGAAAGCAGGAAGCCTTGTTCTACTCATGACATTTCATTCCTAATAGCTTGCCCTTTGCCGCACACACAGAGCCCGTATGCAGCATTAAAAGAAGAACTTTTAATTGAATACCAGCCAAGACTGGAAGGTGAAATATCTATTCTATGTTTTTCTCATCACCATGGCGGCCTCTTTTAACCCTTCCCAGGACAAAAAATAAAACACCTGTATGTGGCTGAACTAACAGAGGAAGGTTTCAGAGGCTGCCTATCCTTGAACCCAGTCTCCTAACAGCCGTTCAACACTTTAGCAGGGAGAGAAAATGAAAAAAGCCTTTTCAACACCCTCTGATGCCCAGACTTCTACGGAAGGACAACTTCACTCATCGAATGCCTGCTGTCTCTGAGCCGCTGTGTTTTCCATTTGGTTAAAGATCTGTTTTTACAAACTGGGATATACAAATTCCCTGAAGTTTCCAGTCTACCTCAGCACAGAATGTACAACATGAGTAAGTAAAAGTAGACATATCCATGAGGAACCCCAGGATTGAATCTGTAGGCAAGGAATTCTTCAGGGAATGGAATACACTTGCTTTGGTTTTTGTGTTCATGTTATAGAATTTCTCCTGCCTTTAAAAAGACGAGGGGCTACTGGCTGTTAAAGATCAGATCATCAGTCTGATGTGTCTCAACATCATGCATGTCATCCAGGCTGGCACCCTTTGCTGATTTCAAAGACAGTGTGAGTAGCTCTAATTCCCATTCGAACACCGAGAGATCAAATATGAATACTTCCCGAGGAAACGAGAATAGAATAGGCAGCACAGAGATGCTTCTATGCCCCAATTATATCCCATTTTCAGGTTGTACGTCTACTTCTTAAAATGATAGAAAATTGTGCAGTGCTTCTAATCTTTGCAGTTTGGATTGAATCCATCTTCCCTGAACTGTTTTAAAGTGGGCTTGTGCTAAGAAGGGCTTTCAAAGAAGCCAAGTAGCTGGTCTGGTTGGTTTGAGACCTGGTCAATTGGAAAATGTTTTGTTTCTCTAAAATGTCACCCGGTCACATCAATAACATAATGGATCAGTTTTGAGTTCTACAGATTTATTTTTATTTCTTTCCTACCAAGTGAGAGAGGGAAACTGTTTATTAAACATCTGAAGTGTTTCACGCACTGTGTTGGCATTTGACATATTTTATCTCATTTTATCCTCACAAGGCAGTCCTGCTCCTCCTACTCCTTTTAAATGTGAGAAAACAGAATGCACTTTAAGAAACTGCTGACGTTCTCCGTGAGAATCAGGACTTAAGTGCAGGTGTGACAAAGAGGCAATGTGGTATGATGAAGACAACAGGTATTTTGGAACTGGATTAGAATCTCTGAAAAACCTTTGGGCTCTAGGGCTTGAGCAGGTTATATAACCTTTCTGACCTGTATATTTATCAAATGAAGATAGTAATAGCTAAGTTTTAGGGGCATTGTAGTATATGTATGTGTATTTGTATCATACACACGTACATGCCAAGTGGCAGGCTCCAGTAGGTGTTCCATAAATGATAACTAATCTTATTCAATCCCTAAGGAATTGTTGGCCACCACTTAATTAGCAGGCAATATGCCAGACATTGGTACCCATGGTACACAATGGTTGCCATTTTCAGTTGTGTTTTCTCACCTAAAGGGATACAATGGATTCTTCCACTGCAACTAATATTTGCAGAGAACCCCTTATGTGCAGGGATTATGTGTAGGCACCATAGGAGACTTAAGGGTAACATTGCAAAACCATAAACAAAAGAATCGTGGTCCATAATGACTCTATTACATTGGTGAGCCAGATATTCCAGGGAAAAGAATCTGCACATCACCTGGTGAGTCTTCAAAGTCAAGTACGTGTAATCCAGAGGATACCTGTAGACATTCAAGGGGTATTCAGCATATGTGGCCTTAGGGAATCGATTTCCAGTTTGTATGTTCCATTTGCATGTATTCTTTGCTAAAACTACTTTAACTAAGAACCCACCTGTAGTTGAGGTGACGTGGCGCCTCAGCCCCTACTTTTCCTTAGACAATCTCCTTCCTCCCACTTTACGAAAAACAGACAAACCCTCACCCACCCCCACTCATATGATAGTCCATTACTCTACAGGTGGGGGACTTCTGGGGTTTTGAACAATGGACAATTTAAAATGTTGAGGAAACTACCAGCTTTGTTACTGAATAACAAGTCCTTTTGAAAGACAGGTACTTTCTGATTATTTGCTTTCAATTTGAGGACTCAATTACATTGTAAACACGCAGATCATTGAAATTAGGCTTTGATGGCTTATCAAAATGAGTGTTTTGCAAATAACCTGAAAAATTGACTGCGATTGTTTTTTTTTTTTTTTTTTTTATTCTGCTTTCTTCAACTCATTGAACAACACGAGTTTTCTAAGCACTTAAAGAAGTGAAAACAGAAGACGGGAATAAAGTTTATACTGACTCTTTTATTTAAGGAATAAGTGGCAGTTATTCATAGATGCATGACCTATATGAAACTTTTTCTTTCTAGCTCATCAAGAGATGTCACTTCTAATAAAACTTTTATGTTTGGTAATGACCACAATATACTATGTATTTGTATTGTTTGGCTCAATTGGATAGAATAATAATTATACTGTTTGTAGCAGAGTCCATATTTTTAAAAAATAAATCTTAGATTATAGAAAATCTAAAAATGAAAAACAATTTCAATTTAGATTACTGAGAATGAGAAGAACAGGTCCTGACATCCAGGGACTGGCTGGGCCACCTGCAGCGAGGCCTTGGAGTTCTAAGGAGTGGCCTGGTGTTCATAGCTAGACCTTCGTGTCCTTCTATCAGACATCAACCATCCCACACAACACGGACATCAGACTGGGGTCTAATGCCCTGTGACTAGGATGCAGGGACACAAAACAAAACAACTCAACTTCAGCCTCTTAACTGAGCATAGACAAAAACACAGTTATGGTGAAAACCACAAAAATATCAAACATCACCCTCTCCCAGCTATAGTGAGTGACCATTGCTGCTTTATCAATTATAGCTTGAACTTTGCTCACATCTTCACTTCTTCCAGATAAGACTGAGTGATACAATTGACCGTAGAATTGCCCTCACTTCCTGACAGCATTTAATCCAGAGGGAAGCCCTCCTCATTAACCCCTCCCCAAAATTACCTAACCAATGTCCAAATCCTATAAGTCCTTTCTAGCATGTTCTTACTGAGACGTCTAGTGGTTCCTGATGGTGAACATTATCCCCCACTGCAATGGGAAACAAGCCCAACTTGTTCAGCCACCTGTGTGTTCCTGTGGCATTTGGCTGGGGGCGTTGGCAGGAAGATATGTGCCACCAAGATTCAACTGCCCTCGCTGCCCTGGACTGAGACCCTGGGCCTGAGTACTAGTGTTCATATCTGAGACCCTTTGTGTCTACCTATGTGGGTGCCCCCTGCACAAGGCTGGGAGATAAATTCATGCTAAGCTGAGCTCCAATATTTTGGTCAATACCTTAGCATTAGGTTTGGCTTGTTTTCCTGGGAATATGCTCCTTTCTGACATTTTTGTTGATGTGATCAGATTTATACCGTTCTTTGGCGAAATCATTTTCTGGTCTGCTGATACCTACCTATCCCTGCGGTCTGTCTGCTTGCCCGGTGTTTTGAGCATTGTTTGTCTATAATGGCACAAGTCTATAGGGAGATATAGAAACAGTAGACCCTACACTGATTACGAGATTTACTGTGATGAGTTGGTTTGTGCAATCACGAGGCCAGCTGGGCAAGTCCAAATCCAGAGAGCAGACCATGGGGAAAGGACGCTAGAGCTCCCGGGCACAGGCTGAAGCCTCTAGCCGCAGGCAGAATTTCTTCTTCAGCTTTTGAGGCCTTTCAGCTGATTGAACCAGGCCCATCCTGATTACCTAGGATAATCTCTTTAATTTAAAACAACCGATTATGGACTTTAATTATAGCTACCACAGCAGCACTAATTTAGCGTGTGACTGAACACCAGGGGGCTGGACTGTAGCCTAGCCAAATCCCAGGCAGAGGATGGGCACAGGTCTGATACATTTGTCCCCAAGCTGGCTCCATGGGCAGAGGGGTTCAGTGTGTCTCCCAAGACTGACATCTTTTTTGGACAAACTTTGACTTGGGTCACCCCTTTAAAACCTTGCAAGGACGTTTTCTCAGTCTTGTGCCGTGTCCCCGAGAACTTCTTTATTTATTTTTGTCTGCATGGAATCAGGAGGTTTGTCTGCTCCCTGTCGAGTGATGCAGGCCCTGGGCCAGGATCCAGAGGCAGGAAGTCTCCCAAGGACCCGCCCGAAGGACCACAGCCGATCTCACAGGGTCTCCCCTGTCAACGGGCCTCTTCCAGGCCAAGCCCCTGCTTTCCCTCGTCCCCACACTGTCAGCCTAACTTGTGTGCTTGTCTCATGAGCCGGCACAATCTCACCAGACACTATTCAAAATGGCAGGCGCCACTCTGGGAGCTTTTGTTCATGTGAACGGTACCTTTGAGCACAAAGTGAAGAAATCCTCATGAGGAGATTATTTGCCTTGTTTGTCTAAATGAGAGGTCGTTTTGTTTAACCCAGGAGTCACCCCCTTTGTTTCAGTACTTGGGAATTAATAATTGCTGACTTTTTAATTGTTTGGGCTGATAAAACTGTCAAGTGAGCGCAAGTTATACCAAAGCCACCTGCACGTCATTCTCTTTGGTGTGTCTCTAGGTCAAAATGTTTTTCTATGTTTAAACTTTCTGTCCTCTCTTTGTGGAGACAATAGAATTAGCCTTTTAGAATGATTATCTCATATCTGCTGAAGGCTGTCTGCCTCTCTCTTTGTTTTTTTTTTTTTCTATTCCTCTCTCCCTCTTTTGCCTCCCTTGGGGAAAGACAGGTTCAAGATTGTTTTTTTTTTTTTTTTTAGTTGTTCAGTTGTTATGTTGGCACAATGGGAACGTCTAGTCCAGATAAATAGTCAACAATGCCTAAAAGAAAGAGACAATTATTTCAACAGTGTTTCTTTTTGTGGACTCCGAAAAGTATATTTATATAACAGCCTTTGTTACTGTAGTGATGAGGTGAGAAAAAAATGGCTTTAGCTCCAAGATAAAACAAGAGTTTGGGCATAATTCAGTCTTTAAAAATTAATTTACCCTACAAAAATACTGACATCACAAAATTTTATTTGTATGAATACAGAGTTAAATGTTTCATATTTAAAATTTCTAAATTGCCTACATTGCCTTTGTGAGTTACATAAGTTATCATTATCTCCATAGCTTGTTTAAAATAAAAAATTTATACATATAAAATTATATTCACCTAAATAAAATTATAATAATGATGTGTCCTTAAAGGGTTTAATTTTATGGCATTCCTACCATGCTACAAATCAAAAGAATTTAACGTGTTAGCTAAATTATAACTCTTAGAACCATAACTAATTTCAAGACCTTAGACAAATGTTTCATTAATAAATGATCTTTCAATGCTCAGACAGCATCTAAACAAGAAATAAATTCAAAATCCTGGTCACTAAATAGAATTTATCTTTACTTTTTGAAATGACAATAGATGAACAAATTATAAAATTGTTTTGGATGATATTATCTATTTATAAGTATGTATTCCTTTAATTTTTTCCCATCAAAATCATTAAAATGATATGAATGTTCATAGAAAAAAAAGAACTAAACAGTTTTGAGTTTTCTATCATCTAGTTTTCTCTTTTGTTTGGAGAAAAGCAACCTCTGTTAGAGAACTATCCATGCCTTTTTCAGACCTTCCAGAGACTGAGACTTCTTTGGCTATCTCTGATTTAATTCTATTTATTGATGGTTCCTACTTAACAAGAAAAAAACTAAAAATTTCCAAAAGACTCTGCTATACAGAGTTGAATTTATTCTTGAAACATAAGCCTCTCCCAGAAATTAAATCAGTTTCAATGGCTAAATTAATTACCCTTGCCCTGATCTACCAACTCACAAACATTAAAAAACAAATACTAAAATAAATATTGATACTCTAAGAGGAAGTGATTTGGGGTCAGTCTCTGACTTTTAAATGATTTAAAAAAGAAATGATTTTCTGACCATTACAGGAACCCCTATAAAATGCACGAAGTTTGGCTCACTCCTGTTGTGATAAAAGAGACTAATATTTCCAACAGAGCCTGCACCCCACAAGGATTCCAGTTCTTAAGTGACTATCAGGCTGATATTAGCCTTATTTACACTAACTTATCCACTAGTTTGGGGGTAAATATTGGAGACCACTACATATGTGAAACCACCACCTCTCCCAGGAACCTCCGACACGAGGCGAACACGGGCTTCTCCAGGAGGGAGGGCTGGTGCCTCCTCACGCACACTCCGAGCTGCAGTTCCCATAGTGATCTGCAACTTGTCACTGACTCTAACAGATGTCATAAATAATACAACATCTGCTCCGGAAGCCAAATAAACTCGTCTAAATTCATTAGCGAGAGTTGCCACGGACAATCACATCGCTCTTGCTTCCCTCCAAGCTTGCTGCACCTATGCAAACAGCACAGAGCAAGTCAAAATATTCCAAGACGGGAGGAGAGGAAAAGGCCCCCTAGGTCTCTCCAACGGGCCCCTCTGGGTGCTAGGGTATGTTTTCATTGCCTGGGTTTTATAATCCCGGCCGCTTGCTTTGAGACTTGTTACAAGGACTGATCACCGTGTGGTTTCTGGTAATTGCCTGTGTTACAGTTGGCTGATGTATCTGGTCCAGAGTCTTAAAGGCTTCCGTGCAGCAATTGTCACATTCAATGATTCTACAACTCGTTTGACAACGGAAGAAGAAGGAGGCATTGGCCCTAGTCTAAATATAAACGGGTTCAGGGAAACTCTCTTGATCTTGATCAGCAAAATCTCAGCAATCTGGGTGTCATGGATTCAGGTCCTGTAGTCTGACGTCACCTGTCCTTGGCTAGAACAGCAAACCAATAGAGAGGAAGCATCCCCTGCCATGCAAGGGCTGTGAGGCCTTGGAGGTGTTAGGGGCAGTTTGCACTCGCAGCTAGACCACGGTGTCCTGCTTCATACAACAGTCTCACAAAGCACCACCATCGGACAAAGGGATTCTGTGATCGTGACGAAGTCACACAAGAACCAAAGTCACCTCCTAATTTTGTATAAACTAGAAAAAAGATACTGTGCAAATCACAAAAATAGACAACCCCACCCCCGATCATGAGACTGACTGCTGAGTCTTTAAGATTGCAACTTTTACTTTGCTTTAGTCTTTCCTCCTTCCACATAAGATTAATTAAGATAAATCTTAGTGTAGGCTGCTGTAATGTAACACCACACACCGGGTGTCCTAGACAACATACATTTATTTCTCACAGTTCTGGAGACTGGGAAATCCAAGGTCAAGGTGCTGGCAGACCTGGTGTCTGCTGAGGGCCATCTTCCTGGTTTGCAGAGAGCCGCCTTCTCTTCCTGCCCTCACGTGGAGCAGGGCTGGGAGGGGGAGGAAGAGGAAGCAAGCCTTCTCCTGCCTCTTCTAGTAAGGGCACTAATCCCCTTCATGGGGGCTTCACCTTCATGACATAATTACGTCCCAAAGGCCCTACCTCCTAATATTGTCACAACACGAGTAGGATTTCAACATATGAATTTAAAGGGGGACACATTCAGTCTGTAACAGTAACCCAACACAGAATTGTTGCCGCTTAACAGCATGCAATCCAAAATAAATCCCAGCTTCCACAAACCTTCCCCTGAATCACCTAATCAAAGCCCAAGACCTATAACGTATCCTTCCCAACACCCTCTTACTGAGATGCCCAACGAGTCCCTATCCTATGTGCTCTTCCTCACTTCAATGAGCCATAAACCCAACTTGTTCAATTACAGGTGTGTTTCAGTTGGTCTTTGCCCGGAGGGCATTTATAGTACAAATTTTCCTTGCAGAGAAAAAGAATAATTAGTAAAAGCCTTTGAAGCTCAAAACCTTTGCATTAAAATGTGTGTGGGGGTGGGATGAGCATAGAATGGAAATAAGTACTCAGCAAAGGAAAGAGTAAATGCTCTCACTGGTAAAGAAGTGCTTGTTTGTGCATCTTTAAAATAATGTAGAGTATCAAAATGTTATGATACGTAGATTCCACTGGATACTTTAAAAATTACTTGTTCATGATTATTTTATTTTTTAAATGACAATATTTATAGTTCACTGGAAATTATATCCTTTGCAGTTACTTAAACTCATGATGAAAATATTTAAATATTAACCTAAAACTGTACAAAAGATGGTAAAGAAATCAGCCTAGCCACCAAACATTAGTAGGGCATGTTAACAATTGGAGAAAGAAAGTCTAGAAAAGTCTCCCCAGAATGAGAAATACTTTCAAATCCACAGTATCAGCACCCCTTTCAATCAGCCTTTTTCAAGTTTGCTAAGTAATGACGACAGGACCAATCCTTGCCCCTCTGCTGACTCTCCTAGGATCTTCTCTCTCTTACTTTGGTTTCACAAAGCCCCTCCTTCCCTGCTGACAATGAAAAAATTCTTGTAGGTGTAAGAAGGCTTGAATTTTGATGCAGCAGGGAGCTGGTGGTTGTCCGGGGAGTGTTTGGTGAGCCAGTCTCTCCTTCCTTCCTATCACAGGCTTTTAGAACACAAAATCTTATTTTGAAATGGAAATCTAGGGGGAAACAGCATCACAGGTTTGCAAAATTGTCTTAGGGAATTCTTAAGCAGACAGTGTTGAAGGCCGCTGTTCTGTTTGTAAGCTTCGTTTATCTGTCACTGTGGGCCCGTGTCCAGCAGAGCGCCTGGCACGAGAGACGCCTGCCCAGGTAGCTGGTGTAGCACAGAATGAATGTACAACTAAGTCGCATGGTGGGGGCTGCAAGACAGCCTTGCCTGGTGGTTAAGGGATGAAAGAGGAGGCGTGTGAATGCAACGGGGCAGGGGAGGGACATCCCAGAGGCCAGCAGGAGTGTGAGGTTGCAGTGAGCTATGGTGATGCCACTGCACTCTAGCCAGGGCAACAGAGCAAGACCCTGTCTCCAAAAATAAATAAATAAATAAATAAATAAATATAATCATAATAATAATTTCCTTTTCCCACCAAATAAAATTGGGGGCACTTTTTTGGCTATAAGTTGTCTTGAAAAAAGTTGTCTGTGCTTACTCTTGCAAATTCTCAGCCTCTCCCTCACCCCGCTCTCATTCTCTCTTCAAAATAAGGCTTTGGGCCCCATCGCTTCACTGACTCAGCTCTTGCTGGGGACACTAGTGAATCCCTAATTGCTACATCCAGTGTTCAATTCTCCCTCCTCTTCTCACTTGACCTGCATCATCAGCATCTGCTGCAGAACTTTACTCTTTCCTTCTTCTAGGACATTCTTTCTTGAATCTCCTTCTACCTCTTTTAGCTCCAACTTGTGAGTCTTTCATGCTCTCTCCTCCTCACTTTCCCCATTTGTAAACACTGGGATATCCCAGTGTTCAGCCCCATCCTCTTTTTCTTCTCTATGTGCAGTCATTTCTTTAAGGATCTCATCTCTCCTGGTGGCTGAAAATACCTCCAAACATTAATGACATTCACATCTGCAGCCCAGACATCTCCTCTGAACTCCAGGTTTATGTTCACCCATCTCTTTGACATTTCTTCTTGAATGGCCAATAAAACCATATATATCTAAAACAGAACTCCCAACTTCTTTATTTCCCTGTCCCTCAAACCTGCTTGTTCCAAAATCTTCCCTATTTAAGTAAATGTCAACTCTATCCTTCCAGTTGCTCAGGGCAACAGTCTTGAAGTCATCACTGAGGTTTCTCCTTCTCTTATATTAATCTATTCCCAATTGCCTCCTTCATTAAATACTATTGGTTCTATCATCATAATATTCAGAATCCAAACTCTTTTTTTTTATCACTTCCACTGCTCCATCTTGTTCCAAACCACCATCACCTCCAGGTCGGCATCATTGCAAAAGCCTCTCAGATTTGTCTCACTGCTTCTGCCTTTGCATTACATATTACTCAGGAAGAAATAAAGCTACTGATGAACCAAATAATCCCTGAATACCAGTGGCATTACATCATAAAACATTTTAATTTTTGCTCATATCTCAATCTAACAAACATTTCTCAATCTAAGACAATACAGCCTCTTATTAAGTTCTGACTCGGAGACTTGGGTTGTATCTGTGTTGTGGCTCTGCTGTCTTGGGACTCCACCATCTCCCTGGCATCGGCGGATGGGGAGGGGCTGGTGAAGGAAGCACAAGGAAGGCCACTGATTATTTAACCATCTTGGCCTTGAAGCAGCACACGTCCCTCTCACATTCTATTGGCCAGAACAAGCCCCATGGCCAATTCAGCGTCAGGGAGGGCTGGGAGTGCGGAGGTGTGCGAAGGCTATTGGTGGGCACTAAGGCTTTCCTCCACGCCCCACTGCAATGTATTTCCCACACAAGAGCTGAAAATGAATCATGCCATGTTCCCAAATACCAGAAAATTTTCCGGCATACAGGGAGAGGTTAATTTTTATCCAGTTAATACCCCATGCACTTGGATGTCTTTCTGCATTGCCACTCATCAATTTAAACCATTTCCTGTCCGAACTGTGTTCTCTGGAGCAGACGTTGTTGTTTTTGCCGCACTATCTCCCGTTCCCTTTCTTTGGAAACAGCATCTTGATTTTCCTTGAAGGCACGATCCCTCTCTTTCCCCTCTGTGTATGTGAAAAAGAAATAAAGTTCTAGGATCACATGGCAGCAGATGTTGTGTGAGTCTCCCACAATTTCACAGGAACATTACTCTTAGCCATGGTGGCGTGGACCTCCATCACGCTTTGTTAGTTCAGCTGCCACTTTCCCTTATTCTGACAAGAGTTCCTGATTTTTCCTGGGGAAACAGGCACTCCCATGCTTAGTCCCATGAATTAGTTGGAGCTGACTCAATCTCAGGCTTTAAGATTGGCCTCAAGAGCCCAAGAGAGCCATCTTGTCATTCATTCCATAAATGCTACTGAGCATCAGGTATGTGCCAGGCATTGTCCTAAGTTCTAAGGTCATAACAATAAGAAGCAAAAATAAAAACCCCGGCTCATGGAAGGATTCAGGCAATGGGTGAGTGTGTGTGTGTGTGTTTGTGTGTGTGTGTGTGTGTGTGTGTATTTGCCCCTTTGCCCCCCTAACTAGAATTGGGTCAGCACATAGGAAAGTACCTCTGAGGTTTGCAACGAAAATTCTTTTGAGCACCTGATTGATTCTAGCAAGTGTAAAGCCATACCTACCTCTAGATTTCCCACTATGGGAGCCATAAATGCCTTTGTTTCCTCAAATCGATTTGTGTTGGTTTTTGTCCCTTGCAGTGGAAAGAATCCTGACTCTGCAGTGCGTATTAGGGGTGATATAGAATTACGGGAAGGAATGTCTATAAAGCAGATCACATACGCCAGCCACAGCAATAGTGCTCATTTGCACATCAGCACAAATCTGAGGAAATTAAGTGAGAACTGTTCTCACTGGATACGATCGGGAGGAAGTGGGAACAGAATCCTCTGTGAATTTTAACTAAAGGCTTCCGAATACCACCAGCCCCGCCGTTTTACAGAAGGACAAGAGAGACCCTAATTACCTTCAACCACAGAACACAGAATTCGGGGTACAAGTACCACGCAATAGAGGTGGCTTCTTTTATTGCAGAAAGCTGCCTAGTCAATAATGTCGCAGAGCAACCCCTGAGCGGTTTCAAGTTCAAGAAAGGCTCAACATACCTATGAACGTGAGTAAGATGCTTAAAAATACTTGCCAAGGATATTAGTTTGTTTCTTGAAGGTAATCATTTACTCATTGGCCCCAGCAAATTGGAGGAGACCAAAGTTTCTTCCACACATTTAATTATTTATCAACCCACCTTTTCTTTAGGATTTAGAATGTCTTAGTGGACATGAACTAGGGAAAGAAATTCAGGGAGGATATGCATGCACTACAGTTATTCTTGGCATTCTCTTGCTCGTTATTTGTTAAGATAGCCCTTAAATCTTAACTAAAGTACATAGTTAACATATGTACAGCTATCACAACAATTAATATTTTTCATAATTAATATATGCCCATGTTCCTACCATTCCCATCAAGAAAGTTGAAAGTTGCATTTTAGTAGCCCAATATCAATAGACCACAAGGAGACACAATTTAAACAGTTTCCCAGTTATTTTCTCGCTCTCTGTGTTAGGTAGAGGTGCTTCATGTGTCAGATAGAACAGGAGACAGACTGGGTATCAATCTCCTCTATTCCCATTCCCCAAGGAAAATTCAACTGCAGCTGAATTTATTTGAATCCAAGCCACGCAGTTAACATGATAGCTATGCACAGGTTAGATAATAAACAATTCCTGGCCATACGTGTATCTCTTTCTTGAAGAATCCAAGCATGGATTCTGAAAGATAAAGAGATATAAAAGGAACAACTGTGGGGTGTGGGAGGGCAGGAGCTTTGAAGAAGAGGGAGACTGCTGAGGCTTTGGAGCTTTCCAGCTAACACAGATGAGAAATTGCTCAGAAAAATGCACAATTGAAAGCGTGGGAAGCCCACAGCTTCTCTCAGGTATAATTATAAACATGTTAATGTGCAAGGTTAGTACCAGTGAGCTGGGCATCATACCTCATCACAAAGAAAAATGAGTTTTGCCATGTCGGCACCCCTGTGCCCAGCAAAGGATGGCTGTAGTGGCACCTTTCGTGGTCCTTGTGGGCCCCCATAATTAAAAGGTTGAATTAGTCATGTAAACAAATTATCTTGAACAAAGGGGTTTACAAATGCTGGCTAATTAGTTTGAATTCCCCAAAGCTTTCCACTGTTTTTAATTCAATAACACAGTGTAAATTCTCCAGTTAGAAAAAGTCTAATAGGAATTGGCAGAAAACTAAATAATTGATATTGTCAGCAATTGCAGCAGCAAGCACTCCAGTGTTATTGTTTGCCAGTGATTTCCAGAGAGGATAAAGCATGAAGTTTAATGAATTAACAATATAAGCTGTAGACAGCTGGTGCTCAACAACCTCTCCGTAAGCTCAGCCTGTAGCTGAGAAAAATTCTAAAATACATATAAATAGACATACCTCTGGCTTGGATTATAATAAAGCATATCATAGCAACCAGTGCTTTAACGAAGGGCTTGGAGATGCTAATGAGCTAGCTGTGTGACATCAGCAAACCACTGGCCATCCCTGAGCCGAGCTTTCACGATCAGCGCAAACAAGGATCCTGAACTAAATTCCAACTCTTGGGCCTCCAGACTTGCTAAGGGTTTGGGAAGGCAAAAGGGGAGACCTCCAGCTATTTTCAGTATTTCAAAAAGTCTCATGGACGCTGTATATTTACCCATCATGAAAGAACCTAGACCTAAGCTTCCTAAACTGAGCTTTACCAACTCATCTTTTCTTTAGGATTCAGTGGACATTGTCGTCAACACCAGCTAAGGAAGGAACTTCATGGAGCATGTACATGAATTGCAGTTACACTTGCAACTCTGTTGCTAAAGTTATTGTTCAGATAGTCCTTAAATTTTAACTAAAGTACTTAGTTTATTAAAATATACACAGCTATCACAAGAATTAAGATTATTTCTTAGAATCACTCTCAGAGTACCTGTCCCCCAGGTGTATCTGGTCCTGTGCGAGGGGGTGGGTGAAGTGCAGAATCCACATGGAAATTTGACTGGAGCACCCATTTTACCCGACAGTTTAGATAGGCCCTCATTTACTGTTATTCATTTTTAAGGTTTTTTTAAAAAATGTTCTGAAGTAGTAAGTGAAGCATGGTTTAAGAAGTCATAGACAACTAAAAGTTTTGTGTTAAGAACAACAGATTTCTACCCAACTCATTTCATGTCCCACTCCATGGGAGCAACCATTTTTCAATACTTTTCATAATTTTTTTCATTAATTATATATTTTTTTCTAAATAAGATCTATCTGCCATTATAGGTTCATTCACTTTAAGGCATTATGTAGTAACTTCTAGTTTTGATAGATGAGGATTTTAGCTCCCTTACCTTCATCTCATCTTTTCAATATACGTCTATTATAAATCTTACTAAACTCATAATTCAGTGTTTTTATTATGATGGCTGTAATTACCACCACTGAGCTGAGCAGTACAGCCATTTTTTTTCTTCTGATAACGATATTTAATAATTGCTTCCCCCATCCCATGGTTTAGTTTTCATTGAGCCTAAGGCCTTGTCTTTTCCACACCCTACCATACCTTTGAGATATGCCTCTCAAAACAAGTTTTTATGACTCTCAGATAATCTCCCAGTTTTATTCATTTTCTGAAGGTATGTCTTCTGGAACTTTCCCCTCTCCAGCTCCAGTCTGAACTAACTTCTTGTCAGACTTCCTACTGTTGTCATTGTGGACTTAACCTTGGCTGTCCTCTTGGAAATCCTTTATTTTGCTTTTATATTGAATACTCTGTTATCCATAGTTAAACAATAATTTGGTTATATATAGAATTCTAGGTTATATTTAATTTTCCAACTACTTTTTGAAAGCATCGTTCCATTGTATTTCAGTTTCCAATATTCCATTTTAGATGTCAGATGCCTTTGTTTATTCTTGGTCCTTTGATTTGCTCTCTAGAAGGTTCTAGAATTGCTCCTTTTAATCCCTTTGTTCTGAATCTTCATGAGGATCTGCTTTGCTTTACATTTTCTTTCATTCTGGAAACTTTTCTACATTATTTCTTTGATCATTTCTTCTGCATGGTTTTCTTTGTTCTACCTTCCTTGAATCCCTCAAATATTTCATCTCCTAGATTGATTCTCTAATGTTCTTATATTTTGTTTCCTATTTTCTCTCTTTATCTCTCTTTTCCTTGATGGAATTCAAGGAGATGATGTTGCATTGCCCAACTCTCTTTTTTTAGTTTTACTGAATTTTTAAATCTGATTATATTTTTAATTTCTAAGAGCTCATTCTTGGTTCTCTACTTGTTCCTTTGTACAGTGTCCTTGCATAGTTTCACGGATACTGTATCTTGTCACCTCAATGATGATATAAGATATAGTATCTTTGGGTTTTTTTCCTGTTCCCTGAATTTTTTCTCTTAATTCTTTTTTCTTTTCCAGTTTGCTCTTTTACATACAGGAAATTTTCCCTAAAAGTCCACTGATCCTTGACCATCTGTTCTCATTTAAGGACAAGACACTAAGAAGAAGATTCGAGCTCTGGGTGCATCGGTGAGTTTTTCAACTGATTGGTTTTATTGAGGGGCAGCTCTCTCCCCCACCCCCATAATAGTATGCCTTTTTGTATGCCTTTTCTCTGAAGAAATTCAATTTCTCCAGAGAAAGAAACTCTAATTTTGCTGCTTGGGGATTGTACACTGGGCTGCTAGCATCCTAAAGACAGTGGAGAGAAAATGATTGGATTTACTTGGAGAGGTTTCACTTAATTCTCCAGATGCCTTCCTTTGGAGCAGATGCTTCCAATCCTAAAGCACTTCTAGTTCAATTTCTCCAGAGAAGATGATGCTCCCGTACTGGGGTGGGGGGAGCAGGAGCCCCTCCCAGCACACTGGGGGACTCTCGAGGCACCTGGTGACTTCAAATTCCAAGTCTTCATGAGGTTCGGCAGAAAGGCTTGGTTGCCTATATAGGTATCTCCCTCTCGATTGTCACAGTTGTCTGCAGGAACATAGATTTCACTTTCCTCCACTACACCAATCACCATTACTCTCTCCGCTTTCCTGTCTTTATATGTTGTGACCATAGATCCCAAGTGTCTTGATGCCCCCTCTAGAATTTGTTCCATTCACACACACAATACATTGTGTAGAGACATATGTGTTTAAGTATTTGGCTAAGATATTGGTTAAATTAATTAATGAAGACTGAGATTTGGGTTGAGAATGAAAATTTAAGTTCGGAGACATTTTGCAAAGATGTATGTCCACACATTTTAATAGATTTGAAAACACTGTGTGATCATTAATTCCCATCTGAAATGTTGTGAAATGAAATCTAACTTTGGAGTGTCTCCCACTGTCTGTGCCACTTTTCTCTATCAGAGTAAAACTTAAAGGGGAGATGGCTTGCTGTCGAATCTGTGGGTACTGGGATGACATAAGACATTATCTGAATGGACAAAAGAGACATAGATTATTTTATGAAGTTCACTGAGCCTGTTTTCCTCGTCTTTAAAAGGATGCTTGGACCATCATTAAGGGTGTCTTGATCAGCAGACCAGGTCTACAGAAACCAGATAGCAAAACTCTATGGCCAGTCGATGGATCCGCAGAATGGAAACCTGTGCAATCAACAACCAGGTGCTGATAAGCATTTTGATTTGTCTGAATTCAATTAGTGGTTTTGCAGATAACAGGCAGGTTGACAGAGTTAAATTACTCCACCCTCACTCTCTCTCCAAAGCCTCTTGTGTGTTGACTCAGGCAGGAAATGGCATGTCTCTGCTTCACAGGGACAAAAAGTTAAGAAGAAAGAGTTAGAGGAAGCCGTAATGTTCAAACCCTCATTTTAGCTTAAATGCCTATTTCAGAGTGTGGTGTCCTGATGATTTAACAGATCCAACAGCAGCGTTTTCTCACTGTAGCTGATCACAGTTCAAGGCCTGCTAGCCAAGCATGAAGTTTCGTTAATGAGAAATATAAGCTTACAGTCAGGCCTCTGGATATTGCCATTAAAATGTACCTAATCATGTTCCTTAAGCACAATTGGATAATCACAATGAGCTAACTTTGCACTCAGGCTCTGAGCCTTTCCATCTGATAGATTTGTTCATAAGTGATTTAGCTCTAAATTACTGGATATAAAGCATCACTGTCACCAAACTTTACCATAAAAAAAACAAACTCTAAGCATTAAATATTTTTTCCTTTGGAACTGACTCTGCATGAATTTAAGGTTTTTTCCCACTCTTTAATAGGCTGCCATGGCTTCTCAAGCACTAAGTGTGCATTCTTCCTGTGAAAGGCAGCCCAGGGCTGCTCTGCCTAAACTTGACCCAGCTGTTTTACTTCTTGCTCTTCCTTGCAGCCTATCCTGGTTTCCATGGCAGAGTTCACCTTGGCCCTGCTTCCTTAT
Organism: Lemur catta; assembly: GCF_020740605.2. Lineage (NCBI taxonomy): Eukaryota > Metazoa > Chordata > Mammalia > Primates > Lemuridae > Lemur > Lemur catta. The sequence continues at coordinate 30,181,765 of NC_059129.1, forward strand.
ATGAACTATGTGCTCATGTTACAAGAAAGTAAGACATAGAGAAGTACGAGAGATTAGAGGGACATTGCCAGCCGCAGATAAGGGGAAAATACGGAGAGAAACCAGACCAGGTAAACAGGGAGGACAACGTGGATACCCAGGTCTGTGGTCTGTGGATTCGCAGCCCCTCGGCAGGACAAGTGCCTGCAGGAATCTGAAGTATTTAATCCAGCTGCAATATGAGAGTTAGGATGTGGGGATGCAGTGGGCTGGGGAGGGCGATAATTTTGCTTTTGCCTTCAAGAATCACTAGCTGGGATGTCATTTAAAATGTCCTGTAACTTAGAGGGCATTTATTGTCACCTAATAAGCAAAGTAGGATTGTATGATCTATAATGAGATAGACGTTAGGAAAATAAGTACGAGGGATATTGATTACCAATCAGAATTTCGTAATGATTAGAGGGTGGCATGTAAGTATAAAATTTACTTGTAGAATGTATTTTACTCTGTAAGAAAAGAGTGCAATTTTGTTTAAGGCATCTTTCCTAAACAAACTCAGATTTCATTGATCCATTGTACAAGCATTTATCAAAAAACTATTCTATGGCAGTCACTGTGCACAGACCAGAAATACAAAGATACATGAGATATAGTTTCTGCCTTAAAGAAATTACAGCCTGGTCTGGCCAGGGGAGTAGAAAAGCAAATTAGTGACTCTAGGACATTTTGTTAAGCAACATGATATGAGCTAACGTTTACCATAGTGTTTACACTCTATCAAGTGCTGTTCTAAGCACCTGAAACATATACTTCAATTAATCCTCACAGTTCTGGGAGGAAGACATTTTTATTAGCCCCATTTTACAGATGAAAATACAGAGGTAAAAAAACAGAAGTGAAGTAGCTTGCCTAAAGTTGCATGACTTGGGCAGAATTTGAACCCAGGCCATCATTTGGCTTCAGGATTCTCTCCCTTAATCACATTTGGCTGTTAGGAACACAGGATGCTTGGGGGCTGTTGGAGTTCGGAGGTGGGACATCTATCTTGGAGAGGAGATGTCAAAATGTGTGTGTGAGAGAGAACCATCAAGAGTTAACTGGGACAATTCACTGTGTGTAATTACATCTCAACACCTCTTCATAGAGTTCAGAAGAGACACTCTCAGTTGAGGAAAAAAAATATGGAGTCAACTGGGAACCGGGAAGAGAAGAAAGTAGCTCAGAGGGCAGGAACCCGTGTCTGCAATGTGTGAGAAAGAGGAGCTGGAGCACGTGGCACCTGAGCCTTGGGCCTGCTGGGCACGGCCTTCCCAGGTGGGGGGGGGGCTGCACAGGGGCTCCTGTGGCTGGACCACCAGAGTCCAGGCATCTTCTGATCTGTTTTAGAAGGACCTCATCAGGGGAGAGCTAAGGATCAATAAACCTATGGGCTAAAAGGGGGTAGTGAATGGAAACTAATCCCTGGATACCTTTGAAAAATCTCCTTCAGTGACCCAGGCACAATTCAAGGTGTAAATGTTGAAGCTGGATTCCCACTTATGGTGTCTAAATTATATAGAGTCTTGGAGACCATAACTACCCCACAAGAGTATTATGACTCACCCACACAGACCCTCCGAGGGAAATTCCTGCTGTGCCAGGAGCTGTGGCTTACCAGGGCTTAAGCACCTAAAATCCAGAGGGAAGTGAGTGCGTTCCAGGGTGCCAGCAGGGAATTCTGGATGAGGTGGGCGTGGAGGAAGAGGAAATGAATAAGGCAGAGCAGCGGATTCCCAAGGGGTGCTGCCTGGTTCTGTGGGCTGGAATATGTATGAGCAAGTATGTTCACTTTTGGGAGCATCCGTCTTATTCATTTACACCATGTCTTGGTTGGTTCAGGCTGCCAAAACACAAATACTATAGACTGAGTGGCCTGGAAACAACAGAAATTTATCGCTTACGGTTCTGGAGGATGGCAAGTCCAAGATTAAGGCACTGGCAGAATCTGTGCCTGGTGAGGGCTCACTCTGTGGCTCCTAGACGGTGCCTTCTTTCTGCATCCTCACGTGGTGGAAGAGGCTAGCTGACTCTCTGGGGTCTTTTTTATAAGGGCATTAATCCCATTATTTGTGGGATTACATTATTAGCTCTGCCCTCATTATCTAATCACCTCCCAAAGGCCCCACCTCCTACACCATCACATTAGGGGTTAGGTTACAACATATGAATGTTGAAAGGACACAAATATTCAGACCATAGCACACTGTGAACCCCTTGCCTGGGAGGCAGAAAGGGACCTGGGTCCACACACCCTGGTCCCCCATCCTTAGCAGCCTAATCAAATTCTGTTTCCACACTCGGGTTGGGTCTTGTTCTGAGTCAACTTTCCTCTTCATCCAACAATGACATGCATGCCTTGAAGACTTAAATGCTTAATTTCAGTAGCAAAGTAAAATGGAAGAAAGGCACCTCTTTCTACATATGGAAGACCATTGTTTAATCTCAGGTTTCAAATTATCTAATACTAAATAAAGTGTTTTAATTTTCAGCCAGGGCATATTGGTTGTGAGTCTTGAATTACCCTCTTGGGCCCCTGGGGTCTTGCTTCCCTCCTGTTTTGGTGTTGTAATTCACTCTCTAGTCCTCAGAGGAGAAAGCACTTTGCTAGCAAACCTCAGAGATTTCTTGCAGTGGGTTTTAGGCCAGCCAGCCTGTATAATTTTTGGATTTCTCCAGAGGAATCTAAAGTCTTAGCCCCTGGAAACCTTACACTTTCCTGGACATAATTTCTTCCCTTCCTTTGTATTTCTTCTGATCCCTATTCCTTAGAGCACCATTTAAGTGAGTTCTAACCCTTGATAAATTTAGTAACTTTGCTTATTGTTCTGAGCCCAGATCTCTCTGGGGTGGGGTGGATATTCCCGGCCCAAGGGTTCACAAGACATTCCACTGAGATGTGCTAATAAAATATTAAGCCTTTTACTTTGTCTTATATTTATTTTTAGCTTATCCTTTCTTAATCTATTTTGTATTTGTTTTAAAATGTGTATAGATATTAACACAACAATGTATGTGTGTATGTATGTACATATGATACATGCCCAATTGTTTAGAAGGGGTCTGCAATCCAAAGGGTCTGTAGATTACTGTGGTAGCCTAAAAGATGTGGCTTCCTATGTTTTACTTATTCATTCACTCACATACCCAATCATTCTTTCATTTGTGCGTTCACTCTAGAAATATTTCTCTAGTGCCTTGTATGTGGTCTACACTTACTGGGTGCTAAGGTTATACAGACAAACAGACACTGTATTAGCCCTTGAATAGCTCACCATTCGATGGGAGAGGCAGAAATTCAAACAAATAGGTAGAGTACAAAGTGAGTGCTAACACCAAGAGTCTGGACACGGTGCTCTACGAGCAAAGAGGAAGGAACAACTAATGCTAAATTGGGCAATGTCAGGAAAGAATTTATCACAGTGACATCTTGAGGATGAGATCCTTTCAAGCAGAAGGAGCACAATAAAGGCACAGGTATGTGACATGATGGGGTAACAGCACAACAGCACAAGCAGTTTGACGTGTATAAATTACAAAGCACCTGGATGGAATAGGATGAAGCAGCCATGGCAGGTGACACGTGGTAGAAGCTGGAAGCTGGCCTGGATCACCTAGAGCCATGTGTTCAAATATGATTTTGTATCTCATCTTCTAGGTCCCTTCTATGTACAATGTGATCCATGGGTCAGCACTGCCAGCATCACCCAGAAGCTTGTCAGAAACACGGAATCTTAATGTGCACACACAGACGCACACACAAGCACCAAAATCAAGATCTGCATTTCAAAAAGATCTCCAGGTAATTCACGTTCACAATAAGTTTGAGGAATGAAGTGTGGGTGGAGTAATTTAAAAGTACCCACTGAAGAGTCAAAGGATTTGTATTTAAATCTGGCAGCACCAGATTTTTGGCAAGTTTTTAACTTCTTTGTGCCTCACTTTCCTCATTTATAAAATCACTCGAATAGAATTTTCTACCCCATAGCACTGTTTAAAGATTAAACAAGCAGTCTATTTAAAAAAGAAAACAAACCAAAAAACCCTTGTTATAATACCCAGCCTATATAGTAAGTGATCAGTGAGTGTTAAATATTTTTCATTGCTCAACTATTCAGTGGTCTCTCTGCTCTGTGCTTGACAGATACCTACAGGTTCCTGTCTATTCAAAGAACAGATGAATGAAAGATCCAGCTCAATAAATGATTAAGCCGGTGATAATCCATTCAGAGAATGTATTATTTATTACTAAAAGTCATTTGCAATTTTTGAGCACCTGTGATGAGATGTTTTGTCAGGCAATTTACAAACATTTTGATCTTCACAATGGAAATATTATTGTCCCCATTTTCCTGGTCAGGAAATCGAGTTTCTGGAGAGGAAATGGACATGCAGTTAATATCATAAATAGGAGAACTGGGATTCTATGAGATGTGTCTCACTCCTAAGCCCATGATCCTTTCAACAAGCTGATCAGCCTTAAAACAAAAGAGTACTCCACTCCCTACCCCCAAATCTAGTAGCTAATGACTTATATCATCATAGGACATATTTTTTAAAATTTAAACTTTAAAAAAAAGTTCAAACTTACAGAAAAGTTCTAAGAATAGTACATTGAACACCTGTGTACCCTTTGCTGAGATTCACCAATTGACACTTTGCCACATTTGCTTTGCACCCCTTTTTCTCTTTCATTTGAAAATAAGTTGTAGACACCATGTCTTTTTACTCCTAAATGTAACAGTGTATTTCCTAAGAAGAAGGATATTTGCTTACATAACCATAGTACAGTAATCAAAATCAGGAAATTTAACATTGATGCAATACTATTATTTAATTGATAGATATTATTTAAATGCTGCCTACTGTCTGATTAATATCTTTTTTTTTTTTTTTGAGACAGAGTCTCACTTTGTTGCCTGGGCTAGAGTGAGTGCCGTGGCGTCAGCCTAGCTCACAGCAACCTCAAACTCCTGGGCTTAAGCAATCCTCCTGCCTCAGCCTCCTGAGTAGCTGGGACTACAGGCATGCGCCACCATACCCGGCTAATTTTTTTTTTCTATATATATTTTTAGTTGTCCAGATAATTTCTTTCTATTTTTAGTAGAGACGGGGTCTCGCTCAGGCTGGTCTCGAACTCCTGACCTCAAGCAATCCACCTGCCTCGGCCTCCCAGAGGGCTAGGATTACAGGCATGTGATTAATATCTTTTATAACAATATTTTGTTTAATCTAGATTCTACAATTGCATTAATGTTTATATATAATATTTTTCTCCCTGTAGAAATTATATATACTCTTTATAGAATTCTTAGAAATACAAAAATTATTTTAAAATAAAACAGCAATTTCAATCATTATTCTAGAATTTTTATGTGCACACACACATGTATTTGCTGAGTTAAAATCATTGTATACAACTTTATCTATGTTTCTCAATTAACATTATAACTCAAGTATCTTCCTAAGGCATTAAAATACCATTGTAAATAGGATATTTAATAAATTTATAATATTTATTATATTACCTCGTATTTCCTTTATTATTTGACATTGAGTTTCTATCCAATTTTTCCCTTATACATAACACTGTAATGGACATCTCTGTGCCATATATTAAATCATTTTCACTTAAGCTCCACAAAGGGAGAGAAACCAAAGTCTTATTAGTTATATTATCTAGTTTTGTCATGAAAGACCTGAGGTCAAATTCCCCTTTACAGGCAAAACAATCACTACCAGTCCTTATAACACTCAGCACTTTCATCACATTTGGAAAACAAATGAAATTGGAAAACTGCAAGTGTCTTTATTTTGGGAGGATGTGAAATCTCATTCCTAAGATTCCTGAGTTCTTGGTGGTCCTCTCTATATGCAGATGCAGTAAACATGCTAGTATGAGGAGCATATAAGGTTTGAACCATATGCCTCACTGTCCCCAGCGGCAGCGATCTCATTTCTCCTGCATAATCAGGTTCAATCACCTTCTTGTTGCGAGGGATTCTCTCCCATATAGTGTCATAACTAAATCTTTGATAGGCCATTCCACTGCTCCATATGGCTTGTTACTTTAGGGCACATGATAAGACTAATGAATATCATGGATATCAGTCCCTTACCTCGCTGCTTTCACTGTAAAAGTGAGTTACTTGTGCAGGAGCAAGAGTGGATTGAGCAGCTGTGTCAGTGTATAAGACATTTAGGAAGACTACAGATGCCATTACTGGCAAGAGGATAATGGACAAGGAAAAAGTATAAATCCAAAATAACTGTCTATTCAGTGAAGGAAGATTGCAGCCCACTTTAGGATGAGAAGAAGTCTAATAAAATCAACAAACCATCATGCTATTGGCTACTGTCCACCACCACCAGCTATATTGTCCTACTGGAACTCAGTGCTGGTCCTGGTCACAGACAGATTGGACACACATCAGTGGCAGAAGCCAAGCCCAATTTGAGGAGGTTAAGTCCAAGTTCTTATTCAATGCACAGCCTATGTTGTTACCTCTGTAGGAAGTTTGCTCTTGACCTCATTGAGCAAGCCCTAAAGCAGGAGATGACTGAAATCTTCCTAATTATTAAAAGCTTTGCAGGGAAGATCTTTTGTGGGCTTTCACAGGGGACATAAATATTCTTTACATTCTGGGAATTCCATTCACATAACTTCCCCCAAACTCCTTGACATCAATATTCTATTCCTGTTCTCATCAAGACTTAAATGACCTTGACAAATCACTTTTCAGAATAGATAATAAGAAATATTGCTTGATGCTCTCCTCTCTATGGAGATGTCCCTTCTGCACAGGAAGTGGTGGGTGCAGCCTTAGACTCAGGCATGGGATTTTGGGAGCTCTAATGCAGCCGGTCGCTGTGGTGGCAGCTACAACACAAACAGCTAAAGCCATGTGATATTAAGAGAACCTAAAGAGGTGCCTCAGATGAGGGTGGTCCTCTGCTCTGAAAGTCATGGTTTTCTTCTAGAACTCTAAGGATCTGTGCTGACACCTTCCTTTGGGGCTTTCAGGGGCTCCTCACAGGATGCACATCCACTGCAGGTATCTCCAACTCCACTGTCGGTTGGATGGCATGGTCAAGTGGCGTGTCAGCTTGAATTGAAATCCTAAACTTAGCATGGCACCTTCTCTTACTCTGCATCCACTCAAAACTGGCAGTATTTTAGGCCACATGACAAGTAGATTAGAACAGCAGTCCCCAACCATTTTGGCACCAGGGACCAACTTAACAGAAGACAATCTTTGGTGGGTGCATGGATGAGGGGTGGTCCTGGCATGACCCAAGCACATCGCATTCATATGCAGTAGTCAAACTTTTCTGCCAAAGACAGTCTGCACTTGCAGCAGCTCCCCAGCGCCAGCACCACCTCCCCAGCTCCACCCCAGATCACCAGGCATCAGACTCTCACAGGGAGACCCAACCTAGATCCCTCGCATGTGCACTCCATAGTAGGGTTTGTGCTCCTGTGAGAATCCAATGCCACCACCGATCTAATAGAAGGTGGAACCCACGTGGTGATGTGAGCAATGGGGAGTGGACACAAACACACATGAAGCCTGGCTGGAGACCCACCAACCAACTCCCACCATGTGCCCCGGCCCCCAGTAGGCCACAGACTGGCACCAGGGATTGGGGACTGCAGGGTTAGAATATTATTCACAAGTATGGTATATGCTGCCCCCAAAATCCAGAGGCCCTCCAAGCACTTTGCCTCTGTCTTTAGTGATAAAAGGGACAAGGTCCAGCAGCTGGTCATTTATCTTAGAAAGAATGTCCTTCAGGCTCTAAATCAATATCTAAAACTACATCGAGTATTTACATGGATATCTGAAACTGCATCAATGTTACAGGTACCTTAATCTTCATGGGGATTAGTTCCTCATTCTGAAATGCATATGCCTTGTCAGAATATCCACAGTGCTTGCCACTGACTACTAACTGGGTCAACACAGTGTGATGTCCACAATATACTGGCCAGTGTGACGGTCTGTGGAATGTCAAGATGATCAGCATCTCTACAGACTGCATTATGATAGCAAACAGGAAGGTTTACGTGGCCCTGACAGAGAAGGTGGACTGCTGTCTTTGCTATATACATATATACTGATTCTGGTCCTCTTACTGATGGTTTTCAAGCAGAAAGCATTCATAAATTGATAACCACATGCCCAGAGGCTGTGTTCCTCTGTTGGGGAAACACACCACATACGGCACAGCAGATGTATTTGGGGTTATCACCTTGCTAAATCTATCTGGATTTTCAGAGGCCAAAGTGGCTCATGGAAAGGAGATATGATAGGGACTACCTCCTCTGAGTCATTTAAATACTTAATGTTAGCACTAATCTCAGCAGTTCCTCCAGAAACTAAGTATTACTTCTGAATGTTGCAGGGGCTCCCATTTGGTCCTTCCTAAGATAGTGACCTTAGTACACCTGTAAGAAAATAAAATTGAGAATCTTGCCAGTTACTAAATATATCAATCCCAATTATATATGGGAACTGATGAAATAGTCACAGATAGATGATGACAATGAACCCAATTTGTTGGGAAACAAAACTCCATTTATCACTTGGTCTGCATAAGCTCCTACTCCGACTATGGGATCAGGATGGCATATCAGGTCCTGTGGCATCAATCTCACTTGGTATGTAACAGACGTCACAATGTCTTCTTTCCCCAGTGTACAGTTACCTTGACAGAAAGATAAAGATCCATTTGAAGATGGATTTGTAGATAGAGCTAGAGATAGATATTAGACGATAAAAAGATACATAGAGACATACAGACTTGTTGTAATGTGGTAGGTCCTTTCCATAAGGGGACTCAGCCTCCCCTTCAATAAACAGGCTCTGGATTTATGAACTAACTTAGATCTGGAAACTGTTGTGAGTCTTCTACCCACCAAATCTAGTTTTTCCCTGATTATCCAAATCAAGTGACACCTTAGCCAACTTCCCACCTGTTTCACCCTTAGGAACATCGTGATTAACCATCACGATAGATACCTACAGGTCCAGGTACCATGATTGCTACTTCAGCCTTCCTGCCTAGTACAGCAATTATATCAACCTTGCCTGTGATGGTCAAGTGCTGCTCACTATTTCTGATTTCCCAAAATTCCATCATCTCTCTTCATGTTAGGGAGTCGAGTCCCCTATCATCGGCCCTGGTCTACAGAGGATAGTCACTATCAAGCACCTCAAAGGGACTAGAACTCCCAACCAATGCAATTTTCATTGCTTTAGTGAATGAAGTGTCCTTGTCTTCAGCTTTTATCAATCTTATCAGAGTAGCGAACCAGTTGGTAAGATAATTAATGTCTCTGTAGAATAAATTGTGTAGCACAGATTCAGATAAATGATTTATACTTGAGGCGAGATTATGAAGATGTACTGATGACCCTAACAGGAGGGAGAAAGCTGCTTTTGACATTCTTAATTAGACAGAGATAAAACGTTTGCCAGGCCAATAGCATACCCACTAAGAAAACGGCATCAGAACCAGCAACGGCAATTGGAATGACCATCTGCTTCAATTTATGATAATCTATTGTCATCCTTTGAAACCATTCGTCCCTGGCATATGCCAAACCTCCGTTTCATGTCATTGATAATGACACTATTCTTTTGTATTTTTCAGGAATGATTTTCTCTTTGGCTAAGTAAGAGAAACCTCAGGGACATCTATTTGGCCCATTTTTCTAATTGCTGAAGGTAATTATTCCAATACCTAAGAGTTGGAAAAATAACTTCAGTAAAGTTTTAGGAACCCAGTAGGTATTTGTGAGGTTGACTTGGGTTAAAACTCTACTCTAACTATTGTAACACAATGATATTCTATGTCCCCAGGATTAATACTAACTCAGAGCCACTGTTTAATAATACCGAGACAGCCAGTTCATTCATCCTGGTAAATGGTTACGGGGCCCTTCATAGAAGGCTAAGAGTAAGAATTCTCTTGCTTGTGATATTGTTGAGGAGTTAGTTAAAATACATGTATATTATATGTCCACTGTGAAATTCCTATGACCTGAAGTCTTGTATTATATTAATTTTTTACATCTAAACCTCATTCAGTGTGGGCAAATACTGAGTGTACATTTCAATCAACCAACAAGAGGAACCAAAAGTTAGAACTACTTCTAGTTTTTGAAAAAAGAAATGGTGAGGTCAGCCATGTCAGTAAATTCAGATTGATCTAGTACCGTGGGCTACCTTCCCAAGTTAACTTCCTTTAAAATGCATTTGCACATATATTCTCAATTCTATTTTCTTTTATAAGGTAGCCAATTCCTGTCATCATTTTGTTGCGTAATCATTCTTCTCACCGTTCTGACATTGTAATTGCAACTTTAGGGCATGGGGAGATCTGACTCTATCATTCTGGGAACTCTGCATAACAGAGTCATTAAAAAAGGGATTAACAGCCTCTTCAAACACAGAGGAAGGGACCTCTTTGGTTGGCAGGGGATACTGAGCATGGGTTTGGCATTTGCATAGCCTCGGAGTCTTCTGAATCCTGCCATAAATTCACATTTAGTCTTTGGCATGCCGATCTTTCTTGATCAATGCCTCAACTTTCAAATAAGAGGCCTAATAAGACTATTAACTCATATGTCACTGACATTCAGCAATGAAGGCTTTAATATCTCTGTCTAGTTTTTGGCTATCTCAGACCAGCAACTGCAAGAGTTAAGAGTGTTTTTGATTTTTTTTTTAACCTGGCCATCATGAGTCTTTATTTTATCTGTCCTTGAACCAAGAATTTAGCGACTTGAGCCTGTTATTGTCTTTCAGGAACAAGCTGTTGTTATAAGCAGCCATCCTGCTCCAAAGACACTGAATTTCTCAGGCTGATCCATTGCAACAGCCGCTAAATCCTTCAAAGATTTTATATTAGGAGACCACAGGTGATCATTGTATCTTGCCACTGAAAGTCACAAATAGCCAAATTCTCACTCCTGATTACTAATCAATATTGTTCTAGTCAGTATTTTTGACTGCACTATACAGCAACTGGCCACTGATAACCCAAGAGGAAAGAGAAAAATTGTGAACAGATATTGGATAGCTCAGAGAATTATGAGAAGGCTGGAGAACTGTGCTTGGGGAAATTAGCAGAGACAAAGGGAGGCCAGCAGCTTTGAGTTCAGCCAAGATCCAAAAAGATCCCATCGGGAAGGATGCTGCTGCCTACACTGCTACCTGTGCCACTGGGCATTGCCCACCTCCAGCCACTTGCCTTAATCCCCAAAGCCCTCTCAACTCTGCTGTCTCATCCTCTGTGAACAATATGTGCAGTTTCTTTGTCTTTGTGCGACTCCTTCATCATTCACATTTCCGGACCAGGCAAAATCTCCACTTCATCTTCCTCTGTAATAGTGTGAGATACTCTTGTAGGCAAGAATCGCTGCCTTTTATACACATAAACTAACACAATTCCTGCTTCAGTTCAATCAACCCACCTTAGGTGGCGTTATGCTAGCAAGAATGTGAAACCACTCCTTGCTTTCCAGCGATGATATCGATAATTCAGCCATTGAAGTTGCCCAGCCAGACTCAATCACTTTAAAATTTGCCCCCAGCTCAGCAAAGTGCCCTGAGCCAAGCATAAAAGGAACATTCATAAGTATTTTTTCCTAGTTCTACCTCTTTGAATGGAGTTCTTCCCTCTGTGAAGTAGAACTTCTTTCCATGGTCCTAAACTTTCCACACTGCGATTTCAAAGGCAGGTCCCTTGCTCTTGTATTTCCCGAGCCCTGTTTGTGGGGCTGTGGCGGCACAGTGGGAGCACAGCCCATTGAAGCAACGTAGGGGTGACCCCAAGGTCAGACTGGATGATACGATATCCTCGACAGGGCTGCACAAGGGACTGGGGACTTAGTGAAGCCTTTATTCATCCAAACCTCTCCATGGGACACAGATTTAAATTACATTTCCTCTCACCTTTCATTCTCTTCTCATCTTCTCTGTTTGTTCACCACAAGTTACCAAAACACCACTAAGGACATGATCCATAGCCTGCCCAGTGATACTAAAAACTATTTTTTTTTTTAAATCATCTGTGATTCCCCCTTCCTGAAAGAATCCATTTGACTGGAGGGAGGAGTTGCAGCAAGAGCTTCAAAATTCAGTCATTCCCAACTTGCTACTGGAAAATTGAACAACTATGACATGTTATTCCCTCATAAGAGATTGGGTTGTACTCAGCTGCAAAGACAATTATGGACCTGTTTAGCAAGTTAGAAGGAAAAGAGGTTTTTTACCAAAAGAGTTGAGTCTTTATCCAAATAATTTCTACACTGGAAATATTGAGCTGTCACACTGGATTTGATAGGAAACATTAAACTTTGGCTATTTACAATATAAATGTAAAATGCCAATAAAAGAAAGAAAGAATTCTTCCCAAGTTACATACTCAGAAAGAGGAAGCACACCTTGGCTTCATTAATGGTCTCCATGTTTATTCACCACCTCCAAAAGAGAAATTTCTGTTCTCTGGGGATACAGCATTTGTTCCCTTCAATACTTGGAGCAAAAAATTTCCAAGCAGATGTTTTTCATATAAAATGTTTGTTGGAAGGATCTGTGTTAGCATTTCAATCATTCAACATTTTTACACAATATTAAAATGTATAGAATTTCTCTCCCAAAAAAGAGAGGACATTAAATCACATATTTGGAATGGCATCAAGAATGGAATGGGATTTGCTCCACTCCAAGAGCCAAATCACCAACCTTGCTGGTGAGGACTTTCCCCAACTACTTTGCCAAGTCAGCACAGCAGGGCAGGAGAGACGGGAAAATATTAGGTATGCTTAATATTAGCTGAAGTGTAGCCAAATAGCATACTTCCAAGGTACACTCTCGCATGCTGGCACGCTGAAAGATGCAATTTCTCCATTTTCAAAACTCAACAATTTTTCAGTTGCACAGCATCATTCCAATAAAACACCTGTATTTTATTCATCTCTTCCTGAAGTACCATACTTTTATTTTGTAGACGCCTCTAAATCACATCAATTCACAAAAGACCAATTTCTTGCTGCTATAGTCAAATCAGATGTTACATGCACATACACACACGCCATGTTCTTTTTTTCTTTTGCTAGTTAGTCATAGATTAGAGATTTGCAGTCTGAGTCACAAAGCTCCCGTAGGCAGGGAATGGAGCTAATGAATGCGTGCTACACTTCCCCTTGCCCCACAATCTCAGATTCCTTCTTTTACTCCACTTCCCAGCTCCCAGCTCAAATTGCGTCTTCTCCAGGGAATTTCGCCTTTGTGATAGAAACCCTTTTATAGCTGTAGCTCATCTTTTTTTTTTTTTTTTTAATTTGCTGTCTCTACAATTGTTCATTTTTTTAAATTTTATTTTTTCTTATTGATTTATGGGGTACATGTGCAGATTTGTAATTATTTGTCAGAGTTTACAAAAATGTGAGGGTGCTGATACAATCTAAACAAACATTTCAAATATAAGTATCTTGCAGATTTCATGTAAAATCTTAAAACTGAAGGGACTTCAAATCTTAAAACAAAGGACTTTGTAGTTCAGCCAGCTCATTGTACACATGGGCAAACTGAGGCTTCAATAACATAGGTCAGTACACAGAAAACACAAGTCTCCTGCTATGGATCTCATCCTCTTTCCTCTACTCCAGGGGTTGGCAAACTTTTTCTCTAAAGGGCCAAATATAAGTATTTTAGGCTTTGTAGGTCACATACAATCTCTACCACTTTTTAAAAAATACTTACGACCTTTAAAAATGTAGAAACTATTCTTAGCTCTAGGGCCTAATAAAAAGAGGAAGCAGCATGGATTTGGCTCAGAGGCTATAGTTTGTCAACCCTTATTCTATTTCATGATACACATTAGTCATCAAAAATAAGTAGCATGTATTTGTCAACAGCTACCACAATAATGCTGCATAAGAAGTGACCCCAAAACTCAATGACAGGCACAAAAAGCCCGTGTTTTCATGCTCGCAGGCCTGTGGATTGGCTGTGGTGGCTCTACTCCATGTATCTCATTTTGGGGCCCTGGAAGGGGAGCAGTGATGACTCAGGGCATGTTCTTCTCATTGTGAAAGTTAGAAGCTCCCAAAGGGATGAGCAAAAACCATGCAATGCCCATTAAACTGCCTGAAATGTAAACTTAGAGTCAGAGTTGCAACATCATCATTTTCATGTAGGCTTCCTTGGCCAAAGCAAATCACATGGCCAAGCCCGATGCCAACAGAGCAGAAAGGTATACCTCTCCCTTGGAGTTGGTGAGAGGGGCGACTATTTGCTGAATGATAATTTAATACCTTGGGTAGGATCCTGGAAAGGTGGTGGTGGAATAGTTTTTCACCTCCCTGAATCCTCCATAAAAACAGACAGAACAATTTAGGATGACAAACTGAAAACCTGTAGATAAGGTACTCCCTAGACCATAAAATACAAGCCCTGACAGCCACCGGACTTACATGATTTAAGCATCCTTGTGGAAGGAAGCAGGAAGAGGACAACAAGGCTTGCAATGGCACAAGAATAAGAGACACTCAAAACATTGAATTGCTACCCACGGAAAAGTACCACAGACCTACCTGAGAGCATCGTCTGTAACTGCGAGAGACTCTGTAGAATCCAATTCATGAAGGAGTGAAGGAAGCCTAGGATTAGATCTGAAGCTACTGGAGCAGACTGGGCCCTATAAATTCTTAGCATGATTCTCCTTCCTGGACAAAAATCCTCACTCATAAAGAAATCTCTGGAAGTAGAACCCAATTTGAGTAGAACCCAAAGCAAGGAAAAATAAGGTTCAGGTAAAATTAGAGAAACAGAAAAAGCAGATCTCAACAAGTACAAGTTTAAAAATAAATAAATAGGTACAAATAGCAGAAGAGGTTGCCATTTCAACTCTCATTCTGCTCTCTGGGAGGAGCCACTTTCTATTAGTTTCTTTGGGCAGCCATCAAAAATTACTGCAAACTTGGTGGCTTACTCCAAGAGAAATTTATTCTCTCGCATTTCTGGAAGCTAAAAGTCTGAAATCAAGGTGGCAGCAGGTCCGTGCTCCCTCTGAAGGCTCTGAGGAAGAATTTGACCTTGCCTCTCCCTGGCTTCTGGTGCCTCCCAGCAGTCCTTAGCGTTCCTTGGCTTGTGGCAGCGTAACTCCAACCTCTACCTCTGTCTTCACGTGGCATTCTTCTCTCTGTGTTTGTGTCTCTCTGTGTTGTCATTTTATCTTCTTATGAGAACATCAGTCTTTGGATTTAGGGCCCATCCTAATCCAGTATGACCTCATCTTAACTTGATTACATCTGCAAAGATCCTATTTCCAAATAAGGTTATACTCAGATACCAGGGGTCAGGATTTGAACACATCTCTCTCCGGGAAAACAAGTCAACTCACTGTACACCTGGACTGTGTTTCCTCTGGTGTTGCTCCCTGGCAGGTTCTTCTTTGTCTCTTCCCCTTTGGGCTTCAGTGGAAGTGGGTATTGAAGGTATTTATTGCCAAATGAGGCCTCACAGAGTGAAAGAAACTCCCTGAGAAGCCTGGTAGGCAACTCTTTTTATAACATATCTTGGGCACACCCATTGTGGGGTGCAAGCCCAGAATGCTGCTGTTACGCTAGCCATATTAGCGAGAAGATGGTGAGACCCACTGCCTGTGGACACCAAGAGGAACTGTACAGAAGGGAAGGTGCTACCAAGCAAGTCCAGGGAAAACCGTCACACTCCAGAACCATCAGCATTGTACAAAATACCATCCTACTTCCAGGATGAGAAGGAGCAACTTCAGGACAACAGGCAGAAGTGTCACTCTGTGTCAGGCATATTGGACCAAGATCAATAATAGATGACATCACTTGGATACTTGAGAAATATTTTAAATAGGGAAAGCATGACTGATAGGGCCCCACTGAGCAGCAAAGACCCAGGAACTAGCTGGGGGACAGGGATAAAATTCCCCCAGTGCAGGGAGGGAAGAAGGAAAGGAGCTTGACTAATGGGAACAAACATACAGTGGATAGAAGAAAGAAGACCTACTGTCTGACAGATCAGTACAGTGACTGTAGTTTACTGTAATCTATTGCATATTTCAAAATAGCTAGAAGAGAATAATTCAGATGTTTCTAGCATAAAGATAAATATTTAAGGTGATGGATACCCCAATTATACTGATTTGATCTTTACAAATTATATGAATGTATTAAATTATCATATATGCAACCAAACATGTATATCTGTTATGTATCAATAGAAAAATTTTTAAATCCTCTGGAGGAATGACTGGTGGTCCTATGTTCATTCCCAATGTTACATTTACTAGCAATGATGAAGGATTTATCACATGTAGTATCCAAATAAAGTGTGTGTGAAAATATAAGAAAAGGACATTTTTCACCTCACAATGTATCTCCCCACAAGGCAAGTGGGAAAAATGACTAAAGGAAAAATCATAATTTTGCCAGTGGAAATGTCTGGAAGCTACCACTTAAACCAAGGGATAAAAATTAGCCTCACCAGTATGAAAGGTGTCAACCTGACATGCTGCACTGAGAAGGATAACAGCATTTTGTCACTTACTGAAAATGCATAACCCGAATAAAACCTAGAACATCAAACAAATCCAAATTGGGGACATGTTACAAAATAACTGCCTAGCACTTACTGAAAGTGTCAAGGTCACAAAAGACAAAGAAAGACTGAGGAAATGTCCTAGATTATCTTAATTAGAGAGTAAAGAGTCATAAAAGCTAAATGCCATGTGTGATCTTGGTTTGGGTCATAGACCAGAAAGAGAAATTTACTCTCTCGCACTTCTGGAAGCTAAAAGTCTGAAATCAAGGAGGCAACAGGTCTGTGCTCCCTCTGAAGGCTCGAAAGAAAAATATGTTGTTGCCTCTTCCTGGCTTCTGGTGGCGCCCAGCGATCCTTAGCCCAAGGAAACTAATGAGTTGGATAAATCAAGAAATTTGGATAAAGTCTATGGATTACTTAACAGTATTGTATCAATGTTGTTAATTTAGTACTTTTGCCACTTGTACCATGGTAGACAGTTTCGGTTCCACTATGGTGAGCTATTCCCCTGTGGTCCATTCCTTCTGCTAATTATTAATAGAACTACAAATTCCAGATAACACACCTACAAACACACACACATGCACAAAACTACCCAAGGACTCTGTAAAGCAACCAAAATCAGGCAGGCTGTGGAGGGGACACCTACGTAGGGGTGAGTCTCCTATTTTGCTTCTTGTACCGCTCTGCCTCAGAAGTGGGCCCAGGCACCGAGTAGCATGGCACGGGATGCTAAACTCCAGCAGAAACTGCCCTCGAGAAGTCCTGTTTGTTTAATTTTTAACTCTTCTTGGTCATTTCTACCATTTCCCATTTTATACCTATACTCCCGATGCCCGTTTTATTTCCTTGAAGATTATTCATTCATTGTAGTTATTTTATATTCTTTGGCTGATAATTGTGGTATTTGAATATCGGAGCATCTGATTCTTTTTGCCTATGGTTTCTGCTGACTCAGACTATGGTATGTCCTTGTAGGTTTTATAAATATTACCTATGAACTCATTTTCCACGGTATGTTATCTGTGGACATTCTTTGAGTCCTCTTTTGAAGATGCATTTTAAAGAGTATTTATGTAGGTTTCCATTGGAGGTCTAGGAAACACTACCAACCATCCTGGGATCTCTTTAAAAGAAATTCTCAGCTTGAAGTTCCTTAGGCCAATGGGGTAAGTTGAGTTGGGGCTGCAAACTTATATGAAGACTGATTTGTAACTGCACATTCAAAAGTGAGATTTATCTGTTCCTTCCATTCATAACAAAGGCAGACACAGGAATTTACTTGCTGTTTCCTTAAGTGGAACAGGTTTATTTCTAGATTATTCTTACAATACTAGTGAAGTCTCTAGAAATCACAGTTCTATGTGGGGGTTTCCCATTAGTTTCCACACTGAGTCAGACACTAAGCTATGTCTTTAGGCCCCTGTAATTCAGATCCCAGGGGTTTCTGGCAGATACCTCCAATGCCAAAGCCACAATCCGAGCTATTTTACTCTCTAATTACAACTTTCACTTTGCTTTTAGCTTCTGAGATTAATTTCTTGTCAACTCAGAAATTATCTTAAATTTTTTTAATAAAATATTTCTACTTGTTTTAAACAGGAGGGTTATATAAAATCTGCGATGCTGCTAGAAACAGATATATCTTTATCACTGTTGACTGTGGACTATATTTTCTGAATGCCCTACCCTGAATTCAAGAATGGCCAGATCAGATGGCTAGTGTAGGTCATAGATTCTATTACCCTCATGAAACCCATAATTTTGATTTATTTTCTAGCCTTCACCTAACCCATAACTCTAGCCAAAGACTGACTGAATCCTGGTCACGGAAAGACTCCTAATCGCTCTCAGGCCCTTGAATCCTGGCATCAATTGTAGCATCCTGATAACCCCCCAGAGCCCCCTACTTTCAAGACATCTCCACCTGGAGTTCTTAGAGGAACTTCATGTCAAAATACAACTCAATGTTTTTGCACAAAATTAGCGCATGGCACCTCCAAACATCGACTTCCCCAGTTAGGACTCTGAGAATCATTCTTTACTGTCTATCCTTCATCACTCACAGCCAATTGTACCATTTATAATTCTCACATAGCATGTTTTTCTCATTTCCATTATATGCATCTTAGTTCCTCATTTCTTGCTTGGATTCCTGAGAAACCCTCTTGAGTAGTCTCCTTGCATCCAGACTTCCCCCTTCCACTTATTGGTGGCATTGCAATGAAAATGATCTTTCTAACATTAAAACCTGATAATGTCATGAGCTGACAAAGATGTGTGCTCTCCTTATATCACGTGTAAGTTGTTGCTGAAAAATGACTGCCCACAGATGACATTTCACAGCCTCTACTGTATCCTTTTGGGGCTCTGTGGCTAATTTTCAGCAACAAAACATAAACAGAAGTAATATGGGTTACATCTGAGATGAGCTGGTTAAGAAGTCGCAATTCCTTGATTCTCTCCCTGCTCTCTGTTCTCAGCAATGTCGACAATGTGATTCCCAGAGTCAGCCACTCTGAAAACCGTATGTTGGAAGTGACAGAACCTCCACTGCCTGGCTGCCTGAATGACGGCCTGGAGGAGAGCCCCCCAAACTCAACTAGTTAATGTCTGTTATTTATTTAGAAGACTTCTTCCTATCTAGTGCAAAAATTATAACAGTGTCTTAAGGGGATTACAATATATGTAGAAATAAAATAAATTAAAACAAGAGTAGGCCGGGCGTGGTGGCTCACGCCTGTAATCCTAGCATTCTGGGAGGCCGAGGCGGGTGGATTGTTTGAGCTCAGGAGTTCGAGACCAGCCTGAGCAAGAGCGAGACCCCCGTCTCTACTAAAAATAGAAAGAAATTATATGGACAGCTAAAAAATATATACATAGAAAAATTAGCCGGGCATGGTGGCGCATGGCTGTAGTACCAGCTACTTGGGAGGCTGAGGCAGGAGGATTGCTTGAGCTCAGGAGTTTGAGGTTGCTACATGACACCTGCTGCTCATCTGTCCCCAGGTCGGCGAGACTAAAACTTCAGACTACGATTTCCTCAATTGCCCTGTAGTGACGAAAAGTGTCAGCCTTTGAATCTGGCAGGTGCTCTTCACCAGAGGAGTGAGAAGCCAACTCCAGGTGAGCGCCAGACCAATCATGAGAGGATATTTTGGACACTTCCTGCGTATGTGGGAAGAAGGGAAGAAAGTTGGTTTTCTCCTTTGGGGAAAGAGCTGCTCCAGCCTTTTATTTGTTTTGATGGCAAAGTTATGCATAAAATAATGTGCAAAATGAGTGCTACATAAACAAATCACAGCAGCGCTGAGCTCACCAAGTGGGAGGCATTTTGAATTAGCCAAATGGCACACGCATTCCCCACAGGGCTAAAGCAAGTAGAGGAAGAGTCCTTGCAACTGCGGCCTCTGTGTGTGCTGTTTGTGTGTGTATGTGTGTGTGTTCATGCGTATGTTTAACATTCATTCCCCAAATGTTTATTAGACACTTGTTCTGTAGCAAACATTATGCAAGTGCTGAAGCTAGAAAGAAAGAAAAAATGGACCGATTCTGTTCTCATGGGCTCATTTTCTTCCTAGTGGGGAAGAAACATGTCTAAACAGGTAATTGTGATACAAGACATTACCCGTGTGTGTGTGTAGGTTTGTCTGTCCATGTGTGCCTCTGTGTTCATCCAAGAAGGCTCCTGTCTTATAAACACACTTGCAAGGTCCTCATGACCCTATAGCCACCCTGGCAACCCAGTCAGTACATTTCAGTGGGCATCCCAGGGAAATGAGGGAGGCAACCAGGATTCTAATGCAGAGGCTAAGGCGAGGACAATTCCCCAGGCTCCCACTACCTACCTTGCCCTCTTGAGAAAAGTGAGAACTCTAGATCCTCAGGTGGACAAGGAGAGTGAGGAACAGGTCAAGAAGTTAAAGGAACAAAAGAGGCTTCATGCTCCCCCAGTAAAGAGGCCCCTTGAATTAACCTAGCCACACAGAAGTATATTAGAAGGTCAATGTCTGGAGTGGAGGAACTTTAAGGATCCAGGTGTGGTCTGGGGCCTAAGAGAGTCCTGGGCAAAACGTCCACATTTCTTGTCATTGCAACGCAGCTCTGAGAAGAACTTTCAGTTCAGTGCAACCTACCAGCTGAGAGCGGGGCCGTGCATTAGCAATCAGACATCGCACGGCTCTTCTCATGTTCTTCAAGGCCTTGGCTTCCTGTAGCCATGACAGAGCCCTGGACAAAGGCTCCGCATGTGCTAAAGTATCCCTGAGGTTCCCTCGGCAAGTGAGGATGTAAATGTGGTTCAGGTTTCACATCTGTGGATAATTTTGCTTTTCAGGTGTCTTAGTTTGTTTTCTGTTGCTTAGAGTACCTGAAACTGGATAATTTGCAAAGAAAAGGAATTTATTTCTTACAGTTGTGGAGGCTGAGAAGTCCAAGGTCAAGGGGCTGCATCTGGTGAGGGCCTTCCTGCTGGGGGGACTCTCTGCAGAGTCCCGAGGTGGTGCAGGGTGTCGCCTGGTGAGGGCTCAGGGGTCTCTTCTTGTTCTGTAAAGCTACCAGTTACATTCCCATGATAAACTATTAATCCGTTAATCCACGGATGGATTAATCCCCTCTTGAAGGCAGAACCCTCATCACCCAATCACCTCTTAAAGGCCTCACCTCTCAATCCTGCCACATTCGGGATTAAGTTTCAACATGAGTTTTGGAGGGGACAGATATTCAAACCATAGCAACTGGTTTATAGATTGTAGCAGCTGAAGATTTGTAAACAAAGGCTGAGTGCTTTTTGAATACCCGTTTTCTGTCAATAAAATTCTCAGTTATATTGGAACAAAGCAAATGTCCCATACAGGCAAAACACTTGTGCTATTTACCCCTATCCAAATTTATTTCGTTTACTCATACATTAATGAAATTATTTATTTAACAGATAATGGTTGTTCCAGTCACTGCCTTACAAAAGTAAGTGTAATAAAGTTTTTTAAATTCTAAATTTGAGGTACATACATGGTTATATTGATAGCTCTATTAGATTCCTAGGGCTGCCATGGCAAAGTACCGCAAATTGGGTGGCTTAAGACAACAGAAATTTGTGCATTCACAGTGCTGACAGCTAGAAGCAAGGTGTGGGCAAGGCCATGCTCTCTTGAAGTCACTGGGGGAGAACCTGTTCCAGGCTTCTCTCTCAGTTTCTGGTGTCACCAGCATTCCTTGGCATTTCTTGGCTTGCAGATGTACAACTCCAATTTCTGCCTCTATCTTCTGAATCTGTTTTTTTTTTTCTCTTTTTATAAGGACACTAGTCATACTGGATTAGGGCCCACCCTAATAACCTCATCTTAGCTTGATTACATCTGCAAAGACTGAATTTCCAAATAAGGTCATGTTCACAGGTGCTGGGGGTTAGGACTTAAACACATCTTTTGGGGAGACACATTTTGACTCATAACAGTAGTCCAAAGGTGGAAGGTTCAGGCACTAGTTGATCTTGAGGAAGTGATATACTTCTTCATCTTGAAAGACGAGTCGGAGTTTGACAGACAAGGGAGAAAGAGAAAATCCAAAAACAAAAGTAAAAATAGGCACCTGAATTGTTCTGTAGTTTAGAAGCAAGAAACAGAACTGTGTGTCCAAGGAACTGTACTCAGCTCAGTGTAGCATCACCGCAGCAGTTTAGTGCAGGGTTGTGGCTGCCTGTCTACAGGATGGGCATCACTGATTACTTTCCATGCTGTTTGCACTTGCCGTTCTTCCATGAAGACATGCAGTCCATTTGCTGTGGTCTGAATGTTTATGTTTCATTCAGATTCAGTTGTTGAAAGGTAATCCCCAACATGGTGGTGTTAAGAGATGGGGTCTGTGGGAGGTGATTAGGTCACGAGGTCTCTGCCCTAATGAATGGAGTCAGTGCCATTATAAAACAGCCACACGGGAGCTTGTTCACCTCTTCCATCATCACCTCTTTAACACAGGTTAAAGGCACATCTATGAACCAGCCTTTACCAGACATTGAATCTGCTGGTATCTTGATCTTGAACTTCCTGGTTTCTGGAACTTTGAGAAATAAATTTCTGCTGTTTATAAGCCACCCAGTTTATGGCATTTTCTTATAGCAGCCAGAATGGACTAAGACACTATGTTTCCCTTCTCTTGAGCCTAGGCTGTACTTAGGGACTTGAGTTGCTTGACCAATAGAATGAGGAAGAAGTAGCATTCTGAGTCTTCTGAATCTACATTATAATCTTGCAGCGTCTGCCTGGACCCTTTGGAACACTCACTCTTAGAAGCTAGCCACTGCTGTTTCTCTTGCACCTAGACCAGTACCTGCATAGAATAGGCCCTTAATGTGTTGCAGTTGTATCTACTGCAGAGATGGAGAAGTATAAAAGCAAAACAAGGATTGACCCCAGTTTACAGGTTTGTGAAAGGCGCTAGTCTTAAGGACCAGGAGTCTGGGAGTCAGCAGTTCATGAGGGATAATTTAAATGATTGATGTCATGGTGCAGGTTGGGGAGAGAAAGAAGCAAGGTCTCCAGGGGGCCAATGGCCTGGCATCAAGTGGAAGGTCCCGGGAAATGGTGGGCTCTATGCAGGCAAAAAGAAGGTACAGAGGGAGAGAAGGAAAAATAGCTGGACAGAGAAGGGGCTGTGGTCATGAAGTCGGAATGCTACATTGCAAGATGATGCTCTGGAGACCCCAACCCACGGAACAGTTGAGTAGGCCTTGAGAAATTTCCTCAAAACCTATTCAGTATCTCTTTATCTGTCCCTATTTCTGTCATTCTTTCCCTTTTTCTGTTTCTTTTTGTTGTTTTTGACATTATTGTGAAATAAAACATAAACAGAAAAGTGCACAAAACTTAAGTGCACAACTCAATGAACTATCTCAAAGCAAAAACCCGCATAACCAGTACCCAGGTCAAGAAATAGATCGTTACCAGCATCCTAGAAGCCCCTCGTGTGCCCTCCCAGTGCACTCCCTGCTCCCTTCCTAAAGGTAACCACCCTCTGACTCCTAACACGTCACCTGTTTCTTCATCATTTATCTTTCCTTTTTCACTTCCTCTGTATGTCCTACTGTCATCTCCTTTGTCCCACCTTCACGGGGCTCCTTTAGCTCTTTAGATGCTCTGTGTTAGTCAGGGTTCTCCAGAGAAATAGAACCAATAGGAAATATAGGTGGAATTGGCTCACGTGACTACAGAGGCTGAGAAGTCCCAGGGATCTGCAGTAGGCGACAGGATGGAGACCCAGGGGAGCTGGCCTTGTACTCCCACTCCGTGTCTGAAGGCCTGAGAACCGAGATTGCTGGTGGTGTAAGTTCCAGTCCAAGGGCAGGACAAGGCTAATGTTCCAGCTCAAGCAGTCAGGCAGAGAGAGAGAATAGTCTCCCTTACCCCACCTTTTTGTTCTGTGCAGGCCTCCAGTGGATCTGATGAGGCTCACCCATCGAGGAGAGAGAATCTGCCTTACTAAATCTACTAATTCAAACGTTAATTCAGAAACACCCTTACAGGCACACCCAGAATAATGTTTAACTGGATATCTGGGCACCTCATGGCCCAGTCAAGTTGGCAAATACAATCAAACATCACACCCTTCTTCTTTTACTTTCACCACTCTACCCTCTTAATTGATCAGTAAATGGGATAAAAAGTGTATATTTAATACCTGAAGACTAAAACTCTACATCCTATGGTCTTAATTTTAAAAGCTAATGAGGTAAACATATTCTTTCTTCCTAGAAGACAAAAAGTCTAAATAAAGTTACTTTTTGTATACATCTCTCACTATCTTCTTTTTTTGGGAAACCAATGTTTCAGATTTTCAAAGATGCTTCCATACTTCTGGTTCAGCCAGGCTGCTGTTCTTCATGTTCTCACAGCCAACTCCATCCAGGTCTGGGTCCCCAGCATTGGCCAGAACTCTCCCTGCCTGGCTCAGTTGCATCTATCAAGCATGAAATCCCAAAACCTCTATAATTATTTGTATGGTTTTCATGGAAAGAGCCAAGCAACTGCTTTGTAAGTTATCAGTTTTAAATCCAGCAATTTTTTCTCTCTCTGAGTATTTGATCTGTCCACAGGGAAGGAGACTGAAGCAGATAGGTCCTCATTTTCTCACTGTCACTCAGCCAGTCAATGGTAAAGCCAAGCTAGTGCCTCTTTCTCCCAAGCAGTAACTCTGGGTATCTGAGGGGTTCCCCTTTCCTGGTCTCCCTGCTCCCATGGAGAGGGAGAATACAATCTAGTCTCAATACCGTGACTGTCTTATACATAAATCTAAACATGCCACCTCCCTACTCGAAATTCTCCAGTAGCTTTTTATATCTCTTGGAATGAAATTCAAAGTTTTTACCACAAAAAGGCCCTAAATGATCTGACCCTGCCTCCCTCTTAGATCTCATCTTCTGCCTCTTTCTCCTTCACTCACCCCTGTCTGGTGATACCCACCTTCCTGCTGATCTATGCACACACCATGGTAGTTTGTATCTCGGGGCTATTGCACTTGCTACCCTAAGAAAGCATTCTGTTTTGAGAACAAAGTTGTGTTTAAAATTCGGTGCATCACATAATTAATTATTAATAATACTGGTAAAAACTAGAAAAAACTCAGCTTCCCAGCATAGGACAATATAATGGAATATTAATGAGTCATTAAATTTAATGTTGTAAAAATACAAAAATAGCTAAAATAATAGATTTATCCTCAGAAAGCTCACAACAACCTAGTGGATGATATAGATTAATAAATAGTATAGTATGATAAATACAACTATAAAATAATTTGCAGCATGGGAGTTGAGAAGAACTAGAAGTACTACTAAAACAGTATAGTATAGTGACATTAGAGTTGGGCTTGCAAAGTTTGAGCAAGAGTTTGTTACTAAAAGTTTGGCACTTGTCTCCAAGGCCACATCAGAAGAAGGAGGACCAGTGGTTTGAGGAGAAGGAAAGAGGAGTTTATTTATTTTCCAGCAAATGAGGAGGTTGGCAGACTCCTGTCTCAAAGTATCAACGTCCTATTTCTGAGCAGAAGTACAGAGTTTTTAAAGGTTCTGATCAATCCCATCTTCAGCTAAGCTGATCTCATGACCTCCACCCAGACAATTCTCGAGAGCCATCATCTCCTGTGGCACAAAGAACAGAATACATTCCCCTGCCCTTCCGGATCACTGGCCTGAGGCAGGGATGCAGGTCCTAGTTCTCCAAAAGGAGTGGGGCATGTTTTAAAGAGACATAAAACACTTTGCCATTTTCTCCGGCCACTTCTTCTGTTACATATTCCCCCGTGTCAATATTACCCTATGGGAGGAGGGACGACTACTCTGTTACAAGTTCATTGTGCAAACAGGGAAGGAGCATTGTCATAACATCTGAGAAAGTAGCAAGTGCAAAGGCCTGGGATCCCAGAATAGCATAATATTTTCAGAGACTAATGGGCATTTCCACTTGCTTGTGCTCTGGGTGCAAGGAGGGTATGGAGAATTGTACCATTGTGTGGCTCTCTGGAAGAAAACTCCCAAAGGCTGAAAGAAGTGTTCACAGCTGGATAAGGACAAAAAAAATTGACAAGGAAACAAAGGGATGGAAATCTGCTCCCAAACCAGACCACGAGTGATTAATCGGACATAGGAGGCTCTGCTGCCAGGAAGCCTCAGGCCCACCAGTCACTTCACAAATGCTGGTATATTTGAGTTCTAGCACTTTTTTATTATTAACATTTTCATCTCTCTGTTGAAATTACCTAGCTGATCTTGCATTTTGTCTACTTTTTCCATTAGAATCTTGAATATGTTAATCACAGGTATTTTAAATTCCCTGTCTTGGTAATTCCAACATCTTTGTCATATGTGAATCTAATTCTGATGATTGCTTTGTGTCTTCAGACTCTTACCTTTTTATTTGCCCTTTAACTGTTGAAAACCAGTCATGTTAGGTAGAACAACAGATACT
Source organism: Lemur catta (assembly GCF_020740605.2). Taxonomy (NCBI): domain Eukaryota; kingdom Metazoa; phylum Chordata; class Mammalia; order Primates; family Lemuridae; genus Lemur; species Lemur catta. The sequence continues at coordinate 30,208,334 of NC_059129.1, forward strand.
GAGATTTTTTTTTTAATTTAATTTTTTTTTTTTGATGCTTGGAGATGACACCTTACTTTCTACTAAACCTTTAGCATGGGGGTTTGTGTTAACCTAGTCAGGAGTTGGGGTGGGTTTGAAGTTTACTATTGCTATGGTTACCTTATGCATTCCCAGGTTTCAAACTCCTCTTCCTCTATCTTTTTCTTTTTTTGGGGGGTGGGATCTTACTCTGTCACCCATACTAGAGTGCAGTGGTACAATCATAGCTCACTGCAACTTCAAACTCCTGGGCTCAAGAGATCTTCCTGCCTCAGCCTCCCAAGTAGCTAGGATTACAAGTGTGCACTACCATGCCCAGCTAAGTTTTTAGCTTTTTGTAGAGATGGAGTCTTGCTATGTTGCCCAGGTTGATCTTAAACTCCTGAACTCATGTAATCCTCCTGCCTCGGCCTCCCAAAGTGCTGGGGTTATGAGTGTGAGCCCCTGTGCTCAGCCTGGTCTGGCAATATATTGTGCATAGGATGTGGGTTCCAGAAGGTTTTTCTCAATGTCTGCTCACTTCGTGGCTTCAGATCTCCCCGCCTGGCTTTGGGTCTTCCCATTGTGCTGCTCCCACAGGGAGTAGGTCTCTTGTGTCTCTCCCAGCTGTACCCCACTATTATTTTTATTCTACTGTAATTTTTACTGGATGTGTGTTAGCGTGGTGGTGAAGGGTTGGGTATTCTCTGTGCTTCTGATTGAGCCTCAGTCTGGGTTAGGCACATTTTGTAAATGTTCCTGCCTCTCTCCAGATATAATGAGCTTAGTATTTATTCCTGCCCCATGGATTGAGCTGCTTTTTTTTTAATTTTCCTGTTCCCTGCCCCCAGCTAAAATGGGTTGTCACCAGTGTGCCTTTGGGCTAGTTTTTCTTGTTTTACCCAGCTGCAAATTAAGACTTTTGTTACACAGAAGAGATCGGGTACATGGGTGTGGGTGGCGTTTCAGCAAGGCCTGTTGCTCCTCCTGCAGCCAGCACCCCGGGGAACCTTCTCAGCATCCTCCACATCTTCCCTGCGAGCACCTGGCAGGGTTCTGGAGCAAACCTGCAGGCGGGTGCCTAACCCCCTGTGCCTGCAGCCCCGCGGGGTGTCCCACCTGCACATCTGACTTGCCCTGATGAGTTTCAGCAACTGGTTAAAAATCTCTCACGGAATCTTCTTACCCCCTGAGATGGCATCAGGTGACATCTGCTCAGGTAAGCAAATGCGCAGATCTTAGTTCTTCCCGCAGACATCTGTGTCTCTCCAGGTGTCAGTTAGGTGTTTACCCTGCAACCTCAGTTTTCTGATAGGCTCAAAGAAAAAGCAATCAAATTTCAAATTGTCTAACTTTTTTCATTTGTGAGGGTGGGAATGATGCTCTTTCCAGCACTTTACACCTCTGAGCTCAATTACTTGTGTATGTGGATCAGAACCTTCCTTCGGTCAGTTCCTGTCTGTGTCCAGGGATTTGGCTCAGAAACAAATGATTCTGCGTTTCCTACTTCCCTTTTGGCAAAACCTCTATTGGAATTTCTACCTGTCTCCCTCAAATAGCTAAGCCCGTGTGATGGCAGAGTTTGCAGAATGCTACATGCTGTGAATATATCATAGACGCTGCTGAGGCAGAAAAGCAATGCGCTACCAGACTCCTCTGAGCATCTGAAATCAGCTTTTAAAATGTCAAACAGCCGTTTGAGGCCCCACTGCTCCCACGTACAACATTATGATTTCCCTCTGAGGGAGGCTGAGGGCATGGAATTGGCGTTATTCCTCATCTAGGTAAGTCAATGAGGTATTTATTAAACACCTACTATGCACCTAGGGTGGCTTTATGCTCTATGGATGTCTATGGAACATGACCTTGTTCTCAAGCTTTGGGGTAAGAAAAGGCAACAATCCAGGCCTCCAGTTACATGGGTTCAAGTGCTCATAAATTTCAGGCACCAGGATGGTCCCTAAAGCTGTCAAGCTCACAAGTGGCAGACTCTTAGTCCTGTAAATGCAGCCCAAGCCAGGGCCCAGATATTCACCTGCAATAGGTAGGCTGCTGCTCATTTGCTTCTGATATATCTCCTCACTTCCTGGCTACTGGTTCTATTTCACAGCAATGACTGCTTGGCTTCTAGATCCTTCCTTAGACATAGCTTCAGCTCTTCCATCTCTGTCTTCCAAGATAGAATCTAATACTTGTACTTCTCCAATGATGAAGTCTATTCACCCAGTTTCATTTCTGCTATGATTTTTGTTTCCCTTTTTCATGGTTTTTCTAATTACATCATCCCAACGCAGCTGCCTGTCACATAAGGTAGCCTTGCACCATCTCTCAGTAGCCTGGGGATGGCTGGCACCACTGAAACCCAAGATACCTCCCTTTCTGTGTCCCTGTCCCCAATGCCAGCCACAGAGGGTCATTTGGAGGTCCAGGAAGCAGAGCAAGTGGAAGTGCTAAGCATGGAGTCATGGGTGCTTGTGACATAGAAATGGACTATTATGGAGAGATAGGAAGATAATCTCTGGGGAATGGGGCTCCTAGGTCAATACTGTACAACGTGAAAACAAAGCTGTAACAGAAAGAGGCGCAAGGTGGTTAGAGGCACGGGATTTGGAATCATATCAATGTGAATTCCAATGCAGGCCCCACCAGTTACTAATGGGTGACTTTGAGCAAGGGATTCAACACCTCCGAGTCTCAGCCTCACAGGCTTGTGTGAGGATTATACCACATGTTTGACAGAAAGCACTTGCACACCGTCCAGCCCATAAAACATAGTCAATCAAACCGCTTGTGTAATTATAACTGATACTGTAAATGGGCCTTGGCCACAATGGAACAGGAAAGAGCCCAGTGGCTAACACAGTGAAGCCACAGCTGGAGAAACAAAAGACACAAGATTAGATTTCTGCCCAGGTGAGCACATCATATAGACCTCTGGCTGCACCGAGGTGAAGCCCAGGGGAGGCATTTTAATAACCTCTTGTTCTTCTGTTTCTGGTCCATTTTACTCTGCCAGTGCAGAAGGAAGGAGGGATGCTAATATTTCCTGAAACCTCCTACACACCAGCCACCATACTAGGTACCTTTTACTTTCACTCTCCTTAGTTTATCAGCTGCCTTTCGCTCTTTGATCCCAACCTCTGGAGCAGTCGACAAAGAGGTAGGGGTACTGGTATCATTAACTGCCTTGCAAATACTCAGTCAAGCAAGCAGTCAGCACTGCTCACTGAGTGTGTATTAATGGCAGAATCCTGCTATGTGGAGGTAGATGCCCCCCCACCCCAGCACTCGAGGGTTCCTGTAAGTCTGCTCCCAGGACATTCCGCCCTGGGGCATTGCTATTGCGGTTGCACATCAGAATGATAAATAATCTGAATGAGCTTTCTCAGGTGCAATATTTATGGTTCAGTTTGAAGCAAAGAATAGTCAGAGGCAATGGATAAAAACTAATTTACTGTAACGTCACCCTGGATATATAGCAAATAGCTGTAAACAAGTACGTACAATATAATTAAAAATATGATAACATTATAAAATAGGATGATGGCTAGTTAGAGAGGAAGATCTATCAAGTAGGAAAATGTGTATATCACTTGAAATATTGCCTCAATTACTTGAAGTCATCAACTCACGCACCTCATCTGAGAAACAGTCCTTACCAATGCAGACTTAAAATGACAAGCGCTGTTTATTTCTCTGCTTGGTTTCCTTTTATGCCATCTGTCCACAGGAATTTCCCTTCAGTGTCTGTTGAAAGAGATCAGCAAGACAAGGACAATATTCAAATTCTTGAACCCTACCCTATCTCATGCCTGACTCCTCGGTGCATCCAGGCTGGAGAAAGCATCCTTAAATCCCTCAGAGGAAAACACCCAGGAAAACACATGCACCAAAGCAACTGGGAAAAATAAAGGCAAGTGGAATGGTTCATTAATAAACACAATTAATTTACCTCTATCATTCCAACAGATGAAACAATTCTCTGGTTGCAAAATAGCTCAAACACTGGGGAATGTGAAAGACGATGGCTTCCCAGTGCTCCCACAGGAAGGTAAACTGGGTCCCACTGGCTGTGCTGTGTACTTGCCAGCCTTGTCCATCTCAGCCTCGTGTCGGCCCTTATGAAACTGACCCTCAGGTATAGAAGGAAATCTCAGCATCCATGTCCAAGTCCTGAACCACTCTCCGCAGGTCACTCCTCGCGTTTGACTCCTGGTTCCTTCCGGCTGCGAAACTTTCTCTTCTCCTTCCCACTTCCTTCATGGCCTCGACACACAGACCCAGCACTTAGCTCACTTTTCCCAGCTATGATCGGGATTCTTCTCACTCATTTACTGTTTTCTATTATCTACAGTAGCTTAAGGAACCACTCTTTAGTGATCAATTCAATATCTAGAACTTTCTATCATTCATTTCTTTTATGTGCAACTTCCCAGATTTGCCTTGGCCCTGGGTCCTCAAGTGAAGGCGGGGCAGCCATTTCCTACCTGCTTTGTGTCATTTCTAAGGTTTCTGAGAGTTTGCCCTGGTCCTTGCCAATGCAGTTCCCTGCTACTGTCCTTATTACTCTATGCCAATTCTGAATTAATACAATTAGCCTTTTCTTTTTTCTTTCTTTTTTTAGTTTTTTTTAATTTCAGCATATTATAGGGGTACAAATGTTTAGGTTACATATATTGCCCTTGCCCTCCCCCCCGAGTCAGAGCTTCAAGCGTGTCCTTCCCCTAGACGGTGCGCATGGCACTCATTATGTATGTATACACCCTTCCCCTCACCCCTCCCATCTGCCTGACACCTGATAAATGTTATTCCTGTATGTGCACTTAAGTGATGATCAGTAAAACCAATTTGATGGTGAGTACACGTGATGCTTATTTTTCCATTCTTGGGACACTTCACTTAGTAGAATGGGTTTCAGCTCTATCCAGGAAAACACAAGAGGTGCTAGATCACCATTGTTTCTTATAGCTGAGTAGTACCTCATGGTATACATATACCACGTTTTATTAATCCACTCATGTGTTGATGGGCACTTGGGTTGTTTCCATATCTTTGCAATTATGAATTGTGCTGCTATAAACATTTGAGTGCATATGTCTTTTTTATAGAGTGTCTTTTGTTCTTTTGGGTAGATGCCCAGTAATGGGATTGCTGGATCAAATGGTAGATCTACCTGCATCTCTTTGAGGTATTTCTATATTGCTTTCAACAGAGGTTGTGCTAGTTTGCAGTACCATGAGCAGTATAGGAGTGTTCCTATCTCTTTATATCCATGCCAACATTTATTATTTGGGGACTTTTTGATAAAGGCCATTCTCACTGGAGATAAGTGATATCTCATTGTGGTTTTGATTTGCATTTCCCTGATGATTAGAGATGTTGAGCATTTTTTCATATGTTTGTTGGCCATTGTTCTGTCTTCTTTTGAAAAGTTTCTGTTCATGTCCCTTGCCCACTTTTTGATAGGGTTGTTTGATTTTTTTCTTGCTGATTTTCCTGAGTTCTAAGTAGTTTCTAGTTATCAGCCCTTTATCGGATGTGTAGAATGAGAAAATTTTCTTCCATTCTGTCAGTTGTCTGTTTGCTCTCATGACAGTTTCTTTGGCTGTGCAGAAGCTTTTTAATTTGATAAGGTCTGATTTATTTATTTTTGTTGTTGCTGTGATTGGC